>NW_026991709.1:145670627-146313581 GCF_029215605.1 Mirounga angustirostris
TTGTCCTTGACATTCATGAAGAGCTTATTGTGGACTAGAACTTTCCACACAACCCAATGAGGTCAGCACTGCTTCTCTCTCCATTTTACAGGCAGAGAAACTGAGATTTAGAGAGTGAAATATCTTGTCCCAAGTCACACAGTTATTAAGGAGCAACGTCAGGACCCGCCCACGTCTTCTGTCTCTGGAACATAAAAGTAGCAGAGTGTAGGTTAAGAGGATGGCCTCTGGAGCCAGACAGATGTGGAACCCACCACTTACTGTCAGTGTGACCTTGGGCAGGTTGCTTAGATCCTGCAGGCATTAGGTCCCCCCTTTGTAAAAGGGGGTGATAAGAACACCCACTTCTCAGGGCTATGGGGAACATGTAAGTCATTGCCCTAGAGCCTGGGCCACAGGAAAAGTCACCACAATTTCAATGCCACATGCTGTCTCCACAGCACTTCCGTGAGCCCATCTTTGGTCCAGGACCCAGGCTTCCAGATTATAACTCTTCTGTGTTCACATCAACTCTTCAAATAGAAAGCAAGTTCCTTCAAGGCAGAAAATGTAGAAGTATAAAATGTGTGTGAATGTGATTTTTTTTGATTCTTGGCCTTCGCCCCGTGGGTCATAGCAGTGGGAGGCAGTGGATTTACCAGTGTTTGTCAATTGATAGAATTTATATGTTAGTTAATGGAAAATAATCGTATTGGAAACAGAGCCATCATATACATATAAATAATCATATTCTGTTGGAGCCATTCATTCATTCATTCATCCATCCATCCATTCATTCATTACCTTCTGTTCACTCAGACCCTATGGAGTGACTGAAGACAGCTCAGCCTGAATCCCCCAAACCTGGCCGGTTCTGCTGCTATGTCCCCTGTGGTGCAGGTGGGAGGGTGGAGGAGGTGGAGGGCTCTTTCTCATGCGTATCTCCTGCATTCAAGGAACTACTTTTTAGAGGATCCACACCTAGGACTTTTCCCAGTTTTAACACTGAAAGCCCCACATTCCTGGAAACCCTGCAGTCCCAGACAAACGGGCATTGGCTGGTCACCCCACCACCACCATACAGGTCCGGGGCCATGTCCTTGCCTTTCACGAACCTGACAGCTTGTGTCTTTCAGCCTTCCTTCTTCAGGGAGGGCTCTTTGGTGAGAGGTGGTTCCTGCTGGCTTTTCTCTTTGTGATGTGTGTCCACAAGCCCCAGAGTCTGGACCAGCGTTGCTCCCTTCCACCATGCCCGGACTTGTGGTCGTGATGGGTCCCCTGCCTGCTCCCTGCTCAGCATGTCTCTCTGCACAGCCTGATGTCTTTCTCCTTCCATTTCAGCGCATTGTGGGTAGCCAGGGAGTCTTTGTCCTGACATGGTCACGAGAAGAGTGTTTATAAAAGAAAACACCTCCACTTCCCTCCCCCTTTCTCAAGGCTGTGCGCACACTTTGCTCAGACAAGCGCTCAATGAGTACACAAAATTGGGGCTGTTTTCTTTCTGATGCCATTTCAGATGAAGCTGAATATTTTTAAACTAGGCAAGCAACACCACAGCTAAAAATGCTTGGATTTGAAAATAAATGTGTGGCAGATTTACACCAATCCCTTGAATCAGAGACACTTTCAGCAGCAAGCTCACTAGGTGATTATAGGGGGTTCATGCAACAGAGCTTTATTTTCCTATGGAAGAAGAAGTCCAGAGGGGGGAAGTTGCTGATAATGATTTAGGGATGAGTGATGTTGGGTTCTGATTTGGTATCAATGCCATTGTCTTGATCTCCTCATGTCAAAAAATGGCAGCAGCAACTCCAAACATCATGCCTTGGCAGCTGAGTTCAAAGAGGAAGTAGGGTAGCCTAGAACAGAGACTCCCTCCATTCTTGCCTCTCTCTCTTGGGAGGAAATCATTCCCAGTAGCCCCTCTCCCCACCCCCTCTCCCCAGTACACTTCCCCTCACATCTGATTGTCCACAGGGGCAGGTCCCATCTTCTTTGTGGTTCAGGGGTCTCTGCCCAGTGCATGAAACACTATTGCAGTTCTTTTAGGGAGAGGTGGCTTTGGCTGGATGACCAAAACTGTATTCCTAGCTCTTTCTTGGGGACTCTGAAACCTTGGACTCTGGCCCTCATTTGGTTTCTGTCTTGCTCAGATGTGAATAACCTGGTGAACTGGATGCACCTTCTTCAAGCCCCAATATGGCCCCTTCGCACCACTTGCAAAGGAGGCAGGGAAGGCAAGCTAACAGTGGGGGTTTCTGCATAAGATTGCTTTTCACCAGTGGCTCCATGGCAAGAAACAATCTTAAAAACAGGTAAACTAGATCATTTCAAAAGGAACTTCTTCCTCGGACGTTTCTGAGCATCTGTAGGATTGGCTGGTCAACATCTTTTCTTGTCTCCAGGCATTTTTTTTTTTTTGCAGATGCTATAGATATAGATGCAGATATTGACAGATAAAAATACAATTATAGATTGTGTTATCTGGTGGTGTCTGCAGAGCAGATGGAGACCCATCTGTCGGGGAAGGCTCAGAAGTCCAGCCAGGGCCAAGGCTTGGGGCAAACTGAGGGGCCTTAGCCCCAAGAGAGCAAGTGAGACTCAGGGATTCAGGGCTGGCTTCCCATCTCCCAGTGAGAAGTAGCTGAGCCAGGCCCTAATTCAGGGCTCCTGGCTCCTATAAAAGACTTGGGAATTGAACAAACCAAACTGATCTCACTATTGGATTATAGTTGACCAATGATCCTTTTAAAAACTAAAGCTGTAGTGGAACACCAGCTGCCAGATGGACACCTGGCAGATGCACACAAGTCTCTGCATTTAGAGCTAAAGGCAGTCTACCTGTATGTGCAGGTGCTCCCCACTTGTGGAAGGAGGGATCTCAGCAGCTCTGCTGGAAGACTTCAGAACAAGGAACAGGGAGGTTAATGACTGATGGCTTTCCCTGGGTCACCAGGCCTGGGGGAAGATGAGCAGCCAGTGGATCTGCAGCTGATACTAGTCTGTCTCTGATATTTTTCAGAAAAGTTTGGAGTTGGGGGGCGCCTGGGTGGCTTAGTCGGTTGAGTGTCCGACTCTTGATTTCAGCTCAGATCATGATCTCAGGGTCATGGGATCGAGCCCTGTGTCGATCTCTGCACTCAGTGGGGAGTCTGCTTGAGATTCTTCCTCTCCCTCTGCTTCTCCCTACTGCCCTGCTGGTGCACACACTCACACGCTGTCTCTCTCAAATAAATAAATACACCTAAAAATAAAAAAGAAAGAAAAGCTTGGAGTTGGGAAGTTAGTGTGGTGGTAATTAAGCAGCATTCATTTATGGCTTTGTTAAATGCTTTGCTTTTACAACTTAGGATATCAGCCAACTTACCCTGAAAGCTTTGAGGCAAAACGTTTCCCCAAATCTAGATTGTCCTGCCTAGGAGAAACTCTGCCCACCTCTCTGAGTGGTGAGCATGCTCCTCTCCTTTTGTTCCTCCCATGTATTGCTGTGTTGGAATACCTCTGCTCGGAGAAAGGCAAGGGAAGCGATTTGTTTCCCTCCCCTTTTCCTCCTTCTCCTTCTCTTCCTTCATTTCCTCCTCCTCCACTCTCTCTCTTTTTTTACCTCCTCCTCTAACCTTCCCCTTCTCGTCCTGCTTCTCATTTTAATATTAAAAGGACTACTTATTGGTCACCTACTATGTGCCAGGCACTGTGTTAGGATTTCACATATATTCATCTCATTTAATCCTCCAACAAGCTTATGAGGTGGTTTTATATTATACCCATTTTACAGGTGAAGAATCGAAATGAGAGAAAATCCATTACATGCCCAAGGTCACATAGCTAAGAAGCCACAGAGCCAGGACTGTCTGACCTTAAAGCCCCGGTTCTTTTTTTAGCCTCTTAAAAAGTTATCTTATTTTTCTAGTTAGAAGGGAGGTATAATGAACAGTAGTATGCCCCTTGCCAGGTTTTCTGGCTATGAATGCCCTGCTGCTCCCACTTCATGTCTCTCTCAAAATACACACACACACACACACACACACACACACCCCACCACCACCACACACACTCTCTTTTTTTGTGCCAAATCATCTGGAAGTTGACTACAGACATAATGACATTTTACCCCTAAATATTTCAGTTTGAGTCTCCCAAGAATGAGGACAGCTGTCTTCCTAAACTCAACAGCATTACCACCTCTAAGGAAATAAACTTTATTTCAATTACACCATCCAACACAGTCTGCACTCAAATGGCCCCTGTGGTCCCATGGACAACCTCTATAGATACTGTTTTTCAATCCAGAATGCAGTCAAGGTTTATAATCTGCCTTTGGTGATAGTGAAATTTTAGTGTCCCCCAGTGAAGTGCAAAAGCCTCCTTCCTTCTGTTCTTCATAAGACTGGATCATTTGGAGATGTTAAGACCATTTGTCTTCAGAACATTCATGTTCGGGAATTTGTCTGTCTCTTCATGATCCTTCATGTTAAATTGTTTCTGGTAAGAACCCCCAGGGTGACATTGTGTGTCTTCGCTGTGAGGTATCAGGGGCACAAAATGTCAGGCCATCCCCCTACTGTCAGTGCCAAGCCCCACACCTTGGTTAGAGTGGTGTCCTCTGGATTTCTCCACATAAACCCATTTCCCCCTTTGTAACTAATACAGGCCAGGGAGGGAAGGAAACTGTCAGTCAGGAATTTTTGGTTGTAAGTGTCAGAAAAGCAATTCACACCGGCTTAAACACATAACAGGAATTTATTGGCTCCAGTAAGAAGTAAGTCCAGGGTTTTCTTGCTTTAGGTTTGCAGGGGTCATGTCATCATCGGTCAACCTCCTTCTTCCATCTCTTGCTCTTCCTTGCTTGGCTTCATCCACAGGCAGGCCCTTCTGCCATGATGGGAAAAGTGGTCACAGCGGCAGGCTCATAAACCTTTATTGTTAGCCATGCCAGGAAGAGAGAGCCCCCTTCACAAGCGGTTCCAGCTAAGGCCCTGAGCTGGTCCTCACTGGCCTGGCCTCAGTCATTGATTGGCTAAGCCTGCAACTTCTCCCACCCTTGGAGCCAGAGTTAGCATCTGTAGCCTCATTCCTCTATCTTCTTTGTGCTTCCTCCTGAAGAAGGTCCTGAAGAAGATAAGAGTATAAATAAAGAGAGTTGCCTATGTGCCTTGACATCTTGACAGGAGAAGCCTCAGGGAGGGCCCCTGCCCCTGAGTCATCCTTGCCACGGGTAGTGCTGGCACAGATAGCCGCTGACCTGGAGCTTAGGGCACCAGGCCTAAGTGTAGGGGCAGCAAGTGGAGTGCAAATGTGGTGGGCTCCACAACAGAGGAGATGGACCCCACAACTATGGAAGGCAAGGCTTGGGACTGGGAGGTTCTAGGCCTGACTCCCCAGTTACCTGGCCCTATAACCAGAGGCTTCTGCTTGTGCCATGTTTCCTCATCTATAAAAGGGGGTGAGGCACCTGTTGTGCTTTACTTCAGGTCCTCTGTTGTAAGCACCCAAAGAGATTGTGGACATGTAACACCTGGTAAGCGTAAACGCTGTAAAAGTGTTTCAGGCCTGTGAGATCCTCATTCCACACAGACAGCCCGGGCACAGTCTCGTCATCAGTGTGTTCCCAGAATTCCCTCACTCCAATTATTTTCAAACACTTCCAGTGGTCTAAGAGAGGCAACTTTTCTGCAAAGCAATATATGCAAAGCATTACCCAAGCAAGGCAGCAGGGGGTTTGGACACACAACCTCTGGTTTCTTGTAGCTATGTGACCTCAGGCAAGCCATGCCATCTCCCTGAGCCTCAATTTCCTTACCTGAAGACTGGGCATCTAATAACCTGTACATCTCAGCTCTCTCCTGAGAAGATTACTATGAACACTAAATAAGATGAAGCATATAAAAGGCTCAGCCTAGAGTCTAGTATACAGTAAGTGTTCAATAAGTGGTGGCTATCATTTTTGTATGCTGTGTATTTTGTACAGGGTAGTGAGATGCTACCTCTTGGGTAGTATGGTCAGCTGGGTAAGCAGTTCGAAACTTCTGCTGAACAAAACTAAAAATACTGAATAAAAAAGTAATTAAATACACCCATAAGAAACCAAACCAAAACAAAACACAAAAACAAAAATACTCCTGCCTAAAATTCAGTGAGGGTGGAATCCAGCTTTTGCCTTGAGGGCATAGCCTTGGGGGGTTTTGGTGGGGAGGAAGGGTGGAGTCTCACAGAAGAGACCCTATAAGGCTGGGCCTCCAAAGATCTCCACACCCAGTGCAGTGAACTAGTCATCCGGTCCTGAAGACTGCAAGGAAAATTGCTTATCTTAAAGCTGGACATGGGGTGAAGTGGGGAAGAAAGGGCTTTTATTTTCTCTGAGAACTCTTCACCACTAGCCAGAGGGAAAGCAAAGATAATAGGATCATACCTGCCCAAATCTCTTTGGAATAATAAGTCTCAGGATTTTACAGGATGTAAAATAAGTGTACTTAATAAAGTTTCAAGAAAGCAAAGGTGAGATTAAAAACATGAGTAAAGAAAAAACATATTTGAAAAAAAATAAAATAGAACTTCTAAACACAGGAAATTGAATTAGTGAAATGAAAAACTCGATTCTTAGATTCAACAGTAGATTCAACATACCTGAAGAGAGAATTAGAAGAAGAGAAGAAGATAGACCTGAAGAAGTTATCCAAAGTTATCCAAAATGCAGCCCAGACATACAGACATGGAAAAAAGGAGAGATTAAAGAATATAAGGATGGGATGAAGTGATAGTACCTGAAAACTTTTTGGAAATAATTCATTATCAACAGATTTAGGGAGCTCAGCAGATTTTAAGTGGGATAAATAAGTTAAAAGAAATCTACATTGGACACAGTGGAGTGAAACTGAAGAACCTGAAGGACAAAGAGAGAGAAGCAGCATGCTCAGAGTACTGCACGGAGTGGTAGAACAACAGCATGCTGAGGGCATGGCTCTAAAATGGAGCCCTTATACAGTCACTTACCTGCAGGTGACCTTGGACAAGTCATTCCTAAGCTTTGGCATAACATGGGCATAATAATCACAATAATATTTAACTGTTGGGGGAGGTTGTAATGATTAAATGACCTAAATGACCTAATTCATATTATCGCCTTAGCCTAGTGCTCAACATATTATCAGGACTCAAGAAAGGCCAGCTACTGTTTTAGGGGAGATGGAGGTTTCAATCTTTCCAAAAGCACTTGAGCATGATGGTGCTGGTGGGTAGGGGATGGAGACAACAAAAGAGGGGGCAGAGGCAGAACTCACACACACTCCACCTTCTTCATCTTGCTGGTGACCTTCTTGCCCATTGTCTGCGACTCAGTTTCCATATCTCTTCTTCCGTACAGCCTTCCTTGCCTCCATCCTGCCCTACTCCAGGAATGTTAGGTCTCTCTTCTCTTTGCCCCCACAGAACCATGAATGGACTTCTATTATGGCATTTATTAAAATGCTGCTGTAATTTTTTAAATCTGCTTAAGTACTCCACTATGCTATGAGCTCATCTTGGCATCCCTGGCACTTGGCACAGTTTCTATCCCATATTAGGGTCTAATAAATATTTTAGGTGAATAAACATTGCACAGAACCATAAGCTGTTGATCTAAGGAAGAGAAGATTTCCTCCAGTTTACCCAGTGTATTAAATCCCATTGGTAACACCAAATCCATTCCATCCAGTTATGCCCATGATTCAATAAGAGCAGATGATGGGGCAGCAAACTCTGGTGTCTTTGCCTGAGGTGACCCCTCATCAGGAGGGCTTCTTGGTCAATTTTTCTGGCAAAGGTAAATGTGGTCATATAAGGACAAAAAGCAAATCCTCTTCCCTGTGGAAATTATACCTTTGCTCGAGGTTGTGTGATTGCAGTATCAGCTTGATCAGCCAATTCTGCTCAGTCAGTGGGGTGGTTTGTCAATAGGGAGCCAGAGCAGATGGCCAGTGTGGTAAGGGCTCAGACAGACAGTTGCCTAGAGACTTGAGCCAGGGCAAGAGCAGAGTGGAGGGGATGTGTCAGTTACCTATTGCTGTGTAACAGCTCCCCCAGCCCCCCAAACTTAGTGGCTTAAAACTAGAGGCATTCATTATTGCTCACTAGTCTATGGGTCAACAGGACATTTCTGCCTATCTTGACAGGACTTGGTTGATTTTGGCCATCATCATTCAAGCATCTTTGGTCAGCTAGAGGCTGGCTAGTAGGTGACCTTACTCACATTCCTAGTAGTTAACTGGGTGTCCACTGAGGTACAGGGGTGATGGGTGCCACTCATCTCTCAGAAGATGAGGCCAGGCTTGTTTACATGGTGGGTAGGGTTCAGAATGAGCAGAAGCTGACAAGCTTCTTCAGACCTGGGATCAACAATGGCACTGCATCACTTCGACTGCCTTCTGTTGGTCAAAGCAAGGCACAAGACGAGCTGAGATTGGAGGGGTGGGGAAAGAGATCCCTCCTTGATGGGAGGGGCTAAAACTGACATAACAAAGAGGCATGAAAACAGAGAAAACTAGAATTGTGACCTTTTTCTTTTGGCAAATAATCTACCACAGTGGATGAGGGGGAAGTTCCTTTTCTGATAATATGCCTTTTCAGAGATGGTAATTTTTGCAGATGGGATATTTATTGATTAGCCTATAGTTGTGAAAAGCACTTTGGTTCTTGTTTAACCAGTCTCCAGGCCCTGGAGCCATCCTTGAGCTGCCGCTTCTCTTGTATTTCACTTACATGGTCTCCAAGGCCATGGGTGCAGATTCTTGTCAGAAATGAGCCCAGCCCAGGCTCTCACTGGCTCCTGAAAAAGGGAAAGAAGAAGAAGAAAAAAAGGACTCTTTCACAATAAGCCAAGGAGATGTCCCTCACCGTGTCAGCATTGACCGACAGTTCCATAGGTGGGAGATGTAAGCTGGAGCCACATAAGCCTTCTCTGGCTGCCCAGAAAGCTGAAAAGACAAAACATGGTGTGTAGTATAGTCTCTCAAGGACCAGTTTGAGGAAGAGGAGCCTGGGAGGCTGGAGAGTCTGGGACCAGGACATGGCCAAGATTCTAGGACTGCAGGGGAGAATGTCTCTCAACATACACATTCTTCAGAACCAGCACATTCTCTTCTAACCCCAGAACACATAGAAGGTCCAGATAACAAGAAGTACATATAAGGCCAGTTCCCAAGGCCACCACTTTCTTTCCTAATGAAAATTCGGTTTAGGTCGTGCCAATGAGGAATGCATGCTAATGCATCATTCCTGGGAGGGGCATATTACATTAGAGCTTCCCACAATCACAGGAACCTACCAGAGCCACATCCCTGGAAAACCTAGCAGCAGGAATGTGGGTGTCCCATAAAAAAATGAATATACCCTTACTTCACCAATTGGTGCACTGGGAGAAGCTTGTTTGGGGGTAAATCTGAAGGACATAAATGTCAATCTAGCCTTGGGTTGAATTCTGTGTGTGAGGAGCATCAGGTAAATCAATAGTGATCCAATTACTTTCTATTTTTAGAGTAAGTTAAAAAGCCAAACAAGGTGAAATAAGCCAAACACAAAGGGTAAATATTGTATGCTTCCTCTTATATGAAATACCTACAATAAGCAACTTCTCAGAGACAGGAAGATGAAGGGTTTCCAGAGGCAGGAGGGAGGCAGGAATGGAGAGTTATTGTTTCATGGGTACAGAGTTTCTGTTTCGGTGATGAAAAAGTTTCAGAAATAGTGGTGATGGTTACACAACATTGTGGATGTAATCAATGCTACTGAATTGTACACTGAAAAATGGTTAAAATCACAAAAGTTATGGTTTTTTTTTTAAAGATTTTATTTATTTATTTGACAGAGAGAGACACAGTGAGAGAGGGAACACAAGGAGGGGGAGCAGGAGAGAGAGAAGCAGGCTTCCTGCCGAGCAGGGAGCCCGATGTGGGGCTCGATCCCAGGACCCTGGGATCATGACCTGAGCCGAAGGCAGACGCTTAACGACTGAGCCACCCAGGTGCCCCACAAAAGTTATGTTACATATATTTTACCACAACCTAAAAAAAATGTAATATTCCCAAACCATCCAATTGTATATTCTAAATGGGTTAATTGTATAGAATTAATTATATTTCAATGAAGCTGCTTTATTTTTTTGTTTTCTTATTTTTATTTTATTTGTTTTTAAATTATTTATTTAAACTCAATTTAGTTGGGGCGCCTGGGTGGTTCAGTTGGTTAAGCGACTGCCTTCGGCTCAGGTCATGATCCTGGAGTTCCGGGATCGAGTCCCGCATCAGGCTCCCTGCTCAGCAGGGAGCCTGCTCCTCCCTCCGACCCTCCCCCCTCTCATGTGCTCTCTATCTCTCATTCTCTCTGTCTCAAATAAATAAATAAAATCTTAAAAAAAAAAAGATTAAACTCAATTTAGTTAACATATACTGTATTATTAGTTTCAGGGGTAGAATTCAGTGATTCATCTGTTGCCTACAACACCCAGTGCTTATTACATCAAGTGCCCTCTTTAATGCCCATCACCCAATTATCTCTCCCCTCCAGCGACCCTCTGTTTGTTCTCTATAGTTAAGAGTCTCTTATGGTTTGCCTCCCTCTCTCTTTTCATCTTATTTTATTTTTCCTTCTCTTCCCCTATGTTCATCTGTTTTGTTTCTTAAATTCCACATGGGAGTGAAATCAGATGGCATTTGTCTTTCTCTGGCTGACTTATTTTGCTTAGCATAGTACCCTCTAGTTCCATCCATGTCATTGCAAATGGCAAGATTTCATTCTTTTTGATGACTGAATAATATTCCATTGTGTATATATACACCACATCTTCTCTATCCATTCATCTGTCAATAGACATCTGGGTTCTTTCCATAGTTTGGCTATTGTGGACATCGTTGCTATAAACGTTGGGGTGTATATGTCTCTTTGAATCACTATATTTGTATCCTTTGAATAAATACCAATAGTGCAATTGCTAGATCATAAGGCAGTTTTATTTTTAACTTTTTTTTTAAAGATTTTATTTATTTATTTGACAGAGAGAGACACAGCGAGAGAGGGAATACAAGCAGGGGGAATGGGAGAGGGAGAAGCAGGCTTCCCGCAGAGCAGGGAGCCCGATGCGGGGCTCGATCCCAGGACCCTGGGATCATGACCTGAGCCGAAGGCAGACGCTTAACGACTGAGCCACCCAGGTGCCCCTATTTTTAACTTTTTGAGGAAGCTTCATACTGTTTTCCAGAGTGACTGTACCAGTTTGCATTACCACCAACTGTGTAAGAGGGTTCCCCTTTCTCTGCATCCTTGCCAACACCTGTTGTTTCCTGAGTTGTTATTTTTAGCCATTCTGACCAGTGTGAGGTGGTATGTCATTGTGGTTTTGATTTGTATTTCCCTGACGGCCAAATGATGTTGAGCATTTTTTCATGTGTCTGTATGTCTTTTATTATTATTATTATTATTATTATTATTATTATTATTATTATTATGTTATGTTAGTCACCATACAGTACAGTACATCATTAGTTGTTTTTTTTTTTTTTTAAAGATTTTATTTATTTATTTGACAGAGAGAGAGACAGTGAGAGAGAGAACACAAGCAGGGGGAGTGGGAGAGGGAGAAGCAGGCTTCCCACGGAGCAGGGAACCCGATGTGGGGCTCAATCCCAGGACTCTGGGATGATGACCTGAGCCGAAAGCAGACGCTTAATGACTGAGCCACCCAGGCACCCCACATCATTAGTTTTTGATGTGGTGTTCCATGATTCGTTATTTGTGTATAACACCCAGTGCTCATTACAACACATGCTCTCCTTAATACCCATCACCGGGTTACCCTATCCCCCCACCCCCCTCCCCTCTAGAACCCTCAGTTTGTTTCTCGGAGTCCATAGTCTCTCATGGTTCGTCTCTCCCTCCAATTCCCTGCCTCATTTTTCCCTTCCTTCTCCTAATGTCCTCCATGTTATTCCTTAAGTTCCACATATGAGTGAAACCATATGATAATTGTCTTTCTCTGCTTGACTTATTTCACTTAGCATAATCCCCTCCAGTTCCATCCATGTCGATGCAAGAGGTCGGTATTCATCCTTTCTGATGGCTGAGTAATATTCCATTGTATATATGAACCACATTTTCTTTATCCATTTATCTGTTGAAGGGCATCTTGGCTCCTTCCACAGTTTGGCTATTGTGGACATTGCTGCTATGAGCATTGGGGTGCATGTGCCCCTTCTTTTCACTACATCTGCATCTTTGGGGTAAATACCCAGTAGTGCAATTGCTGGGTCATAGGGTAGCTCTATTTTTAACTTTTTGAGGAACCTCCATACTGTTTTCCAAAGTGGCTGTACCAACTTGCATTCCCACCAACAGTGTAAGAGGGTTCCCCTTTCTCCACATCCTCGCCAACATTTGTTGTTTCTTGCCTTGTTAATTTTTGCCATTCTAACTAGTGTAAGGTGGTATCTCAATGTGGTTTTGATTTGAATTTCCCTGATGGCTAATGATGTTGAACACTTTTTCATGTGTCTGTTAGCCATTTGTGTATCTTCTTTGGAGAAGTGTCTGTTCATGTCTTCTGTCCATTTTTTGACTTGATTGTTTTTTTGGGTGTTGAGTTTGAGCAGTCCCTTATAGATCATGTGTCTGTATGTCTTCTTTGGAGAAATGTCTGTTCATCTCTTCTGCCCATTTCTTGACTCTTGATTTCTTGTTTTGGGGGTGTTGAGTTTGATAAGTTCTTTATAGATTTTGGATACTAGCCCTTTATCTGGTAAGACATTTGCAAGTATCTTCTCCCATTCTGTAGGTTGTCTTTTGGTTTTGACTCTTTCTTTTGCTGTGTAAAAGCTTTTTATCCTGATGAAGTCCCAGTAGTTCCATTTGCTTTTGTTTCCCTTGCCTTTGGAGATGTGTCTAGCAAGAACTTGCTGTGGCCAAGGTCAAATAGGTTGCTGCCTGTGTTCTCCTCTAGGATTTTGATGGATTCCTGTCTCACATTTAAGTCTTCCATCCATTTTGAGTTTATTTTTGTGTATGGTATAAGAAGGTGGTCCAGTTTCATTCTTCTGCATGTGGCTGTCCAATTTTCCTGACACCATTTGTTGAAGAGACTGTCTTTTTTCCATTGGATATTCTTTCCTGCTTTGTCAAAGATTAGTTGACCATAGAGTTGTGGGTCCATTTCTGGGTTCTCTATTCTGTTCCATTGATCTATGTGTCTGTTTTTGTGCCAGTATCATACTGTCTTGATGATGACAGCTTTGTAGTACAGCTTGAAGTCAGGAATTGTTATGCCTCCAGCTTTGGTTTTCTTTTTCAACATTCCTTTGGCTGTTTGGAGTCTTTTGTGGTTCCATACAAATTTTAGGACTGTTTGTTCCAGCTCTTTGAAAAATGCTGATGGCATTTTCATAGGGTTTGCTTTGAATGTGTAGATTGCTTTGGGTAGCATAGATATTTTAACAATATATGTTCTTCTAATCCATGAGCATGGAGTGTTTTTCCGTTTCTTTGTGTCTTCCTTAATTTCTTTCCTGAGTGTTCTATAGTTTTCAGAACACAGATCCATTACTTCTTTGGTTAGGTTTATTCCTACATATCTTATGGTTTTTGGTGTAATTGTAAATGAGATCAATTCCTTGATATCTCTTTCTTCTGCTTCACTGTTAATGTATAGAAATGCAACTGACTTCTGTGCATTGATTTTACATCCTGCAACTTTACTGAATTCCTGTATCAGTCCTTGCAAGTTTTTGGTGGAGTTTTTTGGGTTTTTTTACATAGAGTATCATGTCATCTGTGAAGAGCGAAAGTTTGACTTCTTCTTTGCTGCTTTGGATGTCTTTTATTTCTTTTTGTTGTCTGATTGCTGAGGCTAGGACTTCTAGTACTATGTTGAACAACAGTGGTGAGAGTGGGCATCCCTGCTGTGTTCCTGACCTTAGGGAAAAAGCTCTCAGTTTTTCCCCTTTGAGGATGACATTCATTGTGGGTATTTTCTTTTTTTTTTTTTAAGATTTTTTTTTTAATTTATTTGTTAGAGAGAGAGTGAGAGAGAGAGTGCAAGAGGGGGAAGGGTTAGAGGGAGAAGCAGACTCCCCGCCGAGCAGGGAGCCCGATGCGGGACTCGATCCCGGGACTCCGGGATCATGACCTGAGCCGAAGGCAGTCGCTTAACCAACTGAGCCACCCAGGCGCCCCTCGTTGTGGGTATTTTCTATATGGCTTTTAAGATGTTGAGGTATGTTCGCTCTATCCCTACATGGAAAAGGGTTTTTATCAAGAAAGGGTGCTGTATTTTGTCAAATGCTTTGCAAAATCCAACAGTACATTAAAAAGATTATTCACCATGACCAAGTGAGATTTATTCCTGGGCTGCAGGAGTGGTCCAACATCCGCAAATCAATCATTGTGATACACCACATTAATAAGAGAAAGGACAAGAACCGTATGATCCTCTCAATAGATGCAGAAAAAGCATTTGACAAAATACAGCATCCTTTCTTGAAAAAAAAATTTTTTTAAGGCAACCAATGGTATTGTGGCTTCCCTAAACGTCAGCTGAAAGAGAAATGAAATCCAATTACTGACATACAGAACAATGAACTTTAAATAAACATAAACACAGAGAAGGTCCTTGTCACCCATGAGAGAATTCAGGATGGAAGGGATAGTCCTGCTCTTGGCCAAGCTGGAGAGCCCTGAGCTTTTCTCATAAGGTGAGTGGGCCAGGGCTACTCAAGACACAACTCAAACTGCATGAAGCCAAGAGGAATGGAAAAGCCCTGAGGTGGGCTGGCTTCAGGTAAAGCCAGATCCAGAATTCAAACGATGTCACCAGAAGACTTAGTTTATCTTGGTCTCTTGGCTCTGCCGGCTGTGGAGTTGGCTTCATTCTCTGGCTTCTCACAGTGGCCTTTGGCAGCTGCAGGATCAACCCTCATGGTCACGCAACCCTTTCAGAAGCTCGCCTCTTCTCCTGGAAGATTCATGCACACTGGGGTATACCTCTTCTCCAGAAGTTTTTATCAAAATCTTAATCTTCTCTCTGATTAGTGCAGCTTAGGTTACTTGATCATTCCTGAACCAATCACTGTGCTCAGAAGAATGTGATGTGCTGATTGGCTTAGGCTGGTCATGGGCTGACACCTGGAGTCACGCATGGAGCCCTCCGCAGATGGTGGGCGAGTGACGGATTAGCATGTCCAGGTAGAAAATTCAAGGTGTTCACATTATGGAGGCAAAGTATGAATCCACCTTACAAAGGTTGTGAGCACTCTCAGTAATGACAGAGAAAGACTTGTCCCTAAGAGATGTAAGTTTAGCAAAAAACAAGTGGCTGAGTCTTATCTCTTAACCTTACAGTTTGGGCTTGATGCCTTGAGGCTGGTTTCTTCTGTGCATACTAAACTTTCACTTCCTCTTTGCTCGGCTTACTAACATTTTATTTTTCAGGTATGGCCTCCCATTAGCCTGGCAGTTCCCTCAAGTTTAAGGGCAGAAGATGTGGCCGGTTCCTCATTGAGCCCACCCTAGACCCAGTACATAGTCTGTGCTTAATAACTGCTCTTTTAATGATTGAATGAATAAGGAAAGACAGAGGAATAGAATGTCCTGGTCTGATTGGGTGGGAGAGCAATGTCTGGCTATAATCATTGTCTAATTTGGCAGGTCAACTAGTTAGTTGTGCAGGTCTAAGCACTTATTCCTAATTTTTATAACAAATTCGTTCTAGAAAATTCTAATTCCATTCATGTAGCCAAGTTGCTCAAAACTTGTTTGGTAGAGCATATTTTGTGCATGTGTATAAGTGTGTAAAACTCCCACGGTGAGAGCAATTTTTCAAAGTCTGCTTTCTGCTCTGCCACTAAAACCTTTTAAAATATTTTGTTTAATTTTTTGAATAGGCAGTTTATTTACTTGTTTTGAAATCATGGTCAAATGTCATAAATTTCTTGCCTATCTTTCCATATACATAACAAGTGAATATGCATGAATATTACTCTGGTAAAATGATAGCATACTGAGATACTGATTTGAGGCTCTTTCTCATTTAACAATATTTCAAAAATATCTTTCCATATTAGTATGTGGAGAGCTGCCTCCTTGATTCCAAGGCTGCAAAGAATTCCATAGAATGAGATCACTTCAAAACTTATGTAATCAACCTCTATTGATGGAAATATAAGTTGTTTCTAATAGTTTCCTATTTTAACCTAATACATGAATGAATGGGGGTGGCTGTGTTCCAATAAAACATCTCTGCCCAGCCCCAATAATAATAATAAAAATAATAATAATAATGATGATGATAATGGTACCATGCTTTGTGCTTTCCAGGGCACTCTAGTGAATGCACTGAAGTCTCGCATAGGAATGGAAATCTGCACAAACAGCAGTGGAGGTGTTGGGGAGACAGAGGAGGGCTAATAACCGACCTCCCATAAAAGACCTTTGATCCCTTTTCCCAGCTCTAGAAGTGACGTAGTCCCTCTTGCCTAGAGGCTTTCTGGAAAGCATAAGAATTCAGGATTACCTTTGAAAAACTACTTAAAAATACATAAAGTTGCAAAATACTCCTCAGTGATGAGCAGTAGTGGTGACTTTTGTAAATTCAGTTGAAGAGTTAGAAGGAAGTAGATATGTGCCATTAGTATTGATCTGTCAATTATGCGAGTATAAGGCTTTGTCCAGCCAAATCAGGACAAGTTGGTCATTCCCGCTAAGTTAATAATCAAAACTTTAAGATGAGTTCTTTGAAAGACTTGAGAAAGGCAAATTATTAAAAAGCATTTTACTAAAGGGATAATTGTGGGTAATTTAACTAAGAAAGTTTAGAAAAATCTTGGAAGTCTAGAAGGGAAATCTAGGAGACATTGCTCTGCTTTATGTCTGTTAGTTCTTGCTTGGCTTTAAAGTTATAGAAACTAGAAATGGATATGGGAATATGGCACAGTATGATTTACACAAAAACCTTAAGCAGTGCTCCAGTCTGTAACTCGTATCTAAGAAAAGGCCATCACTAAATATTGTTGAGCCAATGCGCATTTATGGGTTTAAGTTTCAGTGTTTATGGTCTGTTTGTTTTATGATTCTTTATTTTATCACTTTTAATTAATCAACTAATTACCAGTCATAATTGAGTCAGCCAGAAGGACTTCAGTGTTTCAAAAGGCTAGCGTTATCCTCAGTCATTTCAACATCTTTTAACTCTTTGGAGCTAGAAGGTATTTTATTAAAGATAATCTGCGTCACAAATGAGGTTGCCCAGGCTCCAGAGAAGATGTCCTTGACCATGGCCCCAACGTGAGTAAAGGAGGGAAATAATGGCTTCTCCCACTGCTCTCTACTAGAAGACAGTTCTCTGGGGGCCAGAAGAATGCTGTGATAGGCAGAATAATGGTCCCCGAAAGATGTCCATGCCCTTACACCTGAAGCCTCTGAACATGTTATTTACATGATAAGAAGGACTTTACAGATGTAATTAAGGTAAAGGACCTTGAAATGGGGAGATTATCCTGGATTGTGTGGGTGAGCCAATCTAATCACATGAGTCCTTATAAGTGAGAGAGGAGGCAGAAGAGTGAGTCAGAGATACAACAAGGTAAGAAGAGGCAGGAGGGAGTCAAAGCATGAGAGGGTTTGATCTATCATTTCTGGTTCTGAAGATAGGGGAGGGGAGGTGGAGCAAAGAAATGCAGACAGCCCCTAGAAGCTGGGAATGGCCCTCAGCTGACAGCTAGCAAGGAAATGGGATCTCTGTCCTATAGCTACAAGGAACTTCATTCTGCTAACAACCTGAATGAACAAGGGAATGGGTTCTCCTCTTGAGCCCCCAGAAAGGAGCGTGGCCCTGCCAATACCTTGATTTTAGCCTGGTGAGATTCGTGTCAGAATTCTGATCTATAGAACTTTAAGATAATAAATTTGTGTAGCTTAAGCTGCTAAGTTTGATGTAACTTGGTACAGCAGCAATAGAAAACTAATACAGTGCATTGGTGACAGACCCTCTCTCTGATTCAGAATATTCTGGTGCATAGCAACTGATGTCATAGGAAAGATTCTAGAAGAGCAGGTCATGGAGAAGTACTTGTGGTTTAGAAGCTCTTGGGTGAAGGTAAGTGGGTTATCGAGGAAGTGGAATCTGCAGAGTCCAGGGAACTGAGTGCAGGTAGAGCAACTTTCCTGCAAAAGGTCAAAGCTGCTGCAGTGGCTGCCCCTCCCCTCCCCCGAGGAGGCCCCAAGGCCTGCAGAGGGCCTGGTGAACTGGTAAGCTGGTATAGGATGTGCAGGAACTGGGACAGATATGATGATATCCAGGTGCAGGAGACACTCAGCAAATCCATTTCCTGCTTATACGATGACCATTCTGTTGGGAAGAGTTGGCTTTTTCCCATTCATTCATTCATTCATTCAACAGAGATTCACAGAGTGCCTACTATACACCAGGCTCTGTTCTAAGTTCTGGGGATAAAGCAGAGAATAAAACAGACCAGGTTTCTGCATTCCTGGTGTTTACACTGTGGTATGAGAGAGAGACAAATAAATGAACAAGGTAATTTCTGAAATTGACTTATTTTATGAAGAAAATAGAAATGATTTTCTGGGCTGGAGCAGTGATCAGAGAGTCCTATTAGAGATGCTGAGCTTATTTTTGAGCTGAGACCATGACCAGAAAGAGCAAGCTCTGTGGTGGTTGGGGGAGTCATGTTCCAGGCAGAAGAAAGAGCAGGTGCAAAGAACCTGTGGTGGGAATGAGATTGGCATGTTCAAGGAAAAGAAATGTGCAAGGTGAGTGTGGTGGTGTGAATGTGAACAAGGGGGAGAGAGGCATGAAATCAAACCAGAGAGGTGCTCAGAGGCTAGAGCAGGAAGGGTCTTGTCAGCTAGGTTGAGGAGTTGGGATCTTATTTAAAGTGCCAGGGGAATCTACTGGAGATGGGTGATGTGACTGGATATATGTTTTTAAAGAGGATTTTCTAGTTACTGTATAGATAATAGGGATAGGGGGACAGGAGAGGATTGTGGAGTATCAGAGTATATCTAGGAACCTCTACAGAAGTCAGAGATGATGGTGATCTGGACTGGGATGATGGCAGAGAAGATGGCAAGAGGTGGATTGGTTTTGGAAAAACAAGGGGACAGGGCTCCCAGTGATTTCACTGCAGGGGAAGAGGGAAGGAGGGAGGACTCAGGATGCCTCTTATGAGTATGTCTGGGAGACAGATATCATCTGAAAATATCGTTTGCTCTGCTGGAAAATGTAAACATGGACTTCTCTTCCAGTATGCATTGGAATTCAGTTATTAAGCTAAGGGCAAGGATGTGTGACCATAGCTCAAAAGACAAGTATCTGCTGGGGATTGAATACTTTGCATATTTAACTCATTTACTTTTCAAATCAACACAATTAGGTGAGTATTAATTTAATCATCATTTAGATGAGGAAACTGAGGCACAGAGAGGCTGAATAACTGTCTTAGATCACTCCTGGGATTCCTAAAATCCCAGCTATTATGGGGCAAAGTCAGAATTTGGACCCAGGCAATCTGACTCCCGAGTCTGAGCACTTAAATGCTAGGCTAGGCCCTCCTCGACAATGTATTTGGTATAACGGTGATGTCTGTAAGTAATCATGTGACTTAAGAGTTTAGACAAATGTTTAAAAGTGAAATTCTTGGGCACCTGGGTGGCTCAGTTGTTAAGCGTCTGCCTTCGGCTCAGGTCATGATCCCAGGGTCCTGGGATCGAGCCCCGCGTCAGGCTCCCTGCTCAGTGGGGAGCCTGCTTCTCCCTCTCCCACTCCCCCTGCTTGTGTTCCCTCTCTCGCTGTCTCTCTCTGTCAAATAAATAAATAAAATCTTTAAAAAAAATAAAAGTGAAATTCTTCTAATTCAGGAATATACTTATTTATTTCTAATTTTTCCCAAGCTAGACATTTAGGTCATCGGTTCTCAACAGGGGACAGTTGTGTCTGCCAGGAGATGTTTGGCAATGTATGGAGACATTTTTGTCTGTCACAACTGAGGGGGAGAAGCTACTGGCATCTAGAGGCCAGGTGTGTTCCTAAATAAACTCCAGTGCACAGAAAAGCCCCCAGGACAAAGAATTTTCCAGCCTAAGTGCCAAGGTCAAGAGGCCCTTGTGCAGATGAATGTAGGCTGGTGGACACGAATACACCTGTGAATGATGACAAACAGGAGGGTGCAATTAGTTGTCCAACTGATACATATTTTTGTAGTGTTGGGGGCTGTAGGGCATGCCAGGAAGAAGACATGTTATAATTTCCTGTTGCACATTCTAGTCTGAGAGATAAGACATGGCATAGAACAGGACAATCACCTGCTAGGTGTTCTGGAAGTGATTCTGAGTGCAGTAGGGGCTCAGAGAAGGAACGTTAATGCAGGATTACATCAGGTTTCAAGGAGGTGGCACCTGGAGTGGACACCTGAAGATGGAGCAGCGTTTGGGTGGAGAAAGGCATGGTAGGGTCCTGTGGATTGGGAAGAGCCATGTGTGGAGATACTAAGGTAAGAATTGGCTGGAGCATGGGCAGTGGAGTGTGGGGTAGGGAGGTGTGGGGAGGAACAGAGAAGGAGCAACGTGGGAATTCAGAGTTGACTGAATTGATTCCTCCTGATGGAGGGAGGGCAGGGTAAGGCCAGATTATAGAGGGCTCAGAAAGTCAAGTGTGGGTTTGCTATCAGGAATAGAGAACTAACAGCTTTCCCAAAGTCACATTGTATACATGCTTTGGGGACATTGAAAATACCACTTGGACGAGTTGGCCTGGAGGAGTGGAGACGAAGAGGCGGGGCTAGGTTAGGAGATAGAGATGAGGGGTTTTAGAGGATGATGATGAGGAGGGTTTAGGGGATGGAAATGAGGGGGGTTCAGGGGATGATGATGATGAGAAGGGTTTAGGGGATGACAATGAGGTGGTTTTATTGGAGTGGCAATGAGCAGAGTTTAGGTGGTGACAACAGAAATGGAGAAAGAGAAACTCAGGAGTCAATTCTCTGAGCACCCCCAATATGCAGCCCCCCTTCACAGATGAGAAAGCAGAGGCACCATGAGGCTAAGGCCTTGTCTGCTGTTGCCAGTGATGACCCCCTACTACGTGGCAGGTCTGGGCTGGACTGGGGTTTGTCTCCTTGTGTGGACAGCCAGAGAAAATCTCAGTGGAGTTTGATTTGTAGACAATCTGGAGATAAGATTGTGGCCAGGGTGAGAGCACAGCTCTGAATATATTCTAGGATAAAAGGCAATGGTGGAAAGAATTCAACATGGGAGTAGTGCTTGTGCTTGAGTAGTGGGACCACAGTGAAATTTTCCCTTCTCTTTCTGTTCCCAACACGTACCTAATGGACAAGTTGTACTTTCACAATAAAGGGGAAGAGAAGATTTGAGCTTCTGTATCTAACGTGAAAGAGAAATGAGTGAGAAGAAAATCAAGCAGAAGCCACTGGGTTTTGCTGGAGGGAAAGAATGTCTGTGTGTGTGTGGGGGTAACCTTCATAAGAGCAGTTTCCTTAGAAAATGGGGGGTCCAGAAGAGAAGGAGAGGCAGGGTTTCAGGTGTCCTGGGTTTGCAATGACATGAAGCTGAGGATTAGGGTGGGAAGAAGTATCACGGTTAAGCCAGGCAGAACTCCCCTTTCTGAACACACTGAATTGCACACCCCCACCCCACAGTGCCCTTCTTTCCCTTCAGAGAAACCAGTGTCCCTGGGATCCTGGCAGGACTTCTCTGTGACTCCGCCGGCTCCCCTGGCCATTGTTGCCCTGAGCGGCCAGGAGCCTGAGAAGATGAAGGCATCCATGGTTCTCTCCCTCATTGGCTGCCTGGTGGTTCCAAGTGGTGCTGCTATCATGGGGCGCTGTAAGGTGGCTAAGAAGCTCTATGAAGGAGGCCTGGATTATTTTGAGGGCTACAGCCTTGCAAACTGTGAGTAGGTCCCTCTTAGCCCCCTCTCCCCTCCCCTTCTTTTCCTCTGGCCCCTGCCCAGGCATCCCCACCTCTGCCGGCCTCCAAGCCACTCACCTCCTGTTCCATCTTAGGGGTGTGCCTGGCTTATTTTGAGAGCAAGTTCAACCCCACGGCCATCTACGAGAACTCACCCGGTGGCTACACTGGCTATGGCCTCTTTCAGATCCGCAGCCATGACTGGTGCGACAGGGGCAAGAACCGCTGCCACATGTCCTGCTCCGGTAGGTCCCGCCCCCTCTGTCCCACACCCGGGCACAGGGGCTGCAGCGCAGAGCGCAGAGGCCAGACTCCCAGGGGGCCAGAGTTTCCAGGTTTAGAGCAGGGAGGCGGAGGGCCTGGCAGGTGCGGGCCCGGGGAGGCTGAGTGCTTTGCACCGGAGTGTGCAGGCTGTGGGTGGCAGCCAAGGGCAGAGTCATGGAAACCCCCATCCAGATGGGCAGGATGAGAGGACGCAAGGGGGAGGCTGTCAGCATCAGAGCCCACCTGAGCCTGAAGGGTTAGAGCAGAGGGCTCTGTCTGCATGGGCCTCATCTCACCCACGCTCGGCCACACACTCTTCTTCAAGGGGAACAGTGACCACTTGGACAGGCACGAGGGGTCACTGGGAGGATACAGGAGCAGGCCATTCCTAGGGGAGCTTTCCCTGCTGCTCTCAGGGGTCCCAAGTACCTGTGGTCAAGAGGATGGATGCACTGGCCCAGGGTTCCCTCACCCTAGCATTCACTGAGCACCCACGATGTGTCGGCCTCCTGGAGCTGACATTCTAGTGCTTGCTAAGTGCAGGGTGCTCCTCTAAGCTCTTCATTGGTCTGAATTCATCTAGTCTTCACAAAGACCCCCATGACATGGGCACTGTTATTATCCCATTCTATGAATGGGGAAACTGAGGCCCAGAGAGGGTAAGTACATGCCCAGAGCCACACAGCTGTAGGTGGTGTTGTTGAGAGGCAAACCAACACAGTGCAACTCCTGAGTCAGGAGGGTCTGAGGGCCTGGCACTCTCAGGGTCTCCCTGATGAGCAAAGCTCCCTCCCCCATGATGAGTGAGAAACATTCCAGAACCTGGCTTCTGAGCTGGTTCTTTAGGAGACAGAGTGGAGAGGTCATGGTAAAGCTTGTAACCTTCTTACGTGGTCCAGGAGAAAGCCACTCAGTGTTGGGCTCCATGCTCGGCCTGGGGACTCCAGAGAGGAGTAAGATGGTTTCCAGATTCAAGGAGAAGCAGAATTGCATAGTAGGAGGGAAAGGTGCAGAAAACACACAGGAACCCAGTGGGAATCCCAGCTGTTCCCATTACGAGTGAGCTACATGAGCTTGTGTAGGTCCCTTCCCAGAGCTTTCTCATCTGTGAAGGGGGGATGACATTAGCTACCTCTTAAGGTTGCTATGAGCATTAAATGGGTAATGTATGTAAAACACTGTGCAGGGCCCATAGAAACCACGTGATAAAAGTCTAGCAGAGACCAAACATTAAGAACATAATTTAATTACTGTGATAGAACATTCAGTGTTGGCCTTGAGCTTCCTGGTAGCCAAGGCAAAAAGAGAAACCCAGTAGGCCTATAATTTATATCTCATAAGAAGATAGATTGATTGATGGACTGCCAGAATCTGACAGAAGAAACAAATAATTATCTGTAATAGAGGTGATACCAAGTGCTATGATGAAAATAGGGTGGATTAGATATCCTAAAAAACCCTCCCACTAGATAAAATGTAAAAAAAAATAAATCTGGGGCCCCTGGCTAGCTCAGTCAGTAGAGCGTGCATCACAACTCAGGTTGTGAGTTGATGCCCATGTTGGGCACAGAGCCTACTTAAAAAAGAAAAAGAAATAAACCCTCCATAGTACCTGGCTGAGCTGGCAAGAAAGTAAAATCCCTAAAGACTAAAATGAGAAGCGAGAATCCAGAGAGCTAAGTGAAGATTGAAGCTGATGAGGACCCAGGGGACATCAGGCACAGGTTTGAGGACATTGTGTAGACAGAGCCTGAGCAAGATAAGGAGGTGGATTGGAGACTCCACCGATACCCAAGATTCCAGAGAACTGCATTATCAGCTGAAGGATGAGCTAGAAAGTCCTGAAAGCAAAGACATTCTAAATAGAGGGGAAAACACCTCAAGCCAGTAAGACTCACAAGGAAGCATGGCGCCATCGAGAGATACTAACTAGGCCCTGTGCTAAGTCCTGGGGACAGTTCAGAGGAATTGTATACTGTCCTTGTCCAGCAGGGTGAGGGACAGAGAGAGCGCAGGCTTTGAGGCCACACAGAATCTTGGCTTGACATCTTACTAGTTATGTGATCTGAGTCTTAGTTTTCTTATCTGTAAAGTGGAGGTAATAATAGTACTTACCTCACAAGGCTTTTGTGAGTTTTTAATATACTACAGTGTATATAAAGTGCTGAGCCTAGTGTTGGGTATACTGTCTGGTGTGTGATGAATACAAGTTCATTCAAAGAATTTACAATGTTGCTGGGGATTAGGATGTGCGTGTGTGCATGTGAGCATATATGCACATGTGTATCTATGTATGCACATATGTATGTTTGTATATATGTATTTGAGTAGAGCTGAATTGAAGTGACATTTTATTCAGAAGACGGGAGAGGGTGAAGTGAGCTAGATGGTCAGTGACAGAGTTTTAAGGACTGTCCTGCTTAGATGAGCAGATACAAGTTGGGAGATGAGCATGAACAAAATCCAGGAAGAGGAACTGCATATAATACCCAAGCTGTGGGTATCAGGAGTGGAGCACCCACCTTAAGGGCGGGTGCAAGCTTTGTCTCCTAACCCTTGGTAGGCCTCTAACAGTGGGGTTGTGAAAGAAGGCAATGGAAGGTGAGGTTGTAGAAATGGAAAGGCATGTTGGGAAAAGGACAGACTAAGCCAAAGATTTGGGGTTCTGTTTTATAGGCAACTAGGGGGCACTGAAGTAATGTTTAAAGGAAAAGCAATCAGACTGGATTAGGGAAAGAGAGATACTGAAGTGTAGTCAAGAAGGAAGTAACCCAGGTGGGAGGTCTTGGCTTCCACATTCAAAGGAGAGAATGGAGTGTTGGTCTCTCAGAGGCACCTCTGGGCCATCTTCAATGCTGTTTCTTCTGCCTGGAACACTTTTCCTTCTGTGATCCCTCCACCCCTTTTCCTTACCTACTCTTCTAGATGTCATGTGGCCCAATAACCCTTCCCTGACCTTTCGAGTCTGAATTGGGTGCCCCCACTCACCACTCCCACATCGAACAGCATTTCCCCATCATTCCAGGTATCCTTTGTATTATAATTGTCTATGATCTTTATCTCCCCCTTTCAGACTGCAGGCTCTAGGACGACAGGGACAGATTTACTGGGTTCACTATTCTACCTCCGCTGCTTTTTATATTGCTTAGCACAGAATATTTGCTATACAAATTTTTAATGAAAATATTATTATAAGAATTAAAAGAAAAAAATCGTTAGATTTAGTAAAAGATGACCACAAGCTACTATCTCCCAGGGTTGTCTGGAAAAAAATCTAGGGATAGATTGATCCTTGGAATCACATGGAAGCCTCTCTAATGTGGACACCCTATACCTTCCCTAATGTCACTCTGACTTAGCTGCTAAGTTGTGGAGTGTATTGTTCCACTTCATTTTCTCCACAGCTTTACTGAATCCAGATTTGAAGAAGACAATTGAATGTGCCAAGAGAATTGTAAAAGGAAAAGACGGTATGGGAGCATGGTAAGTGGTACGTTTTTTGAAGTCTATGTTAATGACCTTCACCCATTATCCTTAATCCTAATCTTGGCCTAATCTTGGTCTCTGCACATCTATAGTCTCAAACTAGTGGGACCTTACCAAGCTAAGCAGTAGAACACCACTGAGTTCTACAACCCCAGGTCTCAGAAGGAAGGACGTAAATATCAGACAAATTGCCTTAAGTTGAATATACTCTTTCCTTCTCAAGTATTGTTTAGGGTTATTCAGGAGGCTAGGATGAGCAACCTTGAAATAAATCTCTCTATATATTTCTGATTATTTCTTTCATCTAAATACTTAGGTTCTTAATGCATGTTGTGAAATGACTAACAAGTTTGTACCAATTTATATTAATAATAAGAGTTTAATAAAATGCCTATTTACTGCACTCTCATCAATGATAAATCTTTGCCATTTGAAAGGTATCTAACAATTTTATCTTCTTTCGCATTTTGTGATATTCCATTAGGGCGTTTTCCCATTATGTTTGTTATATATTTAAATTTTTTCCCCCTGACCTTGTCCTTTGCTTATTTTTAAAATTCAGATGATCATATTCATTTGAAAGAACACTTTATATATTAGGTGTTAGATGTCTTAACAGATTGTTATATATTTGTATTTTTTTCATTTCACTGAAGTTCATATAAGTTGAAATAACAAACATACAACTAGATTATCCATCTTATTTACATATTCTTGGTCACTTATTTGGCACTATATTGAGACATCTTCTTGATTCTTTTTTTTTTAAGATTTTATTTATTTATCTGACAGAGATTGAGAGAAAGAGACAGAGAGAGCACAAGTAGGGGGAGCAGCAGAGGGAGAGAGAGAAGCAGGCTCTCTGCTGAGCAGGGAGCCCAATGCGGGGCTCGATCTCAGTACCCTGGGATCATGACCTGAGCTGAAGGCAGACGCTTAACTGACTGAGCCACCCAGGTGCCCCGATAGTTACATATTTGTTACCAAAAATAACTGCAACTCTGATTTCTTCTTTAAGCAGATATTTGCTTCGGAAAGCCATCTGAAATTTACAAGTGTTTGGGCTTGTTTTGACTTCTTTCACTCAATATTTGTTCATATTGTTGTGTATAGTCCTAATTTGTTTGTTCCCATTGCTGCATAGTATTCCATTATATGGATATATCAGTTTATAGATCCATTATTCTGTTGGTGGGCATTTGGGTAGTTTTCACTTTTTTAGTGCTGCCATGAACATTCTATACTTTTCTTTTAGTGAATATATAAATGGATTCACATTGATTATACCAAGGAATAAAATCACTAGTCATAGGATATGCATATTTTCAGATTTGGTGTATTTTACCAAACCATTTTTTAAAGAGGTTCAATTTACACTTCCATCAGCAGTTGTAGGATTCAGTGGCTCCAAATTATTGTCAGTGCTTGGAATTTGTAGTTTATTCTTGTGACTGTGTAGTGGTATCGCATTGGGTTTTATTTTGTATTTCCCTGGCAACTAATGAGATTGAGCACTTTTTCAAATGTTTATTGGCCATTTAGATATCCTTTTATGTGAAGTGCCTTTTCAAATCTTTTGTCAGTTTTCCTATTGTATTTATCTTTGTCTTATTAATTCATCAGGAATTATTTATATACTCTGGGTAAAAGTTTTTTTGTTAGATACAAGTATTACAAACATCATCTTTCATTCTGTGGGTTCCTTTCTCACCCTCTTAATGGTGTCTTGATAAAATGAAATTCTTAGTCTTAATACAGTCTAATTTATTATTACTTTCCCTTTATGGTTAATTTTAGTTACTTTAGAGAAATATTTGCCTATTCCTAGGTCATGAGGGTATTCTTCTTAATTTTTTTTTCTAAAAGCTTTATTTAATCTTTCACATTTGGCTCTACAATACCTTTTCCTTTCTTTTTCGTGCTTCATTGCATTGGCTAGGATCGCCAGTAAATGTTGAATAGAAGTGATGATAGTGGCAATTAGGACATTATTCCCAATCTCACAGGTAAGAAGTTCAACATTTTATCATTAAGTGTTGTATTTTCTTTAAACTTTCTGAGATACTCTTAATCAGATTGAGCATTCTTTTCCATTTCTAGTTTGTTAAAGGTTTTTTAAATCATGGATGGCTATTGAATTTTGATTATTACACATTTAGTATCTTTGCAATTCTGTGTTAGCCTATCCATCTTTTTTTTTTAAAATCCAAATTGTTGCCTTTTTAATCTCTCTTCTCTTCCATGGTTTTCTCCAGAGGTTATGCCTGGTTACATCTTTTTTTTTTTTTTAATTTTATTATGTTATGTTAGTCACCATATAATACATCATTGGTTTTTGATGTGGTGATCCACGATCCATTGTTTTCGTATAACACCCAGTGCTCCATGCAGTACATGCCCTCCTTAATACCCATCACCGGGCCAACCAATACTCCTCCCCCCTCCCCTCTAAAACCCTGTTTGTTTCTCAGAGTCCATAGTCTCTCATGATTCATCTCTCCCTCCAATTCCCCCCCCCATTTTTCCCTTCCTTCTCCTAATGTCCTCCATGTTATTCCTTATATTCTACAAATAAGTGAAACCATATGATAATTGACTTTCTCTGCTTGACTTATTTCACTTAGCATAATCTCCTCCAGTCCCATCCATGTTGATGTAAAAGTTGGGTATTCATCCTTTCTGATGGCTGAATAATATTCCATTGTATATATGGACCACATCTTCTTTATCCATTCATCTGTTGAAGGGCATCTCAGCTCTTTCCACAGTTTGGCTATTGTGGACATTGCTGCTATGAACATTGGTGTGCATATGGCCCTTCTTTTCACTACATCTGTGTCTTTGGGGTAAATACCCAGTAGTGCAATTGCTGGGTCATAGGGTAGCTCTATTTTTAACTTTTTGAGGAACCTCCACACTGTTTTCCAAAGTGGCTGTACCAACTTGCATTCTCACCAACAGTGTAAGAGGGTTCCCCTTTCTCCACAACCTCTCCAACATTTGTTGTTTCTTTCCCTGTCCATTTTTGCCATTCTAACTGGTGTAAGGTGGTAGCTCAGTGTGGTTTTGATTTGGATTTCCCTGATGGCTAATGATGATGAACATTTTTTCATGTGTCTGTTAGCCATTTGTATGTCTTCTTCAGAGAAGTGTCTTTTCATATCTTCTGCCAACTTTCGACTTGATTATTTGTTTTTTGGGTGTTGAGTTTGAGAAGGTCTTTATAGATTTTGGATACCAGCCCTTTCTCTGTAGTGTCATTTGCAAATATCTTCTCCCATTCCGTGGGTTGCCTCTTTGTTTTGTGGACTGTTTCCTTTGCTGTACAGAAGCTTTTTATCTTGATGAAGTCCCAAAAGTTCATTTTTGCTTTTGTTTCACTAGCTTTTGGAGATGTATCTTGAAAGAAGTTGCTGTGGCCAATGTCAAAGAGGTTACTGCCTATGTTCTCCTCTAGGATTTTGATGGATTCCTGTCTCACATTGAGGTCTTTCATCCACTTTGAGTTTATCTTTGTGAATGGTGTTAGAGAATGGTCGAGTTTCATTCTTCTGCATGTGGCTGTCCAATTTTCCCAGCACCATTTATTGAAGAGACTGTCTTTTTTCCATTGCATGTTTTTTCCTGCTTTGTCAAAAATTATTTGACCATAGAGTTGAGGGTCCGTATCTGGGTTCTCTATTCTGTTCCATTGGTCTATATGTCATTTTTGTGCCAGTACCATGCTGTCTTGGTGATCACTGCTTTGTAATATAGCTTGAAATCAGGCAACGGGATGCCCCCAGCTTTGTTTTTCTTTTTCAACATTTCCTTGGCGATTCGGGGTCTTTTCTGATTCCATACAAATTTTAGGATTGTTTGTTCCAGCGCTTTGAAAAATGTCATTGGACTTTTGATTGGGATGGCATTGAAGGTATAGATTGCTCTGGATAACATAGACATTTTAACAATGTTTATTCTTCTGATCCATGAGCATGGAATATTTTTCCATCTTTTTGTGTCTTCTTCATTTCTTTCATGAGTGTTTTGTAGTTCCTAGAGTATAGATCCTTTACCTCTTTGGTTAGGTTTATTCCGAGGTATCTTATGGTTTTTGGTGCTATTGTAAATGGAATCGTTTCTCTAATTTCTCTTTCTACAGTTGCGTTGTTAGTGTATAAGAAAGCAGCTGATTTCTGTGCATTGATTTTGTATCCTGCCACATTACTAAATTGCTGGATGAGTTCTAGTAATTTGGGGGTGGAGTCTTTTGAGTTTTCCACATAAAGTATCATGTCGTCTGCGAAAAGAGAGAGTTTGACTTCTTTGCCAATTTGAATACCTTTTATTTTTGTTATCTGATTGCTGTTGCTAGGACTTCTAGTACTATGTTGAAAAATAGTGGCGAGAGTGGGCATCCTTGACGTGTTCCTGATCTTAAGGGAAAGGCTCTCAGCTTTTCCCCATTGAGGATGATATTTGCTGTGGGTTTTTCATAGATGGATTTTATGAACTTGAGGAATGTTCCCTCTATCCCTATATTCTGGAGAGTTTTAATCAGGAAAGGATGTTGTATTTTGTCAAATGCTTTTTCTGCATCAATTGAGAGGACCATATGGTTCTTCTCCCTCCTCTTATTAATGTGTTCTATCACATTGATTGACCTGCGAATGTTGAACCACCCTTGCATCCCCGGGATAAATCCCACTTGGTCGTGGTGGATGATCCTTTTAATGTATTGTTGGATCCTATTAGCTAGGATTTTGTTGAGGATTTTGGAATCCATATTCATCAGGGATATTGGTCTGAAATTCTCCTTTTTGATGGGGTCTTTGCATGCTTTGGGGATTAAGGTAATGCTGGCCTCATAGAATGAGTCTGGAAGTTTTCCTTCTGTTTCTATTTTTTGAAACAGCTTCAGTAGAATAGGTATTATTTCTTCTTTGAATGTTTGGTAGAATTCCCAGGGAATCCATCAGGCCCTGGATTCTTGTTTTTGGGGAGGTTTTTGATCACTGCTTCAATCTCGTTACTGGTTATTGGCCTATTCAGGTTGTCAATTTCTTCCTGTTTCAGTCTTGGCAGCTTATAGGTTTCCAGGAAGGCCTCCATTTCATCCAGATTGTTCAGTTTATTGGCATATAGTTGTTCATAATAATTTCTGATTATTGTTTCTATTTCCTTGGTGTTAGTCGTGATCTCTCCCCTTTCATTCATAATTTTATTAATTTGGGTCCTTTCTCTTTTCTTTTGGAAAAGTCTGGTCAGTGGTTTATCAATCTTATTAATTAACAGTTGGCTTGTGTAGATGGCTGCCCCCATGTTGGGGGCATAGATATTTACAATTGTTAGAGCTTCTTGTTGGATAGACCCTTTCTTTTTTTTTTTAAGATTTTATTTATTTATTTGACAGAGAGAGACACAGCAAGAGCAGGAGCACAAGCAGGGGGAGTGGGAGAGGGAGAAGCAGGCTTCCCGCGGAGCAGGGAGCCCGATGCGGGGCTCGATCCCAGGACCCTGGGATCACGACCTGAGCTGAAGGCAGACGCCTAACGACTGAGCCACCCAGGCGCCCCTTGGATAGACCCTTTAAGAATGATATAGTGTCCTTCTGTGTCTCTTATTACAGACTTTAGTTTAAAATCTAATTTGTCTGATATAAGAATTGCTACCCCAGCTTTCTTTTGAGGTCCGCTGGCATGGAAGATGGATCTCCATCCCTTCACTTTCAGTTCAGATGTATCTTTAGGTTCAAAATGAGTCTCTTGTAGACAGCATATGGATGGGTCCTGTCTTTTTATCCAATCTGCAACCCTGTGCCGTTTTATGGGAGCGTTTAGACCATTCACATTGAGAGTGATTATTGAAAGATATGAATTAATTCTCATCATGTCGCCTGTGAAGATGTTGTTTTTATAGATTGTCCCTGTAAATTTCTTTTGTATATCACTCTTGGGGTCTTTCTCCTTTTATAGAACCGCCCTTAATATTTCTTGCAGGGCCGGCTTAGTCGTCACATATTCTTTCAGTTTCTGCCAGTCTTGGAAGCTCTGCATCTCTCCATCCATTCTAAATGAAAGCCTTGCTGGATAAAGTATTCTTGGCTGCATGTTCTTCTCATTTAGTACCCTGAATATGCCTTGCCAGGCCTTTCTGGCTTGCCAGGTCTCTGTGGATAGGTCTGACGTTATTCTGATGTTCCTCCCTCTGTACGTAAGGACTCTCTTCCCCCTAACTGCCCTTAAGATGGTTTCCTTGGTTCTAAGATTTGCAAGTTTTACTATTATGTGCTGGGGTGTTGGCCTGTTTTCCTTGATCTTAGGAGGGGTCCTCTCTGCCTCTAGGACTCGAATGTTTGTTTCATTCCCCAGATTAGGGAAGTTCTCAGCTACGATTTGCTCAAATACATCTTCTAGTCCTCTCTCTCTCTCCACTCCCTCCAGGATTCCAATTATTCTGACATTGGAATGCTTCATGGTGTCACTTATTTCTCTGATTCTATTTTCATGGATTCTGAGTTGTTTTTCCCTGGCTTCCTCTTTTACCTTTTTATCTATTATATTGTCTTCCAGGTCGTTTATTCTCTCTTCTGCCTCAGTTACCCTAGCTGTTAGATTATCTAGGTTGGATTGGATCTCATTGATAGCATTTTTAAGTTCTGCCAATTCACCTTTCATTTCTGCCCTTAGAGACTCTATGTTGCCATTAATTGATTTCTCCATTCTAGCCATTGTCTTCACAATTGCTAGCCTGAATTCCATCTCCGACATCTTGGTTATATCTGCATCCATTTGTAAATCTGCATCATAAGTCATAATCTCTTTTCTGTTTTGGGGGCTCCTCCTCCTAGTCATTCTGTTGATGGGTGTTTGAGGGAATGTATAGAGTCCAAATTATTGACCAGAACCCAAGCAAGATGCACCTGTTTTCTTGGGACCTTAGAGTTGCTGGCCTCTTGTTTTCCCAGCCTGTCTTCTGCGGGAGGGGCCTGCCGTGCTGTTACTCAGGCAACCCTGTTTGGGTGGAGTTGCCCTGTCCCCCCTGTGGTGGGGATGGGCTCAGCGGGAATCAGTCTTTGGGGCTTTTGTTCTCTGGCACCTTTCCCTGGCGGCTTTCTGCGTCTCTTCCACAAGTTAGAGCAGAAGAGACCGTTTCCAACCCTCTGCCTCAGAGCAGAGAGACTGCAGTCTGTTTTTCAATGAGTTCTCCAGGCCACACTGTCTCCGTTTCTGTCCGTGCTGCTATAAAGTGCAGTGTCCTGGGTTGTGCGCCTCTCTACAGCGCTTCCAGTCCTGCCTCCCGGTTGGGGCGCATCTCTGCCCTTTGTGTTTCTAAAACCGCCAGCTGCATCCAGTTCGCCCGTTCGCGTGACCCCGCTGCTCCGGGTTTCCATCCTGGGGGCTGCAGTTCACCCGCCGGACCCAGCCGCTCCGGGTTTCCACCCCAGGGGCTGCGTTCGCAGGCACACAACCCCCCCTCCAGGTTTCCATCCGGGGAGCTGCCCTGAAGTCTTTTCCTGCCGCTACCGGTCTGCGAGTCTGTGCCCCTCTGCAGTGCGCGAGGCTGTCACTCACTGGCGGTGTAGGATCCCCACGGCCAGGCACCCTCCTGCTTCCGTTTATCCTCCGATATCTGCCTGCAGAATCACGGCTCTCCGCTTGTACCTCAAAACCAACCGCCTGCGATATTCTGTTTGTAGAGATCCAGATCTTCTTACATCTCAGGCTGGTTTCGTGGGTGCTCAGAGTGGTCTGGTAGATATCCAGCTCAATTCCGGGGACCAGTTGAAATAGGGTCCCCTACTCCTCCGCCATCTTTCCTCCCTCCCCTGCCTGGTTACATCTTATTGACGATGTCAGTTTTATAAAATTTACTTCTGGATTCTGTAGCATGTTATTCTCCCAGGAATGTTCCTCTGAATTTAATGATGATGCCCCTTTTCTTCTACTAATATTTTCCCATAAGTACCATGTTAGTTTTATTTTTCCTTGAATAAGGACAGATTTACCCATATTTAGTATTTGCCAAATAGACAGGTTATGTGACTTTTTCTTGTTTCAGCTCACTGTTACTTTGGTAATGGTCAGACTCCCTTCACAAATGTCCATCTGGACATAGACTGGTATGCAAGTCTCCTGACCGAATTTCCACTTTGGAGATTTTCCTGATATGTGTGTCTAGTTCTCTCTCATAGGCTGAGCCAGTGGAGTACATGAAAACCCTTCATTCCCAGCATGTACTTTTACCACCTCCACTGATACCATTTATCATGGTGGGCCTCCGCTATCCAGTAGACACTGTCTCACCACCAATTTCCACCTTCTTTTGCCTTTTCCACCCCCTCTTATCCCACATTTCATAATTGACTGCTTGGTTGTTCCAGGATATTGCAGTCACCAGTTAGATCTAGAAACAATGTCATATTTCCCCAGTTTCAGATTGTATATCTTAATATTTTTGCTATTAGGGTTTATCCTGTAATCGACGTATCCTCCCACAAAAGTTGTTGATAAATCATTAACATATTTTAAATAGAAGGTATCTTACAATAGAGGAAATCCTTTAATGATAGCTATAATTTCTTTACTTCTTTGGTATGTAGGCTTTGTATGTTTACATAAACATCCTCATTTAATCCTCACAAATCCTTATGCCATGAGTATAAAATGAGGAAGCGGAGGCATAGGGAGGTGTACAACAAGTTATCCATGGCCACAGTGTTGGAATTAGTTCTAGATCTGTGCTCTTCTGGGCCTCAGCTTTCACAAGTCACTCAAAGAGATGAGGATGGTTGGCCTGGGAAATCTGGGCTCTGGTTGTGTGGAAGGCAACCAAAGGACCCTGTACAGTTCTTCTGTGGGGACAAATGTAGGGCTTCCAAACAGAGTCAGTGAGTGCAGGAGGGGCAGAACTGCAGGGGGATTCATTTTGCCAGTGGGAGTCTTGAGTGGTGTTTCTTACAGTGACCCCTGGGTCCTGTAGGCGGTGGAGAGCTCATTCAGAATCTGGCAACAAGAAGTGTGTCAGTCTCAGAGGTCAGCTTTTCGTTGTTGCTTTTTTGTCTTTTTCTGTGCCTTTTGGTGCTAGGTTCAGTCAGAGATTTTTTGTCTGTTTTTCTTGCCTCTACATCTCCAGCATCTTGCTCTGTGCCTGGCATATAATAGGTACTCCCTAAATGTTTGTCGCAAGATCAAGGCTGCATTTGGGCTGTTACCTAGAAGCCATTAAAATTTTTAAAAATTTATTATTTATTATTTCTCAAAATAAAAATAATACATATGTGTTTAAAAATGAAAATCAAAAAATAAACTTCTTGTCAGCAGCCTCCTGAAGGTCACCACTATTAATATGTCTTGTAAATCAGAGAAAAATATGTATATTGAGAATGAGAAAAATATTTTAAAATACATGTGAGGGGTGCCTGGTTGGCTCATTTGGTTAAGTGTCTGCCCTTGGCTCAGGTCATGGTCTCGGGGTCCTGGGATCAAGCCCCAAGTTAGGCTCTCTGCTCAGCGGGGAGTCTGCTTGTCCCTCTACCTCTGCCCCACCCCCTGCTTGTGCGTGCTCTCTCTCTCAAATAAATAAAATCTTTAAAATAAAATAAAATACACATGAAATCCCAACATACACACTGACCTGCACCTAACTTTTTTCACTTATTAATAGAGCTTGCAAATCTTGGCATATCATACCTAGAGGTCTCTGCCTTCTGGATGCTGCAGGTAATTATCTGCCAGTCCCATATTGATGAACATTTAGATTGTTTCCATTTGCTGGGACTATTGGGTGCATTTAAATGTTAGTAGAGAGATTGCTAAACTGGCATTCAGAGTGGGGGCACCTCCAGATACATTGCATGATGGGGCCTGTGTTCTAGATTGTTTATCTAGAGCAATCAAATTTGTGCAGTTTTTGGAAATTGAGACTTATAAAATGATGCCATTCTATTTTGCTTTGCATTTTTTTTACATTTCATTTGTTTGAGAGAGAGAGAGAGAGCGAGAGCGCATGATGGGGAGGAGAGGCAGAGGGAGAAAGAGAAGCAGGCTCCCCACTGAGCATGGAGCCTGACACAGGGCTCGATCCCAGGACCCCGGGATCATGACCTGAGCCAAAGGCAGATATTTAATGACTGAGCCACCCAGGCGCCCCTGCTTTGCATTTTTAAACTACAGAGAAGTTGAGCATCTTTTCATGTGTTTGTTGGCCATTTTCCTCTGAACGGATTGTTTATATTCTTAGCCCATTTTCTATTGAGATGATAATGTTTTCTTTTGTTTTTATTGATTGTAGATGTGTCCTTTATAAATTAGGGTTATTAGACCTTTGTCCGTGATATCTATGTGAACTACTTTTTTTCAGGTTTGCTATTTGTATTTTGACTCTGTTTATAGTATTTTCATCATGTAGGAGTTTTACATTTTCACAGAATCGGGATCCCTCAATATTTTGTTTCATGGCTCCTGAATTTATATGAAACTACATTCCAAGTTTGTAAAGAAATGAAGCCATGTTTTCTTCTGTATTAGAACAGTGCTCGGCACAAAATAAGCCCTATATTAAGTTTTTACTAATAAATTAGGAAATAGAATTTTCACAGTTTTATGTTTTTATACTTAAATTGTTGGCCTTCTTGGAGTTTATTTTAGTATAAAAAGTGAGGTAGGGATCCAGCTTTATATTTTTCAAAGGGTTAATCAGTGTTCTTATACCACTTATTCATTAATCCATTTTCCTCACTCATTTAGTAGATTCATTTTAAAGTGGGAGTCCCCTTACTAATGTGTCTTCCCAGGGTTTAAAATATCTTTCATACAGTCTCTACTCTTCAATTAATTGGAAGCATGACTGGCTCTCTAGGGTGAGCACTAGTGAGCTAAAATTGTACAGCACTAAGTAGAGATATGCTGGGCCAGGCTGATTAAAGCCTTTTCACTTGCTCAGGACTCCCAGCAAAGTGAACTCTTATTAAACTAATAAGCACCCACGTCTTTTCAAAGCTCAGATCAAACAGCTCTGAAGAGTTGAGGCAGACAGGAAGGGAAAAGACCAAGGGCCTGCATGCCCACAGGATTCCCTTCTGCAGTGCCTGCTCTGGGCTATGGAAAGCCCTGCAATTTCTGAAAATATGTATGTGTGTGTTTTCCCTGCTGCTTTATAGCTGTGAGGGGACAGGGGGTCATAGCCCCTTCTTTAACTGTGAGACCCCTTAACCTGGAAGACTCATGGAAGCCTGCCTGGCTGAGCGATGGCCTATCTAAACAGGATTTCTAATGGCCAGCAGCTGAGCTGGTAAACCCCACAGCTTCTAGGTTGGGAGAGAAGGACCAGGGGTCTGGGTACTGGCACGGGGGCTGGGAATAGAGGGATCAATTTTAGGGGCATGAGACGAAAAGGTTTGAGAAACTCAGTCTAGCTGGCCTAGGCAGGGTTGAAGAACTAGGGGTGGAGCATGTGCATGGGAAGGTGATAGAGGCCCTTGTTCAAGGTCAAGGATTCCTAGTTCAGACAAGGGTCTGCCAAGGACTCACCATCTGAGCCTGAGCAAGTCACAGAACTTCTCTGACGCTCACTTCAGAGAAGTTAAGAGTACTTCTGCTGGGCTGGGAGACAGCCTCCCAGTTCACGGTGTGGGATTTATGGAAGGAAGTGGGAGGTTGGGAGAGAAGGACCAGGGGTCTGGGTACTGGCACGGGGGCTGGGAATAGAGGGATCAATTTTAGGGGCATGAGACGAAAAGGTTTGAGAAACTCAGTCTAGCTGGCCTAGGCAGGGTTGAAGAACTAGGGGTGGAGCATGTGCATGGGAAGGTGATAGAGGCCCTTGTTCAAGGTCAAGGATTCCTAGTTCAGACAAGGGTCTGCCAAGGACTCACCATCTGAGCCTGAGCAAGTCACAGAACTTCTCTGACGCTCACTTCAGAGAAGTTAAGAGTACTTCTGCTGGGCTGGGGGACAGCCTCCCAGTTCACGGTGTGGGATTTATGGAAGGAAGTGGGGGTGGGGTGGGGACATGAGGATTTGAGGGGCACCAGCATTCATGCTAGGATGTGCCGGAGTTAGCAAGAGGGTCATACTCGAGATGCACAAAATCCTTCAGAAACATGCCTGTAGCCATCGGGGTGGTGAGTTCAAATGCTTCAAGTTCCAGGCTGGGGGGTAAATGGGCCGGGACAGTGGGGGTTGGGGGAGAGGTTGTGGAACCCTGCCCATCCTGAGCTCAGACACTGAGGAGCCCCCTCTTGTTCACTCTCCCTGCTTTCCTCTCTGCAGGCTCTCCTGGTCCCTGAACTGCCAGTTAGCGGACAATCTGGCACGGTGGTTGGATGGATGCAGGCTCTAGCTGCAGGAGCAGCCCTCACAACACTCTCCAGTGGCACCTTCCACATGAAGATGCTTTCCTGTTTGCTGCCTTCACTCGACCCTGTTGATTATCTCACCGCTTGACAGCTCCAGATGGAAAAGCACAAAAGTTTGCTTCATCCGGGGATGCGGAATGCAGAATAAACCAGCTACTTACCAACCTGGACCCCGGGTCTCCACTTGTCTTATTATGCTATGATCGTTACTAGCATAACCAGGGAGGATCTGAAGGAAGGAAACTATCTGGAAAACAAGATGAGTCCATGATTGTCAATATTAAACAGGGAAGGGAAGAAAAGATACAGTGGAAGAAAAGAGAGGTCAAAGGCAAGCAGGGCCACCAGTCCCAGGCTGTGCCCCTGCTGGGACACGCAGGTGGAAATAAGACCACAAAATCCTCCTTGTGCTTCTATGGAGAGAGTCACGTGACAGTTGCTCTTTTTTTGTTGTTTTTAATAAAAAGTTAAGTTTTAAAAAATTACCAATAGCACATAGTTGCATTAGAGAAACTGAAAAATACAGAAATGTTAAAAAGGGAAAAAAAAAAGTCCTCCCATGATCTTAGCTCCCAAAAGCAATTGCTATCATGCTTTGGTTGCATTCCCTTTGGGTTTTTCTTCTTGAAGAGGTTTTTTTTTTTTCTTTTTAAAAAGATTTTATTATTTATTTGAGAGAGAGAGAGTGCAAGTATAAGCAGAGGGAGCATCAGAGGGACAGGGAGAAGCAGACTCCCTGCTGTGCAGGGAGCCTGACCCGGGGACTCGATCCCAGGACCCTGAGATCACAACCTGAGCCGAAGGCTCAACCGACTGAGCCGCCCAGGCACCCCTCTTCTTTATCAATAATGCTCTGATAATGTTATAGATAGAGTTTGGTAGCTTGTGTTTTAGAAAGAAAAAAACATGGTAATAAATCTTTGCGCTACGTGGATTGCGATTTTAAACAGGAAGGGGGCTTATTTCTGAACCTTAGAGGCTTACAGAATCCTTACATGGGATGGAGCAGCAGGGGTCAGCCTGGGCTTCCAGAGCACCCCTGCCCGAGCCCTGGGAGCAGAAGCAGCAGCAGAGGTAGCTCGTCGGAAGCCAGGTCACCTGCCAGAACCCAAACGTGGAGAGCACAGTCCCTAACCATTCAGCCTTGCATGGGAGGGAAAGAACTGGAGTGGCATCGAGAGAGGCTATCCGCAGCACGGGCTTCACCATGGGTGTCAGAGGTTCTTCCAAATGAAATCTTAGTCCCGGTTAATATTCCACTGTATGAATGCACCATATTTGATTTAACTTCCCCCCTACTATTAGATTTTTAGATATTGCCATTTTTTAACCATGACAAAGAATGCTGTAATGCCTGCTTGTGGCTGCCCCTCTTTCATTTTTTACTTTTAAAATTACATGAGCCACATATATTTAATGAAGAAAACTTGGAGAGTACAGATAGTCATAAAGAAGGAAATTAAAAATACCCATCATTCCCTGCTGGAAACAGAAGTTTGCCTCATTGCTATGCAGCCACAGTTGAGAGCCCTGATGTAGGGATGGTGTCAGTCTTTGTATGTGTACCCTTCCCTACTTGAGTGTGCGCATGTGCACATCGTCTTTCCTTACAAACATGGACCACCGCTGTATATACAGTTTGTATCTTGCCTTTTTCATGTAATATTCTGTGGCCCGATATTTCCAAGTTTATGGTAGGAAACCCAGCACTGTTTTTAACCACCTCACAGCATTCCTGCACATGGACAAAATGTAACGAATATAACCTTCCCTTGTTACTCTGCTCTATCCAGACACAAAGTAACTGACCTCAGGGAATCCTAGCGGCCAAGAGGCAGGCAGGACTGAAAGCAGATCAGCCTTACTTTTTGTTTGCTTCTTGGTTGCTTTCCAAGGGGAGGAGAACTAGCTATAAGTTAGAATATCAGGGGCAGAACTTTGACTCAAGTTCAATAATGGTTGATCAGCTTAATGAATTGGTTTTGTGTGGCATTCCCCCCGCTTAGAGAAAAGAGTATTCGTAGTTCCCAACCACAGGGCAGGAATCGTACAGTAAAATCCCTGTTGCGGGCTACAACTGCTGCTGAGGCAACGAGAAGCTTCTGAGACCCTGAGAGGCACTTCCTTATTGAGCTGGGAACCCCACGCTGTTTTCGAGGGTGGGCCCACGTGTGATAGTGCACCTGACCTCAACCCAGCCTTCACTCAGACATTAATGACAACCTGCAATTGATTAAAACACTATCTCCTCAAGTGCCAAATCCAGCATGCTGCCGCCTCCTTCCAGCCCATTACTTGGCCACGGCTCAGCATCGGCCTCTAATGGCCACTCTGTCAACATGGGCGTGAGACTCGAAGACAAAGCAAATGTTAGTGTATCGATCAGAAGAGTCTCTCTGGGGTTTCCCAACATCACCTCCTGGCTTGGCTCTCTCAAACCCACTAATAGTGGGCATTGTGAAGAGCACTCACTCTGGGGCCAGATCTCCCTGTCTGGTATAGGGAATGGCAAATGCTTCATTTAAAAATCTCAATGGTGACACCCATTACTATTTTTTTAAAAAGATTTTATTTATTTATTTATTCGACAGAGAGAGAGAGAGAGAGAGATCACAAGTAGGCAGACAGGCAGACAGAGGGAGAGGGAGAAGCAGGCTCCTTGTTGAGCACAGAGCCCGATGTGGGGTTCGATCCCAGGACGCTGGGATCATGACCTGAGCCGACGGCAGATGCTTAACCATCTGAGCCACCCAGGAGTCCCTCCCATTACTATTACTTCTAGCACCAGCAGCTACCATACGAACCCCAACCTTACATATATTACACCTAGGCCTTTACATACAATATTTTTAAACCTTGCAAAACCTTCCAAGAGGTATGAATTATAACCATATCGTGGAGAGAAAAACAGGCTTGGAGGGACTAAACAACTTGGCTTTACTCCAGCCTGGTAAGGGATGGAGATGGAATGGGTATCTCCCCAAAACGTATGGTTCCGCACCCCCCCACAACCCACTCCACACCCTAGTTCTGTATTGGTGTTAATTTTTCACTCCATCCATTAGCTAGAAAATTGGTCTCCAGCTTTTCAATTAAGACTTTGCGCCAAAAAGGTTTTAGGCACAACTAGCCCAGAACAGTGGGTCATTGTCAGTGCACAGTTCACAGGCAGGGAAACTGAGGTCCCAAGAAATGAAGGAACTTTCTCAGCTACACAAAATAAATGAATAGAGAAGGCAGTGTGGTGACCTGCCATGTTCCCAAACTCCTCTCATGATCAAAATCACCTGGGGTGTCTGTTAAAATGGTGACTCCTGGGCCCTACCCCTGAATATGGGGGCCCCAGAATGTGTATTTATTTTTAATTTTTTAATTTTTAAAATTTTTTAATTGTTAGAATGTGTATTTAAAAAAACATCTGGGATGCAGGAGAAGCTGGTTAGTGGCAAGAGCATGGGTTGGGAAGACTCAGAGGACATAGGGTCATTCCTGGCTCTGCACTGACCTTAGAGTTACTTTACTCTCTGAGCCTCATTTTTCCAACCTATATGCTGAAGTGAGTGACCCTGGCTGGGCCGGCCACACGGCGGCAATGAAATGATGGGGTCTTCTGAATCCCGGGCCCTTGGCCCACCTCCCAGTGCCACGTTGACATGAAGGAGCAAAGATGCTGCTCAAGATCTGCCATCAGGAGGGTCTGGGGTGGTGTGTGCGTGTGGGTGTCCCTTGCCATTTGGTGCCGTAGGTATCCCTCAGCATGGCTTGGCCAAGTAAGTTGCTGGAGTTGAGAAGCTTGTATCTTGCTCACTCTCAGGACACTGCTTTCTAGAATTCCCCATTAAGTGGTGGCTGATTTTCATTTTGAATCTCAAATTCTACCTACATCTGGGGTTAGCAGCCAGGCGGCGCCTGCTCCTCATCACTGCTTCCTCCTTCCTCCCTTGAAGCAAGTCTGCTCCTCCATTCTCCTCTCTCCTGCCCTGAAGGTTTTGGCTCCTGCCTCACTGTTGTCCACCACTGCCAAAGTCGTCATTCTCAGTGGCCTTAGTATTTTTGTAGACAAGCCACCAGCACCCTGACATCTCAGGTTCTCAAGGTCATTGCCTGCAAAGACCTTGTTCTCAACCTCGCTTCAGCCACCATCCCGTGGCCATGCATGCCTCAGCCTTGTCATTACTAGTAGCTCTACCACATCCAGAGCCTCCACACTCTTTGAACACCACCTCATATCTTTCCATCATTTCCTCCCACAGGTCTCTAACTCTGACAATTCTTTGAATCCACTGGAATCTCAAAGGATTAACCCTCTCCCTCTTGCTCTGTCCCTCACCTTCCCCATGTCCTCACTTGTCTCCTGCCCTGGCTTAGATTCTAGGGCCACCATCGTGATGTCAGCATGAATCCACTTTTCCCTAGCTCATCTTTCCTCTCTCTCGCATACCCACCTGGCTACTCAACCTCGGGTAAACCTAACTCTCCACCTGCTCCGTATTTGTGCCCACGTAGCTCTACATATTTGGAGAAGAAGAAAAAAAACCCACAACACTATGTTGACTGGTGTCACTTGAAACTCTTGCCAACCATTATCAAGTGGGCCTTTGCATTTCCAATCTATTTCACACTTTCTCCTGTCTCGTTAAATCTCCAACATCTCCTCCCTAATCCACCCTCTTAACGGATGATGTTGCTTCCTATTTCACGGAGGAAATAGAAGCCTTCAGATAAGACCATCTGCAGGCTCCCACCACATCTGCCCCCACATGCTCCTCCCTCCCGTCTGTGCTCATGGATGAACTGCTGATGCTCCTGTTTAAGGCCAACCTCTCCACTTGGGTCCTGGATACCACCCCCTCTTGCTTACTCTCCCACTGTACAAGTGACAAGTGATACTGCACTATCATGTTTTTTTCTTCCCTACTTGATTGCTTTCATCCTCATAAAAACATGCTGTAATCTCTCCCATTTAAAAAAAAAAAAATCCCTCTAGTGACCTCTCATTTCCTGCCATTTCCTCAAACACTCCACAAAAGAATTGTCCAAGTGCCTTCTCTTCTCTGCCTTACTGCTAATTCTCTTCTTAATCTAACTCCTTGGAAACACATCTGTTGTGGTTATCGATGATCTCCATATTGCCAGATCCTAGGATCAATTCCCTCAACCACATCTTGCTCTCAGCAGCGTTTGACGTTGTTGATCACTCCTTCTTAAAAGACTAAGTTCACTGTCATTGGGCCACCATACACTGCTGGTGCTTCTCCCATCTCACAGGTCACTCCTTCTTCACCTCCTTTGTTGGCATCTCTCCTCTTCCTGATTGGTGTTGGAGGGACCCAGACCTCTTCTCTGTTTTCATCTACTCCCATGTTAAATAACTTCGGTATTTATCAGTATGCTTATGACTTCCAAATATGTATATTTCCTCCCCGGTATTTTCCTCAAAACTTCAAATTCACATTTAAAAATACCTGTTCTACATCTCCACTTGAATATCTAATAGACATCTGTATATCACAGCAGCAGTAGAAAATAAATATGAATATAAAGAAACCCAGAGATCTCAAGCACAGACTTCTTTGTCCTCAAATTTCTGTGTCACATAAGACATACATGACTCCAGGCATGTGGAGCACCTCAGTACCAGGAAGCCTGCTCGTGGCAGAGTATCTTACATGGTAAGCTGGTCATATAAGCACCCTCTAGCTATTTGATCAACCCTAACCATTCAAATCAGAAGTAGATACAAACCACCAATCTAATTATTTTACTAAATAATGCTGACAGGCTGATTCATCTTGTTCCAAAGTGAATCACTTGTCTTTAGTTAATACATTGTATATCACTGGGCAAGGGTCGTTTGTCTAGAGACAGGCAGGCATTTGGGACTAACCTGTGCGGTGCAAATAGCACAACAATGAGAAAGACTTTCTAAGCCTATGGTTGGGGGAGGTGACAGAAACACTGCAGGTAGGACAGGAAAATATTCCAGCGAGTCTATAACTAGTTGCCCCCGCCATGATGGAAGAGGTCCAGTATAATCAACCTTCCACCAGTGCCCAGGTGGTTCCTCTGGGGAATGGTGTTATATCAGGGGCATAGGCAGTGGTCTCTGCTATGGGTAGGTTGGGCAGGTCAGTCTTGGTAAGGAGAAATCCATGTCGTTGAAGACATGCATGAACTCCATCCCTGATACCATAGCCACTCCCTTTGCTCATCAGATGTGGCTAGAAAAGAGGCTGCTGACATCCACAGCCCTTTCTGTTAACCAGATTATTGAAAGCTTCCTCTGCCATGGGTGCCCTGTGATGATCATTCATGCAAGACACAGACATCTGTATACTCTGCACCCATTCCAAGAGGTCTATCTGCAAATCTCTTCCTCAGACCTCTTTGTCACCAGTCTTCCATTTTTGTTCCTCCTGAATCTGATCATCCAGCCAAACCCTTAGTACTTCCCATGAATCATCATAGACCTCTACCTCTGATCTCTGACTTCTTCTTTTTTTCCAGTAGACAACTCACTGTATTGCTTAAAATTCTGCCCACAGGGAAATTTCTCTCTGTATGATGCTATAGTAGTCTACATCTCATGAGTACAGCACCCTGTGTAGGTCCGTCCATAAACTAAGACAAAAGAATCCTAGTTTGATGAATCAAACTTTATGATGAATCACCTGATCATAAAGGACTCCCCACAGAGCCATAGGTGAGGCTAGAGGGAGCGGAGGGACTGACTATCGGAATCAGCCTGAGCACCTGCTGAAGCAGCTTTCTTGTGCCTTCAGGACCTGACCGAGTCCAGTATTAGATCTGTCACTTTTACTCGATGATGGTGTGCTGCTGAGCACATAGAGCCACCTCTGTGGCTTGGACAGTCAGAGAACATCTAGTTCACAATGAGCAGCTGAGATCACATGGTCACTTGGTCTCCTATAGTCAGCCCTAGTAGCAACAGATGAGCTGCTTCTCAAGAGGAAAGCAGTTACTTCTGGAATAGAGCACAGCTTTGCTTTGAAGCCCTAGGGCACTGAGCTGTGATTCTATCAGGGTTTTCCAGAGGCTCCAGGGAATAAGTTGCTGGAAGAGTGAATGGAGCAAAGCCAGCCACCTCCAGGTTCACCACTGCAGTTGGGGTACAAGAAGGCAGAAAGTTGAGGCTTCCGCTAGCATGTCTGGAACTTGCAGGAAACTGCTTGCTGCCAACTTCCCAGCAGCTCTGCAGCCTTGAGGGAGGTGGCTGGCAGGAGAAAATGTAGCCTGCTGCAGGATCTCTGGCCTGCCGAGTCCCGACATGCACCATTCCAGTCGAAGGACAGTCTGTTATCTCCATTCTGGATTTCTATGAATGTAGCTCAGCAGTGAAGCCGACATTGCATCCCCATCCCATTGGCACAGGTACTCCCCAGGCCCCTGGCTCCTACAATCCAGGGCAGAGTCCTGCTCTTCACACTCTCTCTTCCTCAGTGGACATTCATTTCCTTGAAAACAGACAAAAAGGACTGTACAAATCCTAAGAAAGATCTTACTTAATTGGGTTAATTTGTTAAGTACTTACTGCAGTGAAAAACATTTAAGTGAATGAAGTTTAATTGCTTCTTTTAATTATTCATTTTTTACCTCAAGTTATATAAGCTCATGATTTAAAGAGCAAAATAGGTTTGGCCGTGAAAATCAGCCCTCTCTCATTTTTCTCACCTTCCTCAGGAAAAAAACCCCAAACACGTTCAACTCTTTCAGCTGATGCTTTGGTATTTACATCCAATTTTCTGAAGAATATGCTTTTGTCTTGCTCCTTTGTGTGAAATTGGGGGTCTCCTTACAACTAGGGAGATGGAGATTCAATTCTCTTTTGCTCCTTTGTCCCCACCACACACATGGAGCCCGCATGACCCCCATCCTACCAATATCGTCAAATTGTAATTTGGGTTCTTTCAACATTTGGTCTCCATCATGGCTAGGAAAATGCTTTTTCACAGCTGAGCCACAGTGACTAGTCTATGAATACTTCTCTTTCCTAAACAATGTGCTCTCCTCTTTAGTGAATTGTCTTTGCTTCATTGTTTGCTTAGTTGCCTAACTACTTCTCACTCATTCAGCTCCAAACTTCTCCCCAGTTGTCCAATTCTTCTCTCAGAATGGGCAGATTCATTAGATTTTCTTTCCATTTGTCTTCCTAAAGAACTCTCTGTCTTGGCGCCTTTTGACTGCTTCAGTCTTTACTGGTATTTTGTCTCAGGCACACCCATTGTTCTGGAATTTTCCTTTACCACCATCACTTTTGCCTCTCTCTGGGTTAGATCCTTTGTTTCCTAAAGCCCATGACTTCCTCTTTCTTGGTTTATTCCCTTGTTTTATTGGAGCGCATCCTCTATAAGCTTTCTTAAAAAGAATGCATGGAAATTTTTTGAAATTTTTTCAGACTTTGTATGTCTAAAAATGTCTTTGTTCCACTCTGACACTTAGTTGATATTTTGGTTGGGTGTAAAAATCTAGGTCAAAAATAATTTTCCTTTAGAATATTGATTACGTTGCTCTTGATTAGTCTGAAGCCTTTCTGATTCTGGTTCTTTGTATATGACCTATATTTTCTTTCTGGAAGGTTGTAGGATAGTCCCCAGTATTCTGAAATTACATGATGACATGCCTCAAGTACTTAAAGATCCAATATAATGGAACCTTTCTGGAAACCTATGTTCTTGAGTTCCGGGCAATCATCTTGGATTATTTTGTGGATCATTTCTTCTTTTCTGATTTCTCTGTTCTTTCTTTCTGTCCTTCCTGCTATATGGATGCTGTGCATCTTGTATTTGTCATTCATTCATTTAATAGTTTCTCTCCGTTTTTTTTTTTCTCTTTGATTTTTTCCTCTACTTTCTGGCAAATCTCCTCACCTTCTTTTCCAGAACTTCTATTGATTTTTCATTTTGTTGTGCTTTTTATTGTCATGCTTTTTAACTTCTAAGGGCATTATTTGTTCTCTGAATGTTTTTCTTTTCTTTCTTTCTTTCTTTCTTTCTTTCTTTCTTTCTTTCTTTCTTTCTTTCTTTCTTTCTCTTTCCTCTTTGTTTCCTTCTAGTGCCCTGTTCTTGTTCTGAAGATAAAATATATGTCCTTTTTTTTATGATGGATTTTGTTGTTACTATTTGCAGCAGAGTATTTCCTCCATAAATTTTTTTAGTTATTTATTTAAAGTTTTTTTTCTCAAATGTCTATTGATCCCTGCTTGCTGTTTCATGTTTAAGAGTGGGAAAGCAAGGAGCTGATTGGGAGCTTGAAGGCTGTGGGTGGACTGTTCTTGGAGAAGGTGGACTTCACAGGATGGTCTGGCTGGGTTCTTTCTTTGTGGACATTACTGGTGTCGAGTCTTTAAGTCTGCCTTCTTAAGAGTCTGCCTTCTTAGGCTGGTCATAGTCCCCAGAAAAGGCTGATGGGAGCCTTCTACCTGGGGTGGATAGACCTGGCTGCCCATTCTTGAAGCTAGTTTAGGAAGAAAGTCAAGGAGTGGACTGTGGCTCGGTTGTCAAGTATGTAAGTGTTTATTGAAATCCCCTGATTGTGGTATGGTACTCCCACCCTGAATTATGCCTCATGTCCTCAGTCCAAAAACCATGCCTTGCCCTCCCCAGATAACAGAATGACCATTTCCCTTGAGGGAGGAGGGGCAGGCATCAGCTGCATGAAGTGGAAAAGGAGAGATGGGCTTTCACTGACTCCTCTTTTTTTTTTAGAGAAAATAGTTTTATTTATTTATTTATTTATTTTTATTTATGTTAGTCACTATACATTACATCATTAGTTTTTGATGTAGTGTTCCATGATTCATTGTTTGCCTACAATACCCAGTGCTCCATTCAATACGTGCCCTCCTTAATACCCATCACCAGGCTAACCCATCCCCCCACCCCCACCCCTCCAGAACCCTAGTTTGTCTCTCATGGTTCGTCTCCCCCTCCGATTTTCCCCCCTTCATTTTTCCCTTCCTGCTATCTTCTTCTTCTTCTTTTTTTTTTTTTAACATATAATGTATTATTTGTTTCAGGGGTACAGGTCTGTGATTCAACAGTCTTACACAATTCACAGTGCTCACCACAGCACATACCCTCCCCAATGTCTATCACCCAGCCACCCCATCTCTCCCACCCTCCACCACTCCAGCAACCCTCAGTTAGTTTCCTGAGATTAAGAATTCCTGATATCAGTGAGGTCATATGATACTTGTCTTCCTCTGATTGACTTATTTCGCTTAGCATAACACCCTCTAGTTCCATCTACATCGTTGCAAATGGCAAGATTTTGTTTTTTTGATGGCTGTGTAATATTCCATTGTATATATATACCACAATTTCTTTATCCTGATTCTTAAGCAGACTTTGGGCCATGTAGCCCTCCCTTTCCCCACACTCCCAGAGTAATCAGTGGTAGGCATTCCTGCCTCGAGGATTCTAAGGGTCAACCCTGCCTGTGTTTGCTCTGCTGCTGGCTGGAGGTCAGCCTTCCGGGAGCACTCTAAGTCTGCTGCCACACAACCATCTGCTTTCTCACTTCTAACATGCTGTCAAGTTATCTCTTCTGCTTGACCTAGATGGTTTGTATATTTTAAAAATTCCTTTAAGCTAAAATTGGGGCAACTTATGGAGATGGTTTAGAGCAGGGACCTTGGAGTTCAGTCAGTTTGCGTTCTATTTCCAGCCCCCTGACTTACTAGCCATTGAAGCTCCTGAATGGTGATCACTTTTCCAAGCCTCAGTTTCCTGCTCTAAAAAAACTGGGAAATTTGTAGGGAAGTTGGGAAAATAGCATCATAATTGGGGTTATATGAGGGTTTCATGAGATGTACACAGTGCATGGTACACACTAAACAGTCAATAAATTTTAGCTAGCATTATCTCAATTATAGCAATAATAATTTTCTTGCTGATTTAATATCTGTATGACATATAATTTTGAGTAGGGTGAAAGCCTGGTGAAGGATGATTTATCCAAGACTATCTCTTTCCTGGCACTAAAATTGTCTATAAAGGTTACACCCCCCCACACACAATTTCTATATTGTCTGTTGTGGACTAATTTAGTACATTCACTTCTGAAGGAATACCTTTCTAAAACTTGTTGAACAAGGAAATAGAGAAATGAATCAGTCATTGGGACATTGCACTGCCTGATCCATAGACACAGTCAATAATATTGGTTATTGCTATTAGTAAAAGACTTTGTAAATGCAACATTGAGCACCATTCCTGGCACAGAGTAAGTGATCCGTATGTGTTCTCTAAGTTTGATCTGTTTTCCTATTCCTCTGCTTCCTGGAATGTAATTGGCTAGCTCTGTTTTGCTATAATTGACATTTTTAAAACTTTTTAAGTGCCTGTTAGAATACAGTGTGATCCAGAGGATGTTTCTTTTCCCTGGAAGAAAACCTCAAATTCTAACTTTATGTGATTTAGAATAAGAAACACAAGTCTGAGTGTAATCCATTTGGATTCTAATGAAAGCCAGTGACCAGAACTCATCCTTCAGGAGGTGTTTTGAAGGGTAAATGTAAATAGCAGTTCGTATGACTATTTCTTTTCACAAAGGCAGATTTATTTCTGTAGAATTTTATCTACTACAGTGATCTCTGCAAAATGAAATGGGAACTGGCAAAGAAGTCAGTAAATCACCTAAGCTCTCCCGTGAGCTCTGACCTTTAAAGTACTTGTGATTTGGGGTCACTTTTTGTCATTTCACATAGATTTTCCTTCTAGAAATTTCTAATTTATTATCCTAGCAATAAATTCTGGCTTCTTCCAGATGCACTGTCATTTCAATACTGGCTTTCATTTTTTTCCAGCTTCTTTCAAATTTCAGAATCATATGCCAACTTTAAGCCACTTGGCTTTGATAACTCTACATGGCCAGCAAAAAAAAAAATGGTTCAGCTCATCCCTTTCTCATTATTTTTAAATGAAAGTCTTAAATAATCTCTTGGTTTAATTAACTCATTAAAAAAAACTTTCTTTAAATGAATTCATGTAGATTGAAATACTGAAATCTGATAAAGACAAATTCAAGATTTTATCCAGTTCTTGAAGTTGGCATTTATAAAGAGGGTCAAGTTTAAAGAACCGGGAAGGTCCAACATTGATCACTGCACTTACCTCTTGCCACCATAATGCTATACAACAAACTATCCAGATGTCAGTGGGCTCTAACAGTAGGTATTTGTTTTTCTTTCTTATGTCTGCAAGTCATCGGGGGCCACCCAATTTAAGCTCAGCAAGACTCAGCAGGACTTCACTACAGCTCATGGTTGGGTTCAAGTCTGCTCCATTAATTTTTCATTTTTCTGGGACACTGACCTACCCTTGGGAGTTCTTTCCATGACAGCAGCACAGGAAGGCAAGCCCAACCACACAAGCATATTTCACTCTGTTCATGTCACATCTGCCAACACCCCATTGGCCAAAGCAATAACATGGTCAAACACAAAGTTCAAGGGCAGAGAAGTACACACCAACCATGAAGCCAAAATAAGTCACATGACCTAGCCCAACATCAGTGGAGCAGGGCAGGACACTCCTCCCATGGAGGTGTGGTGGGGAGTGTAAATATTTGCTAAACAGTGATTCTTGACCCATGTACCCCAGAAGCTCTGAGAAAAATCCAGATATCTGTTCTTTCAGACTAGTGGTTCTCAAAGTGTGGTCTCTGGACCAGCAACAACACCACCTGGAAACTGGTTAAAAGGTAAATTCTTGGGCTCCACCCTAGACCTACTCAGTCAGATGCTCTGAGGTTGGGGTACTCATACACACAGAGAATACTCTGATGCTTTGATTTGAATACAGGTGGAACAAGTTTACATTACAGAGGAAAATATTATTTAACATGGCTCAGCTGACCACCAATCACTTTCACCAAAGGAACTTGGCAAATCCCACAGCTGCCTAGCTCTGAATTTTATTCACTCCAAGCCTCTTTATGGGAGGCAGAAAGATCCTGAGCATAAACCCTGCTTCACAACTTACCAGTTATGTGACTTTGGGTAAATGACTTACACTCACTGAGTTTCAGTTTACTCAGCTGTAAAACAGGGCATTAAACGTTTCCCTCCTTTGGAAAGAATGTCTGAAGTGTAGGCTTAGGCCTTCGGCCATAGGTGATGAATCCAGAGTTGCCACCTGACCCCAGTGCGACACTCAAATTACCTTTTTGAGAGGTTTGGGATTTTGCAATGAGAAGCACAGTGGTTGGAAGACAGCTGGGCTGAGTCACTCTGATGGCACAGTTTTAGAGACATCTAAGGAAATTGCTCTTAGTGCTGAAGCATTTGGATTTTTTGTTGATTCCTCCCCTTCTTCTGGAATCCATGAGATACCATGACTATTTCCAATAAACATACCCCTCTGCTTAAGCAAATATGGTAGATTTAAAATATGACCCCAAATTCTTTGACATTCCCCAAGCCCCCATGTTGAGGGGGAAGCCCAAGCTGCCCAGGAAAAGCCTATATGGAGAGAAACCAACAACCAGCACCGTCTTACCTACCATATGACTGAACCACTTGGGCAGTAGATCTTCCTACCTCAGTCCAGCTGTCCCAGTTGATTCCATGCAGAACAGAGACAAGCCATTCCTGCTGAACCCAAATTGCATATTTGTGAGAAAAGTAAATGTTTGCTATTAGTGTAAGCCACTCCTTTTGGCTGCTTATGCAGCCATACATGAATGGAATAACTATAACCAGTAACCAGTAACCAGTAACCACAGCTTTGCTTGTTTTCCTTTCTTTCTTCCCCAGAAGCAGTAGCATAGAAATTAAGCAATTAGATCTGGACTCAGGTTGTCTGGGTCCCAATCCTGCTTTGCCATTTGCTAGGCATGACTTTTGGGCTAGTTGTGATATTTCTTTACACTTGAATTTTCTCATTTGTCAAATGAGAAGAGAAATAGAAAAATAGTCCCTTATCATCTGGTTGCTGTGAGAATTAAGTGAGATTATGCATGCAGAGTATTTAGTGTAGTTCCGAATCTGCCCAAGTTAGCCTCTCTCATTCTTTTTGATACAGAAATGGGTTTTGGGAATGGGCTGCAAAGTAACAGAGCTTCACATGTGGAAGCAGCCAAATTGAAGTGGGGTGGGAAGAAGTCGGGGATATTGGCAGGGGTAAATACCATCCATTAAACTACCTCTCTTCATCGACTTGGGGCCAGACCATGTGGCCAACGGCAAAGCACTTGGGGGCAGACCAGCAAAATATCAGAGTATTTCAGCAGTTGGAGATCATCTACAGACTTGAGTACATGCCTCCAGAAAGAGATAAGCTCCAGACAAGCTAGATTGACCACCTGAAAACAGAGCGACAACAACAGAACAGAGACACTTGCTGCCGATGCTCCGAGGCCACAGGGGGTCAAATAATCATGCCTTGCTAAATTTCAGAGACTACATTCTCTGCTGTCCCTAAATGAGTGCCCTGATGAACACATGGCCCCTGGAAGAGAGATGCTGGGAGAAGCCTAAGAGGGCAGGGATGCTGATGTTGCACATAACCCAGCACCCTCTGCTAGGTCCCTGGGGACTTTGCCACCACTACACCTCTGGGATCATGGATAAGGCCTCATTGGTTTTGTCTACACTACACGTACCCATGCCCTTGGCCCTTCCTGACAGATCCAGGGGAGAACCCTATCTTGCTCCATCCACCACATTCTCTGTCCTTGAACTGAAGGACGGAGATCTTCAGATGCTGAGTCATGGTGACATCAGTGCAGTAGAGAGGCTGTCGGCAAACCTGCTGCCTAGTCCATGGCCCTGTGGTTGTTGGCTTCTGCCCTTTCTCCAGCCTTGGGTTAGCTCTCCCTTTTCTCTCTGTGGGATCCAGCAGGATTTATCTACTAATGCCTGCTTTTTATTTAAGCTTCTCTCTTGCTTGCCGCCCTAAGATTTAAAAAGCCAGCAAGACAGCAAACGATACACTCTATGGGCACATGTTGATGGTTCAAAGAGATGATGCATAGTCAAGGTTACCAGCCCTGTGCCTGCACCAAGTAGGTCATGAGGACGCTCTCCCTTCAGCCCTTTTCTTCTCTTGGATGCGCTCTGGAGACACACTCGTTACCGCAAGAGGCCACACTGCTCTGGATCACTGGCCTCTTGCTTCAGGAGCCTGCAGCCCTCTGCCCATCTCATCTACATGCTAATGCAATTGCTGAGCATGACATATGCTAAGCGTGGCTACAAATCCTGGGAGATTTATTATGTTCCTTAGTTCTATAGATCAGGGATGATTTTTTATAAATTCTTGCTTTTGCTGAACAATTTAATATGCCATTGTCTAGGCAACAGAATTTGCCTCAATTAGATTTTCAGGCTAATATGGGGAGGAACTTACCCCTTCCCCTCCAGCAGTATTAGGAAAGGCCATAAGTCCTGCTCAAGAACAAAATTTGCTGCTGCCTTGCAAGGAACTTCAAACCTGACTCTCTTTGGCAGCCGTGCTGTATCCTTCCTTCTGCTCCAGGGCTGGCGTCTTGTTGAGGTGGTTGAGACTGCCCGTGGGAAGGAAGAGCCCACAGCCCCAGTGGGGGGCTGGGCACTGGCCATGCAGAAGGGCCTCCACCGGGGGACATTGACCTTGGAGAATGAATCACCACCCGCTCCAGCGTCTGGTCCTCAGCCATGTAACCTCAGAAATTCAATCTTTGAAGCCCAGAAGTTATTGGATGCTTGAATCAACATTGCCAATGAGGGACCTGAGATGAGAACAAACCAGAAAGAAAATTCGCTAATTTCAAGCAGACTGGAGTTTCACATCAGTAGGGCGAGCACATTCTGTCCTTGACAGCATCGCTCCTCAGGAAGCCAAGTTATCCGATGGTGGCTTGGTGAACGTGAACTTCTTGTGGCTCCAGGCTCTCCCGAGCAGAGGGTGGGCAGGCCCTGCCAATGTTCGGGCTTCTGTGGTTCATCACCTTCATCGAGGGACCCATTCTCCCACAGAGGGTTGATTCTTTTGTGGGCCTGGGACTTGTTCTGGGGTCTCTACACTTCTCTTCACTCCATCATGAGCTGATTCCTGACTTACTCTCAAGACATCCTTAATTTCTTCCTTTCCACACCTGGGGCTCTGTGAGTCACCATGCAGATGGAATCTTGGTTTTGACTGGACTTGAGAGTGGGCAGGAGGCGGGGGTCAAAGTTGACTCAGGTGATAATCTGGGTGACACTTTGGCCAGTGGCACCATCTGGATCAGAGTAATAATAGCCACTGTTTGTAAGAGTGCTGTGCTACAGGCAAGAGAATCACTAGCTCATTTAATTTGCCCAAGTACCTACAAGGAAAGTATATTTCCCAATTGGTTGAATAGCAACTTTGATAAATTTACTTGGTTTGTCTAATTATTCAGTTTTAATTGACCAGTTTTCATTTTGTGCTTGTAACAACATTTACACAGAGCATTCATTGTGTCCTTGCTCCCACTTCCTCTGCTGCTGCTGGGGCCTAAGGGTGGAGAGAGGGGAAACGGAGGGAGAGAAAGAAGTATAACATATTTTTTAATAAGGAGAATTTTTATGAGCATATTCTTCACTCATGTTTCCTTATTCATAAGGTTAACGTATTTATGAGTCTTTATAATAAAGAACACAGTCCCACGAATGTATTCTCTTTATGCCCCCCACCCCCACCAGCCTGCCTCTCTTTTGTCCCCTTTCTCCCTGTCAACCTGCCCCACTGCTCTGTCTTGGCACCTCAGTCTCCAGTTGTGGCAGTAGAGAGTGGGGGCGGGGGGGGTGGTTTCCATGGGGAGAGACAATAGTTCACTATTCCATAAGATCCTGTTATGGAGCCAAGATGAACTGATCAATGAAAACAGAATACTTCAAAAGATCTAACGATGTAGTGAATTGCTCATTTGGCAGACTGGGTCTCAGTGTTTGGGTGACCTGGTCATTTGGCTTAGCTTTTGGTTAACTATCCAGATGAAGTGACCTGGAGGCATCTTCCAAATGAGGAAGCAGAGGCTGGAGAAGCAATAACACATTTTAGATCTACAATTTTAAAAGGCTTGTTTTGGGGGCACCTGGGTGGCTCAGTCAGTTAAGCGTTCAATTCTTGGTCTTGGCTCAGTCATGATCTCAGGGTCATGAGATGGAGCCCTGTATCGGGCTCTGTGCTCAGCATGGAATCTGCTTAGATTCTCTCTCATTCTGCCTCTCCTATCTCTAAAATAAATAAATAAATAAATCTTAAAAAAAAATAAAAAGACTTGTCTGAAGGTGAGTTGGTGTCTTTGTGCCATTCAGCAAGACAAGAGCACAGAAGAGAGGACAGGATAAAACCCAGGATGGTTTCCCTGTGTCTCTGAAGAACTGTATGGGGCGGGTGGTGGTGGTGGTATTTGATTTTTCAAGTGTCAAAAATGTAAATGCCTAAAGAGGCCAAGAAAAGTGAGGAAACAATTAGCAGGATAAAGGCATTAGGAAAATCTAATTAACTTAAAAAAGAAAAACCACCAAAACAGAGCAAAATGTGATGCTATATGGACCCATGACTTGGCACTAATGACAGGGAGGCAGGAGGGACAGGTGGGGACTGCAGTGAACTCAAGAGGGAGCTCCCATTAGTGTTACAGATCCTTTGATTTTTCCAAAAGAGCTGGAAATCCCAATTTTGATATCAAATCTCCCAAGTTGTAAGTGTAACTTAACTTCAAATTACTGTACCACACCATGTAGGCCAGTCTAAGCAAATCTGGAGGCTGGATCTGGTGTATACATTTGCAGCTATGACAATTAGCATGGAGCCATCACCAAACCTGGAAGCTGAGTCAAAACCATGGATTCCATGTGGCTGTGGGGGGTCTACAAATTCTAATTATGATGAAGAAGTCAAGAAATGATCTCAGTGCTTCCAAGAATAACATTTTACCACCAAAAGGAAATCAGTTTCAAATACATCACCTGGTACGAGGTGTGAAGAATTTAAAGAGCAGGCTGTGAAAGCAGAAATCTGGTGCTGAATCCCAGCCCTACCTGCTGTGCAACCTTGAGCAAATCAATTAACCTCTTGGTGCCTTTATTTCCTCCTATCCAATTCTTGTGAGGCTTCAATGCAATAAGATATGAAAATCTACATAAGCAGCAGATAGGAGGCTCTCACAAAAGGTAATCATGGTAATTGTTATCAGTACATATATTTATAAACTCCAAAGAAAGCTCTAATGGAAATTGGCTGCTAAAAGTTTTTTTCGTGGGTAATTTTTCTGTGAGGTTGGCGACACACTTTGATATTTTTCTCATTTCATTATGTTTACATTGGAAGTCACAAAGCCTAGCACCTTTTTGTAATTCTATCAGAAAAGCATTCAGGCAACTCAAATAATCCATTCAAACCCAAACCCTGTGGGAATTTCTGACACTTGACTTACAAAGCATAAGGCATCTCCAAATTTCTATCTGTTGGCCATTAAGGGAGGCTGTGTCTTGGGAGGATTCACATAGAATTCAGCTCCTTTCTCATGCATAGGGCTCCTTCATTCTGTCCATTTCTTATTGTGCGATTCAGCTTAGCCCAGGTTGAAATCACTGCATTTGATGAGCCAAGTGCTCGTCCCCTACATAGTTCTCTCAGGACCTGCGTGTGTGTGTACGTGCGTGCGCGCGCGCGCGCGCGCACGCGCGCGCACACACACACACACACTCTTACCCAGCACTCAGTACCAGGTCTTTAGCTTTAGCCCTAGTATGGGAGTAGGGGAGGGTATATGTGGGAAACAGGGACCCATATGTTTTGAATGAGTGAGAAAGGCTCTCAATGCAATCCCAAATTGCCCTGGGTCATGCTAACAGAGAGAAATCTGACCTGCCTCACAGTGTAACCAACACCCAGGAATGTGCAGCTTGGGCTTCCAGGACAGTTGATGGCAAATGTCCAGGACTCCTAACATCATTTCCGACTCACTCCCCACCTCCAAAGGTTACCTGCATCAGATCCTGACTTTTAGGTTTGGCATCCTGATTCTAGCCCAAGCTCAGACCTGATGTGACAGATGCAGCTTCTCCTGATGAGATTTGGGCCCTTGTAGCAGATGCTGTGGGAGCCCCACTTTGACCATTCCCTTGCACGTGGACCCCATGATGTCCAGTTTCCAGCAGGTGCAACTTGCTGCCTGAAGAAGGTTCTCTCTGGCTACTTAATCCCACTGAGCTGGCACCAAGAGCAAGCTGTGCTGGGCGGTTAAGCCTCTCCCCCCAGCAGCTCTCAATCAACGATGGATGGGCATTGGGGTGAATAAATACTCCAACCTCCTCGCCCTCTGCAGGAGAGACAACTCTAAAGTGTGTTCTACCCTGTGTCCCAGAGGTCCCGGGTGGGGCTGAACTTCAAATGCTCACAGGGGTAACCTACATGTTAGAGTACCCAGTATCGCTTATCATCCCTTTTTCTGACACATTCCCTGCCCTCATACTGATGTTTTCTAGGATCACCTCCCAAATAAGCTTGACTCAGGGTCTGCTTCTGGGGTAGCCCAATCTAAGACAGCTTTCTTCCGTATCATACAGAGTAAGATAATACTCACTAACCACCTAATTGTGTCAGACACAATATTTACCTCACCTTACCTCCCCAAGATAGATACCATTTTTACTCCCACCATACAAATGAGAAAAATGAGACCACAGGGCCAGCAAGGGGCAAAGCCAGGATTTGAACTCAGATCTTTCTGGCTCCAAAAGTTCTACCTGCCCCATCACATGACACTCACCTGGTTCCTTCCAACCTGGATCCCTCTCCTGCCTACTCAAGCCTTGACTACAAGCACAGAAGTAGGCATGACTGACCAGTTACTGTGACACCAATCATCGCCACAAGTAAAAGAGCAGGAAATTGTAATTCAGGCACAGAGTGTACCAAGACAGCTGGCTCCAGCCCACAGAGGCAGGCAGCATTATTATTTTAAGAATCCTCCTGGGCACGGAAGAGCAGCCTTTGTGTCTGTGGAGGTTGGTACGGGGATGGCGATGTCCTCCCCATCAACAGGCTGTGTAGGAAGACCCATGGAAAATGGAAAAACCCAGCTTGGACCCTTTCTGGTCTGCTACTCCTTGTAAGAAATAGAGGACTTACAATCTGGAGATCTGGCTTCCAGTTCTCAACTGTCTGTGTAAGTTTTGGCTTCTTGCTTCCCCACACTGGACCTCATTTCATGGGTTACATGTACTGGATCTATGATGGTCCCATCAACTGCAGTGAATTTTAAGGGCTGGATGGTTCATTTGGAAGTTTTCCTACAACGTTTGGCCTTTGGCTAACCCCAGATCCAACTTCATCTTTGATAAGATAAATAAGATGATAGTTGTGTCCCATTTTGGGTTCAAAGGAAACATGTCACTGGCCAAAATTATATTTCTACTATGTGCTTATTCTGGCCTGAAATTCTAGAAAAGATGGACATTTGTTCATGACTGCATTCAAATAACCAATAATACCTTAGAGCATAACTTTGTTCTGGACCCTGAGCTTGGCACCATGGGTTCAAAAATAGATAATACAAAGCTGTGACCCCATGTGTCAGGAAATACTGGAAAGCGACTAGCAGGAATGAGTATGAAGGAAAAGAACCTGGACTCTCTCTGCTTCTCCTGAGAGATGGCCTCAGTGAGTCCCCCTCTGGTGGGGAATAAACTATAGCAGCACTGTCAAGGAAGGTAAGCTCCATCTGGACTAGGGACAATTGCTTCTAGTATGGCAGAGGGGAAAATGTCTCCCAGGAGAATGAGGGAAGTCTTCATAGAGGAGATTGTGTTTGAGTGGAGCCTTGAAAGGGGCGCAGGACTTCAGCCGATGGAGATGGGAAGAGGATGTTCCATGCAAAGCAAATGTATGCAAAGTCCCCCAGACATCGTCCAGGGCACAAATTGTTTCAGTTGGATGCCACAGAGGCCATCTGAAAAGAAAAGGATAAGGGGGAAGGAGGACTGGAATAAACTACTCGATCATATGAGAAAGCTTCTGAATTCAGACCAGAGATTCAGTAAGGAATTGGTAGATGAGCCCTAAGGGTTCTGAGTTACAAGCCACAGGAATCAATTCCAACTAACTTTAGCCAAGAGAAAACTTTATTAGAAGGGTACGATAAAGCTCATAGAATTGAAGGAAAAGCTGATCCAACCAGATTTCGGAAAATACAGAGACCAGGAAATCTAGAAGGATATAGGGATAGTCATGAACAGTGTAATAGTCAGCAATTGCAGTAAGAAATCGGCCTAACAAATAGTCCTCAAAGCTCAGTGACTTACAACCAGAAACCTTTTGTTTTTCTTGTTCATGGGCCTGAGGGTTGGCTGGGTTGGCTCTATTTCAGGCTACGGGCAAGTTTAGGTGTGCAATACATGTCTCCTCATTCTTGGACCAGTGGCTACCTGGGGCTTATCTTTTCATAACAGGGGGTAGAAGAGCAAGCCAAACCACTGAAGAACATTTAAGGTCCCTGCTCCTGTCCAGTAATGCTGAATAATAGTCCCTTGGCCAGAGCAAGTCCTATGGAGAAAGAGAAGGAAAAATAAGAAGGAATGGGAATCCATAATGGATGTGTAAGTGTCTGTGTGTATGTGTGTGTGTTTGGGGGGTGGATTGTTTCAAGATACTATAACTAGTAAATAGGGACAGTCTGCCAGTAAGATTACAACACTGGAGGCCAGAAGTTTCTGCCTCCCTCAGAAACTCAGTGAATCCAGCTTTTCCCCACTTGTGGCCACACATCTCTTTCTAACGATGGACGATGGATGATGGATGCAGGACACCCTGGAGGTGTTAATATAACCCTTAACCTCACAGTGTGGGAGCCCCTTGAGAGGTTTTTACACATTCTTACTCAGACCCAAATGATAAAACTGACTCCGCAGGGAGAAGCCCTCATGGCCAAATTCTTGAGTGAAAAGTTGAACTCTGTGGCCTCCCAGTGAAGCTACCTATCTCAGAAACTCAGTAAGAAATATGGGAGCACTCACCTTCTTGTCACCCCTCAGGCTGGGGAGCAAAGCCTCCAGAGGTTGTACCTGAAACCATCCCTCACCCCAACTCTGCGAACCTGGGGTTCCAGCACATCTGGTTATGACATCTCACTAGGTGCTATGCCTCTGGCTGGTCTTTAGTTCAAAGCTAAAACTTTTCATTCCAACTGGTGATTTTCCTCTCTTGGCCATGCTGAGGCTTGTGTTTCTATAAGCAGAGCCCTGGTTGCTAGGTGACATCCTGGCTCCCGGTTTTGGAGGCTGCCGAGGCAGAAATGAACCAAAGAGATCTGAAGCTTCCACTTTGAAGACAGAATATGAAACCTAGAAGAGGGGATAAGACCCTAACTTAATTGGAGGGTTATATAACAACCAGACATGGTTCTCATGTCCTCCCTGCCACCCTGCCAAGACCAGTGGGATATATTTGAATGTATTTTTTCAAAATAGGAAGAAAACTAGGAAGCTGAACTGATAAATATAGTTGGCTCTTTTCATTGGGAGAGGAAACTTCTAATTACATCGCTTTTCTAAGCTCCATCAATCAGATCTACACCTTCATTAGCCTCTGAGTCATTAGTGGAACTTATTAAAACAATTAGATCTGCAGCCATCAGCATTTCTGACAGCTGCATCGGGGATTTAAACTTTTCATTAAAATTGGATGGAGCCTCTTGCAAATCAATAAAGAATAGATGAGCATTCTAAGTAAAAAATGAGCAAAGAACGTGAATAGACAATTCACCAAAGAACCATGAGTGGCCAATAAACAAATGAAAACATTTCCAAACTCAATAGCAACTGAGAAAATACATTAGAACAATCATGATAAAGCATTTTTAGTCTATTAAACGACAAGTATTCTTTAAATGATATTATACAGGATAATATACCGTAAATCTGCTATTTTGACGCACTACTGGTTGAAATGCAGTTAAAGGAGACCTTTCTGGAAAGTAGTTTGGCCACATATTGAAAGCCTTAAACATAGACACAACTTTCGGCCAAGCCATGTGGTGTCCTTATTCACAAAGATGTTCACATAGCATTATTTATAAAAAGGGAGAAATCTGAAAAAAATATGTATCTAACAAAGCAAAAAGAAATCATTTAATTACACGCAAACATACTCTCAAGATGGTGAAAGGAAAAAAGCAGGTTTTAAAGTCAGATACACTTTATGAGTCCATTTTTGTAAGATGAAAAAGAAAACTGTTTATGCTTCTATAGAATGCTATTAGCTGGGGGTTCCCAAACTTTCTTGATTCATGGAAACTTTATTGCCTCAGGAGTTCTTTTATGGAGCCCCTGGATACTGCCTCCCACCCTGAATAAAAAACTGACAATTTGGTTTATTAAGTAGTTGGGTCCAAACAATTAACAGTAGTAGTTTGTACAGTGTGGGACAGACGTTGCTATGTCTGTTGGGTATTTAAAACACCCGCTGGCAAGAGTTGCATGAATTTCATCTGCCTGGCATGCAGTAGGTGCTTCATAAATGCTTGTTGATTTGAACATCTCCTTCACGAAAGGGGGGGAGGCTGTGTCATAGAGGGATTTACATTTGTTATTATCACATTCCTTGGGAACACGGTTACTCTCGGCATACCCAACTTCTATCGGAAGGTTATGGGTCCTGCTAGGGGTCAGGTGTGGAGCTGACCTTCCCCTGGGGGTATGTATGTGGGGGCACCCTATGGGGTTTTGGGGCAACCAGCCCTTCAGCATGGGCCTGGAGAAGCACTGACTATTTCTGAGAGTGACTAGCTAGCTAGAAGGGGCTGAGTGCTGGGACACGAGGCATCATGTCCACTCACAAGCCGTGCACAACATGTTGCTGTCTGCTCACTCAGCAAATGATGACCAGGCACCTACTGTAGACACGGCCCCACACCAAGAACTAGAAAATTGGCAGGTGGGGTTTGAATCTTGAAGGGGGAGACACAGACACAGCCGCTCTAAGACGTCAGGCCCTGGCTGCTGGGACAGAGGGGTGAACAAAGCCCTCTGGGGACCAAGGCAAGTGACAGGAGAGAGTCCAGAGGAAGGAGGGGACTAGTTTGGCATGATAGGTAATAGAGAGTCTTCCACATGGAGAGGGAGAGAAGAAGGGGAAGAGGGAGGAGAAAGGTCCCAGGCTAGAGAACAGCAGGAACGAAGTCAGGAGTGTGAGGCATGTTGAGGAGGGAGGGTCCCAGTGCAGCAACAGCACAGCTTCTGCCTGGCGTCCCCCCATGTCATCCCCTACCCTGGAGGTGTGTCCAGGGAAGAAAGATGGCCCCAGGCCTACTCAGTGCTCGCTGCTCCGCTGAGTCCTGGGCAATGGGCAGTGGCTTACAAAGGTGGAATCCTGTGAGCTAGATTCTAAAAGGGTGTCAGGTCAAAGCGTTGACATATGGGAGACACATTCTAGAAGCTCTCAATCCAGAAGGTCCCCAATCCAGAAGCATTTCCTGGAGGAGCTGAGACAAGCCTCCAGGGACAGGCTACGAGGGACATGGCATCTCTACTCCCCACCCCCCCACCCCCCAGTACGGACAAACAGGGCCCTTTGTCAAGTGTCTCCTGGAGAGAAAAGTGTCCTTTCCCCACCACTCCTTGTTCCCCTCCCACAATAGCCGCCCCCCAGCAGAGCAACCTCTAAAAAACTAGGTACGTTTACTTAAACAGAATGAAATCTTCCCAGTTTATATGGAACGGGGATTTGACGGATAAGGAATCAAAGTAGGTCTTTGTGTACTTATTAACTTTTAAATTAACTTTTTCATTATTTCAATATATGAATATATATACACTTACTACAGAAAATTAGAAAAATGCCAACAGGTAAATGTGAAAAAATTAAAGCACTGCATTTCTACCATTCACAGATTAGTGACGTAACTTCGGTCCAGAGCATACCCTTTGTGGAGGATTAAATTATTGGTCCCGATTCTCCACCCCCCTGTAGTAGTGTTAAATGTCCACACCTTGTCATGGCCTCATAGCAGATGGGCTAAACTACCCTGCCCCTTGGTTTCAGACCTTGCTTCGGGGGTGTGAGCAGACATGACGCCATCAATGGCTTGAGGTGTGCTCATGGGGCAGAGTTTTCCAATTTACACTCTTGCCTTTCACCAAGAGAGGGACGTGCCTCAGGTAGGCGTAGGAGGGGGAGAAACACATGGATTAGCCCCGGCCTTAGCCTGAAGTCCCACCAAGGTCGACCCAGATAATCCCAGATGACTTGCGAAAGAGAGAATAAGGAATAAATGCTGATTATTGCACACCACTGAAATGTTCGGGTTGTTTTGTGCATTATTGTGGCAACTAATGACCCATACGCTCTTCGAGATCTTTTTCTATACACAATTTTTAATCAAAATGAGATCATACTGTACAGTTTTCTGGGCCACTTGTTTTGATTCTTATACTTAGATAAATTTTTATTTTATCTAACACTCAAACCATACCCCAATTTTCCAATTGACAAAGAAAATATCCTTTACACATGGTTTATCCAAGCCAGTTTCAAATCAAGGCTCTGACACTGCATCTGATTATGTTCTCAAATTTCTTTTAACTGAGCACAGTCCCCTTGGGGATGATGGTGGCATGTTGAAGTTGAACATTTTGGCTGGAGTACGCCATAGGTGATGCTGCGTGCTTCAGACCGCTTTGGGAGACCTTAATGTCTGGATGACCCTTTTGCCAAGCTCTCACATACGAGATAAGTCAAAGCCAAGGCTAAGGCCTGACTGATTGGATCAGTAACGGTACAAGCCCGTTTAGATTTAGACAGGCTTCCTTATGCAGGCAGTGAAAGGAAGTATGCCAAAGGTGCCAGCCTGCCATGATCCTTGTCCACATAGCAAAAGGGACGACGCTGAAACCACAGGGGCAGGTGACGGTGTGGTTGGCAGACCAGCCAAGGACCGACTGCAGCTGAGCAGGGGTGCAAGCTGCACCAGTGTTCAGAGGCAGGGGGCAGCAGGGGTGGAGCAGAAGGCCCCATTCCTCAGCAGAACCTGGGAGGCAAGGAGAAAGTCTTGCACGACAGCCTCCCCGGGGAGATGGGGAGGCCAGTGGGAGATGGCCTCATGGCCGCTCCCTACAAGCCTCTCATCCTGTGTTCTGAGATCACAGGATGTTCTGCCAAGACCAGATTGGCTGCCACTCAAGCCTTTGCCTGTGTGGGTACATTCAAGGTCACCATGACTCTCCACAGAGCAGTCTTTCTACACCTTCCTGAATGATCCTAAGGTTGCCTGTCAAGTGAAGTTGATGAAGGTCTGAATCTCCCACTAAAATGATCTGTGTGATGATCCTACGGCACTTTATGAATGTTCAGTTCCCCATCAACCATTCATCTGAAGAAGGTAGCAACAATGAGTAAAGTGTGCCTAATCAACCATTGTAATAGTGTTGGTGAAACAATGATGTGCCCTTCCTTCTGCATCTGTTGGCTGGCATTCTCCTGGGAAGTAAGCTTTCCTTCTGCCCTGGAGGCTCTCTGGGGCCTTGAAATTTAGTTCCTATTAAAAATGGGTGATTGATGCTTGATTTTTATGAAGGCATATTCCAATTTTTATTATTAAAAAATTAAAAAATATGGGCACCTGGGTGGCTCAGTTGGTTAAGTGACTGCCTTCGGCTCAGGTCATGATCCTGGAGTCCCGGGATCGAGTCCCGCATCGGGCTCCCTGCTCGGCAGGGAGTCTGCTTCTCCCTCTCCCACTCCCCGTTTGTGTTCCCTCTCTCGCTGTGTCTTTCTCTGTCAAATAAATAAATAAAATCTTTAAAAAAAAATTTAAAAATACACAAAAGTTGAAAGAATAGTACTGTGAACACTCCTCTCCTCACCACTCAGATGGAAAACTGTCAACATTTACTGTATTTGCTTTATCTCTGTGTGTATATATTTGATTTTTGTTGAAAGTAAATTTCAGACATCATGATACTTCACTCCTTATTATTTCAGCAAGCATTTCCTCAGAATAAGGATATTTTGTTCCATTAACACAATGTCCTTATAACTCCTAAAATAATTAACATTAATCTCCAATATTATATTCATAATATAAATATATATAGCCCAACATTAGACTCAAATTAAAACTTCCCCCACGGTCCGCCAAATGTCTTTTATATCTTTTTTTAAACAAAACAAAACGAGAATCAGATCAAATGTCATGCATTACATTGACTGTGTCTGTTTACTCTATTTTAGTCTAGATAATCCTCTTCTTTTTCTCCAATGGCATTGGTTTTTTTAAGAGACTAGGCCGGCTGTCTTGTAGAATGTCTGAAATTCTGGATTAATGTCACTGGCTTCTTTATGGGCCATCTGACTTCCACTTCCGTGGATTTCTTTCAGATCCAGATTACATCCAAATGCTTGATTGGGTCCAACTTAAATATTTGTGGCATCCACAGGTAATGTTACATCCATCATACTGCATCTTTTCAGGAGACACATAATGTCAGGTTGTGGCACTGTGAGGGGTGCTGTGTTTAGGTTAGTGATGCCTGTTTAGGTTAGCAGTTGACGATGTAGGTTAGCGATGACCAGATTTCTCCATTGTAAAAGCATGTTTCCCCTTTGGGATTAGGAAGTAATCTCTGGGGTGATCCATTGGCACAGTGTGAGTGTGTGGTCTCCAACAACCTATCACCAGTTGGGTGAAGCAGCCAAGAATAATGGTCCGGCCACATGACAAGGGAGGCACACGCTGTAGGGAGGCATCTACAGGCAAAGGACACCGAGGACTGCCAGCTCCCACCAGCAGCTGGAAGAGGCAAGGAAGGATTCTCTCTACAGGTTTCAGAGGGAGCGCGGCCTTGCCGACACCTTCATTTCCGACTTCTGGCCTCCAGAACTCAGGGAAACAGTGTCCTCTAGAAGAAAGAATGCTGCATCAGGAGTCAAAGATCTGGAGTCCAACCTTCTTACCAGCAGCCCATCTTGGGGTCTCTGTCTCCTGGTCTATGAAATGGAGCCTACACTTGTCACACCTCCTTCAGAGATAGGGTTGGAAGGACAACTACCTATGCGTGTGTCACAAGGGGACATTGTTTTTGCAGGAAGTATGTAAACCAATAATGGCTAAAGATGAATCAGTAATTATATAGGCGGTTGCAAAATGATGATTTGCTCTTCTTCTCTGTTTATTAGCTGACATTTTTTCTGTATGGAACAGCCTTCTCTCGTCAACTAGGGATGAACTAAAGTTCCTACGCACACACACACAAAAGCAGGGTAAATGTCTTTTTTGTCCTTTATCAATTTTCAGAATAAGGACTTAATATATTAGTTATCTCCAATGATGGCAATTGAATTTTTTCTTTTTTCCCCCTCTTTTTTCTTTTTTTATTATGTTATGTTAATCACCATACATTACATCATTAGTGTTCCATGATTCATTGTTTGCATATAACACCCAGTGCTCCATGCAGTACCTGCCCTCTTTAATACCCATCACCAGGCTAACCCATCCTCCCACTCCCCTCCCCTCTAGAACCCTCAGTCTGTTTCTCAGAGTCTCTCATGGTTTGTCTCCCCCTCTGATTTACCCCCCTTCATTCTTCGCTTCCTGCTATCTTCTTCTTCTTTTTTTCTTTTAACATATAATGTATTATTTGTTTCAGAGGTACAGGTCTGTGATTCAACAGTCTTACACAATTCACAGTGCTCACCTACAGCACATACCCTCCCCAATGTCTATCACCCAGCCACCCCATCCCTCCCAACCCCCCACCACTCCAGCAACCCTCAGTTTGTTTCCTGAGATTAAGAATTCCTCATATCAATGAGGTCATATGATACATGTCTGTCTCTGATTGACTTATTTCGCTCAGCATAATACCCTCCAGTTCCATCCACATCATTGCAAATGGCAAGATTTCATTCCTTTTGAGGGCTGCATAATATTCCATTGTATATATATACCACATCTTCTTTATCCATTCATCTGTCAATGGACATCTTGGCTCTTTCCATAGTTTGGGTATTGTGAACATTGCTGCTATAAACATCGGGGTGCACATACCCCTTCGGATCCCTACATTTGTATCTTTGTGGTAAATACCCAGTAGTGCAATTGCTGGGTCATAGGGTAGCTCTATTTTCAACTTTTTGAGGAACATCCATACTGTTTTCCAGAGTGGCTGCACCAGCTTGCATTCCCACCAACAGTGTAGGAGGGTTCCCCTTTCTCTGCATCCCCACCAACATCTGTCATTTCCTGACTTGTTAATTTTAGCCATTCTGACTGGTGTGAGGTGGTATCTCATTGAGGTTTTGATTTGGATTTCCCTGATGCCGAGCGATGTTGAGCACTTTTTCATGTGTCTGTTGGCCATTTGGATGTCTTTGGAAAAATGTCTGTTCATGTCTTCTGCCCATTTCTTGATTGGATCATTTGTTCTTTGGGTATTGAGTTTAAGAAGTTCTTTATAGATTTTGGATACTAGCCCTTTATCTGATCAGACATTTGCAAATACCTTCTCCCATTCTGTCCGTTGTCTTTTGGTTTTGTTGACTGTTTCTTTTGCTGTGCAAAAGCTTTTTATCTTGATGAAGTCCCAATAGTTCATTTTTGCCCTTGCTTCCCTTGCCTTTGGCAATGTTTCTAGGAAGAAGTTGCTTCGGCTGAGGTCGAAGAGGTTGCTGCCTGTGTTCTCCTTTAGGATTTTGATGGACTCCTGTCTCACATTTAGGTCTTTCAACCATTTGGAGTCTAATTTTGTGTGTGGTGTAAGGAAATGGTCCAGTTTCAGTCTTCTGCATGTGGCTGTCCAATTTTCCCAACACCATTTGTTGAAGAGACTGTCTTTTTTCCATTGGACATTCTTTCCTGCTTTGTCAAAGATTAGTTGACCAAAGAGTTGAGGGTCCATTTCTGGGCTCTCTATTCTGTTCCATTGATCTATGTGTCTGTTTTTGTGCCAGTACCATACTGTCTTGATGATGACAGCTTTGTAATAGAGCTTGAAGTCTGGAATTGTGATGCCACCAGCTTTGCTTTTCTTTTTCAACATTCCTCTGGCTATGCGGGGTCTTTTCTGGTTCCATACAAATTTTAGGATTATTTGTTCCATTTCTTTGAAAAAAGTGGATGGTATTTTGATGGGGATTGCATTGAATGTGTAGGTTGCTCTAGGTAGCATTGACATCTTCACAATATTTGTTCTTCCAATCCATGAGCATGGAACATTTTTCCATTTCTTTGTGTCTTCCTCAATTTCTTTCATGAGTATTTTATAGTTTTCCTGAGTACAGATTCTTTGCCTCTTTGGTTAGATTTATTCCTAGGTATCTTATGGTTTTGGGTGCAATTGTAAATGGGATCGACTCCTTAATTTCTCTTTCTTCTGTCTTGTTGTTGGTGTATAGGAATGCCACTGATTTCTGTGCATTGATTTTATATCCTGCCACTTTACTGAATTCCTGTATGAGTTCTAGCAGTTTTGGGGTGGAGTCTTTTGGGCTTTCCACATAAAGTATCATATCATCTGCAAAGAGTGAGAGTTTGACTTCTTCTTTGCCGATTTGGATGCCTTTTATTTCTTTTTGTTGTCTGATTGCTGTGGCTAGGACTTCTAATACTATGTGGAATAGCAGTGGTGATAGTGGACATCCCTGCCGCGTTCCTGACCTTAGGGGGAAAGCTCTCAGTTTTTCCCCATTGAGAATGATATTCGCTGTGGGTTTTTCATAGATGGCTTTTATGATATTGGGGTATGTACCCTCTATCCCTATACTCTGAAGAGTTTTGATCAAGAAAGGATGCTGTACTTTGTCAGATGCTTTTTCTGCATCTGTTGAGAGGCTCACATGGTTCTTGTTCTTTCTTTTATTAATGTATTGTATCACATTGATTGATTTGCAGATGTTGAACCAAACTTGCAGCCCAGGGATAAATCCCACTTGGTCATGGTGAATAATCCTTTTAATGTACTGTTGGATCCTATTGGCTAGTATTTTGGTGAGAATTTTTGCATCCATGTTCATCAGGGATATTGGTCTGTAATTCTCCTTTTTGTTGGGATCTTTGTCTGGTTTTGGGATCAAGGTAATGGTGGCCTCATAAAACGAGTTTGGATGTTTTCCTTCCATTTCTATTTTTTGGAACAGTTTCAGAAGAATAGGTATTAATTCTTTAAATGTTTGGTAGAATTCCCTTGGGAGGCCATCTGGCCCTGGGCTTTGTTTTTTGGGAGATTTTTGATGACTGCTTCAATTTCCTTAGTGGTTATAGGTCTGTTCAGGTTTTCTATTTCTTCCTGGTTCAGTTTTGGTAGTTGATACATCTCTAGGAATGCATACATTGCTTCCAGGTTATCTAATTTGCTGGCATAGAGTTGCTCATAATCTGTTCTTATAATTGTTTGTATTTCTTTGGTGTTGGTTGTGATCTCTCCTCTTTCATTCATGATTTTGCTTATTTGGGTCATTTCTCTTTTCTTTTTGATAAGTCTGGCCAAGGGTTTATCAATCTTGTTAATTCTTTCAAAGAACCAGCTCCTAGTTTCATTGATCTGTTCTACTGTTATTTTGGTTTTTATTTCATTGATTTCTGCTCTGATCTTTATTATTTCTCTTCTCCTGCTGGGTTTAGGCTTTATTTGCTGTTCTTTCTCTAGCTCCTTTAGGTGTAGGGTTAGGTTGTGTATTTGAGATCTTTCTCGTTTCTTGAGAAAGGCTTGTATTGCTATATTCTTTCCTCTTAGGACGGCCTTTGCTGCATCCCAAAGGTTTTGAATAGTTGTGTTTTCATTTTCATTGGTTTCCATGAATTTTAAAAATTCTTCTTTAATTTCCTGGTTGACCCACTCATTCTTTAGTAGGTTGCTCTTTAGCCCCCATGTATTTGAGTTCTTTCCAACTTTCCTCTTGTGATTGAGTTCTAGTTTCAAAACATTGTGGTCTGAAAATATGCAGGGAGTAATCCCAATCTTTTGGTACTGGTTGAGACCTGATTTGTGACCTAGGATGTGATCGATTCTGGAGAATGTTCCATGGGCACTAGAGAAGAATGTGTATTCTGTTGCTTTGGGATGGAATGTTCTGAATATATCTGTGAAGTCCATTTGGTCCAGTGTGTCATTTAAAGTCCCTGTTTCCTTGTTGATCTTTTGCTTAGATGATCTGTCCATTTCAGTGAGGTGGGTGTTACCGTCCCCCACTATAATTGTATTGTTGTCGATGTGTTTCTTGCTTTTGTTATTAATTGGCTTATATAATTGGCTGCTCCCATGTTAGGGGCATAGATATTTACAACTGTTAGATCTTCTATTTGATAGACCCTTTAAGTAGGATATAGTGTCCTTCCTTATCTCTTATTATAGTCTTTGGTTTAAAATCTAATTTGTCTGATATAAGGATTGCCACCCCAGCTTTCTTTTGGTGTCCATTAGCATGGTAAATTGTTTTCCACCCCCTCACTTTCAATCTGGGGATGTCTTTGGGTCTAAAATGAGTCTCTTGCAGACAGCATATTGATGGGTCTTGTTTTTTTATCCAATCTGATAGCCTGTGTCTTCTGATTGGGGCATTTAGCCCATTTACATTCAGGGTAACTATTGAAAGAGATGGATTTAGTGCCATTGTACTGCTTGTGATGTGACTATTACTGTATATTGTCTGTGTTCCTTTCTGGCCTATGTTACTTTTGAGCTCTCTCTTTGCTTAGAGGACCCCTTTCAATATTTCTTATAGGGCTGGTTTTGTGTTTGCAAATTCCTTTAGTTTTCATTTGTCCTGGAAGCTTTTTATCTCTCCTTCTATTTTCAATGACAGCCTAGCTGGATATAGTATTCTTGGCTGCATATTTTTCTCATTTAGTGCTCTGAATATATCATGCCAGTCCTTTCTGGCCTGCCAGGTCTCTGTGGATAGGTCTGTTGCCAATCTAATGTTTCTACCATTGTAGGTTACATATCTCTTCTCCTGAGCTGCTTTCAGGATTTTCTCTTTGTCTGTGAGACTCATAAGTTTTACTATTAGATGTTGGGGCATTGACCTATTTTTATTGATTTTGAGGGGGTTCTCTGTGCTTCCTGGATTTTGATGCTTGTTTCCTTCCCCAAATTAGGGAAGTTCTCTGCTCTAATTTGCTCCTATATACTTTCTGCCCCTCTCTCTCTTTCTTCTTCTTCTGGGATCCCAATTATTCTAATATTGTTTCATCTTATGGTATCACATATCTCTCAAATTCTGCCCTCATGATCCAGTAGTTGTTTATCTCTCTTTTTCTCAGCTTCTTTATTTTCCATCATTTGGTCTTCTATATCACTAATTCTCTCTTCTGCCTCATTTATCCTAGCAGTTAGAGCTTCCATTTTTTATTGCACCTCATTAATAGCCTTTTTGATTTCAACTTGGTTAGATTTTAGTTCTTTTATTTCTCCAGAAAGGGTTTCTCTAATATCTTCCATGCTTTTTTCAAGCCCAGCTAGTATCTTTAAAACCATCATTCTGAACTCTAGTTCTGACATCTTACTAATGTCTGTATTGATTAGGTCCCTGGCAGTTAGTTGGTACTGCCTCTTTTTCTTTTTTTTGAGGTGATTTTTTTTCGTCTTGTCATTTTGTCCAGGGGAGAATAGATGAATGAGAGAACAAAATGCTAACGGGGTAACAATGTCCCCAGAAAAATATACACTAAACAAATCAGAGGAGACCTGGCCTGTGACCGAGCATTTCTATCTCTGGCACACGACCCCATTTGGAGTCTCCAAACCCAGCCGAGTCCTGCAGTGCACTCCCATGCCACTCCTCCCGGGGGAGGAAGTGGAGTCTCTCTGGATCTGCCTCTTGGTGGGTCCCTGCTTCCAGAAAGTGGTCGCTTTTCTGTTCAGAGAGTTGCTGCTATTCTTTTCTTAGATCTCCTGTTGAGTTCGTAGGTGTTCAGAATGGTTTGATCCCTATCTAGCTGAATTCCTGGGACCAGATGAAATTTAGATCTCCTACTCCTCCACCATCTTGCTCCTCCCCTCTCCTTCCCCCTCTCTTTTAAAAAGTATTACTACAGACTCAATTGTCTGAGACTGATGAATCACAGACCTGTACCTCTGAAACAAATAATATATTCTATGTTAAAAAAAAAAAAGAAGAAGAAGAAGATAGCAGGAAGGGAAAATGAAGGGGGTGGAAATCGGAGGGGGAGAAAAACCATGAAAGACAATGGACTCTGAGAAACAAACTGAGGGATCCAGAGGGAAGGGGGATGGGGGGATGGGTTAGCCTGGTGATGGGTATTAAAGAGGGCACGTACTGAATGGAGCACTGGGTGCTATATGCAAACAATGAATCATGGAGCACTACATCAAAAACTAATGATGTAATGTATGGTGATTAACATAACAATAAAATAAAATTTTAAAAAGTATCACTACAGACTCACATGTCTTTGCGTATTTGATGTTTTCTAATAAGCAGTCATTATTCTTTCTTTTTCTTTTTTTTTTTTTTTTTTGGTGCTCCAGTGGTCTCATGTTTGGCCAGTGGGAAGCTCTTCAAACGGACTCCCATGACCTGTCCTGGTGTGTACCTTATCATCATTCCCATCATTTCAGTGCTTGTAATTAATAGAGCAATACACAGTGAGTGAATCCCAATCTAAATTACGGACCTTGGGGTATAATGACAGGTCAGTATAGGTTCATCAGTTGTAATAAATGTGCCACTCTGGTGTGGGATGTTGATAGTGGGGGAGGCTGTGCATCTGTAGGGGCTATATAGGCTGAAGCCTGTAGGGGCTTCAGGAAGGACAGGAGAACCCTCTGTATCTGCTGCTCAGTTTTGCTGTGAATCTAAAACTACTCTTAAGAAAGTATTTTTTTAAAGAAATACATTATTTTTATTATGAAATAGTGAGCAATTAATAATTATAGAGAATAAAAGAATGAAATATAGAAATATTTCACCCCTTCTTCTGTCCTTCCCTCCTTCCTCTGTCTCTCTCCCGGCCCCTTCCTAGAGGTAATCACTGGGGAGAGAGGACTATGCTACACATACTCATGGTGTGCTATGTGAGTGTAAAAAAGAATGCGAAAGCCCTCCTTGTGCCAATATGGAGTGATTGCAGGACATATTGTTAGTGGGGGGAAAAAATCAAGGTGCAGAACAGTGTATACAAGATGTTGGCTTCTGTAAAAGAAAGATGGAGAAAAAAGAATGTACACTAATTACACTCCCATATCTACTCGCTTAGTTTTACAAGAAGAAAATACTGGAAAGATAATCTGGAGACTAATAAAAATGGTTGCCTGTCGGAGGTGGGATGGGGAAAGTGATGGAGGGATGGGAATGGAAATGAAGCTGCTCTGAATATAACTTTTTATGTCATTTGGATTTAATTACATCAAAATTTTTGCATATTCACAAAATAAAATTAAATAAGGAAGAAAAAAAGCAAACCTTAAAATTGAAAACGAATTAGGCTAGAGGAACTTAACTGCATAACAAATTAGTAACAGTGATGCCAAGAAAAACGTTTTTCAGACATGTCTGACATGGTTCTCTGGCAGTGTGTCCTTTGTGAGATGTACTCCAAGAGCAGAAAGAACTGCAAGAAAATATTCAACTTCACTTTGTACTTTTATTAGGAATAGTGGTGTTTTCATTTGGGGACAATTTTAGGTACGTTGTAAGATAGATCAAAGAAGTAAATACTGGAAACTATGTATTATGTATTATTAGAGAATAAAGCAATTAATTAGACAAATTCTAATATTACTAGAGACCAAACATTTTTGGGGTAAGAGAAAGGAGATCCAAATACAAAATAAAATAGAATTAATAGAAAATCTGCATTGTTAAGGTTGAATTGGAGTAAATATGAACCTATGATTTATATATGTGTACTTAAATATATATAAAGTCCATAAAGGACCTGACAGAGTGACTTTTCTCAGTTTTAAAACCGAAAGACCTGTGAACCCTCAGTTATATATAAAGTATGTCTATATTTAAATAGAATAAATAAAAATATAGACATATTTTATATATAATATGTAATATATAAAATATATCTACTTATATATGATAGTTCTCTGCATTGAAAGGGCCTAGAAGCAATAGCACCTCTGTAAGCAGTGAGTACCCCAAGCACCTAGATCTTCAATTCTAAACACCATTCCCACTCAAATGAACCAAGGCTCCTCAGGATTAGGGCAGGGGCAGGGAACTCTGAGCAGAGTCTGAAACATTGTATTGGTCCAGAGAACAAGTAAATGTTTAGATGCTGCAGGGGACGTTTGCTGGAACTGAAGGAGCTCCCAGGATCTGGGACTTTTCAGTTTGAAAACTAGGATGGGGGCGCCTGGGTGGCTCAGTCGTTAAGCATCTGTCTTCAGCTCAGTTCCTGATCCCAGAGTCCTGGGATCGAGCCCCACATCGGGCTCCCTGCTAGGCAGGGAGTCTGCTTCTCCCTCTGCCACTTCCCCTGCTTGGGTTCCCTCTCTAGCTGTCTGTCTGTCAAATAAACAAATAAAATCTTAAAAAAGGAGAATACAAACTAGGACAAGTTGGTCATTCAATCAAGTCCTCTCTAGATAGCCATTTGGATTTTTTCCAATTTTTTTGCTATTATAAATAATGTCATGATAACAAACTTCTTCCATGTTTGTTTTGCGTTTATGGATGTGCATCTTCAAGGTGGATTCATGGCAGTGGAATTCCTGGGTTAGAAAGTGAATGCATCTGTGCTTTTGTTAGATATTGACAAACTCCCCTCTGCGGAAGTAGAAATTGTGCTGTTTGGCCTCTCGCTCTGTGCCCTGGGACTAGGACCTGACCCAGCAGGGACGGAACATCTCATGCCGTAGCTAGGAGGAGGCATGCAAATACCCCTGAGAATGAGAAGTGACTGTGATTTATTTCCAGGGAGTATAAATGAGTGCCCCCAGCTTTTTCCTAGATAACGGTTTGACAGCAGGACAAGGGGCAGGGAGGAAAAGATGCTTTGACATTTTGGGGGGAGGCCCTAAGTCCAGACTTCCCCTACACCCCAGTTCTGCCTGAGTTTCTCACACTCTGATACCCTACTCAGGCGAGATATCAGACTCCAACCCTACAATTCCAAACCCATTCTTTTTCAACACCCAGACCCTTGTCACTAATTAACATAGGACATTCTCACCCAGGTCTGCCCTTGGGGACCCTCAGCTTATATGGGCTGTCGAGTCAGTACCACGACAGCACACAAGAACCTCCCTTCTCCGTCCTCACCCTCTTGTCTCTAACTGGGGCACCACGCTTCTCCCCTTAGCACTGTCCATACCTAGCACAGGACCTTTCCGTCCATGTAAGAAGCAACAGAATCCTCCCCAGCACAGCTATTTTCAATTGTGTTTGGTTTTCTCCCAGCAAATATAACATGCACATCTGCATAAGCATACCCACATTTTATGAAACCTCAAATTCTGTAAGGAAATAAAGCAATTGGCATTCTAGCTGTTTTGTCCCAATCCTCATGGAAACATCTCCTCCAGCTCCATGAGGTTCTAGGCCTATATATGGCCCTGCTAGGACAGGCTGTGCCTGCATGACCCTAGGGGCTCTGGAAGGAACACTGTCCCCTCTCTCTCCCCCGAGAAAGCATGGTGTTACTATGAATGAGCTAGACTTATCAGGGTTTACAGGAATCAATCTCAAAGCATAAAGTTGAGTAAAAGGACAAGTTGCAAAAAAGGAAATAGAGCGTGATATCATCTATTGAAGACCCAGGTAACACTATATGGTTCCTGGAGACATGCACACTGGAGCAGGGGAGCGGCTGGGAGAGCCAGCTGGTCTCCCTTACCCCATGCAGGAGGGAAATATCTTGATACTGTGTTCCCCTCCAACAATGGCAAAGTGTGCAAACAAGCAAGGAGAAGTACACAGCAGTTAAGGTGGTGGGTACTAAAACATGGCAGGCAAGGAGGGGAAGGATTCATGGGGAAGAGGATTTGGCTTTGCCTATAACTTACTTTTTCTTTCTCTTTTCTGTTTTTAAGGATATGAAAAAAATATGTCCAGATATTAGCAAGTATGTAACTGGATGTTTGTTATATTGTTCTATTTTTTTTTCATGCAGTTTAAATATTCCAGAATTAAAATATATGTGTACATATATATTTTAGAATGAAGAGGAAGTCAGAATGCAAAAGAGTGAGAATGAATTATGGGAACAGTCTTAAAACCTCTCTCATTTGTATAAAGGAGGAAGGGGAGCAGGAGGGGGAGTGGTAAGGAGTGAATTCATTCACAAACACCTGCCTTTTAACTCTATTAGTCACAAATTCCCTGCAACCCCGGTAGACTATAAAGGGCTGGTTACACATCAGGTGTTCACCAGCCCCTGAAAAGAATGAAGTCGAGCCCTAAGCCCTGACATGGAAAATCTCCAAGATGAGAGAAGCGAGCACTGAACCTCACTGAGGGTTGTCAGCTGTCCCCTGTGATTACCTCTGGAAAGGGGTTGGAGGGGCAGAGGGAGTGGTGGAGGACTTCCACATTTTGCTCTATATAATTGTGCTTGTTGTGTTTAATGTTTTATAGTAAGAGTGAATTAATGTGTTTTTTTTTTTACCTTTTTATTTTTTAATGTGTTGCTTTTTAAATTAAAATAATTTTAAGTGGTGAGGATATAGGAGAGGTGCAGGCAAAAAGCCTGAGAGAACATAAGAAAGTCCCCATGGAGGAGATGGAGGGGCCCTGAGGAATAGGTAAGATGTGGAAGACAGAAGTGGGGAAGGAGAAAGACAGCAGGGCAGAGACATCCAGGTAGGAAGTAATGGTGGCCTCAGGAAGGGAGTATGGAGCTCTCCTGGGAAGGACCTGGTACATAGACTGGGGCCAGATTAGGCTGGACTTTGAATTTTCAGACTGAAGGGTTTGACTCCATCTATCTGCCACCTCCCCTCCCCCAAGCAATCAGACTACAGCCCAGAGGGGCTAATGATTGCCCAAGCAGGGCTGGGTCCCATAGCCCTGAGATGAGCTCTGCCCAGAGGTCACTGGGAGATGGGCCAAGGCAGAGGTTTCTCTGTCATTCTCTGTCTGCAATGGGCAGCCCTGGGTGCCATGTTCCCAGAAAAGGAGGTGGGTGGGGGTAAGGAAGGCGGGCGGACAAGTGCATCCTTACTGAGCTATCATCAACTACTGGGCACTCGGCGTGGGGCCTGGAATGAAACTAGAAAACCATTAATTTATATAATCTGCCAATGAAGCTAATTGTCTGAACGGCACTTTTTTGTATAGTCATCATAAAGAGGCATAATGAGCATAGAAACAAAGGGTCTTTAATTTTTTTTTTTCACGTCTAATCATCACTTCAAATACCCCTCCCTGCCCGGCTGCTATAATTACAGGCTCTTGGTACAGAAGTGAAACTGGTTTTCCAGAGGACATTGAGTTCACATCCCTGTTCTGCCAGAAAACTGGCCTAGTCCTTTATGAGCTTCTGAAATTAGGAATGCTTCTCTCCGTGCGCAGATTTCTTTGGATGTCTTTTGATCACACAGGGACGGACATTTCAGAACACCAAGAGACAGAGACAGAGATTCTTCTCCCTACACAATGGATGAGAAGTCATATTGTAATAAAAAAACATGGTGCTGTGGTGGGCATCATGGGTGCTAGGCAGATGGTGTTCCTCTGAGGACTGCAAAGCAGAATGCAGGGCGCTGTCACCGTGAACCTGGAATGCTCTGGAACCCTTGGTAAGAGGCCTGCTTGTGGGTGGTGATGGAGAAATAGGCAGAATGGACAGTTCAGCTGTCCCCACACCCACTGACAAGATCATTTCTAGGCAGTGCTGTCAGGGTTCACCCTTGGAAATCCTTGCCATTTCTGGGCACACCGTAAGCCCCACTTGATCAGCCATCTTTGTTGAAGGGCTACCGATCCAGAGCCCATTTGGCCTGCATCCTGGAAGGAGTGGGAAGAACAGGGATTAACGTCTCCTTTGGCCAGCCCTTAAGCAATGACCGACAGATGTGAATACCCCAGCTCCATCACCCTTGGGCCCCCATATCCCAGAGCTCCTTCTTAGGATTGGCTCCAGTTACCCCCTGCAGTAGCTGGCTGAACAGCGCACCCTTACTGGCTACCCTCCCTTGCCCAAATACCTTTTCCCTTCACCTTCCATTCTCTCTCCACCTTCCATGTGAACTACCTGCACTCATATCCTTACCTCGAGATCTGCTTCTGGGGGAGCTCAAACCAAGACCCGCTGTGCAAACCTTGCTGTGGACAGCTCCAACCATAAACCATCGCATTTGACCATTTGATTCAGCCCAGCTCCTCTGAGTCCTTGCTGACCACAAAGCCTTCTGAACGTGGCTACAGTTTTCCACTGTGCTCTGCACCCTTGGAGGTGCCTCAGGAACCCTGATGGGCCGGGGCCTAGGTAGTTCTGGGGTCCGCTGAACTGAGCCAACCTGAACAGCTCTGCTTTAATCTGTTATACCTAAGGATTTAATCTGCAAAAAGGCTTCTGCTACTGCCCCTAAAGGAAAAAAAAAGGTGACAATCACTGAGCAATCCCAGTGCTCACCCCAACAATTTCAAGTTTAGAAGCCTGCACCTTGGCAGGCCCATCGGGTATGGGGTGTCACCATGGGAGAGGTCTGCTGCCCTTGCCACATGCCTGTCACCCTGGCATCACATAGCTGCCCTCACTTCCTGCTGCCTGAGTGAAGAATATGGCCCATTGTCATTGATGCCCTCTGAGGAGAATCTGGAAAACATCTTTCTGCTTTCCTGTATCTCTAGCCTACACTTCCATGTCTTCCCTCATACAAACTCCTTCCAACCCAGTGAAATGGACCATTCACTCTTCCTGATTTTCAGGAACACTTTCTTTTTTCTTTTTCTTTTTTTAAATTTATTTATTTGACAGAGAGAGAGAGAGAGAGCACAAGCAGAGGGAGCTGCAGGCAGAGGGAGAAGCAGGGTCCCCGCTGAGCAGGGAACCTGATTCAAGGCTCGATCCCAGGACCCTGGGATCATGACCTGAGCTGGAGGCGGACACTTAACAGACTGAGCCACCCAGGCACCCCTCAGGGACACTTTCTTACCTGGTTCCTGTGTTAAGCAAAATCATAGCCCCCCGAGATGCCCACTCTTTATTCCTGGGAACCTGTGACTATGGGACCTTATATGGCTAAGGAGATTTTGCAGGTGTGATTACATTAAGGATCTTGAGCTGGGGAGATTATCCTGGATTATCCAGGTGGGCCCCTGTCATCACAAGGGTCCTTATAAACACAAGGACAGAGAAGGGAGAAAGGGGAGGGGAGTCGGAGACGTGCTGGCAGAAGCAGAGCCCAGAATGATGCCATTTCTGGCTTTGCAGGTGGAGCGGCCATGAACCACGCAATGCATGCAGTCTCTAGAAGATAGAGAAGGCAAGAAACTGGATTCTAGAGCTTCCATAAAGGAAAGCAGCCCTTCTGACTTCTGGATTTAAGCCCAATGAGATCCATTTCAGACCTCTGACCTCCAGAACTGTAAGATAGTAAGTTTGTGTTGTTTTAAACTACTAAGTTTACAGCAGCAATAAGAAACTAATAAATAGTATCTTTGTTCTATGCTGTTCCCTCTGACACAGACACCCTCCCATCTTCACCCCCATCCCACCCCCACCAAGCTCCCTACTTTCTGGGTGTCATGGAACTTCACTTGTTCCTGCCTCTGCCCCCAGTGGTCAACCACCCCACGGGAATCTCTCAACACAGCCCCCAACTCCCACCGCCTCAGGTCCCAGGGCTGCTTTCGAACACGGCACTCAATAGAAACACTTTTTTCCTCTAGCACAACTAGTGCAGACTGATCTTTTGAAGAAGTTTACTTAAAGGGGGGAGGCAGGGAATGAGCTCTCAAAGCACAAACATGAGAAAGATTAGTGACACACTCAAGTACAGGTTTTTAGTCTAACAATCCAGTAGAAGCAGCAAAAGCTGCATTAGGATCCTGGGGTCTTGTTCTTGGAACAATCTAAGGCACTATCCTGGCTTCCTGCCCTCCTCCTCCCTGCCTAGATCTATCCATGGCTTCCGGATGCTATCTCAGCCTTCTTGGAGCTCCCAGAGGCCCTCTGAAGACGTCCCCTGTTCCTGGGCTCACACCTTCCAGGACCCATTAGCTCACTCACTTCCAGCCTGAGGGTCTCAACCAGGTGGCTGCCTTAGGAAGGGCTGATGCTCACAATGGCAGTGGGCACTATATAATTTATAATCCAAACTGGGACACTCTGGGGAGTGAAAGGAGTCATTAGTAATTGTGCTTGGAAAAAAGATGTAAACCTGGCTGTTGTGGGCAAACCAGGTCATGTGGTCACCCTAGCGATGGGCAGTCTAGCTCCCTGGTTTGGGTTGTCAGAGGATCCCTCTGGGAAACTCAGGGCTATAAACCTCCTCCCTTTCTGCCCACCTACTAGAGCTGACAGAGAGAACAAACCTAACCTCACAGGAACCACTCAGACATAGGAGACTGACCCCAGACACTAACCATCCTCAGTGGAGGATTAATCCGTGTTCTAGGGGGAAAAATGTGTTCTGTGCTCAGATAAGGCTGGAAAAGCTGGCTTACCTAAAAGTGAGGAAGTTTTGGTCTTTACGTCAGGACTTCTCAGAACCTTTAATCCTCCAGTGTGGGTCATGAAGTTCCAAGGAGAAAATATAGTATGCTATGTTTCCCTCAGAATGCCATGACTACCTTTCAGAAATCCCATATGGAACCTTGAGGGATAGTCTGAGGCAGATCTGAAGTATCAGAGTGGCTCATATTCTCTGATTCGGGAAATCCCAGTTTCCCTTCACTTGGGAAGGCTCCAGAGATGGATGGCCTATCCCTGAAGAGTCCTCAGGATCTTGCAAGCCATCTGCTATCCTTCTCCAGATGTGGTAGGAGAGTGTGCGGGGGGGGGGGGGAGGGAAGTGGGGGGAGAAGGCGTTCTGAGGCATGAGTTGAGCATACACTTATACGAGCTAAACTCCACACAGAGTTGGGCAGGCGTCCTTGCTCCTGGCTGATGGCTGCTTTAGCAGTTGCTTCATTTTTTGCTAAGAAACCCAGGAGACTGCAGAACATGAGGTGATAACCCAGGGTGGTGTTCCTACTTTCAGTCTCCCCTTGGACCCCAGGCCCTGAAGATAAGCTTTCCTCTTGTCACAGATCCATTTTTACTGTCTTTCATGCCCCAGACAACAGCTGCGTGTAGGTGATGCTTGAGCTGAGCATTGATTTTTCTTTGGAGGAGCCAGAGTCCCTGCAGTCTGCATATTCACAGTCTTCATCCATCATTCAGGCATGAGCCTGGAGACCCAAAGCTGAGCTCATTCATGTGATGGCCTGTGTGAGCTGATTACCCACACAGGAAAAATGAGGAACATTTTCCCCTGCACGATTCAGCATTTATCATTACTGTTTCAGCCATCATCCTAGGCTTTTATTCCTGTGCAACTTGGTACCTTAGAAATGAGTCAAAGTCAACTCATATCAGTCGGGAACAGCATGCACACAAGGATTCCGAGGATGGTCATGTGGTGTGGTGGGGAGAGCACGGGTCAGGAAATTGGAAGATCCAGGACTGCCTCCAATTGTCTGTCCCTTAACAGCTTTGGATCTCAGCTTGTTTTTTTTTTTTTTTAATCTATAAAATAAGATATTTGAATGATATTGTAATAATCAAATATATAGCATTTGTGTCAAATGTAGCTGCATCAGAGTTTACCCACCAAAACTCAGATAAGCATAAAATGTAATTTTCTTTGTGTGTATGTATGTATGTGTGAGATACCTCTCTCTCTCTCTCTCTCTCTCTATATATATATATACATATATATATACCACAACTTGCTTTAGGGTCATTCTCCCTGAGGACAAAAACATTTACATTTCCTAATTAAAGGAATTGAATGTCTCTTTTAATCAATTAATTCTAAGTTCAAGTTCCCTGTCTGGAATTATGATGTTCACCCCCCAGGGAGTCTCCTTATCCCTTTTCCTTTCCCAGGGAAATGCAAATCAAAATTCCAGGGAGATGCCAGTTCACACCCACTACAGTGGCTGTAATCAAAATCACAGACCATAACAGTATGGGTGAGGATGTGGAGAAACTGGAACCCTCCTACACTGCTGATGAGAACACAGAACAGTGCAACCACTTTGGAAAGCAGTCGAGCAGTTCCTTAGAAGGTTACACATAGAATTATCATATGACCCAGAAGTTCCACTCCTAGGTATACACTCAAGAGAAATGAAAACATATGTCCATACCAAAACCTGTACACAGGGATGCCTGGGTGGCTCAGTCATTAAGGATCTGCCTTCGGCTCAGGTCATGATCTCAGGGTCCTGGGATCGAGCCCAGCATTGGGCTCCCTGCTCAGCGGGAAGCCTGCTTCTCCCTCTCCCACTCTCCCTGCTTGTGCTCCCTTTCTTGCTGTGTCTCTCTCTGTCAAATAAATAAATAAAATCTTAAAAAAAAAATCTGTATGCAAATGTTTATAGCAACTTTATTCATAATAGCAAAAAAGCAGAAACAATTCCAATGCTCATCAACTAATGAATGGGTAAATAATATGTCTATCCACACAATGAAATATTGTTAGTCAAAAAAAAAGGAGAAAGGGGCGACTGGGTGGCTTAGTCAGTTAAGTGTCTGCCTTTGGCTCAGGTCATGATTCCAGGTCCTGGGATCGATCCTCGAGTCGGACTCCCTGCTCGGCAGGGAGTTTGTTTCTCTCTCTTCCTCTGCCCCTCCCCATGCTCGTGCTCCCTCTCTTGCTTGCACTGTTTCTCAAATAAATAAATAAATAAAATCTTGAAGAAAAGAAAAGAGGAGAAAAATATTGATACATGCTACAATATGGATGAACCTCGAAAGCCTTACGCTAAGTAAAAGACAGTTGCAAGGGACCATGTATTGAATGAGTTCATCTATAGGAAATGTCTAGGATAGGCAAACCCATAGAAACAGAAAGTAGACTGGTAGTTGTCTAGGGCAGGGGTGGGAGCTGGGGAAAGGGGCACAGGGTTTAGTTTGGGGATGATGAAATGTTCCCGATTGATTGTGATGATGTTTGTATAACTCTGTGAATACACCAAAAACCATTGGCTTATATAAATGGGTGAACTTCAAGTGGGGGAACTGTTTAATATGTGAATGGTATCTCGAGAAAGCTCTTACTACCCGCCACCCCCCCCATAAAAGGAGTTGCTCTCTTTCCTCTGATGTTAAGCTGGTAGAATAAAAACTTGAAACTGCTAGTAGCCAGATTTGCCTCTCTCTGAATGAGGCCAACACAAAAGAAAGCAGAGACAAGAAAGGTAAAGAAAGTTTCCTGTAGATGTTATTTGAGCCCCTGATTCAGCCATGCCTGAAGCCAGGTACTCCCTGGACTTTTTGGTTACGTAAACCAATTAAATCCTTTGTTTTGTTTAATAAATTTTGAGTTTCCCCCACTTACAAATGAAAATATCTGACTTGAATGGCAAGATGGGCAACCTGGTTTTGTAGGGTTTACCTTGGTTTTGAATCCAACTCTACTTTGGAACATGACTTCCAGAATCTTCTCAGCTACATAAACCCCAGTGTGGGAAAGAAGTGCCCAACTCTGCACACGGATGTGCTGGGTCCAGAGAAAATCTCTGCAGAGCCCCCTCTTCACCCAGGGCTGAGCAGGGCTGGGAGCTCAGCATCTCCGGGACTTGGAGTCACAGGTCGCTCTGTAACATGAGGCTGACTTGGCAGCAGGTACAGAGATTCCAATTTCCACCACCTCTTGTTTAAACATATATTAGACTCTCAGACACAATATGTAGAGTAAATGACCTCATTAAAACCACAAAACACTGGAGCTGGGAATAAAAAGTTACACAAAACTCAGTCTGATTCTGAAAAAGCTATGTGAAATTTATTCAAGTTATCCATTTTACTAAAAGCAAGACGATACATATAAATGTTTAAGCTGGAAGACATCTAAGATGTTATCTGGCTCAGGGGTTCCTATTTTTATGAACTGAGTTAATGAAAAAAGGAAATGAAAAATACTTCCCTTCCTGTTCATTTGAAATAATAGTATTAAGTTCTTTTTTTTTCTAAAGATTTTATTTATTTATTTGAGAGATAGAATGAGAGAGAGAGTGCACATGAGAGAGGGGAGGGTCAGAGGGAGAAGCAGACTCCCTGCTGAGCAGGGAGCCCAATGCGGGACTCGATCCTGGGACTCCAGGATCATGACCTGAGCCCAAGGCAGTCGCTTAACCAACTGAGCCACCCAGGCGCCCAATAGTATTAAGTTCTTATTTCACTCTACATAAACCTAGGGTGGCATGAGAAGCCAGGTCCACATGGTTGGCTGTCAAAAATGCCATGGATTGGTCATGCAATGACTATGGAACAATCCCATTTTCTTATTCAAGCCAAATACCATCATCTTATTAAAATTCACTTTAGAGCAGATTTAAAGCCTCATTTTATTTTTTTTTCCATTTTTTGGTTTTTTTAAATTAATTAATTAATTTTTTTTTTAATGTAGTGTTCCATGATTCATTGTTTGCGTATAACACCCAGTGCTCCATGCAGAACATGCCCTCCTTGATACCCATCACCGGGCTAACCCATCCCCCCACCCCCTCCCCTCTAAAACCCTCAGTTTGTTTCTCAGAGTCCATAGTCTCTCATGGTTCATCTCTCCCTCCCATTCCCCCCCCTTCATTAGCTAAAGCCTCATTTTAGAACTGAATTATGCAGTTTGGCTTTGTCAAGAAGTGAGGATCTGAGGTAGACGTTGGGCTGCAGTGCTCAGGCTCAAGACGAGGGCAGAAACAGAGAAAAGGAAAGATGTCTGAAGCTCAGGAGGCAAGAAAAGGAGTCCAAGGTCAGTCAAGCATGGGAGAAGAAGGAGGAGCAAAATCAATCCGGTCTCACATCCAGGGCTCCAGCAAAAGCAGGAAAGAAGGATCTGGGATAGGAAACTAGGAAACAAAAAGCTAAGGATCTGGACATAGGTCTGGGTCAGCAGAGGCCAGGAAGAGGACAGGGGCCTTGGAACCAGGTAGTGCTCAAAGACAGAAGGAAGGAATCCCCCATGGGCTAAGAGCCACCTGTCATAGGCAAGTGGTCCTAGGTGGCTGGGAGTGAGGGGCCAGTTCAGCCTGCACCCCAGTGGCTCTCCTAAAGGCTCTCCTCCCACCTCAACATGGACCATGTATCCCCCAGTACATGCTGTGACTTTGGCCTTGGCCCCTGCATTCAGAAGTTGGCATCTGATCTCCAGAACAGCCACCTTGCCTGACAGAGCTCTGCCCTCCACTGTAACTTGCCCCAGAGCCTCGAGCCCAAACCCTGAGTTCTAACCAGGAACCTGCCCAGCCCATTACAGCTCCAGGGGACACACTCAGTCCATGATCTGAGCTGCTCCTTTAGCCCCCAGACTGCCTACGAGTATTAGTCATCTGATTTGGACAAATGTCTTACCTCTCCACTAGAGTAGAAAGTCCCTGAAAGCACATTTCTCACAGCCCTTATGCAATGCCAGATCCACATGTCCTTGATGCCCCATAAATGTTTCAATTGAGTGAATGAGGCCACTGGGTAAAGCTTTCTTTTCAATTGGCTTCCCAGCCTGATTGCGGGAGGCTCTTGCTAACAAGCTGTTCTAAATAATGTCGGTTCTGTGTTTCAGTATGTGGACTTGCCTATTGGGCTGTTGGTAAAAACAAAACTCAAGGGTGCCTTTTAAGTAAAAGACCCAATGTTTACAGTCCACAGTGAAAATAAAATAATGGATACCCTGGAGGGATCTTGAAGTCAGAGCTGTAATTTCAAATTTGTTAGAATTATTTTTCGTCCGGCTTGAGAGCTATGAAAGCAACTCAGAATGTCCCTTAAATGTAATAAACAACCTCAACTAAGGGAACAGAGGGCTGTCCCTGGACCAGAGTCACATGGGGAGGAATGTAGAGGACACCATCCCATGCCCAGGTGCAGAGGGTTTACCTTAGCAACAAGGGGCCGCTTCTGGGCCAGGAGGGGACAGAGAAAGGAGATGGAGATGCAATGCTTGTTTCTGTAGAAAAGGGCCAGTTATTAAAATAAACATAAATAACGTTTGATGATATTAGATCATTATTGAGCATTTTTAGGTGAGATAATGGTATCATGGTTATGCTTCTAAGAGAATCCTTATATTTTAGAAACATACACTGAATCATTTACAATGAAGTGATAATAGTGGAATTTGCTTAAAAACAAAGGATGGATGCAGGTAAGGGGTAAATGAGAATCTGTTATACTATTTTCTCTACTTCCATATGTGTTTTAAAAATCTCCATAATAAAAAGTAAAAATGAACAATAAACTAATGGTAAACAAACCCCACTTGCTGCCTCCTATTGGTCAATGTTGTGACTTCAGAATTTCTCCGTGAGCTGACGGGGTGGTGAGGCAGGGGAAGATGGCAGCAATTTGGTTGGCCTGGAGTGAGGGCCAGCTGAGAAACTTGTGTTAAGTGTGTTTGCATAACAAGGGCACCCTTGACTTAGTGGTTAATTTGGGAATGGCCTGGTGACAGGCTAGAGCTATTATGGGAGGGGGCATGGTAAAGTTTCCCAAAGACAGTCTAATCCTGGGAACGTCCAGGTGAGTTTTCTCTTGGGGTCCAAAACCTCGTGGAGCACTTGAATTGTGCCTGCAGATTTCAGGGCTTGGGGGAGGAAGAAGAGCAGCCAGACCACAGCTGCCGCCTCTAGTTCTAGTGGGACTTGGTCTCCTCCCGTGGTCTAAGCTGCTCTTGCTCTCTATGGCCAAGCACTGGACTCAGCATTCACAGTATTTGTTGACTGATAAATTGATTGATAGACTGATCAGATGGTGATTGCTGTAGAGCCATGTTACTGGAAGGATTACTTAGAGCACACACCTAGGCTAAGTCTAGGTACACTAGATAAATGGTCACCCCCTCTCTGACCTCGCATGTTATAGATCCCATGTGGGTATCAAAACTGAATAGAGCAATGCCTGGAGACAGAATCCTTCTCATTTTCATTTCCCTTCTTTGCTCTTTTCAGGTTCTGGACTTAGTGTTTCTTTGGCGGTTAAATTTTAAAAGAGTGGTTTTGGAGAAAATGTACTAAGATGCTACTTAAACTCTACAAACATGTATTCCTTCTTTTATATGTATATCTTTACCTATATCTTTATAGATATATAGATATATGGGGAAAAGTATATACATTAGGGAAACACACACACACACACACACACAGTTGAGCAGTTAACTGAGCTCAGGGTCTTGACAATGCAAAGTGAGCATTATTCACTCATAATGATTATGGGAAATGCATATCAAGAGGCCCACCAGGTCATTTACTTATCCATGAGGCGACCTCTAATTTGAACTTGCATGTGCTCATGATTCTCAGTCCACTTCCCAAGACTAAAAATCTTCCCCAAGTTCTAGGTCTGTATTTCACTGGTCCACTAGGCACCTCCACCCTGGGATTTTCTTCACAAAACTCAGCGTAGAATTTCATAATTCTAGTTTCAACTCGTAATTCCAGTGTTCAATTTATAATTTTCCTCCAAACATGTTCCTACATTACCTGACTTGGGAATTGGGCAGGCCAGAAACGCTGGTGTCACCACTCTGGCCCCATGCTCAGTTGATTCCGTCTCCCGAACACCCCTGGGAGCTATCTATTCACTAACTCTAATCTGATGATTATTGATGGTTAAAGCCCTCATCAGTCCTCTCCTGAATCATGACAACTGACTCACAGCCTGGATACTTCCAAGGGAATGGATTCAGGGTATTTCCTTGAATGACAAGAGGATAGATAATCTCAAGAAGGTAGGTAAGGGCCAGGCCAGAAAGAGCTTTTGGTGCCATGATGGGGACTGGGTCTCTACCCATGCACTTTCCACCATCTTGGCAAGGTCGGTATAAGGTCCTTAGCCAAGCAGAAGTGCACATGTCACTGTCCTAGACTTCACAGATCAAAGGAGGATCAAATAGACAGTCTTAGCCCTCGATTTCAGATAGTATCAAATGGGTACATTAGCTCCACAGAACTTAGGAAGCTTTGCTACAAAGAAGTCTAGGAAACGCAGTTTTTAGTTTTCCAGATGCTGCAGAACAGGAAGGCTAGCTGAAGAGGGAGGCGTGTGGTGGGGTACAGAGTGAGTCTGCCCTTACAAGAATGGCTTCCCAAACTCTTCCAGCGAAACTCTCAGGAAAGTGGTACAAGGAGAAATAAATACTATGAAAGATGAGAAGACAAAGCCTAAAGCCACTCTCTACTACTCTAACATTTATGTGACATCTCATGTTTTGTCTTAAAAATTAACGTTGAGATTGCCTTCTACTCCATGATATGTCTTTGTTTGTTTGTTGTAAAATGTAGGGGTTTTTTTTCCCCCTGAAGTTTTTGGCAAGATTGAGGCTCCAAATAAAAGCAGCACGTGTATGTGACAACTGATCCTACTCCTGGGACACTGTGGTGCTCCCCCAGGGGTGGGTCCATCTGCCCCAGCATGAGAAACTTGGGATGAAGTCCAATGAGGCGAGGATCATACACACGCAGGCCCCTGGGGCTCACCCAGGCCCCAACACCACCAGCGAATGGAGCCAGGAATTCCTAATTCTATGTTTCCACTCTCACCTTCTGTAGGGTCAGGAACCAGGCAGGAGGAGCCCACGTGTGGTGGGGGGGATGCTGTCTGTTGCTCTTTCTCAGAGGAGCAGGGGAAGGCAGAATGGTATGGGTACTCTTGTTATCTCTACTTCTTTTCACATGCATTCAAAACTCACACAGCTGTTACACACAGATCCTTATCCTTCTGCAAATAAATTTGACCTCTTTCCATAACGGTGACTACTTCCTTTTGGAATTCTCAAGCCCTTACCTGCATAACATTTAACATTCTTATTGGAGCTTGTTTAAAGATGTCTTCCTTTGATAAAGTGGCAATTATCAGGTATATGGATTGTGCCTCAGGATCATTTACCATTTTACAATCAGTGGGATTGATTTAGCTTCTGAGCACTGTGCATCTGCATGTTTTCCACCCAATAGTAGCGTCACCAGTTGGTGGCAAAGTCATTGTTAGTACAGTGGTTAATAGATGAGCCTGTGACAAGAAGGAGATTCAAGAACACGATGATTCCCTAGAGTCCTTCCTTTCAGGCTTAGGATCATTAATGGGAAATAGTCCAGATCCTCATTTTGCAGTTTCTATATCTCTGCTCTGGGAACCCAAGGACATCCTTGTCAATGCTGCCTAATTGCCTGGTTATACTTTTTAAAAAGTATAAGTATAGGGCGCCTAGGTGGCTCAGTCGGTTGAGTGACTGCCTTCGGCTTAGGTCATGATCCCAGGGTTCTGGGATCGAGTCCCACATCGGGCTCCCTGCTCTGCGGGAAGCCTTCTTCTCCCTCTCCACTCCCCCTGCTTGTGTTCCCTCTCTCGCTGTGTCTCTCTCTGTCAAATAAATAAATAAAATCTTTAAAAAATAAAAAAGTGTAAGTATAAAAAGTAACCTCAGATAAAGAGAACCATATGCATCCACTATAGTCTTTCCATACAAATCCGTAGGAATTTGAGAAAATGTATCTTTAAAAAATTCATTAAGTATTTTAGAAAGCAAGAGAGGGCGCCATTCGTGGACACTATGAGGGATGCCTGAAAGTCAGAAGGCAGATGGGATCAGACTGAGGAAGGAAACCAAATCCCAAAATATGCAAAAGAGATGACTCTTAAAAAGAAGGAAGACATTCTAGGGGAGAGCTCCAAGTTGGAGAGAGGCAGGTATAGAGATCTGGAGGGTTCTAGATGGGATCTGGCAAGAGAGGCAGCCAGGTGTTGAGCCCCTCTTCCAACTTCCACAGCTTGTGTCAGCAGTAGGTGACAGGAGTGTCACTGACCAGGTGGGAACAGTGAGTGTAGATGCTCAGGTCAAGGTAAGCAGTACCCTTCACAGCTGATGACTCGAGAAGCCAGCAGCCCTCACATCCAGAAGCCTGGACCCTCCCTAGGAGCTGCCTTTGTCCATGTCCTATGGACCCTCCCAAATCACCCTTGCCTATGTCCATGATGACAGTAATGCCACACACACCCTTCAGGGCAGCTCAAACACAAAAATAAACACACAGCCACAATTTAACAAACACCTGAAGAAAATCAACCACACCCAAAAGAGGCCCTAATAAAACAGACAGGAATACACAGCAGAGGAAGCACAGTTCATCAAACAAACAACACAAGGTGGATAAGAGATAATTTCATAGCAAGCAAGAACAAGTTATTAAGAAAAAGACCCAATTAGAAAAAAAAATCTTAAAAAGAAACACATACAAGTACTGAGTAGAATAAAAACATGGCTTTAAAAATGGTGCAGTGAGTGGGGCGATAAAACAGAGGAATTCTGTCATCATAGAAGGCACAAGGACCCAAAGAGGAATTATGAAAGAATGATGGAGAGATGGAGGGTGATGTTGACGTGTTGGCATCATCTAAGATGAGTGCAGGTAAGTGACAATATAGAAGATGAAGGGTGGGGACAGCTCCGTTTCCACCTTGTAGCCAAAAGTGATCATTAGAAATGCAGATCTGGGGGTCTTGGTGCTAGCAACAGAACCGCTTCCCTGGGGAATCATGGCCTCTGGTTCCCACCGCACACACAAACAGCTCCAAAGTAGTAATACTTGCTGCATGCTTAACACTGAAAGGACAACAAGAAGTTTAAGATTTCTTTGTTGTCCTTTTGTTATTACAGTATATCTACTAAAAGATGCAGCCAGCACATTGTGTTCAAGTCACTTGATTGTTCCTTCCTGTCAACTTCTCTCACCCATGCTCTTTCTATTTTAGGATTTGCTTTTCTTTCTCATTTAATTCTTTTTAAATATGTAAAAGATTTACACTGTTCAACATTCAAGACAATGTAAAAAATGCTCGGACAAGTCTCCCTCTCCTTCTACCTCAGCACCTCAACCTCTTTCTCCCCTCTGACTTTTCCTTTGCAGTATGTCTTCTAGAAAAAGAAGCAAATAATTACTTGCCCTCTCATTTCCTGCTACTCCTTACAGAAAAAGGTAGCAAAATATTGTTCCTACTTAAACCTGCTTTTTCACTTACCAGCTTTTTCTAGCAATCACTCCATATGAGTACATAGAGGGACTTCATTCTTTTTTACAGCTGGGTAGCACTCTGTCCTATGGAGGCATCATGGTTCATCCAATTGGCTTTAGACTGATAGACATTTGGGTGGCTTCCGGTAGTTTTCTACTACAAATGATATTACAATGAATAACTTATACAATGAATAACTTACAATGTGGGATATTTCACATTTGTGGGAGTGTATCTTGAGGTGCGATGACTGGTCGAAGGGAAAGTACAAAATGCTACATACTGTCACAGGCTTCTCCAGAGAGCTCATGCCTTTTTGTATTTCTTCTAGCAATGTCCCTCTACGGTCTCACCAACAGAGTATATTGCTGAATTTTGGGGGGTTGACAATGTGAGAGAGGAGAAATGGTATCTCAGAGAAGTTTTTCCTTTTTGAGGTGTAACCCACATACTATAAAATTTATCCATTTAAATACATAACTCACTGGTTTTTCATATATTCATAAGGTTTTGCAACCATTGACTCTATAATTCCAGAACATTTGATCACTGGAAAAAAAAAAAAAACCCTAAACAAACAAACAAAACCCTCTAATACTTATCAGTAGTCACTTTCCTCTTTCCCCAGCTCCTATGAACCTCTAACCTACATTTGATCTGTACAGACAGCATATAGTTTCATCATTTTTAAAATTCATTCTGTCAATCTCTGCCTTTCAGTTAAGGGGTTTAATTTTTCAGTGTTTTATATTTAACGTGATTGCTGATAAAGTAGCTTTTATGTCTGCCATTTTGCTATTTATTTTCTATGTATTACATCTTTTGTTCTGCTGCTGTTGTTCCAATATTCCTCCATTGTGCTTTCTCTTGTGTTAGAGATTTTCTAGTGTACTATTTTAATTCCCTTGTAATTTCATTTACTATATATTTTTGAGTTATTTTCTTATTGGCTGCTATGAGATTATAATTAATATCTTCATTTAGAACAATCTAGTTCATATTAATACCAACTTAATTCAATAGTTTACAAAAACTTTATGCACCTATATAATTCTATCTTCTTCCCCCTTCTTATGCTATAAGTGTCGAACAAATTATATCTTTATACACTATATGCTCATTAACACAGATTTATTACTGCTTTTAGCAGTTGTCTTTTAAATCTTTTTTTAAAAAGGCAAAAAGTTTATACTGTCTTTTATATTCACCTGTATGGTTACCTTTATTAGCGTTCTGTATTTATTCAAGTAACTGTATAGTCTCCATTCATTTCAGCCTAAGCACTCCCTTTAATATTTCTTATAAGGAAAGTCCGCTAACAACAAATTCTTTCAGTTTTTGTTTACTTAGGAATATCTTAATTTCTCCTTCATTTTTTTTCAAAAGTAACTTTACAAGGTATAGAATTCTTAGTTGACAGTATTTTTCTTTCAACACTTTAAATGTGTCACCCCGCTGCCTTCTGACTTCTGTGGTTTCTGATGAGGAATCAGCTGTTAATCTTATTGAGAATACCCTATATGTAATGAGTTACTTCTCTCTTGCTGCTTTCAGGAGTCTCTCCTTATCTTTTGTTTTTCAACAGTTTGGTTATGATGTGTCTGGATTTCTTTGAGTGTATCTGACTTAGAATTCATTAACCTTCTTGTATGTATGGATTAGTATTTCTCACTGGGAGGTTTGCAGCTATTATTTCTTTAAATATTTTTTTCTGTTGTTATGCTTGATGGTGTCTGTATTAGGGTATTCCAAGAAACAGAATCAATAGGATATATATACATATATATATATGTATATATATATGCAGGTTTATTATAGGAATTGCTCACATGATTATGGAGGCTGAGAAGTCCCTTGATACACCATCTACAATTGGGAGAATCAAGAAAGATGGTGGTGTAATTCAGTCCAAGTCTAGGAATATTTTAGAGCTTTTAAAGCCCTATATGGACATCTCATTCTACAATTTTTTCCTTTTAAGTTTTTTGATTAGCCTTTTTTTTTTTTTTTTGGTACCACTGTGACCTACCACCTCAGGCAGCTGTGATATTAAAGTTACCTTTAATTATTTTTGACAAATATCCCTAAGGAAAAGGCCATTTACACTGGGTAAGCTCAGAGTCAGGTCAAATAAAGCCACTCTTATGAACAGGGTCTTCCTCTTTTTTGGGGGGGGGAGGGGGAGAGGGAGAGGGAGAAAAAAAATCTTAAGCAGGCTCCATGCCCAGCATGGACCCTGACACAGGGCTCAATCTCACCACCCTGAGATCATGACCTGAGCCAAAATCAAGAGTTGGATTCTTAACCAGCTGAGCCACCTGGTGCCCCAGTGGGGTCTTCCTCTTAACCATTAAACAGGTCAAATAATTACAATTCTCTGAGAACAGGGCTTTGAAGAAGCTCCAATCTCATTCTACTCCCTCCTACAGCTACCAAGCTGCAGGTTTTTATCATGATTGTGGAGTACTGGTTTTTAAGGTAACCATAAAGCTGCGGAGGGGCAATGGAAATACCTAAATTAGAATGCCACAAAGCTCACTATCTTATCAAGATTCAGTCATTTTTCTTGAGGAAACACTTTGTGGATTGCTGTAAGCCTTTGGTTAATTTCCAGAGTTCTGAAAAAGTTGATTCAGATAATCTTTTTCCTAGTGTTCTTGTTGCTTCTATGAGAAGAGACTTTTGAGAAGTCCTTACTCTATCATTTTTGCTTACATCACCCCTCTCAGTGTAGTTTTAATTTGAGTTTTTCTTATAATAAATGAAGTTAAATATGTTTTCATATGTTTAAGGCCATTTGCATTTTCTTTTCTGCAAATTATCAGCAGTGTCTTTTGCCCAGTTTTCTATTAATTTTGGGGGGCTTTCTTCTTGATTTTAAGAATGTTTATATATTAGGAAGATTGGCTCTTTGTATGTAATACAAATATAAAGATTTTTTCTCAGGTTGTCATTTGTCTTTTGACTTTGCCTTTGCTATTTATTTCATCATGCAAAAACTTCACAAAATTTTTTTATTTAGTTAAATTTATCAATCTTTCAAAAAATTGCATCTTAATTTTAAGTTATAGTTAGAAAGGCATTCACACTTCTGGTTTTTTAATTAATCCATATTTCTTTCTAGTACTTATGATTTCATTTTTTATACTTAAGTCTGATCTTGAAGGTTATCCTTGTATATGTATCAAGTATAGGTCCAGTGCAATCTTTTCCCAAATGGCTAGCCAGTTGTCTCAAAACCAATTATTAAACATCCCACCTTCTCCAGTGATTTGAGACGCCACCTTTATCATGTACAGGATTGACATACATATACTTGGGTCTACTCCAGGTCTTTTTATTTTGCTTCATTGGTCTGTCTTTCAGGCACCAATACAATATCAGTTTAATATTGAGGATTTCTGTGGCTGAGTAATATTCCATTGTGTATATATATATATATATACCACGTCTTCTTTATCTATTCATCTAGCAGTGGACATTTAGGTTACTTCCATATCTAGGTTATTATAAATAATGCTGCAATAAACATAAGGGTGCATGTATCTTCTCAAATTAGAGTTTTCTTTTTCTTTGGGGACAACATTGATGGACCTAGAAGGTATTATGTTAAGTGAAATAAGTCAGAGAAAAACAAATACCATATGATTTTTCTCATATGTGGAATATAGAAAACAAAACAAATGAACAAGCAAGCAAGCAAACAAACAAACAAACAAAAACCCAGAAACAGACTCACACAACTACAGAGAACAAACTTGTGGATGCCAGAGGGGAGGAGGATGGGGGGGGATGGGCGAAATGGGTGAAGGGGATTAAGAGCTACAAACTTCCAGTTATAAAATAAGTACATCCAGAGGATGAAAAGCACAGCACAGGGAATATAGTCAATAATATTGTAATAACTTTGTATGGTGACAGATGGTGACTACACTTATTGTGGTGAGCCCTGAGTAATGTATGGAATTGTTGAATCACTATGTCATACACTTGAAATTAGTATAACATTATGTGTCAACTATACTTCAATAAAAAAATATTGTAGACTTCCAGTGTGTTTAAATATATGCTAAGGCTAGACTCACTCAATCCCCCAGTACTTTTCTTCTTTTCAGGGTTTTCCTGCCAAATTTTGCCTCTTTATTTCTCCATAGAAAATTTATATTCATCTTGTCAAGTTCCAGAAGGGAAAAAAACTTGGTGTTTTTGTAGAGATCACATTAAATTCTTTAAATAACTTGAGGAGGACTGAAATTTTTATGATGTTGTCTTCCTGTCCAGGAATTCATTCCATCTTTCACTGGTTAGGTCTACCTCTTTGATTTTCAGTAGTGTTGTAGAGTTTGGCACAGAAAGGTGTGCACATTTCTTATTAATTTATTCCGGGATATTTTATCTTTCTGAAGCTAAAGAGTAGTGGCAATCGTTACTTCTTTGCCTTGTTCCTATCTTTAGCAGGAATGTCTTCAGTATTTCCCTATTAAATAAGATGCTAAACTTTGGGTTGAAACATGTCTACTTTATCAGAACGTTCCTTAACTTTTGAAGTTCTTTTAGCCAGATGAAGAATTATGTTCCAGAATTGTGTAAAAGAAAGGCATGTTTAGAGAATTGTAAGTAATTTTAAAGAACTGTAAGTGGCAGGAGTGTTGCTTGCCTGTTATGGGAGAGGCAGGAAATGCAGATGGAGACCATTCAAATGCACATGAAGAAGACCTCACAGGCTATGCTAGGGCGCTTGGACTTCTTCCATAAGTGTAAAAAAAAAAAAAAATCACTGAGAGGTTTTAAGCAGGGGAATGGCATAACTAGACTTATATTGTAGTGAGATTCTTCTGAGGGCAATGGCTGATGATTTCCATTGACAAAGCATTTCAAACACGACTGCAAATCAGACCAGACACCACCCACTGAATAAGCCGGGAAGAAGAACAAGTTAGGTACAGAAAAACAAATTGTAGCCATGTCACTATTTTTTTTTAATGATTTAAAAATAACGGAGTCAGTAGATCTACTTAGGACTAAACATGAAAGACTTTTTCTGTTTTCCTATTTCCAAAACTTGGAAGTCCTGCTAGGGAGATTCAGCTCCAGGTGACTGTATTGTCTTCATCTCACCTTGGCATGAATCAGAGTAGGCAATGCTGGATCTTAAAGAGAACCCCAGCAACATGGGGGGAGCTGAATGACCTTTACAGCAAGCCCCAGAATCACTTCCACTCACTGAGGAAATGACTGTTTTCTCTCCTTTTCTGTTTTCCTGAGTGCTGGAAATAGTCAAGCACAAAGCACAGCATGGTGGACAAAGAATATGATGTTTGTGTTCATGAAAAATTCAACCCTAATTATACCTCTGGGAGCCAGTGGGAGTTATGAAATAGTGTGCCCAGGATGTTCATCTTGTTAATAGATGCCAGCCATGGGGTACTTATTTTTCCATGCCATTTATAAAGACTTTGATGGACAGAAAAAAGCTGCTTGCGTCAGTCCATAAAATTATAATATATAAAGGATATTACAGTAATTCTTTGGGATGATTTTCATTTAGTATCTGGTCTATGAGAATGCCTTTCCTTCCATTAGTGCAAAATTCCAGCAAATGCAATAGTCAGCTTAGCAGGAACTCTCAAAAGTTTATGCACTAACGTCGGCTCAGACACCAGGGATACATTTTCCTGCCCCTTAAAATTAATTATTTTTAATATGTTTTTTAAGGAAATGGTTTTTAAATTTTATTTCTGACTCTCAGTTTAGGAGTGATAGCTCCTAGATTTCAATCACATGGACTGACTGACATACAGAAAGTCATGGTGTGACCAATATGACAGCAAGCATTCTGAAAACAAATGAGCAGTCAGGGAAGGTGAACACAAAAAAAGTGAAAAGAGAAAACTAGCTAGTCCATTAGTTAGGACAGAGAATATATAAGCAAGTTTCTTTGGTCTGAAACCAAGATCAGAAAGTCAACTTTAGTGACTTTCACCAATGTTTCTGCAGGTTGAACCATATGAAACTTTTGATAGTCTACTGGTTTTGACCTACAAAATCATATTTCATATGATTCAACTTGATGCTTTAGGGACAATATCTTGTCCACACCCTAGAACTGGGCATAACCTGTAATTGCTTTAACTCTAAAGCCTTAAACTGCCTGACTGAAGCCTCCTGTCCTCCTAAACCTCTCATGCCCTCATTTCTATAATGAATCCATGTCTGCAGCCTAGACCAGTTTGCAGATCTGCAGGCCCACAGAGCCAAAAGTCCCCTGGGCATCTTGGCAAGGAAATCCCAACAATACTTCAGTGTGATAGTTTTGGGGTTTGGGGTTTTTGTCTTTTTGTTTTTGTGGGGTTTTTTAAAAAAGATTTTATTTATTTATTTACTTAACAGAGAGATAGAGAGCACAAGTAGGCAGGGAGGCAGGCAGAGGGAGAGGGAGAAGCAGGCTCTCTGCTGAGCAAGGAGCCCGATGCGGGACTCAATCCCAGGACCCTGGGATCATGACCTGAGCCAAAGGCAACCTCTTAACCAACTGAGCCACCCAGGTGCCCCTTGTGGGTTTTTTTTTTAACCTCACTGAATCTAGTCACTCATGGCTATTGAAGAGAATGAAGGAGAGTGTGGAACTTCTGAGACTGAATCATGGGAAGCATTGTGGCTTCCATCTTGGATGAGAAACAACAAGGAACACTCAAACGAGAGAAGGCAGAGAGGACTGTGATAATGAGTCTGCGACTTTGTGAGTATTGTAAACTCAGTTTTTTACTGAGCCCTCTATTGTTTTACTCTTTTAGATACTGAGGCTGTGCTTTGTGGTCAGTGGAATTTGGCCTTGGTTTTTAGCAGACTCAGCCCTGGACTGCTTCTCCATCCACACTTGCGCCCTTGGTAATGCCACTGGGTTCTGTCAGGGCTTTAGATCCCACCCATCTGCTGATGATCCCACTACCTCTATCTCCTCCCCAGCCCTCTCCTCTGAGCTCCAGACCCTTGCCTCCAGCTTCCAGCCAGGTGTCTGTCCACCCATTGATGTCTGAAGGACATCTCCGCCCAAACCTGTCATACCCCCAGCTCTGTCAACCCATTTGCTCAGCTCAAAATTCCTAGACTTCTTGACTTCTCTTTTCCTCACACCACACTTTGAGTCAGTAAATCCTGTGAGGTGTACTGTCACTACATGAGCCAGTCTGACCCTGTCATCACCCTCATGGAACCTATGCAGATCTAAGCCTGCTTCATATCTTGCCTGGATTTGAGGGACATCCTCCTACAAGTGCTCCCTGCCTCTACCCTTGCCACGGGAAAGATCCTCTGAAAAGTGTGTCAGATTATATTCCCTCTTTTCTTGAATACTCTGATGGCCCCATCTCACTCAGAGATATGGCAGGGAATAAAACCAAGTTGGTGCCCTCACAGAGATGGCACTCAAGTTGGGAGAGGCAAAATTTAACAACAACAATTTAACATGTAAGCAGGTCATGAGAACAAATGTGTTCTTTGTTTGAAACCTTGAGCTTCCAAGAGACATTTCCAGGAATAGAAATGTCTTCAGTATAGGGCACAAGTCCTGGCTGGATTCAGATGATGCCATGTTCCCGGGTTCCCTGAAGAATGAGGACAGGCCGCCATGGGAGAGCCCAGACTTTGGGGTCAAGCAGACACAGCTCCAGCCCTGGCCCTGCCCCACACTAGCAGCAAGTTCTACCTATTGAATCCCTTCTCCAGTGAAACTGGCTAAAGAGAGTACCTACTTCAGGGTATTTTCATGAGGATTAAGTAAGAGAGTGCAAAGCACCAAACACAATACCTGGTACCAAGTAATCATTCAATAGTTGGTAGCTATTATTGTCATTATTAATGTTAACATTATTGTCTGTCCCTAAGACCCAGATTTAAAAAAAAATGGACAAGACTAGAAACCCCAAACACAAGAAATCACAGCCTTACAAAAACTTGAATAAAGGAGACTAAAGTAATTAGGTTTTTGAGAACTGCCCCAAGGAAGGAAATTTCTTTGAGTGGACCCCAGGGGAGGGGCTCATGGAAGGAGGGGAGAAATGAGACCAGAGGCCAGGGCCTCATACTCTGTTCTTCCCAAGGCCACCAGGGCTGGGTTAGGCAGAAGAGGCAGTTTGTTAAGACACGGAAAGACATCAAGATAATGGGTGGAAGGTGGTAAGGAGATGTGGGCTTCTCTAACGTGCTGGTGAGTTAGGGGTCCTGAGCAGCTTGAAACAATCTGAGTTAATCAACATGAACCTCACCCTGATGAGATATTAAGTAAATTATCAATACTGTGCTCTCTATGGTCTGGCTATTATTTCTATCAACCAGAGTTGATGTACAGTCAGAACTTTGCCATGATTGGGTGGATGGTGGACTTCTGGAGCATGGAAAGAGGGCCATGCTGAACATCAGCCATCGTCTCCCACCAGGGTTGCCAGTAGAACTCTGCAGATTGTGCTGGGGTATAGAGAATACCTCACCGAGGGGTGAGTGGACAGAAATCCTGACTGCTCCAAGTCTGTCATTGGAGGGGCTCCTTTTTGTAATTCAGCTGTTCAAAGGGGGCGCTCTTAGCAATATGTCTGCCCAGTAGGGGTGCCTTTTAAAAATTTGCCTTGTGTGATATTGGGGCCCTGCTCACACCTCTGTCCAGGGAGGAAAGGGACAAGGCATCAGGGGAATGTCACAATCGTCACTACCTCTATGCCCCTCATCCGGGAAGGTTGGGGTAAGTTTCTTTATCCATAAGCAGCCAAGGGGAATAGACTGAGTTTGAGGGAATCCAAAAATTGTCCTCTATTCCCAGAAGCCATGCTACTCAAATTAAAGTGGAGACTGGGACAGGGTTGTCAGATGTTTTGGAAAAGGAGGTAGTGTCTCCTCTTCCCGCAGATGGGAGGCCTCCATGGCCTGAGGGGGGAGGGAGCATTTCCAAGTTCTGTGCCTGGGCTTCCTACAGGTACATCTCCACAGCGATCTTTCTGACATCCCTAGAAACAAGGACCAGGGTAACGCAGACATCCACCAGAGGGCAACTGGGATTTTCCACTTGGCACCACCACACCCTTGATGGAGAAGGCCCAGGAAGAGAGGAGTGGGGGAAGAGCTGGTAGAAGAGGAGAGATGAAGGATCAAAGCATCAGCAGAGAGAGCCACCAACTAGCTTGAGTGAACAGCCCAAGATGCCAGCTTTGGGGAGCACACTGGAGAAACAAGAAGCTGGCTTGGATAACAGAGTCACCCAGAGGGGTGGGACAGGCTAAGCCATAGCTTAAGATGTCAGGAAGAGAGGCCAGGAAGGTAAAGGGAGGCTGGCAGGGTAAGGCTGGACAAGGCAGGGCTGCAAAGTCCTGGGATCTTTATACCTGTCCCTGGACTGATAGGGATGAGTATTGTCTGTTGGTCCAAATAAAGATGGCCACAGAGGATGCTCCTATGTCTCAACAGAGGGACAGGGATGTTCCCTGAGCAGAGTGAGAAGTTAGGGCCTATGGGAGGGTCTGCAGGGATGGCCTGCAAGAACAGGGGGGCAGGAGAACTCTTCGAGGGTGGAGGGGGAGGAATCTGCCACTTTCCACAGCGTTCTTGCCTACACTCTCATTCGTGTTGCAAACTGTGATTCTTGAGTATGCGAATGAAAATCTACATGATAGGAGGACCCTAGTGTCCTCCCTGCCTTCTAACTTTGTCCCTTTTTCTTTCTTGTTTGTAAGACCTTGCACCTTGGAAACCTTGACTAGACCATAAGCCACAAGGCTTGCAGAAATACTTCTTGGAATATACTATTCTAATGTTAGGATTGCACCAATGGCCCTGGGCAAGAGGCATAAAAATAGGAACAACCTCCAAACCATAAATTTCCCTTGAAGTTGAAAACTGCTGCCTACACCCAAACTGTACATCCGCATATTCAGCTTTCCCCTATCCTATAGAAACCCTGACCCAGCTTTAATCTGGGCTCACCTGTCCTTCAGGTACTCTCTGATGTGCATCAGTTGAATAAACCCTTTAATCTTTATTTAAGTCACCTAAATAACCATCTTTTGACACCTGATACTCAGAAAAATGGTCCTGCAACATTATTTGGGTCATCTGTTCCAAGGCCATCTTTTAGCAAGTGTCCAGTTGTGTCCAGGGAGGGCAGGATTAGCCTCTCTCCACCATGGCATTGGGCTTGGTCAGATGCTGCTTTCCTGAGCACAGGGCTGTAGAGCTCAGGGGGAGTCTGAGGGTGTGCGTGGGTAAGCGAGTGCAAACCAGATGGAGCGCTGTGGGTATGACTGTTCACCCTGCAAGGGAAGGAAGTGGTGTGGAGCAGGGGGAGGAAGAGAGAAGTTCAATCTCCTTCAGTGTGTGCTGAGTGTAAATTTCATCTCATGAACTAAAGAATTCAAGAATTAGAACTTGCTTTACATGCCATGACTCTACTTAACTTCTCACTCAAGTCCCCTTCTTCTGCTGGGCTGCAGAAAAAACAACGTCCGTCCTTTCTGGGAAACTTCACCCTCCAGGCAGTCCCATGATCCTGGGTCTTGCACAGCGCCAAGGCACTGGGGTAGGGAAAGTCGTTTGGTCCTTATTCATCAGGCCCCCAGTTGTCATTCTGACCGCTTCAGGCCAGGCAGCTCTTGGTGACACCTGTGCCAATAGCCTCTCTCGAATGTGTCTCTCTCTGGGGTCTTGCCACTGCCCCAGTGGGGCTGCCAGGAAAGACGACTGTGCCCCATCCACTCCTGGGACCACGGCCTCACTCTTCCTTCTCTTCTGCCCAGTCTGGAGCAATCTATTTTCAGTCTGGGGAGAATCCGTCTCCTTCTATGTTTCTTTGACTGTGATTATTCTCAGGAATTCACTTCTAAGTGTAAAGCCAACACCAGCAGGGTTTTCAGAGTAGGCCTATTTTCGGACTTGCCACATGCCTCCCCTGAAGCAATGCACCGAAACCAGCTTAAATGAGGAGAAAGAAAAGGGGGAACAGATGGGGAAAGAGTACATACAATTATGTATCAGTGAGAAATCTTCTGGCTTCTCCCTGCCTTCCATGTCATCTGCTCTAATGCTGAGGCTGGCAGCCTGGGGTTTGGAATTTGCTGGTTGGGTAATGCTCCCTGGAGCTGAGGGTGAGGCCGGTCCTTACTCCATGGCTTGGATAGGGATGGGGGAGGGAGGTTCTCCAAAGTGAGTGTTACCGTAAGGGAGGGAATTAGAGCAGCTGGAAATACTTGGCAGTCTTCTTTGACTTCTCCCTATTCCATAATGACTAGCTGTTTCTCCTCTGTGCCCCTAGAACCCTTTCTTCTATTGCCATGGACCACAGTCTACTGCAATGGCTGGCTTCATTCTTGCCTCCCTTTTTAGACAGAGAGCTCCCAAGCTGAGGACCTGTATTTGTTCATCTATGCACCCTAAGGCCCTCAAAGGTAAAGACTGAGTGAGTAACTCTTGGGAATGCTGTGGAATCCCTGTGCCTGCTGCAGGGGACTGGCATGCCATGGGTGACTGAGGCCTGGGTATGGAAATTATGGACAACACCAAACGGCTGCTCAACAAAATTAGGATCAGTTGAAAGCATGGGCGAAAGAAAGCCAGATAAATGTTAATGCTTAAAAACATAAAACCATGGACTTGAATTGCAAAATTCAGCTGGGATAGAGGTGATTTGATGAATGACTAGAGCCCATAAGCAAGATATAGGGTTTCTAGTTGCGTCCAAACTCAGTATGGGTCAGTCATGCTATATAGTTGACAAAGAACAACAATCACAACAAAAACAGGTCGTCTGATAAAAGGCTGCATTAGGAGAAGTATGCCATCTAAAACAAAGGAGGTGACAGCCCTCTTCTACAGCTCATTGCATCCAAATCAAATCTTTCCAGGGATATGATGTCTAGCCCCATGCATTATGTCTCCTGAGACACATGACCAAACGGAATACGACCAAACAAAAGTAACCAGGAAAGTGGTTACATCTCAAAACCTTATCTTGTCTTTTCTTTAGATGGTGCTGGGAGTGCTGGATAAACATGTAGGAAAAAATGAACACAAATACACAAAATTTAACTCAAAATGGATCAGGTGTTTACCTAAAACAAGACTGAAAACTATAAACTTCAAGAAGAAAACATTAAGAGAAAATTTTTTTGCAATGTTGGAGTTGGTAAAGACTTCTTGGGGTGCCCGGGTGGTTCAGTTGGTTAAGCATCTGCCTTCAGCTCAGGTCATGATCCCAGGGTTCTGGAATTGAGCCTTGCATTGGGCTCCCTGCTCAGCAGGGAATCTGCTTCTCCCTTTCCCTCTGCCCCTCCTCCTGCTTGTGCTCTCTCTCTCTCTCAAATAAATAAATAAAATCTATAAAAAAAGATTTCTTAACACATAAAAAAACTATAAAAGAAAAATGACAAATGGACTTCATCAAAATAAAGCCTTTTTTTCTTTGAAATTCACCCATAAGAAAACCAAAATGCAAGCCGCAGACTGGGAGAAAATATGTACAGCACATGTATGAGACAAAAAACTTACATCCAAACATATAAAGAACTCTTCAACTCAATAATAAGAAGACAAAACAATAAGAAAATGTGCAAAAGATTTTTTTAAATTTTATTTTATTGTTAGTCACCATTCATTACATCATTAATTTTTGATGTAGTGTTCCATAATTCATTGTTTGCATATAACACCCAGTGCTCCATTCAATATGTGCCCTCCTTAATACCCATCACCAGGCTAACCCATCCCCCTAACCTCTCCCCTCTAAAACCCTCAGTTTGTTTCTCAGAGTCTCTAGTCTCTCATGGTTCGTCTCCCTCTCAGATTTGCCCCCCTTCCTTTTTCCCTTCCTACTATCTTCTCTCTCTCTTTTTTTTTTTTTAACATATAATGTGTTATTTGTTTCAGAGGTACAGGTATGTGATTCATCAGTCTTACACAATTCACAGAGCTCACCATAGCACATAACCTCCCCAATGTCTATCACCCAGCCACCCCATCCCCACCCTCTACCACTCCAGTAACCCCCAGTTTGTTTCCTGAGATTAAGAATTCCTCTTATCAGTGAGATCATATGATACTTGTCTTTCTCTGATTGACTTATTTCACTTAGCATATACCCTCTAGTTCCATCCACATCATTGCAAATGCAAGATTTTGTGGGTTTTTTGATGGCTGCATAATATTCCATTATATATATATACCATATCTTCTTTATCCATTCATCTGTTGATGGACATCTTGGCTCTTTCCATAGTTTGGCTATTGTGGACATTGCTGCTATAAATATCAGGGTGCACGTACCGCTTTGGATCACTACATTTGTATCTTTGGGGTAAATACCCAGTAATGCAATTGCTGGGTTGTAGGGTAGCTCTATTTTCAACTTTTTGAGGAACCTCCATACTGTTTTCCAGAGTGGCTGCACCAGCTTGCATTCCCACCAACAGTGTAGGAGGGTTCCCCTTTCTCTGCATCCCCACCAACATCTGTCGTTTCCTGACTTGTTAATTTTAGCTATTCTGACTGGTGTGAGGTAGTATGTCATTGAGGTTTTGGTTTGGATTTCCCTGATGCCGAGCGATGTTGAGCACTTTTTCATGTGTCTGTTGGCCATTTGGATGTCTTCTTTGGAAAAATGTCTGTTCATATCTTCTGCCCATTTCTTGATTGGATTCTTTGTTCTTTGGGTGTTGAGTTTAAGAAGTTCTTTATAGATTTTGGATACTAGCCCTTTATCTGATATGTCATTTGCAAATATCTTCTCCCATTCTGTTGGTTGTCTTTTGGTTTTGTTGACTGTTTCCTTTGCTATGCAAAACTTTTTATCTTGATGAAGTCCCAATAGTTCATTTTTGCCCTTGCTTCCCTTGCCTTTGGAGATGTTTCTAGGAAGAAGTTGCTGCAGCTGAGGTCAAAGTGGTTGCTGCCTGTGTTCTCCTCAAGGATTTTGATGGATTCAAAAATGTGCAAAAGATTCTAATAAATCCTTCACAAAAAAGATATATGAATGGCCAATGAGCCATGAAAAGATGTTCAACATCATTATTTGTTAGGAAAATGAAAATCAAAATACTATATACATATGAAAATGGCTAAAATTAAAGAGACCGACCATACCAAGTATTGACAAGGACATGGAGCAACTGGAACTCTCACACATGGCTGGTGGGGATGTGAAATGACATAACTGTGATGGAAAACAGCATGACATTTTCTTAAAACCTTAAACATACACTTGCCATACAAACCAGCCATTCTACAGCTATGTGTTTACCCAAGAAAAATGAAAACATATACCCACACAAAGACATACGTTTGATAACAAGTCTTTATTTGTAATATCAAAAAAAAAAAAAAGCAAAAACAAACCCTGGAAGCAACACAAATGTCCATCATAGGTGAATATATAAAAAATTATGGTATATCCATACTGCAGAATATTACTCAGCAATGAAAAGGAACATACCATGCATACATACAACAACATGGGTAAATCTCAAAATCATCATGCTAAATGAAAGAAGCTAGACAAATAAAATACATGCTGCCTGATCCCATTTATATGCAATCATATATGTATTTATATACACTGCAGAAATGCAAACTCATCTAAAGTGTCAGTATTATTGGTGCTGATGGAAATGTTTGACATCCTGATTGTGGTGATGTATGCATATGTCAAACTGAACAAAGAGTACACTTTAAATATGTGCAATTTCATGTATTTCAATTATATCTCTATGAACTTGGAGGAGACTCTTCTCTTGGAGGAACATAAAACAACATCAGAGGTGGCTGGCACTAGTATTGAAAATTCTAGCATTGTTAGGCCAAGAGAATAGTAAAGCAATGCCTGGGAGGCCTGAGGGCTGCACTCAGTGCTCAAGTGCCCAGGGAGAAGAGGCGAGGGTCCTGGAGAAGGGGTCACTTCTTGCATTGGGGTAGATCCTGCAGCATGATCTGCTGTATGGTCACCAATGCAGGCAGAAAAATTCAAGGAACGATGCCCACGGGGATCCTGCTCCAGAAGGAACCAATTAGAATTTGTTTTCTGGGCTTTGTCTGAAGGTTTCACATTTGTAGCACCAGACCAGAGTGTTCACTGCCAATTTTGTGATGGGGGTGGGCTCGAAGTGGAGAAGAGTTGGCCAAACCAAATGTTAGAGTCTGACACACACTGTGGCAGGGCTGTGTGACCTGCCCCACATGACACAGCCCCGCGTGGCTTCCCCGTCACCCTTCAGCTGAGCATCTGCACCTGCAGCTCCCCCTTCCTGAGCACCATGCCAACTGTCTCCTGCTCTTCTATAGCTGAGGAGTGGTTTCAAGTATTAGAACCATAATGTGATTGTTGTGACCACTTCTAATTAATAACAAAGGCTGGTATGGGTTTAATAACTGACCATGGATATGATTACAAAACTATTCAATGTCCTATAGGCACTAAAATCATAACTTTTGGGGTGACTCTGTTGGACAGAAATCATGTGCGACATCTATCTTCTACTGGGGAATAAGGTAACAAGTAATTTAAGAAGTATTCTTACAGGATGCCTGGGTAGGTTAAGTGTCTGCCTTTGGCTCAGGTCATGATCTTGGGTCCTGGGATGGAGCCCAGCGTCGGGCTCCCTGCTCAGTGGGGAGTTTGATTCTCCCTCTCCCTTTACCCCTACCCCCTGTACGTGCTCTCTCTCTCTCAAAATAAATAAATAAATAATAAAATCTTTTTAAAAAAAGTATTCTTAGTTGGTGAATTAGTTGAAACATAACTGATTATACACTTTACACGCCTTCATTCTATCTTCAAAACAGTTTATGGGATAAGAAGTAGTATTACTCTCATTTTATGTAGGAGGAGACTGAGACACTGAGAGATATAGGAATAATTACCCAAATCCTGGGGATAAGGCAAAAAAAAAAAAAAAAGTCATGACCTCACCTATCAGTGTCAAAGAGTATAGTGTAACAAGCCTCCTCATGGTCATATAATTCTTTGCAGGCATGTAATTTTGTTTGATCTACTATGTGGTATTTAGTACAAGTATTCACTTAGTATTTGGTGTTTAACCTAAATGGAGGGTTTTGCCCCATTATGAACTGGCTTTAAAACCTGACACCCCCCCAAGATAGGACACTCTGTGTTTGTTTCAAGTGGACTGAGCTGTGCTCCCTGCTAGACACCATCTGGATTACTTCAGTGCAGTAGTGAATTTGAATATTCTCTTTTTTAAAGATTTATTTATTTATTATTTTAAAGGCGGGGGAAAGGGGGCAGAGCAGAGGGAGAGAATCTCCAGCAGACTGCCCGCTGAGCATGGAGCCCCATCCGGGGCTAGATCTCGGGAGCCGAGATCATGACCTGAGTCAAATCAAGAGTCTGAGCCTCAACAGACTGAGCGACCCAGGCGCCCCATGAATTTGAATATTCTGAAGGGAAATTAGCCCAGGAGAGGAAGAGGGGTTATGCCAAGTGAAGGAAAACAGCCTATGTGAAAGGAGAGAACTCTGGGGCGCTCCTGGCTCCTTCCAGGACCTGCGGTTTCAATCCCCCGAGGGCAGGGGAGCATGGGGGTCTGCTACCTGAGGCTGGAGCAGCAGCTAGGGCAGGTCAGGAGGGGACTTGGGTGCAAGCCAATAGTCTATCCAGGGCGACTACATGGAAACAAGGGTCGGAGAGGGCCGGGAGGAGGACGAACTTGTTGAAGAGGTGACACGGAGCACGGTTTCTTCTGCACTTCTCAGTAACTGCAAGTTCTTACTGAAGACATTGCAAGGTATTAAAAATGGACTTAATGAGAAATAATATGACCTACCCACATGGTTCATTTAAAAAATGCCTTTTGAAGTTGTAAATGGAATCAGTATGTCAGCTCCCACACTGAAGATTGAAAGAGATGGGACGGGGACAACAGTCACTTGTCGGCCAGCAGTAAGAGAAAGGGCCAGAGATGGGTCCCAGGAGCTTGTGAATCAAGTCCCCATTCCACCCAATCCATTAAAATCTTTATTGCTAACATGAAAGTCCTTGACTTTTTAAAAGTGGTAACAGTACCAAACCCCATTGAGAGGCAATAGCAATTAGTGTTTTTTAAATGGTGTATCCAGAAGACAGGGGGTACTGATAGGAGGGTAGTTAACCCATCTGCTGAACTAACTGCCACTTTCCTCCTCATCTGGACTGTGAACAGAGTGTTAGACAAATGGGAGAAACATCGCTGGTGAAAGCAAAACTATTAGAACCAACCTGGAAGTGTAGGCGAACGGTTAAATAAATTATGTATGAAACTCTCTGTACCTGTCTTTCAAAATGAGGGGTTCCTTGCCGCGCCCTGGGAAGGTGTGAGTGGTTCTCAGGGCCTGCACAGAGGAAGCACCAAGAAAATAATTATTGAGTGAGTGGATACATTGTTAAGCGAACAAAAGTAAACAATACATACAACAGAATTCCATTTATTGTTTTAAAAGGGGCTAGAGGTGTTCAAAGATATTTGTTTTTTCATATCTATATAAACCCAGACTATCTGGAAGAATATATACCAAACTCCTACAGTGGCGACTTCTGAAAAAGAGCTTGGAAAGACAGGGGATTTTCCAGTTCAGAGAAATGAAATCAGGTTCTAGAAGGTAAGTGCTCTAGAAGGTATGTGAAATGACAAAAGCGAGATAGAAAACTTCACATCACATACAATCACACTTTTCTAAGACATCTATCATGTACATTCACTTAAAAAGTCATCTTTAGATGGTGGGCCATGACTGATGGTTGTTTGATGATTTTTTGTATTTTCCAGAATGTCTACAATAAATGTTTATTATTTTTGTTATGTTCATCACATACAGACCTAAGCTTTTTTTTTTTTTTTAAGATTTTATTTATTTATTTGGGAGAGAGAGAGCACGAGCGGGGCGGTGGGGAGGGGCAGAGGGAGAAGCAGACTCGGGGCTCGATCCCAGGGGCTCCATCCCAGGACCTCGGGATCATGACCTGAGCCGAAGGCAGATGCTTAACCGACTGAGTCACCCAGGTGTGCCCCGACCTATGCTTTTTAAAAGAAAAGAAAGTGGGGTGGCTGGCTGGCTCAGTTGGTAGAGCATATGACTCTTGATCTTGGGGTCATGAGTTCAAGCCCCATGTTGGGTGTAGAGATTACTTTAAAAAAATGAAAAGAAAAGGAAGTGAAGAAGCATCACCCATGCTGAGTTTTGTTAGTGTGAAGGCATGCTCCTTATCCCTGTAATTCAAGGGAAATTTCCTGGATTCCCTGCCTGAGGAACAAGGGAATTTCTCCCCGTGGCAGGCAAGGGTGGTCTCACCTAGCAACTCATAGACTGTGACTGAGGCTCACAGGTGCCCAGATAGAAATGGGACAAACCTCTATAACTGAGCTTCCCCAGACTTGCTCACTCCACCCTCAACTTCATTCATCCTTTGGGCTCCTGTGCTGATGGTTCTAGTTCACTCACTGTGAGTGTCATCACCTGTCTCCAAGCACAGTGACTTCTAGCTCATTCCACTGTTCCGAGTAGATTTAGGGATTCGTCAGCTTTGAAACAAAACCAGACAAGTTTGAGATGAATAGGCAAACATCACAAAAATCGAGTTCTGTGTGTATGTGTTTTTGAAGGAGAGGAGCATACCCCAGAAGATGGTGTGCAGAATAGAAAGCAAGTTCAAGGATCATGAACATTGGCCCTTGACAACCAGGGAGGCTCTTCAGGCAGGTTGGCAGGCAGCGGATGGGGACAAATAGAAAGAAAAAGGAAGACAAAGGGGTATGCCACATGTCAGTTTGTGAGCATAAGAAATATCAACACTTAGGAGATCCTCCAAAATAAATGGGGGGTCACCTTTTAGGGGTAAGTTCTGATACCCTATGACTGTCAAACCAATAGGCATTTTATCCAAATAAGGCTAAATTCTCAAGCAATAAGAGCAAATCATAAGGGATAGAAGGTTCCAACTTCCCTTTTAGAACACTCCATTCCAGAAGGCTGTAGTGTAACATCCACAGGCATATGAGAGGTAAAAGTATAAGCTAAGAACGTTGTACTCACCCATTTTGCCTTCCACAAGTGAGGAAAACAGAGATATTCTCATAAAAGCTTGGACCTATAACTAACAGGTTATAGACCCAGAGCACCCAAATTTGGGTAGGCAGGGGGGAATCCCCCACTGCATCCGTGAAGGTCAGGGAATCCCTCCCACACAGCTTATCTAGAAAACTTGGGGTAACATGAGTCTATTCCAATTCAAGTGTTGAACTACCAGTTCTAGGACCTCCTGTCAATACCAGAACAATTTATGAAAGGGGGAGGGAATCTTGTGTTACACCCACGTGTACAGGAAGAAATGATGTAAAGCAGTCATCCCCTTGTGGCGGATGGAAACTCCCCAAAAGTCATGTTTCAAAAGATATCAAGTATGTGATCTTATTTTCTCAGTATTTTTAAAAAATTCTACAATGAATATAGATTATTAATATGATCAGGGGGAAATTACATAAAAAAATTACTTGGGATGGGCCCAGAATTCTTCATTTTTAAAACTCCTAGATGATTCTAATTTATACTAGATTTTGAGAATGACTCCTCTAAACCTATTCTCTAAACTTCCTCTCCAAAATCCAAATCTTCCTTTCCAAATTTCAGTTATAATGATCAAAGAAATATAGTAATACAAAAAAATATAGCACCACTTGAAGGCTAGGAAAGGACCCTGCCCCATGCCAGAAATATTTGGGAATATCTTTGAGATGTAGTGAGAGTAGACCAGACTAAGAGATAGCTGGGCTGAAGCACAATCCATCACAAGTGAGGGGAAACTCATCTGAGGACAAAACTGGGGAACCGACTGCCAGACAGAAGCCCAGTGATGTCCCAGGCTGGGACTGGGAACAGGAGAGGGCACCTGCCAGTTGCTGGGTGCTTCAGAGGAAGACACTTTCTGGCAAGATCCTCATAATTTTAAGAAAAATCCTTCTATTCTAGTTTGAGTGTTTTTCACTTTCCTTTCTGGAATGAGTTGATTTTTATCAAAAAATTTGTTGTAATTTATTGAAATGTGCATATGGTTTTCTTCTTTAATGTGCTAATAAAGTGACTGGCATTAAAATTTTCCTAAAAGTTGAATTGTGTTTGCATAGCTAGTATAAATCTTATTTTTGATACGCTGCTGCACTTAATTTGCCTTTGTTTTTTGTTTTTTGGAATTTTCATCTTTATAAAGTGAACTGAGCTTACAGCTTTCCTTCCTTCCCTCCCTCCCCCCTTCATTCCCTCCTTCCCTCCTCCCCTCCCTCCATCCCTCCTTCTTTTCTTTTTCTGATGTTGGTATCAGGATTATGCTAGTCTTAGAAAATATATTGGAAAGACTTCCAGATTTTTACATGGTTACGTTGTATGGGAATTTTTAGTACCTCAAAGGTCTGGCTGGACTTGGGGACATTTTTTTCAAGTTTTTCTTTCTTTCTTTCTTCTTTCTTCTTTCTTTCTTTCTTTCTTTCTTTCTTTCTTTCTTTCTTTCTTTCTTCTTTCTTTCTTCTTCTTTCTTTCTTTCTTTCTTTCTTCTTTCTTCTTTCTTTCTTCTTCTTTCTTTCTTTCTTTCTTTTCTTCTTCTTCTTTCTTTCTTATTAGAGAGAGAGTACACACATGTGTACAAGTGGTGGTGGGGGGGGTAGATAGGGGCAGAGGGAGAGGGAGAGAAGCAGACTCCCCTGGGCTTGAGGACATTTTAAGGTAGATATTAGACCACTTTGCAATTTCTTCTGTGTTTATTGGTCTCTTTAAATTTCCTACTTCTTCTGCCAATCCTGGGCATTTGATTCCTAGAAAATCATGTGTTTTTTCTCTTTCAAATTTATTATTAGAAAGTTGTATATATTATTCACTTCAACTGTTAAAAACCCTACAGTGTTTGCAGGTACAGTAGCTTTATCATTCCTAAAGTTGTTATTAGTGTCTTCTCTTTGTCTATTTTATTTGTATCCTCCCTCCTCCAGAAGAAAAAAAGAAACAAACTACTCATATGGGTTTTATTCTTTCATTTTTTGGTTTCTACTTTTATATTTATTATGTACTTACTTTGGGGGATTGCTCTGATGTTCTTTTCTTAGCTTCTTAAGTTGAAAGATTAGTTCATTTATTTTTTCAAATATCTTATTTCTCAACAAGTGTATTAAAGCTATAAATTTTTTTTAGTATGACTTTGGCTGCACCCTACAGATTTTTGTACGTAGTGCCTCTAACCACTTGTTTCTAATTTATCTGTAAGTTCTACTTGTCTTTTTTCTATAACTCAAGTATTTTGGAAGGGTTACTTCTATTGCAATCAAATGAATAGTTTTGGGGGTTGGGGCTGAACTTAGTTTTTTCTTTTTTGCTATCATTTGTTGATGACTAAATTCGCCTGTAGAGATTTTCTTTTTGCAAAGAGTTGAAATTTGCTTTTAGGCCTAACATATGCTTATTTTTTGGAGAATGTTCCACATTTGTTTAGAAAGAATGTGTCTTCTTTGAGGTTGGGTACAGAGTTCTTTATATAGCTGTTATATCAAGTTTCATTACTGTGTTATTAAAATCCTTTAAAGCCTTACTTATTATCTGCTTATCGATTGCTGAGAGAGATGTGTTAGCCTCTGCATCAGCTAGTTATCGCTGCAAAACAAACCCCTCAAACTCAAGGGCTTAAAGCATCTGTCATCTAGGATCACTCACGTGCCCATGGTAAAGGGGGTTCAGCAGACCTGTGCTGGGCTTGGCTGAGCACCTCTGTTCCAGGCTGGGCTGGCTAGGGTTACTATGGGGCCTCTGCTGTTAACTGTAGGTCTGTGTGCCAACTGGGGGGGACTGCGGTTGTTGAGCTGATTCTTCTCATTATCAGTTTGTGGGTTAGCTGGAAGAACTTTGCTCCACAGTGCCTTTGCTAAGCTCTTGCTGGTCCAAGAATCATGACATTTGCAGATGTAATTTTTTAAAATAATTTTTTTAAATTTTATTCATTTGAGAGAGTGAGAGAGAGAGAGCATGAGAGGGGGTAGGGTCAGAGGAAGAAGCAGGCTCCCTGCTGAGCAGGGAGCCCCATGCGGGACTCAATCCCGGGAGTCCGGGATCATGACCTGAGCCCAAGGCAGTCGCTTAACCAACTGAGCCACCCAGGCGCCCTGCAGATGTAATTAAGTTAAGGATCTTAATGTGAGATCATCCTAGATTTAGGGTGAACCCTAAATCCAATGGCTGAGTGTCCTTGTAAAAGACAGCAAAGGAGAAACAGCAGAGACGTGCACAGGAGAGGGTGATGTGGAAATGGGACAGAGATTAGAGAGCGATGCTTATAAATCAAGGAATGCCAAGAATTGCTGCTAGCTACCGAAAGCTAGGAGAGAGACATGGAACAGATTCTCCCTTGGAGCCTCCAGAAGGAACCAACCTTGATTCAAGCCTCCAGAACTGTGAAAGAATAAATGTATGTTCTTTTAAGCCACTTGGTTTGTGGTAATTTGTTTCAGCAGCCACAAAAAAGCTAATACAATCTGCTCCCACACGTGCCCCTACTCTTGCTGACACATAGCAATAGAAATTTCCCCGAGATATAAGCTTTATATTCCCCATCCAGGCTGTGCTGGGATCTGACTCCAGGAAACGAGCAGTGGTGGGAGCAAGTCATGAATAGAATTAGTATCTCTTTGGGAAGCTCCAATTCAAGCGAGGTCAGCAGTGTCTCCAGGCAAGGGGAGGCGATTCTCTGGCAGAGGGAGGAAGGAGGTTGCTTTTACCAAGGGATTTTGGGGATTCGAGATCGTTGGGTTTTGCCACCAAGATGTTTCCAACCCAGGTATTTTCTGCAGCTCTGTCATCATAATCAAGTCCTGGGTCTGATTTTCAGCACAATCTGATCTGTGCAGCCGATAAGGATCTCCTTAAAGCTACCATACTGGTGTTAGAGGTCAGAATAATAATTCCCTCCCCGGAGAGAGGCAGTGATTGGAAGAGGGCATAAAGAGAGCTCCTGGGTGTTTATAGTTTCATATTTATTAAATCTGGGACCTGGCTAGATGATTGTGCTCACCTGATGGAAATTCCTCAAGTTCTGTACTTATGTGCACTTTTCTGTAGGTAACACTTCAATAAAATTTTTTTTTTAATTTGTAAACAATTGTTTTTAAAAAGTTAAAAAAAATAATAAAAATGAAAGGTGCTATAGAGGCTCTCTGGCTTTAAAAGTATATTCAGAGGGGTGCCCGGGGGGCTCAGCTGGTTAAGCATCTGCCTTCAGCTCATGTCATGAGCCCAGGGTCCTGGGATCAAGCCCCACTTCTGGCTCCCTGCTCGGCGGGGAGCCTGCTTCTCCCTCTGCCCCTCCCACCACCCTACTCCTGCTTGTTTTCGTGCTCTCTCTCTCTCTGTCTGTCTGAAATAAATAAATAAAATGTTTAAAAAAAAAAGTATATTCAGAATTGGAAGATGATGGCCCTGAGCTGGTCATTCTCTTTTCATAAGTCCCTGGTACTGCCATAAATAGCCAGAATGTTCCACATTTGTTTTAATTAATACAATTTCCATAGCAATTAAGTGAAGTTACTATCCATTCTCCTAGGACTGCCTCATCATGAATCCTTTGGAAACCAGGGTCTGAGGCAAGGATTAAAGTACTAACACTTTATCTGGGAAGTGCAAGCCCAGGAAAGTGAGCAAGAGGGGAAAGGGGAAGCAAAAGAAGGGAACCAAGTGAGGTGCCGTAAGGCAAGGGGGCGCATCGCTGCACTGACCACTGCTCCATCAGGAGCCACAAAGGGACACGGCGGGTCTGGAGCTGACAATTTATTTTATTTTATTTTTTATTTTTTAATTTCTTAAAAATATTTTATTTATTTATTTGACACACAGAGAGAGAGAGAGAGCACAAGCAGGGGGAGCAGCAGAGGGAGAGGGAGAAGCAGACTCCCCGCTGAGGAGGGAGCCTGATGTGGAGTTCAACCCCAGGACCCTGGAATCATGACCTGAGTCAAAACCCTGGGCTCATGACCTGAGCCGAAGACAACCGCTTAACTGACTGAGCCACCCAGGCGTCCCTGGAGCTGAAAAATTTTAACACCATTTCAAATCTTCTTGGTCCTATTTCCTACTCCGGCCACCTCTGTAGCAAGTTCTACAGGGGTCCTAACCAGTTTCACACAAGAGCGACCTGAGAGTGTCTCCTCCTGCCCCAGGGCCGCTCTCGTGCCAGGCTGGGAATATTTGGGGGGAGCTCATTTAGCATTCATGCATGCACAACCTGGGAGGACCCGGGAGTTAATATCTATGGGGTAATGCCAGCTGATGGATAGATGCTCCCCTTTCATACCCCAGAACGGCCATTCTGAGATGGCATTTCACAAAGCTCCTTAGACCTTCCTACAGCACTGAGCACCAGTCACTAGCCATAGTGGTGCCAACTTAAAGCATCTTTGCATTGACTTTGATTTTGCATTGACCTCCTGTTTCACTCCCCTTGTCTCTTGCTCCTGTTCCTTGGGATCACTTCCCAAGTGAAGAGAATTAGTATCTCTTTGGGAAGCTCCAATTTAAGCGAGGTCAGCACTGTCTCCAGGCAAGGGGAGGCAAGTCCCGGGGATCACTTCCCCAGTAAATTATCTCTATGCCTGCCTTGCATTTGGGTCTGCATTAGGGGGGAACCAACAAAATCACAAAAGTGACAAAATCACTCATCAGGATGTTCACCCAGCATGCATGATGGGTCACAATGAGGTGCCACACCTTGACGGGAGCCACAGGAGAGAAAGGGGAATTAATCTGCCTGGATTCCCTTTGCCTCTCATTTTTCACTGTTCCAGACTTACCCCACAAGCAGATAACTCCCAGTCCTTCTGCATTGTATCATCCAGCTCTTTGCCCACCACTCAGGAAATCTGATCCCATGTTTCACAGTGTCGGGTGGAAGGGTGACCTCCTGGGGTGGGTGCTGATTGATACAGAGAAAAGAGAGGATGGCTCGAGGTGGTGCAATAGGTACACAAATTGAGTGTCCTGTACAAGGGAGGAAACAGTAGTTGAGAAGCAAGAGAATTGAAGGGGGACAGAGCTTGAGAGTCTACAGAATATTCACACAGATAATCCGAGCTACTGAAGCTCGGGTCTGGTGCTCAGGAAAGAGACATGTGGATTTGGGACTAGCCTGGACACAGGAGGACTAGAAGCCTGGCTGAGAATGAAGCCACTCTGAAAGGCACAGAGAAGTCAGGGTCAAAGCTGGGGATCCAAGGCCGGCAAAAGTGCAGAAGAAGAGAAGCCAAGGGAGGACAATCCGAGTTAGGATGAGAGCCGGGAGGATATTCTGTTATAGAAGCCAAGGGAGGGAGGGGAGGAGTAGGTGAAATGATGTGAGGAGGTCAAGCAGAATGCAGACTGAGGAAAAATCTGTCTTGTCTGGCAATTAGGAAGTCATCTGTGAGCCGTGTGAAGAATCCGCATCAGCAGAAATGTGGGCGTGTAGGGCAGACTGCAGTGGGGGAGGGGAAGGAGATGGGCCTCTGTGGATGCTCTTAGAGGAGATCAAAGATGCTGGCAGGAAGGGGAAGGGGCAGAAGTGGGGGGATAGAGAAAGGGAGCTAACATTTCCTAGTATACCCCTGAGCACTCGGCAAGGGTCTTCCACATTATGTCCCCACCGATTGTACCCCAGCCCTGGAGGGACGAACCATCCTGAAGGAGAGAAGGGAAAACAGAGGCTCAGAAACGTGGCCGGTCCAACATCACAGGCTGGGAAGGGGCAAGCCTGGAATTTGCACTCAGGACTGCCTGGCTCCGTGAGGCAGCCCCTCTCCATCGTCTGCTGGAGAGTGAAGCAAAGCTCCGGGAAGGATATTTCAGATGGGAGGGACTGGATTTGTGTGCAGTCAGAGAAGGAGCCAGAGGAGAGGAAGGGCTGACAGACACGAATGGAGAGACTATCCGGAGGCTGCGGTCCCCGGAGGGCAGAGGAGGTGAGGGGTAGCAAAAGAATGCCATCAGTGAGTAATCAATCCATCGTGAGACTCAACAAATAACGAAATCATGGGCACATCTTCATTTCTGTTTGGGGCTTCTTTATTTTCAGATCTCTAAGTTAATAGATAGCCTTCTGACTTCCTTGCCCAGAAATTAGGGCGTTCTGCTCACTAAAATGGGTCAGGCCTGGAGAAGTGGGAGAAGGGGTTCAGGAGGCCTATGAGTCACAGGCCCAGGCCTAAAATATTTCTCTCTAGAGATGAAAACATGCTTATGTAAGGAACAAGAAATACCAGCACTGCTGTGGGAATGGTAAGATAATGTAAAAAAAAAGCATTTTTCCTTTGTTTAAAATTTTTTTACTATTTATGTTGAAATAATTATAGATTCATAGGAAGTAAAATAAATCCATTTTAAATGACAGATTATTTTTTATTTTTGACATACATTTTAAATGACATATTTTTCTAATGACATGTTTTTCCTGCCAATTGGCAAAAAAAATAAATGTTAATAATACCTAATATTGGCAAGGGTACAGGGACAACAGCTTTTTGGAGGACAGCTGTGTTGTATCTTTATCATCGAACCGCCAGGTCCAAGTGTGAGAGAAGTACTCACACACCTGCACAAAGAGGGTAAATGCCCATCTGTGGGGACGAAATACTTCAGTAAGGTGGAATTCCAATCAGCCATGAAGATGAAGAACATATATGTTAAGAAGTTCTCCCAAAACATTGCTAACTGAAAAAAAAAAAAGCAAGTTGAAAACAGTACTATAATACAGTATGACCTTATTTATTTAAATATCAAAACCAACACAAAACCAAATTATTTTTGTCTATATAACTACAGTAATGCTGAAGGAGAGGAATGAGATTGGAGGATAATAGAATCAAGGTGGAATTTCATTTTATTAGTTTTGCTGTTTTGCAATGAGAATATACTCATGTATCATTTGGGCGTTTAATTTTTTCACTAGAATGAGAACTGCTGACATGGTAATGACCGCATGAGACCGCATCTCCATTCCTCTCTTGGTGAATATCACATAAAATTCCATTTTGAGCAAAACTAGAGTCCTACTGTTCTTATCCCAAATTCAGCAGTTTTTAGTAAATCAATGCTCCTCAATTTGTTGTCTGCCTTTGGTCTATATCAAAGCCCTAAAACAATAATTGCTCTGCAATAATTATTTTGTCCAGTTTTATAGTTGTTTTTGGAAGAGAGGATGTACCAACCTTTTTACTGGCCATTGTTAGAACTCTTTTCATTTGTACCTGAGTTTGTGATTTTTTTTTTTTTTTCTGAGCTAATGTTTTCAATTTTTATGGTCTATATAGTTTCCTGGGGCTGCCATTAACAAGTACCCAAAACTGGGTGACTTAAAATAAATTTATTTTTTCACAGTTAAGGAGGCCAGAGTCAGAAATCAAGGTGTTGGCAAGGCCATGCTCTGTCTGAAGGTTCTAAAGGAGAATCTGTTTCATGTCTTTCTTTTAGCTTCTGGTATTGTTGGCAATTGTTGGCATTTTTTTGCTTATAGAAAGATCACTCCAGTCTCTGCTTCTGTGGTCACACGGGGTTCTCCTTTTGTGTCTTCACATCATCTTCCCTCTCTGTATGTCTGTCTCCGTGTCTCTTCTCTTCTCATAAGGACACCAGCCATATTGGATCAGGGCCCACCTTAATGACCTCATCTTACCCTGATTACATCTGCAAAGACCCTATTTCCAGATAAGGTTACATTCACAAGCACCTGAGATTAAGACTTCCATGTATCTTCTTGAGGTGCATAATTCAATCTGTAACAGTTAAATAATTCAGTCTTTTATCTTATGGTGTCTATGTATTGACTTCTGCCTAAAAGTCTTCTTCACCCCTTTATGAATAAATACATTTTTATAATGTAACTTTTTACATTTAAATTTCTGAGACATCTGAAATTGTTTTGGCGTAAGGAATGAGGTAAAGACTTGACTTTATATTTTCTATGCTCTAAAATGGTTTATTAAATGATCCATTCTCTGTCATTACTTTGAAATGCCACCCATCTGACCCAGGAGGCAGAGGAGCTGAAGAACCAGATGCAGTGGGAGCCCAGCTGTAGCTCCGTGCCAAGCTGGTTACTCGGCAGATTGGTGACAAGAGGTGAGAGCCACTAGAGTGCCTCATGTCCTGCATCAGCCTCCCCAGTGTAAAGGAACATGGTTGTCCCTTCCCATCAGCCTTCCAAATCTTGTGAAGAATGTCTCTGGTGGCCCACAGTAACTTACGGCTATGCAGAGAAGGGAATTCTTAGCTAGATTGACATAATAGGGTTTGAATGGAAGAATGATGTGATCTAACCTAAATTTTTAAAGCATCACTTTGGCTGCTATTGCATAATCCAGGTGAGAAATGCATGTGTCTTAGATCAGGGAGTACTGGGAAGTGGTCATATATTCAAAGAACAAGCGAAATGACTTGCTTATAGGTTGGATGTTGTATGTGAAGAAAAAAGATCAGTCAATGATGACTCCAAAATTTTTTGGCATAAGCAGCTTGAAGAATGGAATTGCCATTAACAGAGGTGGGGAGAACTCAGGGAAGTTCCAAATTTGGGATACTGGAGTTAAGAACTGGGTTTTGGGAGGGCACCTGGGTGGCTCAGTTGGTTAAGCTTCTGACTCTTGGTTTCAGCTCAGGTCATGATCTCAGGGTTGTGGGATTGAGGCCTGTGTCGAGCCCCATGTGGAGCCCTGCAATCAGTGAGGAGTCTGCTTGAGATTCTCTCCCTCTCTCCCCCTCTGCCCCTCCCTCAATGTGCATGCTCTCTCTTTCTCAAGTAAATAAATAAATCTTAAAAAAAAAAAAGAACTGGTTTTGGTTATGTTAGATTTGAGGTGCTTACTAGACCTCTAAGTGGAGGTGTCCTTACTTAGGGATGGATGGTCGTTACCCTTTGGGATGGGGTGAGCGTGTTCCATGTTTGGGGACAAGGGTGCATAGGGATACTTGGGTAACCTGAGTGGTGGATTATAGCAGAGAATGCTGTATCTATCAATACCCAGCCTCATTTTCTTTCTTTAATAAGAGAATCCTGAGTGTTAGTTAACAATTGCCAGCCTTCTTTTCAGCTTTCTGAAATCATACGACCTAGTTTTAGCTAATATGGTGATGGCAGAAGTAACGTAAGTCACCCGAGGTCATACTTTTAAAAGGAATGGTAGCAGACTGATTGACCTTTAAACTGGGATGCAGATGTGAGGGCTAGTGCTAGAGCAGCCATCTTAGATCATGCAATGGAAGCCACGTGTTGAAGACAATGAAAAGTTTTAAACATACCAAAAACAGAGAGATAGTATAGTAAACCCCCATATAAACCATCATTTGTATTTAGCATTTATTAACATATTGCCATATTTCCTTCATTTTTTTGCCAATATATTTTAAGTAAAATTACAACAACATGCTATTTCATCCCTAAATTCTTCAGTATGCATCTCTAAAATGTAAGGTCATTTTTCTACATGATCAAAGTATCAGGATCACAATTAACAAAATTAGTAACAATCCCTTAATATATTATCTCATATTTATTTTATATTTCTATTTCTCCAATTGCCCCCTAAATGACTTTTAAACTAATTTGGTTGAATAAAGATGCTATCAAGGTCCATTGTATTTGTTGCTGTGTTTTAAATCTCCTTTAATCTAGAATAAACTTACTCTTTCCTTTTTTATTCTTTGATGATGGTGACCAATTGAAGAGACACGGTCAGGTGTCCAATAGGATGACTCATCTTTTAAGAGTAAAAGTCAGTTCTTCTGGGCGCCTGGGTGGCTCAGTTGGTTAAGCGACTGCCTTCGGCTCAGGTCATGATCCTGGAGTCCCTGGATCGAGTCCCGCATTGGGCTCCCTGCTCGGCAGGGAGTCTGCTTCTCCCTCTCCCACTCCCCGTTTGTGTTCCCTCTCTCGCTGTGTCTCTCTCTGTCAAATAAATAAAAATAAAATCTTTAAAAAAAAAAAAAGAGTAAAAGTCAGTTCTAAATTTAGGTTAGAATTTGGGGCAAGAGTATGTCATAGATTACACTATGGACCTCATATCTCGTCACATCGGAAGGCACAGAAAGTCTGGTTATCCCATTATTAGAGATGCTAAAATTGTAAATTGATTTCAAAATCACTTTTTAAAACAATATAAAATACCTAAGAAAGATAAACAGACATTGACATATTTTCATCCAATAATCCAATTCATGGAAATATGCTTTAAGGGAGAAAGGAACCCAAAGTTTTATGAAGATTTTAGGTCCTTACCTCTTTTATGAAAAAACTGGAAACAATATGAATGTTAAACTGTGGTAACTCTGGTTCATTCATTCCTTTATTTAATATTTATCTAGCTCTTACTATGGGCTAGACACTGGGTTAGGGCCTAGGAAGTTAAAGACAAATACGGTATGGTCCCCACCTCAGGATCTGCTAAGGGGAACATGCAAGCATATACACATCTGCTTCACACTGTGAGGAAAAACACAATGGGGAGGATTTCCCATCTTTAATGATTTCAGTGTATTTCCTCCAGTGCCCTTCCAGTTCCGCAGATGAGGAGGCACTCAAAAATGGATTTCCAATTCATTTGACATTAATGTCTACTATAACTGCAGTGTGGTTTTATAAAAGATAAGCAACATGATTTTTCAGGTAGCACATATTGATCCCCTCTAGCCCTGAAACATTGAAGAGTTCCAAGATAGGAGAGATGATATTTGTTCAATAACAGAATTGTATCCATCAAGTTTTAATGGCCTGGGAGAGAAGGGATGAGGGGGAAATGAGCACGATGTATTTGTAGATGTAAATCATATCAGTTTTTTTTTTTTAAGATTTTATTTATTTGACAGAGAGAGACACAGCGAGAGAGGGAACATAAGCAGGGGGAATGGGAGAGGGAGAAGCAGGCTTCCCTGCCAAGCAGGGAGCCCGATGCGGGGCTCTGTCCCAGAACCCTGGGATCATGACCTGAGCTGGAGGCAGATGCTTAACGACTGAGCCACCCAGGCGCTCCAAATTTTATCAGTTTTTAATGATTTTTTTTTCTGTCTCTGAGCCTAAAATTATGTCCCAAAGGTAGCTTACTCCATGGCAGTGGTGGGTCATGCATATGGCACTGCCAGCCCCAAGTTAGCAGCAGGGCAAGCACCTAGGCGCAGGTGTGAACAGTCCCATGTCCCACATCAGAGGACCGGAGTGCTGCTGACCCTTCTAAACACAAAGGCTTACTGCCACAGTCTCAAAGTGAAGCTGATCGAGTTAGGCTCAGACATTTTTAATGTTCACCTGATAAGCTACCCCTCAAAGTATGTTTCTATAAAGCAGTTTAAGAGTTTATGACTGGGTGGCTCAGTTGGTTAAGCGTTTACCTTCGCTCAGGTCATGATCCCAGGGTCCTGGGATCGAGCCCTGTATCGAGCTCCTTGCTCAGCTGAGAGCCTGCTTCTGCCCCTCACCCCTGCACATGCTCTCTCTCTCTCTGTCTTAAATAAATAAATACAATCTTTTTAAAAAAAGATTTTATGATTGACCTGCATGAGAATTTAAGATGTTCTTAGTCCATTCCTCTACCTTTCAACAGGATCATGACTACCTCAACTCATAAAAAAAAGAACCTATCTTATTTTTTTTAAAATCAGTAATAATGATAAATGCCCCCAAGGAGTTTCACCATTTCTGCTACTAATTGGCTCTGTTGTTTACAGACATTGGCATTTAAGGGCACCCTCCTACATTCCTTGTTCTTCAGTTTCAACTTTGTTCCTTTAGTTCTAATCTTGGCTAAGATGAGGTGCCCAGGATCATTCCCTTGCCCACCCCCAACCTCCACTTCATCCACCAAAAACCTTGGCTCTACTTGGCTAACTCCTATTGCAAAACTTCCAAATCACATGCCACCACGGGCTAGCATACCGCTTGTTTTTCAAGGGACAGTGAGAGGAAAATTTCTAGAAATTTATGCTATGCACAGTCTCCTCTCCCAACTTGAGTAGCCCAGGGGAGCTTCCCCTGCCTGTTTTGAGGAGGCACTTATCTAGACACCTTTTCCAACCTACTTCAAAATTCTTATTAGCAATTCCAGAAAATGTAAACGACTCTATAGTGACAAAAACAGATCAGTGGTTACCTGGGGATGGGGAGGGAAGGAGGAAAGGGACACTAGGAAGCTTTTGGGGGAGACGGAAATGTTCCTTATCTTGACTGGTGATGGCTTCAAGGTTGTATGCATATGTCAAATGTGATCACATTATACCTGCTAAATATATGCAGTTTATTGCGCATTAATTATACCTCAGTAAAGTTGTTTAATGAATTCGTATTGGCTCCTAATTCAACTTCTTTCAGATCCAACCTCATTTCAGAAGGCGTGGCTTAGTAATTTACAAAGCCAGATCCTTCAGTCAGTACCATGTCCCTCCAATCCCCAGGGCTAGAAACCACTGCAGTAACATCTTCACACAAGCTGCGTAAATCAGCGTTAGTTCCCTATAATCATGTGATCACTTCACTGTCCATGGGGCCCAGAGAAATTAAGTTGATTACAGTCTGTTCCTGCCATGCTTGCCATTCAGCTGTGTGTGGGCTGCTGTGTGACATTGGAGGGGCAGACCTTGCTTAATACAATGGACATTTCATAGATAAATATTCTGAAGAGGGCTTTCGTCTTTATGTATATGGACCGCCACCCCCACCAAGACCTCCTCAAGGCTATGACTAAGACTTGTCCATTCTGAATGTGTTTGTTGCTTTGGAGGTGCTTTGGGGTTCACCTGGCATCTCCTTCCCCACAGCATTCCAGCCATGTTTTAAAGGGAAGGCGACTTTCCTTCCACATCAGTCCCCATCAGCCCTTTTCCTCTATCCCCTTCATAAGGGAGCAATGAAGAGAGATTGTGGGAACACTGAGCATCTCAGAACAACTCCAGAGGCTTCCAGAGCAAAGGCTCCAATCACATTTAGCTCTAAGGCAAGGCAGAATAGAGAAGATGAATAACACAAGCATCCACATCTGAGCTGCCTTTTCCAAGAAAAAATATTTCTTCTTCATTTCACCTGGGTGAAAAAGGAGGGACACAATTTTTAAAACTCATGTTCAGATTTAATTGAATGTGATCAAATCCTGGCTCAAAAGAGTCCACACAGAATTGGAATTTATTGACTACTATCACTTGGAGATCCAGGGTGGGTCTCTTCAGGCACAGATGGATCCAGATGTTGAAGGCTACTGTCTGACCTCTGTCTCCGTCTCTCTCCTGTCTCCCTCTCAGTCCTCTGTGATAGCTGCATTCTCCACCTGGAGGGTCACAGAACTTGTCTTTTCTCTTGTGAAATTTCGTGGTTCTCATTCATCTGGGGGGAAAGGAGATTCTTCAACTCTGGTGGAAAGGCTAATGCCCTGCCTTTGTCTGTGCTATCTTGCTTTTGCAGCAGGAGGAAAGGCCATTGGATTGCCCTCCCCATTCACAGGAAAATAATGATGCCAACTTGTAATTTATTCAGAGCACAGATAAACTTGACCTTCACAGAGAAGAAAATAGCTCTGAGAGGAGGGAATGTATTGATGAATGAAATATCATCATTCTTGGCCTTAATCTGTAAGGCTTAGATATACAGTAATAGACATTCATGGAGGAAAGGGGCACCTGTAATCACCTTCTATTATGTGCCAGAGATTTATGTTCTCATAAAGCCCATAATTTGAGATTCTTTCCCCCTCCCTTACTCAATGCTATTCCACCTAAAAGAAAGGAAATTTTAGCTGGTATTGCTGTGATTCAAAAGTAAGTCTAGCTTGTGCTAAATCCTCTTCTTTTACCATTGAGCCCCTCACCTCCTTGGTTCCAGCTCTGCCATATATTGGCTACATGACCTTGGGCAAGTATTTCAATCTCTCCAAGCTTCTTCTCTCAAGGGCTTACCATGGATTGGACAATCTTCTTCAAATTGATCTATAGATTCAACACATGTTTGATCAAAATCCTTGAAGGCTTTTTTTGTAGAAAGTGACAAGCTGATTCTAAAATTCATACAGAAATGCGAAGAATCTAGAATAGCCAAAACATTTCGGAAGAAGTAAGGTTTCAGTGGGTGATTTTTGTTCTTCTAAGATTCTCTTCTTACCCCTAATGTTCTTCAGTTTTTCCGAAAGTGTCTGTATGTGGATTTATCTTTATCTATCCTACATGGGTTTTAGTACTGACTATGAATCCAAGGACTTATGCCTTTCTTTAGTTCTAGAAATTTCCCAGCATTTTCTTAGAATATTACCTTTTTCCCCCCTTTCTAACTCACTTCTTCTGGACTTCCTTTTAGATGTTTGTTAAAGACTCTCAGTCTAATTTCTTTTTGTGTGTGTTTTATTTTTCTCTCTTTCTGTGCTAACTTCTAGTTTCATCCCTTGTGACTCACTTCCAATTGATTAATATTAGAGTTTGATCTATTGGGTCTTTATTTCATTTATTTTTTATTTCTAAGATTTCTAATTGATTCCTTAGCATATCTACCTGGTCTTGTTTCATTTCTGTTTGGTTTTGTTCAATAGTTTCTTATTTTATAACAATTTCTTCATCTCCTGAGAATTCTTAGCATAAAGTCATTTTCAGATTACTCCATTATTTTTATTTTATGTGGTACGAATTCATCTCTTGGTCCCTGCTCTCAGGAGCTGGACAGACAATACCCTAACCTAAAAATGCATGTAATACAATAAAAGATAACTAAAAGGAAAGCTAGGATAAATGTATGATGGTCTAGGGTGATTAGGAAAGTTGCCCTGAGTTGATGGAAGTTAAAAAGAAGGTTTAAGAAAATGGCACCTTCACACCTACCTGTGTGGTTTATTTCATTTATCCCTGTTGGAAAATGTCTGCTTCCACTGAGAAATACTGAAAACAACTGTTTCTCCAGCAAAATAATGTTTCTGCCTGGCTCAACAGTCAGTAATTTTATTAAGGTATGATAAGGTGGCCTAATATTATTTTATTAATCCCTAAAGCCAGATACCATCTTCAAATTATGAATAGCATAAACAATGTGACCAACTTTAATTTCAAGGAAGTTCCCAGTCACCCAAGTTCATGAAATAAGGAAGACAGTGAAATATTCACCTGGAAAAAAATAATCATCCACAGTCTTGACAGCTGGGGAAAAAGAGAAGAATTTGGATCTACATTTTAAATAAGAAGTCCCCCCTCAAATTGAAGACGACTTTAAGTGTTTTCAAATTAAAACCAACAGAATGGGTAGAATCAGATTTTATTGGTGGATTTTTTCTTCTTTTTTCTGTATCTTACCTATTCCTTCACCATCACCACTTTCCACTCACCTAATTCCTATCCTCATATCTCCCCATGGAGGGAAATGAGAAGTTTAACATTCAAAACCGCTGGACAAATTTTCCATGAATGTTTTGCCATTGCTTTTACTTTCCCTAGTTCAATCTATAAAACAATAAGGTGCCTAAATCAACTGTCAAAATATGTTCTAAGCCCATGAGTGAAACATGAGTGTCTAAAAGTGACTCTAAATCATTAGTCCATTCTTCAGTTCTAGAAAAAGCATACTGTACTGGAGTTCTATAAAATTTGAAACAATTAAAAAAATAGTTCCTCATATATGTAAGCCACTGGAAAGACATTTTACAGTGATCTCATTTAATTCTCACAATACCCCAAAGGGTAAGCACTATTATTATCATTATCCTCATTTTACTGATAAGAAAACTAAGGGTCTGAGGGGATAAATACCTTGCTCAAAGTCTCACAGTTAGGGGCATCTCGGTGGCTCAGTCGTTAAGCGTCTGCCTTTGGCTCAGGTCATGATCTAGGGGTCCTGGGATCGAGCCCCGCGTTGGGCTCCCTGCTCCACAGGAAGCCTGTTTCTCCCTCTCCCACTCCCCCTGCTTGTGTTCCCTCTCTCGCTGTGTCTCTCTCTGTCAAATAAATAAAATCTTTAGGGCGCCTGGGTGGCTCAGTTGGTTAAGTGACTGCCTTCGGCTCAGGTCATGAACCTGGAGTCCCGGGATCGAGTCCCACGTCGGGCTCCCTGCTCAGCAGGGAGTCTGCTTCTCTCTCTGATCCTCCCCCCTCTCATGCTCTCTATCTCATTCTCTCTCTCAAATAAATAAATAAAATCTTTAAAAAAAATAAAAAAATAAAATCTTTACATTAAAAAAAAGTCTCACAGCTAAGGGGAAGAACCAAGATTTGAACCCAAGCATTCTGAGTCCAGAACTTTTGCTCTGCAGCACTACACAGTACTTCCCTGTATCTGAGTAACCCAGAGCCATTTCTTATAGTTTCTATTTGTTTCCATTTCCATCTTACCAATCTATTCACTCATTCTGTCAGTTTTTTCCTTTTAATCTTTACACATATTTTAACAACTCTTAAAGTCTTTGTCTTCTTACACTTCCATTCACTAATTCCCATCAATCTTTTCTTTTAAATCTTGAACTTATTTGCAGCACCGTTTTAAGTCTTTTTCTGCTAATTCCAACATCTGGGTTGTTTTGAGGTGTACTTCTATTTGATGCCTTTTCTATTGATTATGGGTCTTATTTTCTTGCTTTCCATATGTGATAATTTTTTATTACATGTTGAACATTGTAGATGATACATTGTAGGAAGTCTGGGCTATGCTGTTTTCCTTTAAATAGTGTTAGATTTTGCTCTGACAAGTGGCTAAATTATTGGTGGACCTTCTTGATCTTGTCAGGCTTTGATTAAAGCTTTGATAAAGCCACCCAGTTGTGTCCATGTCCTAGAGATGTGGCCCTCAATCTAGGATGTGTTCTTTACTCCTAAAAGTAAGGTCTGAGGTCTCCACTGAATGCTCAAGGGCTCAGTAAGATCTCTGAACTCTGGCTACATAGAGATCTCAGTGTTTCCCAGCTCTTTACCACATCTATTTAGCTCTCTGCATTCCAGCAGAGTCTTGCCTTGCACATTCATTGCTCAGACTGCTTACCCTTGTGCAATCTCTCCTCTTTGACACCCTGCTCTGATTCCAGCCACCCAGCCACTCCAAAGTTCATTCTCTGAACTGCTCCACCCTGCAAGACCCTTGTGTTCCACTTGGACTCAACTTTTCTGCTGGAGTCTGGAAAGTGCCCCCAGGCGTAAGGCCAGGGAAAATATAAGTTTCTTCTCTCAATAATCAGAGTCTTGCATGGCCTGCTGTTTTTTACTGAAAATAGTTGCTTTATTTATTTTATCTAGTTTTAGAATTGCTTACAAGTGGGGGACAATGAGCAAAAAAGTGTGTATTTTGGGGGCAGTAGGTGCCTCTTATTTGCTAAGCTTTATAATATGCCAAACATATTTTCCAGGCAAGGCCAGCATCTGCAGCTAGTGACCTAGTTATGTGTCATTTCCAATATATCATATTTCATAGACTCTAAGACCCTATTGGTTGTAAAACTCACCATTATTTTAGGAACACTGAAGCAGAAAACACTGTTGGTGAAACATAATTCCTTGATAGTCATTCTATAGATGCATATATCAGCCACACCCGCCCCTTGTCGCTTTGAAATTTCTTTCATCTATTCTAAGGAATTTGGCAATCTCTCCTGCCTTCAATTGCATGACTTAGAGGGTACTGGGAAATCATTTTGTTAAGTATCTTAATACAAAATGCAGCACAGCTTTGTCTGCTTGTGGGTATCTTCCTTTTTATGACCTATATGAAGGACTTGACTATTGTTTGCTGAGAAAATATAGAACTGCAATAATTTTTCCAACAATGCTTATTTACTTCACTGACAACATCTCTAGGTTTTACTCTTGTTTCTGTGCTTTTCTATGCACACAACAACTTTTCATTTCAATGTCAGTTGTAGAGCAATCTTTCCAAAGACATTCAAAATAGTGTTTAAAGCCAACATGCGTATGGGTGTCTGGCTTGCTCAGTCAGTGAAGCGTAAGACTCTTGATCTTGGGGTCGTGAGTTCAAGCCCCACTTTGGGTTTAGAGATTAACTAAAAATAAAATCTTCTAAAAAAAAAAAAGCCAACATACATAACCCAACAATGTACATTACTCAGTTGACATGGCACCAATATGAACAACCAAGGCCAAGTTTGTACATCTGTATGCAATGACAATCACATGTCACCTAGTCTCCAGTGAATATAAAATGCCACAGATTGTAATTCATGTCCTGATTTCAGAAATGTTAAAGTGTGAAAAAATATCTACTTCATATAATTGATAAAATATGGTACACATAAATTATGCACACACACGCACTCTTATATGACATAAAACCATGCCCAAAAGGAAGTAATTTACTCATAAAAGGTCTTCTAAGTGCTGTTCCCATTTTGACAACTTCAAGCACACTTCAAAATTGCATCAGTGTTGACCTGTTAGTTGGCCTAGTTTTGCAAATTGAACTACAATTTAAGCACACGTTTCATAAAATGAAAGTAATTACAGTGTGGGCATTCTGAAGGCCATCCCTTGATCTCACCACATACACTTAGCTGGGAGAGTGTAAATCATCCTAAATGCACACCCTTTGCTTCAGGGACTGATGTTAGCTGAAGGTTACTTCCTCAGGCCCAGCGATTACTGCAGAAGTCCTGTCCCAAGGATGAGGGGGAAAGACTATGCTCTTGGACTTGTAGCCTCTCTTGGAAGCATGACTAAGGCAGTTCCCAGCCTCTAGGCTGGGTCCTGTGGGGATACCGCAGGTAAGCACAATGCTACACCTTCTCCCTAACCCTCAACCCTGGAAACAGACATGAGTGATACAGGCTCTTTAAAACTGGCTTTTAGTGTATTTAACCATTTAAATTTCCTAAAATTGGGAACTATTTAGGCAAGGTGCGAGTTTATATCCCAGAGCCAACAGTGCAAGTGCGACATTTTTTTTTTTTCCAATTCTCCAGAAAATCTGTTTAAAGACTTGGGAAATCCCAACAAGCAAAAAGCATGTTTTAATCTTCAGTGATGGTGGCAGTAGTTGGCATAAGTTATGTGCTGGTTATGTGTTATATGTTAGGACTTTGTGTGCCTGATCTAGTCCTCACAGCTACCAAGAGAAGTAGGTGTCGTTATGCTATTCATTTTACAGATGAAAAACTGATCATCAGAGAGACAGAGTAACATAGGCAAGGCCACACAGCCAATAGGGGCACAGCAGGGATTTAAAATTTAAGACTGTCTGACACCAAAGCCTGTGCTCTTATGATTCAAAGAATGTCGTCCCCTTTTTCCCCAGCTTCTCCATTCAAACCTCTTTCAAGTATAACCTACCATCTCAAGTAAAATAGTGCTCCACCCAAGGGACTGTCTGACAAGGTGAAGAATAAATGCTAAGCTCATACCTCAGAGGCAGAGTGAGCCCACAATTGACAGGAAGTGTCCTATCCTGGAGGAGGGGGAGAAGCTCAGGTAGCAAGCACCTCATTTTCCAAACACAGCAGGCTTAGTCCACAATTGAACTCACCAACATCCCACAAAGTCTGTGGGTTACCAGCTTCCCATTTCCACTAAATCCCTTAAGCTAATGTTAGCCTTAAAGGGGGATATGAGATTATGCCCTGGGTGTGCTTGGGCCACATGGGCCCTGAGTATAAAAGGCACAATTGGAAAATTCAGTCAATGGTGAGCAGTGACAGGGACAGGCCCCAGGGTTAAAATGGAAGGCACGTGGTTAGAGAAACAGTCTTCCGTAGATGCCCTTACTCTGGTTTGGCCCTGGATCTCGGGTCCAGAGAGAAGACAGATGCCAGTGAGGTGAGGAAACTGTGAAGTCAGGAAAATGTGGAGGTCACTACCAGAAAGAGCTTCTGAACAGTCCAGTTTTGCAGTGATTTGCTGCACAACAATAGATTTGGAAGGAAGGAAGGAAGAAGGAAGGAAAGAAGGAAGGGAAGGGAAGGAGGGAAGGAGGGAGGGTTGGATCCAGAGGTTATGATAACAGCCTAGGGAAGAACCCATGAGGACCTAACTATAGGAATTGAGAGGGAAAAAGGTCACCTTTGATTTGGCCCAGAAAACCCAGAGCCTCTAAGCCTGGACAGACATGCAAATAAACCAGCAGCCAGAATCTCCACTGCTGAAGCCTTCCAAGTTGGACAACAAATCATCAGACGTCTTTGTCGCTGCCCCCAGATAAAGGTCCAGCATTTGTCACTTCTCCCTGAAAGGAAGAGCATGTTTTCATTCCCAGCAGTGATCAGGTCCTGGCTGCATAGAGGCTTTGTTGATCTCAATGACAAGTCCTTCACAAGAGTGTCCCTGAGAAGTGGCTGCTCGGGGACAAACGCAGAAGGCCTAGCAGCACCTGGCATCCCGTCCTTTCCTAAATTTCCATCCACTCTTATTTCCCTTTTATAAAGATTCAAAAATTCACTTATTTTATGTAGACATAATTCCTTCCCCATCCAAGAGAAATAATAATAATCCCGGTTTTCCCAGGACCATCCTAGTACTTGACACCAAGGCAGCTGCTTAAAAATAATAACCCATAAAGTGACTCTCTCTTATCATTCAAATAATTACATTGAGCCTCTCCTGGGATTGGGACGTCCTTTGGAGTATCTGTGGGCAGGGGAGGAATTAGCAGTAAGCATGGGGGCTCCTCCTTTGCCTCCAGCAGAGAGAAGCTTTTAAGGACTCACTCAATTGTGCTTATCTAATGGCATGTATGTGCGCATGTGCGTGCCCTACAACTTATCCAGCAGACAACCAGGAAGAATGAAAAGGTATGTTTGCACAGCTCAGTGGTGGGGAGATCTCAAAAGGACACCTGGAACCGTCCAATGGAGCCACATCCCTGCAACTTCCTTCTCCCCCATTCCACTTTACTGTCTCCACTCCATGGAATTCATTCTGGTCTTGTATAAGAGTCACAAGGGAAACAAAGGCAAAAATGAACTATTGGGACTTCATCAAGATAAAAAGCTTTTGCACAGCAAAGGAAACAGTCAACAAAATCAAAAGACAACTGACAGAATGGGAGAAGATATTTGCAAATGACATATCAGATAAAGGGCTAGTATCCAAAATCTGTAAAGAACTTATCAAACTCAACCCCCAAAGAACAAATAATCCAGTCAAGAAATGGGCAGAAGACATGAACAGACATTTTTCCAAAGAAACATCCAAATGGCCAACAGACACATGAAAAAGTGTTCAATATCACTCAGCATCAGGGAAATCCAAATCAAAACCTCAATAAGGTACCACCTCACACCAGTCAGAATGGCTAAAATTAAGTCAGGAAACGACAGATGTTGGCGGGGATGTGGAGAAAGGGGAACCCTCCTACACTGTTGGTGGGAATGCAAGCTGGTGCAGCCACTCTGGAAAACAGTATGGATGTTCCTCAAAAAGTTGAAAATAGAGCTACCATACGATCCAGCAATTGCACTACTGGGTATTTACCCCAAAGATACAAATGTAGGGATCCGAAGGGGCACCTGCACCCCAATGTTTATAGCAGCAATGTCCACAATAGCCAAACTATGGAAAGAGCCCAGATGTCCACCAATAGATGAAAGGATAAATAAGATGTGGTATATATATAATGAAATATTATGCAGCCATCAAAAAATGAAATCTTGCCATTTGCAATGACATGGATGGAACTAGAAGGCATTATGCTAAGTGGAATAAGTCAATTAGAGAAACAGAATTTATCATATGATCTCACTGATATGTAGAATTTAAGAAACAAAACAGAGGGTCATAGGGGAAGAGAGGAAAAAATAAAGCAAGATGAAACTGGAGAGGGAGACAAACCATAAGAGACTCTTAATCATAGGAAACAAATTGAGGTTTGCTGGGGTGAAGGGATGGGGTAACTGGGTGATGGACATTAAGGAGGGCATGTGATGGAATGAACACTGGGTGTTATATAAGACTGATGAATCACAGACCTCTACCCCTGAAACCAGTAACACATTATATGTTAATTAATTGAATTAAAATAAACATTAAAAAGAAAGAATCACCTGTTGGAGTGGACACTGTCTCTATTCTACCCAGTTGCCCTTTGATCCCTTTTGTGGCTGCTGTGCTCCCCTGCCCCAGCTTCTAATGGCTTCTACTCAGGATTCTATCTAGAGGGTTGTGTTCAGGCTACTGGAGTCTCTTTGCTGGCACCTCCAGAGAACTGGAAGTGCCAGTGAGCTTGCCTGCCCTTAACAGTGACTGACTGACAGTTGCAGGAGAACAAAAGCTCAGCCTTTTGCCTCGAGTAGGGACATCACCAAGATGTAATTTAAATGCCAGAGCTTCCCTGCCAGATTGAGTGGAGGCTATGCATGGTTCTATGTGTGGTTCTATGGGGCTCTGTCTGGGATACACCTTGCCTTGGCTTCCTCCATTCCTGCCCTGCTTCTCCCACTCTCCTACCAGATGCATCACTCTGGGGAGTCCAGCCAAGACATTTCAGGAGCTTGTCAAAAAGCACACTTTGGTCCCACCTTCAGAGGTTCTGATACAGTAGGTCTAAGATGAGACTCAAATTCTGCCTTGTTGAACTTATCAAACTCAACACCCAAAGAACAAATAATCCAATCAAGAAATGGGCAGAAGACATGAACAGACATTTTTCCAAAGAAGACATCCAAATGGCCAACAGACACATGAAAAAGTGCTCAACATCGCTCGGCATCAGGGAAATTCAAATCAAAATCTCAATGAGATACCACCTCACACCAGTCAGAATGGCTAAAATTAACAAGTCAGGAAATGACAGATGTTGGCGGGGATGCGGAGAAAGGGGAACCCTCCTACACTGTTGGTGGGGAATGCAAGCTGGTGCAACCACTCTGGAAAATGGTATGGAGGTTTCTCAAAAAGTTGAAAATAGAGCTACCATATGATCCAGCAATTGCACTACTGGCTATTCACCCCAAAGATACAAATATAGGGATCCGAAGGGGTATGTGCACCCCGATGTTTATAGCAGCAATGTCCACAATAGCCAAACTATAGAAAGAGCCAAGATGTCCATCAACAGATGAATGGATAAAGAAGATGTGTTATATATACAATGGAATATTATGCAGCCATCAAAAAAAAACCAACAGCAACAAAATCTTGCCATTTGCAATGATGTGGATGGAACTAGAGGGTATTATGCTAAGCAAAATAGGTCAATCAGAGAAAGACATGTATCATATGATCTCACTGATAAGAGGAATTCTTAATCTCAGGAAATAAACTGAGGGTTGCTGGAGTGGTGGGGGGTGGAAGGGATGGGGTGGCTGGGTGATGGACATTGGGGAGGGTATGTGCTATGGTGAGTGCTGTGAATTGTGTAAGACTGATGAATCACAGACCTGTACCTCTGAAACAAATAATACATTATATGTTAAAAAAAAAAAGAGAAGATAACAGGAGGGGAAGAATGAAGGGAGGGAAATCGGAGGGGAGACGAACCATGAGAGACTAGGGACTCTGAGAAACAAACTGAGGGTTCTAGAGGGGAGGGGGGTGGGGGGATGGGTTAGCCTGGTGATGGGTATTAAAGAGGGCACGTTCTACATGGAGCACTGGGTGTTATATACAAACAATGAATCATGGAACACTACATCAAAAACTAATGATGTAATGTATGGTGACTAACATAATAAAATAAAATTTAAAGAAATAATAAAAATAAAAACAAATTAAATTAAATTAAAAATTAAAAAAAATAATAATAATAAAATTCTGTCTTTTTAATAAGCACCCCTCATGATTCTGAAGGACGGGATCAATCAGTGGACTCTACACTGAGAATGACTCGTCCAAAATAAGTGATTCATACTTAAGGAAATATACACTTGGGTTTCTCATGTGGTTTGATGGTCCTAAAAATGGATGAGAGTCCTGATGTCAGGCTGAGGCCACTGTGCATTCAGCAAATGCTTTGCCAAGTTGTGCAAAAGGAAGCTTCTGCAACCCGCTAAGATAAACCCTAGTGTCTACATCCACATGTCAGCCCCTGGGAGAAGTAAACTCTTCCAGGCCAATGCACTCCCGCAGTTACCACAACATCCCAGGATGGTGCAGGACTCCTAGCCACACAGTCCTCAGGGAGTTTGTTGCTTGTGACAGGGGTAAGCATGAGGAGTATTTTTAAACTCAAATATGACTCAGATTGATGGAAGCTGCAAATTCAACTGTCGTAATTTGGGTTTTCCTAGAAGTAGACCTGAGCAAAGGCTTTGGGAGCAAGTGGTTTATTCGGGAGGGGATCCAAGACAACACACGGATGAAAATAAGGAAGTGAGGCAGAGCAAGGAGGGCAGCCAGTGAAAGGAGCATTGCTGAGCATGGTGCCACCACAGGCCATCGGGGCTGAACCCTGTTGGGGACCGATGGCAGCCAGCGTAGAACATGGCTTAGGAGAGAGAGCTGGGGATGTGTTCACCACTTCCCATGAATCATTGGTTGAGGGCTGCTTCCGGGGGGCCATTAATCCCCAGCACTTGAAGTCACTTCCGCAGGGCAGAGCAGGCTCCTCCCACCACCAGAGAGAAAGCTTGAGCAAAGAGTCACAGGGCTGGGAGCTGGAAGTCAGTCCCACCCACAAGGCACCCATGGCATCTGATAAAGCATCTATATCAATATGTGAGGTAAGTTCTTTCCAATTACAGTGCTTATTACATGGTCCCTTTAAAAAAATAAAATAAGAAAGCAAGAAAGCGAACAGCTATGGATGGAAGAAAAAGAAACACAGCCATATCTTAAAACCAGCAGCATTTCTCTAGACGAATCCTTTAGACCCATCTGTATCTTCCCAAGGAGAGCAGATTGCTTTGTGAGCTCCAGGGCTGGTGACAAACCCAGTTTCTCGCTTCTGATTTTCCCAGCTGTGTGTACAGCACGAGCGAATGCCTTTAGCAGCCTGGCAACTCTTGAGGCAATTAGGGTTGCCAAGAAATAGCTGCACTATCACTCCTGCTCTCTGCGTCCATGATTTCTCTTTAAAATTAGCATCTTGTTATACAAGGGTCCTCCATGAGGAGCCCAGAAAAGAACCTCCCCAAAATTGACAGTTTTAGTGGACTTGAGCTTTTAGTGTGGTTCTCCCCGCACTTTGACTTCAATGGAGCCACTATTCTCTGGAAAGGGAGTGTGAGTGATAAAACTCAGGAGGCGTGGCGCGGATCTGTGTAAGTGACATAATCCCAAACGCCTCTCACCTCTACCCCATCCTCCCTTGAGTGTCTCCTCCTCCGTATCTCGTCCTGAGACCAGTCTTTTTGTTCCAAGAAGAGCTGAATGTGGGAAAAGGCTGAAAATGCAGGTTTTCTTGTCCCCGAAACCTCACCTCACTCCACTAAGGTTTATCCCATTAAAAGAGCTCACAGCGTTCTAGGAATTGATTCCTGTGTGACTTGTTCGACGGTTGTGCAAACACAGGATCAGGAAACCAAAGTGACTCGTTCTGGGTTACACAAACTATGGCAGGGAGACCCGGGATTTACGAAGTTCCCAGAATCAGAAAAGAAAGAGAACGGTACTCGGCATGAGAAAGAAGACATGTTTCTTGAACATTTCTCCAGGCAAAATATTTGTACCCATTGGCGCACACATTCCCCAAAGAATAAGAACAAAATAGGAAGACTTGTGTGTTTTTACAGTTCATGAATGTAATGGGGTCTGTCCTCAGGTTTGCACTTAGGGGCTGCAGGAGACACTGTTGATGCTTCACGCATATCTCCACTGCCCACCTGAACACACCGGCAGCTGCTGGGGACAGTTCCCGAATAGGCTGGTGGCTGTCCACATTGACGACCTGCATCTCTATTCTCTGTCTGTGGTAGGTCCTCCTGCTCCCAACCCATCACAGAACCCTCAAACAAGAGGACACAGGAATCCTGGATTAATGATCCGGTGGGGCACTTGTGAGATGTTTCCTATATAGCTACTCAGAGGGGCCCCAGCCAGACTGAGCCTCAGTGTCCCTCATTAGTAACGTGTTCATCAACCCACACTTGATGTTTCCCTCTTCCCAGACTCATTTTACAAACTTCTCAGCTCAGCAATCTGAAATGCCCTCCCAAACACACCACCTGCATCCAGGTCTTTGTCTCAGGGTCTTTTTTTGGGGGAGGAGACCTAAATTAAGACAGGTATCCAAAATATAAACCAACTTTTTTTTTAAAGATTTATTTATTTATTTTAAAGAGAGAGGGCATGAGCAGGAGGGGCAGAGTGGGGGAGGTAGAGAGAATATGAAGCTGACTACATATTGAGTGTGGGACCCGATGTGGGGTTCGATCCCAGGATCCCAAGATCATGACTTAGGCCAAAATCAAGAGCTGGCCACCCAACTGACTGACTGAACCATCCAGGTACTCCATCAACCAACATGCTTGCTCAAAGACTGAATCTCTTTTTCCTTTCCACTCCCAGCTCCAGAAACTTACATAAGAAACACAATCTGGCAGATAAGATCATATTCTCACTCCTTTGCAAGTCCTCGGCAGCCTCTGGGCCTAGCACCCCGAAGCTCCCCGCTCAGCTGGAAGCCCGTCTGTTGCCAGCCATCTCCAGGGAAGTCACAGAAGCTGGTAAACAAACTCTTTCCTTCACTCATCATCCCGGGTGCTAGGAAAATATATGCACAGATCTCTCATTTCTGGGCTGCCAGTTTTTAACATTTTGTTGCACATGCTACAGGTTTGTGCTATTCCTTAAGGAATGAAAATCTAAATAGAACTTTTACATTTATGGGACAAATCCCCACAGTTCAAATATCACTGCTTTTTAGCGTGAAACCATTTCCTCTTTCTCTTTGGGCTACCTTTCCCACCAACACGCCCTTTGGACATTGCTCAAAGCTATCCCTATGCAAAGCAGCCCAATCTGCTTTTCTTAAAACCCCAAATCTCTGCCCACCTCCGCAGTAGAATCTGGGACCTCGGATCTCAGGCTTGTCCACAAGAAGTGATTACAGGTTGGATGGTGTAGTCAAGCCCATTGCTTAATAGCCTGGTAAGGAGGAAGAAATGTGTACTAATGTTCTCTCTGCACAAATGAGTAGCTCCAAGCAGGGCTTGATCCCAGAACCCCGAGATCATGACCTGAGCCGAAGGCAGACACTTAACCAACGAGCCACCCAGGCGCCCCCTAGGCTTGCATCATTATAGACAGGCTTTATTCACCTACTTGAATGTCCAGTGGGTCATTCAACATCATGTGCTTGTCTCTTTCAGGGGGTTGCCAGACACCCAGCATCCTGGTCCCCTTCCCCTCAACACCAGTAGGCACCCCTATTATTGTGCTCACCCAAAAAAAGTCCCCATACATTTCCAAAACCTCACCTAGAGGGCAGTACCAGCCACACTGAGAAGCACTGCCTAAAGTTGCCCCCTACATGCACTGGAATTCAGACAGAACTGTCCTCAAAATTTAAGTCCCAGTCATTCTATGAGGTCAGCTCTCCACCAACTCAGAGTTAATGCTCTCAGGCAGTGGGCGTGGCTGAGGAGCTGGCCCCGGAGCTGGAGCTGAAGAATTAATAAGCAAGAAAAGATAAATACGCTGTCCTTGACAGTTGAGAACAATTGCCATGGAGGGGAACTTAGCAATATTTATCAAAATGTTAAATGTGCATACCCTTTAATTCTGTAATTCTATAAACTCATGCCATCGGCATATTTGTGCATGTGCAGAATGATGTATATTCAAGGAGTTTCTGTTATCCTTGGAAAATACTGGAAACTATTTAAATTTAACAGGGCACTAGCTAGATGAATTATGGCACATCTATATAAAAGGGGTATTCTATAGATATTGAGGTAGAATTATGCCAACAATACAGAGTGACCCCAATATATATTTTAAGTGAAAAAGGTGAAGTAGAGAACATTATGTAATATGTGCTTCTGTCGGGAATTTATGTGCATGTGTGTGTACATACACATGTGCTTGTGTGTGTGTGTGTGTGAGTGTGAGAAAGAGAGAGAGAGGCTTATTTGATGTACTTGTATGTGCATAGACTCTCTTTGGAAGAATTTACTATAACCTAGAAGCACTCTTTGCCCCTAAAGAAGAGAAACTGGATGGAAGCATGGGGTGAGGGGAAGACTGAGTTTCATTATATACTCTTTTCTACCTTTTCAGTTATGAATTATGTGCATTTAATACCTACTCAAACCATTTAAATTTATTTTTTTTAAACTAAGAGCTTTCCCCAATAAGGTCATCCTGGAACAGCTGTGACCCCAGGCATTAACTCAAAGGAGAGCAAATGGCCTCCATTTGGCACCAGGTGGGCTGGTAAGGGGGGACGTGTCTCTGGTGGGTGCTGAGACAACTGCAGGGACACACCCTTGTCCTCTGTCACATGGGCCCCAGCTTCAGAGGGAAGCTGGATTGGCAGGGTTTCAAAGACTCCAGACCACTGGTCAAAGAACTTGAGTCTGTTCATTAACTTTTCCCGAGTATAGCCATAGAGGCTTCTTCTAAACCTTCTACAAATGAAAGTGAGCCGAGGGACAGGCCTGAGGACACTGGCAGCCAGTTTCCCCAGCAACTACCATTCCTCTTGGCTTTTCAGTATTAGTTTGAAAAGCAAAGACTCCTTCTGCTTGGAGATCAATGGCTGGGAGCTGACCTCTCTCCATTCCTATTTTCCACCCATGAGGCGATCTCCTGTTTCTGGCAGCTCTTACATCCTTGGCAAAAAGAAATGGTGCTGAAAACAATTCCTGTGATAATTTGGGTGTCAGTGACCCAGCCAAGGGGCAGCCAGTGGCTTGTCACTCACCACCAAACACCTTGTATATCCAGTCTATTGCACTAAGAGTTGTTTACTTGGTAAACATTTATTGATCACTTAGCATGCATCCAGCAGAAGTCACAGTTCCTGTCCTCTGGCAGATGAGATATTCACATAGATAAAGAGGTCAGTCAACAGATTTATTGAGCAACTGCTATGTACCAAGCACCGTTGAAGGAAATTCAGGTAAAATATGGTAAGCTCTAATATTGAGTGTTAAAGGAGTAAATCTGCAGTTTCCCTGCCCCACCTATCACCCCTTGGGGCCTGACCTTAATAGTGCCTGTGGGTCCAGTTTCCAAAACTAGCAGCTGCAGCTGTTCCCCTAAGGACTTCCCATGGGGGCTGGAAACCCCTCTGGCCCCCACACCCATTGGGCCAGGAGTGCTAGGGGATTAATACCCCTCTTCCAGGAACCACCCTCAACCAGTGACTGACTGGAGTTGGTGTATAAATACCCCAGCTCCCTCACCTACTTGGATAAGATAACTCTGAAGTACGGGTTCTACACTTGCCCTGAGGGTTCCCAGTGGGATTAACTACCACCCACAACCGTCATTTGACATTTATCATTTTGATGTTGCTGTTGCTCTTCTTACCCTCAGCCTGTTTCACTCACCTGTTGGTGTTTGGGTTTGTGACCCTTGAATGAGATTCAGAATACTCCTCCCCAGATTAAGGGATTCCACTAACCTTACAGAAATGCCAGCGAAAGAGGATTTTTCCTCTTTTCCATGCAGGTATGTTGCAGTCTGCTATGGGCTAAATGTTTGTGTCCTCCAAAAATTCATAGGTGGATGCCCTAACCTCTAATGTGATGGTATTAGGAGGTTGGACCTTTGAAGGTAATTAGGTCTAGAAGAGGTCATGAGGGTGAGGTCCTCATGATGTAATTGGTGCCCTAACAAGAACAAAATCATAGAGTTGCTCTCTCTATCATGTGAGAGGAAAAGAGCTCTCACAGGACCCCGACCATGAGGCCTTCTCAGCCTGACTTGGGTCTTCTCAGCCTCCAGGCTGTGAGAAATAAATGTGTATTGTTTAAGCCACCCAGTCTATGTATGGTATTTTGTTATAGCAGCCCAGCTAGTCCCCTTGGCTCCCTGGAAGCTATTCCCACCTCTACCATCAGCTTCTCTCTTCTCTACCTGAGAACTTTCTCTGACCCTACAGGAGAGGGAGGTCTATTCAGAAGTGAAGGGGGAGCTGACACCCCTGGAGCAGCCCTCAACCAATGGGGCACGGGAGCTGGTGGGTAAATGCCCCAGGCTCTTCTCCCAGCCTCAGGTAGGCTGGATATGAGGCATGTTCCACGAGGTATCTCACAAAGACCCCAGTGGAACTGTCCCCACAGCAGGAACCCGCTCATCAACATGCATTTGATTGTCCTCTCTCTTTCCCCTGCCCCCTCACCCCTGCTTCCTTGAGATCACTCCCAAATAAACTCCCTGCTCCCAGGTGTTGTCTCAGCCCTGCCTTTGCAAGCACTGAAACTAAGACAAGACATTCTAAGGGAACTCATCATTAAGGAAAGGAAACACTGTTCACAATGATCACAGCTACTTCCTTCTTTTCAATCAAATCATCCCAGGTGATAGCAGAAACATTGGCTCTGTGGGCCTTTGAAAAGTTCCAGGCCAAACAACGGCATTTCTAATACATGTTCCAGGGAAAAAACTCAAGACCCAAAAAAGAAGACTTCAAACCAACACCTTTTGAATCAGAGCAAATAGTCTCCTGACCTCCTTTAAAGGGGAATCGCTTGTAACAAGTTTAAATTCTGTGAATAATAAATTAGGAGGCTCTAGTACATCCCTGGAAATTCCACTAAGTTTTCTACAAGTGCAGAATGGACATATGTCTTTGAGATACCTCCCATGGCTAAAAATCCTACATTGCAATGATTGCATCTGTTGCAAGGACCCCTCTTTGGGGATGCCTCTCCAACTCTAAATAGAACTTCATTTAATTCTTTTCACCACAATCAGATGGAAATATCTAGCTTCTAAAACCAGTTAAAGTCACAAATTTCCTCTCACCACTACTCACTCTTAATGCCACATCTGGATATGTTGTCATGCTTTAAGCCCCCTGCATGTGAAGGAACTTCCACATCATGGGCAGTTCTGGGCCCCAGCTGGTGAGCCTCGCTCAGTGGTAAGGGGGTGAGGGGTGGGCAGGTGGGGAACAGAGAGGGCACTGCCTTTGCTTTTTCCTTTCCTGAGACAAGAGGATGGGCTTAGGGTAAAACTTAATTACCATCTCACACTTGGTGAAATACAAAAACAACCTCCAAACAAGGTAAAATCTCATTACAACTTCCATTGTGTTTATTGGCACTGAAAAGCAAAACCATTTCTCCTTAATATACATAGAGGTCTACATATCAAAGAGCCTAAAAGAGGGACCTCAAGCCAGGGTTTGCATATGTTCCTGCAAATCTTCAGCCCAAACCCTCTACCTGATCTACTTCTCTCAGAATCATTTGTGCCCATCGATGACCTACCACATACACAAATATTTTTCTTGTTTATTACCTATCTCTCCCACTAGAATGGAAGCACAATGAGCAGAGGGATTTTGTCTGTCTTGCTCCCTGTTGTACCCCAACAGTGCCTACTGGACAGCTGATGCTTTCAGTAGCATTATCCTGAAATTAGAGACAGCCATGGGGGCAAGTGGTTTATTTGAGAGATGATACCAGATACAAGAAGTGAGGAAATGAGAGGAGTAAGGCAAGGGAGAAGGAAAAGTCAACAAGGGGCACCTGGATGGCTCAGTCATTTAAGCATCTGCCTTTGGCTCATGTCATGATCCCTGGTCCTGGAATCGAGCCCCGCATCGGGTTTCGTGCTCAGCGTGGAGTCTGCTTCTCCCTCTCCCATTCCCCCTGCTTGTGCTCTCTCTCTCTCTCAAATAAATAAAAATCTTTAAAAAATAAAAGAAAAATCAGCTAAAGAGAGGTTATCAAGGCCTTTGCTGGAGGCAAAGAAACTTTGAGAAGATTCTAGAAGCTTCTGGAAATGGTCCATACAGAGGACAGGAAATGGGTTCCTATCCCCCACTGGATGAGGGTTGTCCTATCTTCTGGGATATTAAGACCCTTGTACTTCCAGACTAAACCTCTGCTAGGGCTGAGCTTTGAGGCAGAGAGCTGCAGAGGGGTGCTTTAGAAACTTGAGAACACTGTTTGCTCACAAATGCCCAGTCCAAACCCAGCTAGAACCAGAGTTGGGACATGTAGCTGTGGTGAAGGGCACTAAAAGCATCTGCCTTAAGAGGCATTAAGCAAGTATCTTTTTGTGAATAAATGGATTCTCCTTAATGCAGATATGCATTTGCATTAACAAGAAAAGTGGGGTCCCGGCCCATCTTGCTTTAGAAGTGGTCTAGAGTTATTAGTACCCTCTGACCCATTAAGAAGGAAGACTCATTACTATGGTCGTGGAGTTCAGACCCCTTTTAACTTTTTATTTTCCCAGAGTATCTTCCATAACATATCCCTGCTCAGAATCCCATTCCTAAGGGTGAAGTGGCTACAACTCTATTGCAAGATATAAAGGTCCACTGCACGAGCTCTTCTTCCAGCTTCTGATAATCCTTGTCACTGTTGGCTTCTCCATATGGCATTTTTACTCTGGTGTCTTGGCCACTCTTTCTCTGGTTCTTTACCATCCTCCTCTTCTCCACTCACCTTCTTGCTCTCGCTCCTCAGGATGTGCCTATTCTGCCTGCCCTCCTAGGCACTCCCTAGGACTCCCAGGCTGGCAGACACCCCCCCCCCCAAAGACTCTGGTCCACACCTCCGGTGCCTCTCTGTCCTGAGCTCAGGGCTCATTCTCAACCTGCTCCTGGACCATCCATGCACCAGCAATGAGCTCAGTCTTACATTAGACTCATTACCTACCTCACCCCCATGCCCCAAACCTGCCCTCACACCCGAATTCTAGGTATTGAATAACACTCCACCCACCCCCCATCTCACAACAGGGAGCCTCAAGGTCAGCCTCAGTCACCTAGTTTCATTGCCTCTCCAGGCTTCTCAGACACCAAGAGGTTAATAGTGGCTGTCCCGGGATGATGGAATTTTTCTTCTTTTCTCTTCTTTTACTGATTTTCTGAATTATCCCTGATGAACACATTACTTTCATAATGTTCAGTATGTTTTGTAATAACTAATAGGCTTCATAATGCATTATAATCCTCAATGTAAATCTATCTTGATCCCTCCTGGCCCTCCTAACAGATCCTGCCTTATAGCCTCTCCCCACTTGGAACACCTTGCACATCACAACCAGACTCATCTTTCTAAAATCAGAGCCTCATTCCTTTGTTCTGCCTCATCAAAACATTTCTCTGGGGGCACCTGGGTGGCTCAGTAGGTTGAGCGACTGACTCTTGATCTCAGCTCAGGTCATGATGTCAGGGTCCTGGGAGGAGCCCCCTGCCCAGGCTCTGCACTAAGCGTGGAGTCCACTTGAGGACTCTCTCTCTCTCCCTCTCCCTTGGTCCCTACAAACCCCTCCCCCCCCCCCCGCACCGTACCCGCTTGTGCACTGTTTCTCTCTCTCAAATAAATAAATCTTTTTAAAAAAAACACATTTCTCTGGGATCATCCCCCACCTCCTCCACCCTGATAGCCCCCCAGTACATCAGAATTACCAGGGGGGGTGTCTGTTAACTTGTTTTTTCTGCTCCCCCATTATGTTGTCACCATTGTTCATACTGCATCCCCAATGCCTGGCACAAAGCAAGTGTTCAATAAATACATATTAATTAAATGGATGGAAGGAAGGGCATTAAGTCACTGGCTTACCATAGGGAAATTCTATAGCAGTGGTTCTCGAAGGGTGGTCAGGGGCCCACCAGCAGGCGCCTCATTGGCGAACTTGTTAGAAATGCAGATTCTTGGGCCCCACTTCAGAATTAAAAACTCTGGAGGTGTTTGAACAAGCCGTTTAGGTGATTCTGTCTTATAACAAGTTTATGTTCCCAGAAATGTCTTGGCCACAGTCACAAATCAAACTGGTTTTTCCAACTGAATTGCACAACTCTTAGCAGCCTCGTGGGAAAACCACTGGAAAACATTTTATCTGTAGCTGTTTCAGAAATGTTGCCTGTCGGTTGCAGAAATACAGCAGCCTCTAGAGTTTAGAAAAGGGGATGCAACCAGAAGTGTCTCCCCGCCAAGCTTCCCCAGCCACCACGCCACACCGACCCCCACCTCTGCAAGAGAGTCCGCGGTCCGGCCATCTCGGGACCCCCACTGCTGAGTTCAGGTGCCAGTTTTGAAAGAAGCACTTCCAAATGCTTCTTGAGGGAAAGGAGGGGAGGAATGGAGGGTTCCGGGACGGGAGGAGGGATGGATGCGACCCGGAGGTCTCGGGCTGGGAGGCTCAGTGCGCGAGGCGGCCAGGGCCAGGCGGTGGAGCCTCCGCTAGGCGCAGCTCTTCGCGCCTCGGTTTGCCGTCTGTGAAATGGGATTGCCAGTGCCTTTCGCGGAGACGCGGCGAACTCGAGCACCCACCCAAACGGCCTCAGGGCCGAGACGGCTTTGGCCACCACGGCGCACCGGCACGGGTCGCCTGGCTCGGGAGTCAGGGGCGCGATGGCATTGGGAAGGACGCAGGACGGCCTCGGCGCCTCCCCTGACCCCTGCGGGCGGTGAGGGACCAGGGCGAGGTCCTCAAGCCGAAGCCGAGCAGCCGGCGCTGGAGCGGGGATCCGGCCTGGGTGTGAGTGCTCCCCGACTGGAGGCAGGTGGGAGGGGCTGATGCCGCTGCCGGAGGGGAACACCAGAGAGAGAGCTCTTTGGGACACTCGCTGGCGCCACTTGGCGACCAGGAGCCGCGCGCGCCGCGAGCAGGAGTAATTTGGCCCCGAGGAAAACACAGCCCTTTCCCAAACTCTGAGCAAAGTCCTGGGGTGTCATCCTCACTTTACAGCTGCGTGAACAGAGGCCCGGGGCTCCAAGAACCAGCTGCGGCCGGAGCCCTTTCACTGACCCGGGAACACCTGCCCTCGGAGTCCTGGAGAACCTCCAGGGCTTTTCATGGGGCCGAGCAGAAAGTGAAGACCCCTCCCTCCCCCAGGAAGCCCACTCACTGGTCCAAAAAAGCCAGAGCTACCTGGGATGCTCTGAGGGGGGCTAACACCCCCTCCAGCTCCGAATTACACTTTGCTGACACCCCCGCCCCCCGCCCTGCTTCGGGTTTCCTTTCCGGCCCCTCCGGTCCCCAAAGAGGACTAAACTTGGGCAGCTTCTCCAACCTGAAGGATATTCCCGACACCCAGGTTTCCCACCCTGGAATGGGAGAGGGAGAGGGACAGAGCTGGGAGAGGATGCTCCTCCGACAGAGAGGGGGGGCTGGGCACGGGACACCCCGCCTGCAAGGGGTTAACCCAGCTCCACTGGGCCATTGCCCCCTCTCCCCCAGGAGCCACTTCAATCGGTTGTCGTCCCAGTGGCCGCCCTCTGAGCACGTGTTGCTGCCGGTCTGCGTCAACGCTGGGTAAACAGATTACTGGCTGACAGCGCCGGGAGGGGCTATTTAAGAGGCAGCGTCCTGCCGGCCCACCTGAACTTGGCTCAGCTCCCCCGCCACTCCTGTCGAAACGCACGCGAAGCCCGCTGAGTCCTACTCCGAAGGTAGGTTCCCCGCATTCCCGCGGGGGATCCAAGTGTCAAGTTGGCTTGAGAATGCTGTCTTCAGTTTTGTGCCCCTTCCATTTTATTTTTGTTTTCTGTGTCTTCTTCCCAGCTCGAAAGACATTTCTTGAAGTCAGAAACAACAGGGAGGTCTGGGTGGGTAGAGCTGCTTAGGAGACTTCAAAGCGCCTGCTTTGTTCTCGTCCGCATGCAAGGCTGGACTATCTATTTGCTAGGATTAGCATGCAATTTGGGATTAGCTTGATGTTACACAGAGGTGCAGCGTACTTTGCAGTCTCTTCAAATAAACTATCAAGAGGTTTTAAGATTTAAATTCATTTTCTAAATATTGCAGAAAAATTCAAGGCTTTGGGGATAGAAACGTGCGGGTGTCTTATCTGCTGGTGCATCTAAAAGCCTGCAGCGCTTTGCCAAGGACAGAAAACTGAGCGCATACTTCTGACAACATTTTTTTTTTTGGAAGATTTATTTATTTTAGCATACTTCTGATTTTTAAAAAGCCTTTCCTGTGTTCTGCATAGTAGTTTATTGCCAATTCCCATATGCACCTTAAAGAAACTTTCTAAATATGGCTTTTCTTTTTTGTTCCCTCATTTTAAGCTGTGCTTCTTTTTTTTTTTTTTTCACCCTTTATTTCCCCCATTGAAAGCTTCTTAGCTATCAAGGGTCTCGCTTCTCCCACGGAGTCTTCTCTTGAGATTATTTTTCCAGCTTTAATCTCTTGCTTTTCCAGTTAGAAGACAGACGTTCTAACCACACTTTCTGATACGAAAGAAAAACAGAAGACATTTCTTCTGCTAGCCAGGGCAGAAGACAGGGTCTCTGTCCGCTTTCCCGGGCACGGGGTGTGGTTCACCCAAAAGACAAACGGGTTGTGCCCGGACACGCGCGCTGTGGCCACCTGGCTCACGTCGGCGCCTGGCGAGCCCTCGTGTGCACCAGTGTGGCGGACCTGGGGCCCCGCGCGTTTGGACTGAGCCCCCTTTTCCGTACCCCGGGTGCCCTGAGCCTCCGCGAGAGCCCGCGATCCCCCCACCTTTTCGCTCACGTCCCCTCCCCTTTGCTCTCCGCAGCCATGAACGGCGGCGTGTGCCTGTGCGTGCTGCTGGCGGTCCTGGCGGCCGGCGCCCTGGCGCAGCCCGTCCCTTCGGCGGACCCGGTGGGCCCAGGGGCGCAGCAGGAGGAGGAGGAGGCGCCCCGGAGGCAGCTGAGGGCAGTGCAGAAGGTGGACGGCGAGTCCCGAGCGCACCTGGGCGCGCTGCTGGCCAGGTACATCCAGCAGGCCCGGAAAGGTACGGATGCTCATTCATCTGTAGGGTCCCTATCCGTCACTTCTGACCCCGCGCGGGCCTCCCAATCCTGTCCCTCCTCCCTAGCGTCTGGCTCATGGAGGCGGGTAACCCTGGGGAAGGAAACACAAGGCGATGCGTTAAGCTGAAAGGTTTTTCACTTTCTTCCCCTCTCCCCCCGAACTGCACTGCGCTGGACAGTACGATTTTCTGGACGTCCTTTGTAGCAAACTGAGAGCGAGGGTGGAGGATTTAATTAATTTAGGAAAACCTTTTTAAAAAAAGCTTTCTCGACACTAGTTTTTGGCACGTGTTGCTGTTTAAATTCAACGCCATATTATGAAGACATTAAAAGATAATTACCGAGCAAATTACGGACTCTAAAAGGGTTTGCAGATCTACTAAATACCCAATACTGTAAATGCGGAGGAACCAGGAGCCACCCAGATAGTGACACTTGGAAACCCCTACCAGGAAGGGATCGATGCTGAGAAAGCTCTTGAGTTCAGACTACAACAGTTGAAAAAGCAGTGACAATGTGTCAGTTTTCACCAAAGGACATAACAGGAGGAAAGAATCAGTAGCAATTTTGAGTTGTCCTTGGCAGTGATTTAAAATGATTACTCAAGAGACCTGTTTGTTTTTATTTTGCTCTTGGAGACATGATCCCAATTGCTGCAGAAGCGCGCAAGCCAGGTTTCTCAGCATCAAAAGTCTGTCTCCGGGAATAAGGTGACTCAGTGGCTCACTAGCTGGGTGACATACTGACAGCCTGTCCCTGTCCTGGGCCTGTCTCACCTGTAAAGCAGGGATGAGGCTAGAATTCCCCGAGGGCCCTTCTAGCTCTTTGTGAGATTCAGAGGGAGGCTCATGCGTCTGTAGGGTCCTTAGGAACCATGACTGGGACTTGGGCAGTTTTTGTCTACCAACTTGATCCACAGGGGCACTGATGGTGAACACACGGGCTGTGGGGCAGTGTGCTAAACTGGACCAACACAGCCGGACAGTAAACGACAGCAAATGCTGCTGGGAAGGGTTGGGGGGTGGGCTCCTTTCCCAGGAGGCTCTCTTACCCTCCAATCTGTCAGGGCCTGGATTTGAACCTTAGCTCATGGCTTGACTAGACAAGGAGAAAACGATGGGCTTGGCTTTCCAGAGCCTCTGATGGTTTCATATGAAGGTAAGATCGGAACTTTTTCGACCAGGGGAATTCAGAAGGAAACAACAACAACAACAACAGAAGATGATTTGTTATATTTTGTCCTCTCTTTGGGAAATTGTCCCAGCTACCATCTTCTGTTTTGCTCTCTGGCTAATTAAATTGAGAGATGTGGAAATATTAGTCAGATGACAGAAAAATCTGAAAACTTTTTGAGTTCCTCTTGATTGTCTGTCTCAAAGTAATTTAATGTCTGTCCTTGGATGTAGATTGAATTTCAGCCAGACCAGTCTGAAATATCACAGGTTTTTCATTGAGCCATAATCTGGAACCACCTCCCCACCTTCAGGAAAGAGCCACCAGAAACAGGTCTGGGAAGGAAGCCAGTTACCAAACTAATTTCCTAGAACAGACACTTGACAGTGGCGTTAGACTACAAATCTTAGCTGGCAGTTTCTTCCCAGCATCTCTTCTCAGCCACCTTCTCCCTTTGCCTTCGGAAGGTTGTGCCAAACAAGCCCACACGGGAATGGCAGCCTTAGGTACTTCAGCTGCCGACACCCACGATGAGCACTAGGTGGAAAATAATCACGCTCTTCTCTTTGACAAATTTGAACCAGGAATAAATATTTATACCTGTACAGTTTCTTTGACTATTTTACATATTCTGAGATCATACTGGTTATCTACCCCACGCTAGTACTTAGGCTTAAAGATTCTAAACACGCTCATGTACTCTTTGAGGAGTGCTCAAGAGTTTATCATCAGGAATGGTCGGCAGGGCTTTGGGGGATTGAGGGGAAGCAGGTCTGTTGGGGGCAGGGGGCATCTAACATACACCCGCCCCACGCCCAGCGAAGCTCTAATTCTACATCTGTAACATTTGTAGGTCTGCTAGCCCTCACAGAAGCCCTACTTAGTAAGTTCCCTTAGCCTCCCGTTGTCAGTGTGGCAGCCGGGGAGAATGTCCCTTAGCCTCCCGTTGTCAGTGTGGCAGCCGGGGAGAATGTATCACCTACGTGACTTTGCACATCTCACCGTCTGTTCAAACCCTGCCTTCTCCAGAAGGTCTGGGAGCCATTCAGCTTCCCAGCTGTACTGCCCATTTGGGGTTTCAAAGTCTAAAGGAGCCAGGCCCTTCGATCCAGTTCTGTAAACCAGTAGTGGTTCCTACCCCACTTCCTACTACTGGGGAAGTGAGTGAGGACCCTGGTAAATGCACGCACTGCACGTGGAAGGCGTAACCAGCACAGCTACCAGGGCTGAAAACGTGGTCCCCCCCCCCACACACACACACACAACCCGGCTGCTTGCACACATCGAAGCTGCCACTTTGCCTTCATTAACTGGAACTTGGGGCCGTGCCCAGCCCTTGGTGGGGGCATTCAGCAGCAGCAGGAAGAAGGATGGGCCATATTTCCGTAACTGTGTACAACTAACTGGATCCGCAAGGTTTTTTTGAATGCAAGGACTAATATTTCACCTGAAAAATGTTGAACAGTTCAACAGCCAGGTCTGTTTGCCTTTTGCGTAGGCTGGAGATACCTGCAAAAGGGCTGGAATGTGCTGGATGGACTCTTGATTCCAAGGCTGGGAAGGGATTGAGGTGGGGGTGGGGGGAGAAGAACGGTTGGGGACATTGCTCTGTATAATTGTTCTGGGTTTTAATGTAGCTAGTTTTACTTGGTCATCCAGTAAGACAGAGGAGCTGCTCCTGCAAGGTCATTTATCAACAAATAAGCCATGGTCTGACTCTCTGCAGCCTGTGGGCAAGAGTTGGCCAGGGCAGCCTCATACAGTAGGGCTGGATGCCAGCATCACAAGCAATGGGGACACAGTGGCCCCATGGAGCGATCTCCACCACGCTGCTCTTAGAGTCCCCTGGGCTTTGCCCTTTGAGGTCCCTGAGGGACCTTTCTTGTCTCTTAGCTTGCACAGAAGAAGGCATTATACTGATTTCATAGCCAGAAAGCCACTGTCTGTGATCTGTGGGCTAAGAGTATGTCACGTCTCTCTAAAGGAACTGTTTCTTCATGTCGCTGCTCCCTCAATGTGAATGACACACGAGAACCATCCTGTTCTTGAGGACATCACTCCCATCCCCAAAGGCCCATTGCTCATTCAGTTATTGCATTTTGGTCAAAAGGGATAAATGGGGTGCCTGGTTGTCTCAGTCATTAAGCGTCTGCCTTCAGCTCAGGTCATGGTCCCAGGGTCCTGGGATCCAGCCCCACATCGGGCTCCGTGCTCAGCAGGAGGCCTGCTTCTCCCTCTCCCACTCTCCCAGCTTGTTCCTTCTCTCGCTGTGTCTCTCTCTGTCAAATAAACAAATAAAATCTTTAAAAAAAAAACCAAAAGGAATAAATGAAATAACCTCCTTATTACCTCTCTGCCCACTCTTCTTTGAGTGTTAACTGATGTAAGATTTTACTCTAACAGTGTGCCTTTTTCTCAGTATCATTTTTTAAAAAGAAGGTAGCTTTCAAGTTAATTTCTAAACAGTATTTGTCTAGCAATGGGACTTGACTCCATTTTTTTTAAACCATTCTAACATCAAAATATTGTAATTGTGTTACCTTAACAAGAGTACTCAGGTATGCTCGGGATCTTGAGGGGCAAACTTCAGAAATGGGTAAGTACCAAGGAAATTCTTGCTTGGCATCTGCTGAGGGCCAGCTACATAAGAGAAAACACCCCTAGGAGTAGGGAAACTGAGGCAGGTCCCACAGTCAGTGAATCCACTTAAATCCTTACAATCTGAAAGCCATACCCATCGCTAGTAAATATTACCCTGTTTTCCCAGACCTGGGTCCTTCTCTTAGATTTTGGTCCAGCAATCCCAGTACTTGATAGCTCTTTGATACCTTTAAGAAGGTGCCTGTTACGTATTGTCTGGTTTTTCTCATTGTTCTCCTTTACAGATTGAATTAGCAATGCTCTTAAATATAATGGCCTTGTTTTCTTTCCCCTGCCCCTTGTAGCTCCTTCTGGCCGAATGTCCGTCATTAAGAACCTGCAAAGCCTGGACCCCAGTCACAGGATAAGCGACCGGGACTACATGGGCTGGATGGATTTTGGCCGGCGCAGTGCTGAGGAGTATGAGTACCCTTCCTAAGGGACCCCGCCTTTGTCAACATGCCAGGAAGCGACCTCCTGGCTCAGATGAGGCAGAATAAGAAAACAATCACAATTCATAACTCATTGTCTCTGAAGTTTGGTATTTTAAGTATCTATTTATTAAGTTTTCAGTGTGAAAAATATGTCTGTAAGATTGTCCAGGGCAACCTCGCGCCTCACCAGACTTGTATGAATGGAAGACAAAACATTTTCCTCGTCTGTGACGCCTGGTCCTAAAGTGTTGCTATGCTATTAAAATGATTTCATTCTGCCCCCTTGTTCCCTGTGTCTATCGAGCACAAAGGGCTCCATTTAATCCTCAGGACCTTCAAGGAGGGAAGCCTGATACAGGGATTTTACCCAAGGACAAATTCCTGCAATAGATGATTGCAGAGAAGGCTCAAGAGACGAGGATCGGGCATCAGGCTAACTTCTCTGTAGTTGGGCATAGTGGCAGTGAAAGGACCTTCTGGGTCAGCTCCATGGCCCAGCCCTGGCCACCCTGGGCCTGGGGCCCCAGCGGGGCTCCCCTGCAAAAATAGAACATGCCCCGCTTGTAGGGAGCACTCATTTTTCTGGGTAAAAACCAGAAAGGCAGCTTGGGATGGAGCCTTCCATCCGCCCATCCCCACAGGATACCAACCCCATCCCACACCAGGATTTCCTTGTGGTTCTCTTGGTCTTTAAACAAATTATGGGGCAATGCCAGTCAGTGCTTTCACGTCCCTTGGATCTCTTCATGGTCCTGTGGTACAGAGGTTATCGTCCTCTTACAGATGGGGAAACAGGCCCTGAGAGGTGGAAGTGACTGGCCCACAGTTCCCCAGCTAACGAGATTCACAGACTTGATCGCTCCCAGGTAGTGTGACTTCTATCACCCCAGCCCTTCCAGACTCTGGAGTGCATATGAATCACCAAGGAATCTTGTAACCCACACATTCAGATTCAGCAAGTCTGGCCATGGGCCTGAGCAAGCTCCCGGGTGATACCAGCACAGTGGAACCCGGACCACACTTGGGGTGGCAGTGGTCTAGAGAGGAGCCTATGATTACAATCCCCTGGGTCTCACCATATTTCAGAGACATATTTCAGGGCATGTTGGGTGATTCTGGTAGCTATTCAGAGCAGAAGCTCTCCTTCCTTGGGCCAATCCCTCTATTGGGTCTCCGTAGGGGTCTGTAAAAGAAACTATTTCAAGGGGACACCTGGAGATAATCTGACACCAGCCACCCACAGTGTAGCCTTGTCATGCCTCCTGGCCGAGGCTTCCAGGAATCTCAAGTTTTTATCCAACAAAGGCCCCAGGTGGCCTGATGCAGCCGGACATGCAGCCCCAAAGGAACAGACGTTGGAAAGAATGTTGGCAAATCTATAACCAGTCCCGGATGGGCCATCCTCGACCCAGGGCTACCCAGCAGACCCTTAGTGCCAGCTTCCTCGATAGTAGAAAGAGGATGCCAGGAAAGTCCTCAGAAGAAGAGGACTTGGCAATTCTTTAACCTGAACTGAAGTCAGCATTCAGTGTAAAACAGACTCTGAATAGACAACACATTATATTGTCCCCTCGTGAGGTCATTACCTCATTCAGATCCTACAATATGGTCTCAAAGACTGCTTCGTATCTCAGGGGTCCAAGCCTGGCCAAATACCCAAATGCATATGTTTTTAGTGCAGAACACACACATCTTGTAAAAAACACTGTTTTTGTTCTGGGTGTGCAGGGGATCTTGGGTATAGATAGGAATAAGTGTGTGTGTGTGTGTTGGGGTGGGGGATGGTGAAAGACTTGGAATTTAATATGAAATGAGCAGTGGGGAATGGGTGACAAAGGTCTGATCTGAATTAGTAATTTGTAAATCATCAGGGAAGTGGATGGTAAAATATCATTTTCAAAGAAAAGACATGAGCCATACAAATATAAATGAACACACATCAAAGATGTCATTTAACTCATTAATAAAGAGACCAGTAAGAGGTCATATCATTTCAAAGGAGAATCTGAAGGACAGACACATTGAGGCAGTCAAGAATGCCAAAATGAATTTGCTGATAGACACAAAACTGGGTTGTATCTTTAGGCCAATAAAATGTAATGTTTGGAATAACCTGTTATCCAGGACAGAAAATGGTTGTATTTCTTGGGGACAATATTCACTGATGTTTCTATAGACAAGAATTATTTGCAGGACTGCCAGTTTTCTGTGGCTTACAAAGTAGCCCAGTCAGAAACACAGACCTCAACAGCATGCGATCCATGCCCAGCGTCCCACTGAAAGGACACCCACTAATCCCCTTTGCTCGTTTCAAAGTCTTTCACAGTTCCTCCTAATGCAGGAAAGGGAAAGGAAAAGGACATTTTCTGGCCTCCTCTGGGCTGTAGGACTCTGTACAAGGAGTCTCGTGAGCACCAGCTCAGGGCGCTGTCCCAATCCTGCAAGCCTTCTTAAGATTCTCTCTCCCTCCCTCCCTCTCTAAAAATAAAATAAAATATACCCCACCCCAAACACACACATACACACACACAGGTCCAGCCCTATTTCTTTTGCTGTAAGTTAAAATCCAGAAAGAATAGAGCAATTTCAAAGAAGGAAAAAGAAGAATGTTGATGGGTTTTGTTGCATTTACTCAGAATATCAAAGAAGTGGAAACAATCTAAATGATCCACAGTGAGAGTTGTTAAAGAAATGAATGCACAACCAGCTAGTGGACTACTAAGCAGTTATTTAATGAGGATCGAGATGGTGTAGGAACATGGAAAATGACTATGATCCATGCAAAGTGAGAAGGTCCTCTGACCTCATTAGGTTTATTTTCCTTTTAATATGAAGATAATCAGGTGAGGGTCACAGGATCACAGGTATTTTTCTTCATCTTCTCCAAACTTCTGTACTCTTTGTAAATCATCCTTATAATAACTACAGCTCATGTTTTCCAGATTGTGCCAGTCTACAGAGAGACACAGAATCAGAAGAAAAGCCATAAAATTAGTTCTTCAGCCATCTTTACCAAGAAAACACCCCCACCTCTCCCCAGATGATTTTGACAATCACTTGTGTAGCTACCCACTGCATCTGCCATTTTGCAGTTCCTCGGCTCCTACTCATTAAAGGCCTTGAAGTTCCCTGAGGATGTCACCTCTGCTGGTGGAGATTAAGAGTATTCCAGCGGCTGTGCCCACCCCCAGGTTCAGGCCCAGTGTCTAGAGTCTTCTGGTACCTTCTGTCCTCAGAGTGGGACCCTGGGCCACACTGGTACCATTTTGTTCTCACTGGGTCTCAACAGTTCTCTGTGGGACCTGGATGCCAGTTATCATCAAATTCAGCAGTTTCCCCAGCCAGGTGGGTGTACGGCCTCCCCTGAGTGTGCAAGTCCTTTATTCTACTCAGTTTTCAGAAACATCATTGGCCTCTGAAGGTCACTTTGTATATTGAAGTCTCTGCATTTACTTTGTAAGTTGAAAAATGATAGCATGAGTCACGGGGGCAGTCCATTCTTTACACCTGCTGGCTACGTTAGGTTCAGCCGGGTAGGGATGATGCAGGGGGGCCATGAGCACACAGCTGCTGGGGTGGAACCAGAACATCACCCTTCTTTCTAAAGAACTTTATCCATTCTTCTACAGCAGGTCTGCTGCTACGAATTCCCTTAGTTTTCCTTCATTGGAGAACATCTTTATTTCACCTTCCTTCCTGAGGGATATTTTCACTGGATTTAGAATTCCAGGTTGACAATTCTTTTCTTTTGTACATTCAAAATACTTCATCACTCTTAAGGCTACCCATGGTTTCTGCTGAGAAACCTGCAGTATTAAATCATCACTCGCCTACAGATAATGAGTCATTTTTCTCTGGCTGTTTTCAAGGTATCTTCTTTGTCTTAAGATCTCAGCAGTTTGTTTATGATGTGTTTGGGTGCATATTTCTTTCAGTTTATCCTGTTTGGGATTTGTTCAGCTTCTTGAATGTATAAGTTTATATCCTTTGCCAAACTTGGGGAAGTTTTCAATCATGATTTCTTCAAATATTTTTCCAGCATCACACTCTTTCTTTTCTCCTGGGATTTTGATGCAACAAACATTCAACCTTTTGTTGTCCCACATGTCCCCGAGGCTCTGTTCATTTTTTTTTTTCTCTCTGTGGTTTACAATGGATAATTTCTATTTATCAATCTTCTGGTTCACTCATTCTCTGTCATTTCCATTCTGCTAATGAGTCCTATCCCCTGAGTTTCTTAGTATGGTTTTGTATTTTTCAGTTCTAAAATTCCCATGGATATCTTCTATTTCCTTGTGAAGATTTTCTATTTTAACAATTGTTTCAAGGAGGTTTGCAATTGTTTACTTGAGCACTTTTAGAACAGCTGGCTTGAAAGTCTTCGATAATTCCAACATCTGTGAAATCTCATCCTTGGTGTCTGTTAATTGTCTTTTCTGAGAAAGATTGAAAATTTTATGGTTCTTTGTATGTTCAGTAACTTTGGATTGTGTCCTGGACAATTTGAATGTTACATTATGAGACTCTGGATGTTGTTTAAGTCTTACCAAAAAATGTTGATATTTTTTGCTTTAGCAGGTGCAACCTGGTTAGATTCAGTCTGCAAGTTCCAGTCCCCCTGCTGTGGGCTGTGGTTCCAATGACAGTTCAGCTTTCAATGAAGCTATACTGGTCTTTGGCTCCATTTCAGGCGTGCACCATTGTGGGACCTGGGTGGTGCTCTATGCATCACTTTAGTTGTCAAAATCTTCATTATGCTAATTAGGACCTGATCCAGACATACATGGCTCAGGAGTTCATAAACAATGATACAGAGTCATTTTCCTGAGCTCCTCCCTCTCTGCAATCTCCCCTGTACTTTTCAGTTCCCTGGAGCTCCCCTTTTGGGTCCTCCACTCAGAAAGTCAGGGCTCTGGTACCCTGTTCTGCCACATGCTTCCACATCTGAACCCATATTCAGGTCCCAGGGGCAGGAGAACAGAGAGAGAGAAAAAAGCCATGGGGGCTGGCCTCACTCTCTTGGGAACACAGTTCCTCTCTGTGAAGAGCAAGTTTCCCCTTCCTTAGGGATTTGGCCCTACCACATTACTGACTGTCACCACTGCACTGTGGGTCTGCCTGGGGGCTGTGGCATGAGAGAACAGAGGAAGAGGAGAAAGATAAAACTAGGGAATGCCCCTGCTCTTTGGGCATTAAGAGCTCCCTTTTTCATTCCTCAAGCCAGAATGAAAGGGCATCTCCTGGGGCTATCTGGGCCCTAGACCCCGCTTCTAGTCTCCAGTGTGTTAAGCTTAAGAAAAGCATCACCAAAGCCTTCAGGACTTTCCCTCTGCCTTCTCTCAGCCTGCCAGAGTCTGGCATTTCCTGCTGGAACTGTAGGATCTTGATGTGATATCACCTCAAGATGTGTTGAAGATTTAAAACCCAGTCATTACTAGCATCAGACTATTCCCGAAGAAGGGGTGGCTTTTTATTATCTTAATTTTGAATTGTTTAATATGACTCTCAAGAGGCTTCTGGTTTGGAAAATCTCAAGAGAGGACTAGTATTGCTGACACGTGGAATGCTACATCTAACCAAGCTCCAAGACTAGCCCCTTTTCTACCTTTTCCTTTTCACGGCTCACGTGCTGGTCTGGGCAAATAGAAGCAGACATACTTGGCAGTAGCTCAAGCCTTACCTCCCAAACACCTCTGGACTGCAGCCAGAATGACTTCCATGGGTTCGATCTTTCTCTAAGTTCCATTTTGGAAGGGATTCAACTGCTCTCTTGTATCAACTTGGGTGGATGGTTATGAACCCTTCACCGGCTCAACATTCACGGAAATGTGCTTGTGTGCCAGGCACTGTGTTGATGTAGTAGGTACAGAACCCAGCCAGGTGGGAGATTCAGAAAATCATGGTGCAATGCACCAGGAACTGCGACAGGTAATAGGTGGAGGCTGGGAGAAAGCAGGGCAACTAAATTAAGGGACCAGCCAGGCAGGCAGCTGCCCGAGGATGCCAGTCTCTAAGTGACATCAAACCAGCACTGAGGCAAGTTGGAAACCCCTGTGTCAGTAAGGTTCTTCATGCTTAATAGTTTACCTAACTGGACAAAGGAGGTTGGATTCACCTTTACAGAGGACAACAGCGCCCTCAAGCGGACAATTAAAAAAACACACACTCCTCTGGGTGCCAAGCTTCTGGGCAAAGAAACCGTTGTGCCCATGTTGAAATCTGCGGAATCATGCCCATTTCTCCTTGCCAACCTGCTGGTTATCCCACCTAGTCAGCTGAGATTTTAAAACCAGAGAATTCAGGGTATGGGACTGTTTTCTGAGAATGGGTGGTTTCTTTTATTATTTTCATTTTGAATCGTTAATATGGCTGCTAAAAGTCTCTTGGGTTTGGAAAATCACCCGATGAAACTGAAGAGAGAAGAAGAACCACTGGCAGGCGAAATGCTTTTTGTAGAATTAAAACCAAGAAAAACAAACTCTCAGATATATTGTGAAGACAACTTGGTAACTATGGTTACCTCTAATTAGCAAGCACCTTATGCTTCCCAGATTTGAGTGGAGGAAAATTGAAAGGGAAAACAATTCCAAATAAGTAAACATGTTCATTTTCCATCGAGTGCATGTATTCTTGTATCTTTAACATAAAGGAGGAGATATAGGAGTTTTTTCTCTTCCCCTTCCCCTTCTGTGTCTCTCCTTGCATAATGAGAACTCATAAGCCCAAACTGGGGGTCAAGGAAGTCTCCTTGCAGGGGGTGGCACCAGAAGCCAGGGTGAAGGACAGGCAGCTCACCGCCAAGTCAGACCTATGCAGGGGCTCTAACTGTGGCTGAATTGGAGTGAACGTATACAGGATCCAAATTAACTCCTCCTGTTCTGTGCTGGACCACGGGGAGGGGTTGAATCTGGCCGAGGTCCCCATCAGGAGTGACCAGCAGGGGGTCCGTAATTACTTGGACTTGAACTTGAACAGAGAGGGAAGCCCCAAAATAAGGTGTTCTGAGAGGAGGAAGGACAACACAAAAACATACCCACATTTAAAGGGAGAAGAGAGGTGGAGTACCCACAGTCCTCTCAGCCTCACCAGAGCTATCTGACCCAGTGTCCAGCTGAATTCGGGCTGGGGTAAATTTCTCTCAGGAGAGAGGAAGCTCCTGTCTCTGTGAGGGATTTCTCCACATCAAGGGAGAAAGATTTCAGCTACAATGAATGAAGTCATAAGATGGGTTTCCAATGAATATGAGGCACGGCATGCAGAATAAAATTCTTATTCTCCTCTACTGTCTGGAGAAAAATTGTGGGCTTGGGATCTGCGTAAGATGGACTTAGGCCCATGTGAGAAACCTCTGAAGTTGTTCATTTATTTTTTTCATCCTTTCATTCAAAAGCTATTTACTGAGATGATTGTGGTCCGAACACAGTGCTGAGCACCAGGCGTGCCAGAACGAGACACATGGGCGCCGACATCAGGCATTCATGTTCTAGTCAGAGGTGAGAAATCAGACCCAAAGGCAAAGATTTAGGAATCATTTTCCCTTGGATTCCTAATGGATACCTGAATCTCCATAAATCCAAACTTGGACTGATGACCTTCCCCCTCCAACCTTCTCCACCTAATGCCTGGATTCCAGCGCAGCTGATGGCTACTCCATCCGTCCAGTTGCTCAGGTGAAAACCCTTGCAGTAATCTTTGACCTCTCTTGCCTTCACGCCTTTCATCAAAAGCATCAGCAGATCTTGTTGGCTTTACTTCATAAAGTATTTAGAAGCCACCCACTTTTTACAACTTCCGCTGTCACCACCTTGCTCTGAGCCACGTTATCCCTCACCTGGATTGCTGGAACGGCCCGCTAACTGGTCTCGGCTTTAACCCTACAGTTTACATGCATAATTACAGCAATAGGGGCAGATACTGAAACTGGTGGGGAAAGGGTTAACAGGACTAATCACAGCTGCAGACCAATAAGACCTTTTTCATTCGCCTTGAAATATCCCTGACTCTCTTTTAGGGAGGCAGATTGGAGGTTTGCCCTTCTGTCTCCTCGTTTGGCTGCCTCCCGAATAAACCCTTTCCTTGCTGCATACTCCACGTCTCAGTAATAGTTTTTGCCGTGCTTCAGGCGAGAAACTTGGATTCAATTACAAATATGGCGCGCCAGCCAGGAGCTTTTTGTCGGTGGTTTGTCGACCCCCAGCCAAGAACGGGATTCTGATAACCACTCTAGCCGGTTGCCTAGGCTCTCTGTTCTGGGACTGTCCCGGTGGCCCCATCCCAGCTGGACTCTGCCAGTTCTTGGCGCTTAATTTAACTCTTGTGGCAAGAAAATAGTTTTTGGATTCAGTCTGGACAGACATCTCTTGGTGAGCATTTGATGGGTGACAGCAGGTGAGCTGATTTCTTCCTCCCATTCAGCTGCCTCCAGATAGGGGGTTTGGGTTCTCTTAGCCTTTTTTCTTGTTTGCTTAAAAAAAGTTTGATTAGGAAGCCGTTTGATTCAGTTGGTGAAGCTCTGACTTTTAGGGAGGAACTAGAAAGTAGGAAGCCATAGGTTCAGTTGGTGACACCCCAACTTTTGAGGAGGTACCAATGCTCACAGAGGTATTCTGGGTTTCATTTGGTTTGTTTGTTGCTTCAGCTTTTGGTGTCTTTGAATAAAACTAGCTGTGTTCTAATTGGAAAATGGGAAATGACAATTTATGCCTACATGCTGCCCTTCGGTTGTATCCCCCAAATTTGGGCAATCTTTTTTCTTTTTTGCAACACTGTTTGGCCACAATATTCATTAGGCTCTGGAGAAGAATGACCAATTAATGGGTCCATAAGCTATAATACCATCTTACAATTAGATTTGTTTTGTAAAAGGGAGATATTTGGGAATTGAGCTTTTAAGATTTGCTTTGCATCCTGTTTGTGTATTTGACCATGTATGTTGTAAATGTGAGCTATTTTCTCTACCTCTGGATGGTATTGCTAAAATTCATAAAAGCTATATTTAATTAAAAGTAAGCATTTATAAGAATTAGGCATTCTAATTCAAAGATAGAAACAACTGTTTTATGATCTGGGAAAATATTTGCTATGAAAGCTAAGCTGAGGTTGGTTTAATTAAAATGGACATGCCTTTAGAATTATCAGCATTAAATATAAAACTTATTCTGCCCATGCTTACTGAAAGTTAAATAAGTTCTTGTTATCTCCATTGTAAAATTTGTAGGAAAAGGAAAAAAAAGAAGCCCTTAGAACTTTGTCTAATGCCTTGTGAAGTTTTATGGATATTCCAAGAACAAAGAAACAGGTATAAATTTTAATGTTAAGACTATTGAAAATAAGGGGAAAACTGTGTAAGCAAGGGAAGCGAGCCTGGTTATTTAAGAGGGAAACTTAGGACAAAATCTGAATGTAAAAAGGAAAGTTGAAGGTTTGTGAGAAGGCATCTCTGGAAAGGAATTTTGTGCATGGTCAGGATGAAGATGATGGAAGCTAGTATGTTAAAAAAGAAAAAAAAAAGTGATCAGCACCTAGGGAAGAGAAGGGAGAATAAGCAGGATCAGGCAGACATTGAGCAGTGATACAAAATCAACAGAAGACTAACTGATTCTCTGACAAGTTTCAAAAGAACCTAAATTGGGACAAAATTTAGGGTTTTTAGAACAGTCATTGGATGTGGCTACCCACAAAGAGGGCATGTCTTTGACAAGGCAGCTATCTTCAGTCAAGGCAATCCCTGATGGCAGTGTCCTTATAGCTTAGGGTCCTTCGTTCCTGATGGGGATACTGGTCCACATCCCAGCACCCTCCCCAAGAACACAGGTCCATGCAGCATCCTGGAAGTCCTTGTCTCAATAAGTATATCAACATGGGAGTTAGGCAAGAAAGAGATGAGACTGCACACCTTTTTAAAAAGTCAGCCTGTTGGAATGAATGAGTTTTAGTATCAGATGTACATTGGTATAAGACTGGAATTTGGGTTTTCTCTGTTAAAATGACACTTTTCTTAGATAATTGGTCTAAATTGTAAACAAAATTTATCTTTTAATCTGCCTAGAAAAACAAAGCTTCTATTAAAAGAGCTAAGTTTCAGGGGTGCCTGGCTGGCTCAGTTGGAAGAGCATCTGACTCTTGATCTCGGGGTCATGAGTTTGAGCCCCACACTGGGTGTAGAGATTACATGAATGAACAATGAACAAATAGAACTAAGTTTGGTTAACAACTATGTGACCCTCTGCATTTGGCTTTAGAATCTCTTGTTGCCACCGTGGCTAAATACATAATTTAGTATTAAGTTTTGTAATCTGTAATCTTATTTAGGCATGTACTTCAACACCTGATGTTTCAGACAAATTTCTCAAAATTCAACTTCTAAATGAAGCCTTCTTGACTGTTTACACTTGTTTATTTTGCATGTCAAATTACACGGGAAGCATTGTCAAGTAAGTGCTAAAAAACGCTCTTTAGCACCCATGAGTGAATGCAATGAGTGTTCCAGGAATTATATAAAATTCCTAAGGTTTTGATGCATCCCAGCATAATGTCGTCACTTGTCCTTCCCATTATTGAAGTGTTGGTCACAGAACTTCCTTGTCAATTGCATTGTAATGACATATACAGGTCTCTGATACCTTTAAGATCCGAAAACTAGAATTTCTGAAACTAATGGAAAGGCTGCATTCAAGCAGACTCTTGTTTGAAACATTGCTTGTTCTCTAATGTTTGCTTTTCCAGATTTAAAGCTATCACTTACAGCAATCTGGTAAAATACTCCTTCGTAAACAAATATGAAACCTTTTATCTTTTCTCCCTACCTGTTCCCTCCAGAATTCAGAAACTCTCAGTGAGTATTATATTTTCATGGCAATGTATTTATTTGCATAAGTTCAATAAGAGTCTGGTCTCCTTATGTCAGGACACAATTGGAAACACTGGTTATATTACCAAGTTTTGGGCTAGAATGTCCTATTTGAAAGAGACCTGCACTGGGGCACCTGGGTGGCTCAGTGGTTAAGCGTCTGCCTTCGCCTCAGGTCATGATCTCAGGGTCCTCGAGCCCCGTTTGTGTTCCCTCTCTCACTGTGTCTCTCTCTGTCAAATAAATAAAATCTTAAAAAAAAAGAGAGAGAGACCTGCATAGACTCAGATATGATTAGACAGCTTTAAGGGGTAAGACTGCCTTTATGGAGCTAATGAAGCCCCATGGAAAAATCAGCCTCGTACCTTGCTTACAGGGTTCCCAGCAGCCTTACCAGGTGAGTAAAGAAGGTCACTTTCTGGCGGGTGCAGGAACCTCAGGATATTTTGGGGATCTCAGGAAGAGCAGTATCACAGGTGAAGTCTGTGACAAGTATTTGGCTTGGTTTCTTAGCCTTAAGAGGTTGTTAAAAGTTCAATCTGAAATTCCTTATGAAATTCCAGCAAAACAGATCAAAAACCAACTAACCTATATGACCAATCACTATTCTTTTTTTTTTCTTTTAAGATTTCATTTATTTATTTGACAGAGCACAAGCAGGGGGAGCGGCAGGCAGAGGGAGAAGCAGGTTCCCCGCTGAGCAGGGACCCCGATGCAGGACTCAATCCCAGGATCCTGGGATCATGACAAGCCGAAGACAGAAGCTTAACTAACTGAGCCACCCAGGCGCCTGACCAATCACTCTTCTTGCTGTACTTACATAAATAATTAGGCCAAGTTTGTTAAAATTGGATTTATTTTACAAACAAATTAGCTTAATCTGGCTTTCTTTGGAAATGAGGGTGATTTTAGAGAAATTGTTTCAGTAACACCTTTGTGGATATTAGATTCTAGTTCTGATTGGCTGTCTTTGGAATGGATCCTAATTTTCTCAAATGTCTGGCTATGACTCTTCAAACTAAGGTTTCCAATTTTCTTCCATTCTCCTAACTTGAAATCAATGAGAACTAAAACCACATTTTCCTGAAGCACTCCAAACTGAACCTGGACAACCTGAGATAAATTTCAGAAAAATTGTTATAATGGCCCATCTTTGGACAAACTTCATGTCTGTTGCTTCATAGGCCACTCAAAGATCACTAGAGGCATATGGATAATTGAACAAATTTATTTTGGCCATCCAGATTTGCTGGATCTGCCACTGGAAAATCCAGACCTTGAGATGTCATGGATGCAAGCAGTTTTATGGACACAGAACAGCAAAGAGCTGGATGCAGTGGTGACCCATCAGCTCTTGTCCATGGCCAATGACACCAGAAATGGGACTGTTTGCCCAAGGGAGAACCAAAGTACAAAAATCTTGATAATGCAGAATGTTGGTTTTCAACCTGGAACTGAAGAATATTTCTAAATGAATGCAGAAAGATTCCATTGCTATAACCTCGAACTTAATTGCAGCAGGTCGTAACTAGAATGGTCATTGTCCCAATTCCCTCTAGAATAAGGAATGACCAAAAGACAGTGGGGAGTGAAACCAGCAATGAAAGGGCTAACAGGGCTATTCACAGATGCAACTTTTTACCCAGACCATTTTTGTTTGCCTCTAAATATCCCTGACTCTCCCAGCTTCCCAGAAGTAAGGTGGATTTGAGGTTTGCCCTCCCATCTTCTCATCTGGCTGCCTCTCAAACCCTTTCCTTGCTACATACTTGATGTCTCAGTGATTGTCTCTGCGCATGGGACAGACAGACTTGGGTTCGGTTACAATCCTAGAGTCCTTGTTTCTGAACAGGTCATGAGGTTGTAGTTGGTAATCATGATTTCCTTCTTTCACTAAGTATCCCACATTCCCAGCAAACCAAATAGGCATGGCCACTGGTGATGGTTCTGATCGTTCCCCAATGAAACTTTGCATTATTCCCACCGAGTAAGGAATTTTGACCAGCTGAGGACAAAAGGAACATGAAGTAGGTGGGGGAATGAAGTTCTAATTACCAACCAGAAACAAGGGCTACCATGTTGGCTTTTTCTAACAGACAGAATATAGAGAATTAAACGGGTGTCAGAATACTGAAAAAGCAGAAGGGAACATGGGATAACCTAGTGATATTAACAGCAGGAAGCAGAGCCCCACCTCTGCAGGCTTAGGGAGGCGGGGGGACAAAGGGAAGAGGTTGGGACTCATTCAATTTAGAAGCTTGGGGAAGTGGTGATAAGGAAGTGGAACCCAGACTTCAGAGGAGAGCATGTTGCTTGGCTATTATCACAGAGCAGGGTGTGTGTGTGTGTGAGAGAGAGAGACCTGGTCGTGTGTGTGTGTGTGTGTGTGTGTGTGTGTGTGTGTGTGAGAGAGAGAGACCCAGTCGTGTGTGTGTGCGCGCGCGCACGCGCGCACATGAGAGAAAGAAAGGGAGAGTGAGTGATGAAGTTGGTTCTGAGAATGAGGAAAAAGACTGAACTGGAACCAACTGCTGCTTCCAGGGTGAACAAGTGTTGCTGGTTGACACTGATGGGAAAGGCACACAGACAGGAAGTGACAAGCCTCGTCTCCCTCCTGCGGCCCCCCAGGGATGCTCCTATTGGCAGCACTTTGGTGTGGACATGGTTTGCAGAGTCCCAGTTCGAGCCCCAGCCATGTATAAAATGGTGAGTTCAGAGCTGAGAAACAATAGCTTAAAAACTGGCAGAGTTGACTTTCCTTACTCTTTCACATAGGATGTGTTAAATGGCTGACATTTCAATGCATCCACAGGTCCAGTACATCAAGACGGGTTCACGATGGAACAAGATAAGGTCTGCACATATCCTGTAGATCCTGAAATTCCCTTTAGAGAAGGCCATGTATTTATTATCTGTAGGAGGGATGGCTGTACTGTGCTAATGGAAGTGCTGTTGCTGATGAGGTTTACGCTTTGAAGTAAGGAAGAAGAGTGTAATTAGGTGTTGGACAGCCAGGGGGTGGACTGTGGGGGACATTCAACATTCCTTGTGTCTATTGGATATCTTTGAACGTCCCTCCTCTGTTTGGGCATTCTCTACAATCCCGAAGTAGGAGCCAGAAACTTTTTCCCGCAGCCTCTTTGGCAGCTGGGGCATGGGCTTGTGAAGTTGGCCCCACCAGTCATACGCAACATCAGTAGTATGGACTACAGTGGATCTCCTGGACTGGGCTGGTGACACGATTTGGAAATGATCTTACTTCCATGGCTTCTAGCCCTGGTTCTCTGTGTTAGGAGATTCTGTAATCTTATTATCCTTTACTAAGCCTCTTTTCTCCCTAAACCATCTACAGCAGGTTTCTCTTGCTTGTAACTAAGAGCCCTAACTGATGCAGATGGTAAGAACAGACTGTGTGTTACATAACTCTTCGCTATAAGTTTGAAATTCTTCATAAAGAACGTTTTTAAGATACAGGTGAGTGAGAGTATAATGGATGAAATAAGGCCCTAGGAGAAGGAGGGAGGGGCTAAGATCTATAAAATTGGTAAGAGACATGGGCCAGAGTCCAGAAGAAGAACCTACCCTCTTTTGTAACAGAAGGTAGAGAGAAAACAATGAGTGTGTCTTCAGCAAGTTTACAAGTTTGGTCACAGAAAATTGAGACCATTCCTGTGTGAATTCTCTCTATGAAAAAGGGAATTTCATTGGTTGAGCATGAGGGAGAGATGGAATAGAAAGTGAGGAGGGGAGAAGAGCTGAAATAGTACCTATAGGGAATGAGAGAAACCATTGACAAGGGAAATGTAGGATTGCCTAGCCACTTGGAAGGCTCAGGTGGGGTGGGAGACGATAATTGGGCATCCATACTCATGGTTTATTTTCCCTACCAGAAGCCAGCAGTCCTGGCCAGGAAACAAAGTTGAATGATCCAGAATTGGGGTTTTGACGTAGGAACTTGGTTCTGGAATGATGGGGCACAGTCTAGGCTTCATAGAAAGAAAAGTGACAAGATGAGGGGTAGATGGCAAATGAAAAGAGCAGAAGAGCCAGGGATAAATGTAGTTCTTTGAGGTCCAAGAACACATGGAGAGTGAGTAATTGACAGAGAACCATGTGCCAAGAGGTTGTGGTCAAAAGGGGGGTAATTGCATCTCAAACTTCAGAAGTTGAGCAATTTCAGGTGGTAATAAGACCGAGGATATAGCTTTGGGAGAGCTTGGAAGAAACAGAGTGGTGGTGAGGCCAGTGGAGATGAAGAAGTAGGGGAATTGGGGGCCCAGAACCATTCTGACTAATGTCAGGTGATATCTCATTATAGTTTTGTTTTGCATTTCCCTGATGGCGAGTAGTGTTCAGCATCTTGTCATGTGTCTGTTGGTGATCTGTAGGACTTCTTTGGAGAAATGTCTATTCATGTCTTCTGCCCATTTCTTAATTGGATTATTTGGTTTTGGGATATTGAGTTGTGTCAGTTCTTTATATATTTTAGATACTAACCCTTTATCAGATATGTCATTTGCAAATATCATCTCCCATTAAGTAGGTTGCCTTTTACTTTTGTTGATTGTTTCTTTCACTGTGCATAGGCTTTATTTTGATGTAGTCCCAATAGTTTATTTTTGCTTTTATTTCCCTTGCCTCAGGAGACATATTTAGAAAAATTTTGCTATAGCAAACATCAGAGAGATTACTGCCTGTGCTCTCTTCAAAGATTTTTATGGTTTCAGGTCTCACATTTAGGTCTTTAATCCATTTTGAGATTATTTTTATGTATGGTCAAAGAAAGGGATCCAGTTTCATTGTTTTGCGTGTGGCTGTCCAGATTTCCCAACACCATTTGTTGAAAAGACTGTCTTTTCCCTATTGTATATTCATGCCTCCTTTGTCAAAAATTAATTGACCATATAATTGCAGATTTATTTCTGGGTTTTCTGTTCTATTCCATTGATCTATGTGTCTATTTTTATGCCAATACCATACTGTTTTAATTACTACTGCTTTGTAATACACATTGAAACCTGGAATTGTGATACCGCCAATTTTGTTTTGTTTTGTTTTTCAAGATTGCTTTGGCTATCTAAGGTCTTTTGTGGTTCCATACAAATTTTAGGATTGTTTGTTCTAGTTCCGTGAAAAATACTGTTGGTGTTTTGATAGGGATTGCATTAAATATGTAGATTGCTTTGAGTAGTATAGACATTTCAAAAATATTGGTTCTTTCAATCCATGAGCTTGGAATGTCTTTCCATTTCTTTGTATCATCTTGAATTTCTTTCATCAATGTTCTGTAGTTTTCAGACTACAGATCTCTCACCTCTTTGGTTAGATTTATTCCCACATACTGTCTTTGATGCAATTGTAAATGAGATTATTTTCTTAATTTCACTTTTTGCTGCTTCATTATTAGTGTATAGGAATGCAACTGATTCCTGTACATTGATTTTTGTATCCTGTGACTTCACTGAATTCATTTATCGGTTCTAGGAGTTTTTTGGTGGGATCTTTAGGGTTTTCTCTATACAGTATCATGTCATCTGCAAATAGTGAGAGTTTTACTTCTTCCTTACCAGTTTGGATTCCTTTTCTTTCTCTCTGTTGTCTAATTGCTGAGGCTAGGACTTCCAGTACTATGTTGAATAAAATTGGTGAGAGTGGTCATCTTTGCCTTGTTCCTGACCTTAGAGGGAAAGCTCTCCGGTTTTTACCATTGAGTATGATGTTGGCTGTGGGTTTTTTTATATAAGGCCTTTATTATATTGAGGTATGTTCCCTCTAACCCTATTTTATTGAGGGTTTTTTAATCATGAATGGATGTTGTACTTTGTCAAATGCTTTTTCTGCATCTATTGAAGTGATCATATGGTTCTTATCCTTTCTCTTATTGATGCAATGTATCGTGTTGATCGTTTTGTTAATATTAAACCACCTTTGCATCCCAGGAATAAATCCTACTTGATCGTGGTATATGAATTTTTTAATGTATCGTTGGATTCAGTTTGCTAATATTTTGTTGATGATTTCTGCATCTATGCTCATCAGAGATATTGGCCTATAGTTCTCTTGTGTGTGTGTGCGTGTGTGTGTGTGTGTGTGTGTGTATGTGTATGGTGTCTCAATCTAGTTTTGGTATCAGGGTGACACTGGCCTCATAGAATGAACTTGGAAGCTTTCCTTCCTCTTGTATTTTTTGGAATAGTTTGAGAAGAATAGGTATTAACTCTTCTTCAAATGTATGGCAGAATTTGCCTGTGAAAGCATCTGATCCTGGATTCTTGTATATTGGGAGTCTTTTTTGATTACTGATTCAATTTCATTGCTGGTAATTGGTCTGTTCAAATTTTCTATTTATTCCAGCTTTAGTTTTAAGAGGTTATGTTTTGGGCGCCTGGGTGGCTCAGTTGGTTAAGCGACTGCCTTCAGCTCAGGTCATGATCCTGGAGTCCCGGGATCGAGTCCCGCATCGGGCTCCCTGCTCAGCGGGGAGTCTGTTTCTCCCTCTGACCCTCCTCCCTCTCATGCTCTCTGTCTCTCATTCTCTCTGTCTCAAATAAATAAATAAAATCTTCAAAAAAAAAAAAAGAGGTTATGTTTCTAGGAATTTATCCATCTCTTCTAAGCTGTCCAATTTGTTGTCATATAGGTTTTCATAATATTCTGTTACAATTGTTTGTATTTCTGTGGTGTTAGTTGTTATTTCTCCTTTCATTAGTGATTTTGTTTATTTGGGTTCTCTCTCTTCTCTCTCTCTCTCTTTTATGAGTCTGGCTAGAGGTTTATCAATTTTGTTGATCTTTTCAAAGAAGCAGCTCCTGGTTTCATTGATCTGCTGTATTATTTTTTAGTTTCTGTATCATTTATTTCTGCTCTAATCTTCATTATTATTATGTTTTGAATATATGTTAGATCCACCTGGTCCAAAATGTCATTCAAAGCCACTGTTTCCTTGTTGATTTTTTTCTGTTTGGATAATGTACCCATTAAGTAGGGTGTTTTAAGTTCCTTACTATTATTGTATTACTATTGATTGCTTCCATTATGTTTATTAATAGTTGTTTTATGTACTTGGGTGCCCTCATGTTGAGTGTATAAATATTTACAATTGGTATATCTTCTTGTTGGATTATTCCCTTTATGATTATATGATGTCCTTCTTTGTCTGTTGTTACAGTCTTTGTTTTAAAGTCTATTTTGGCTGATATATATTACTACCCTGGCTTTCTTTTCACTTCCATTTGCATGATAAATGTTTTTCCCTCCCTCCACTTTCAATCTGCATGTGTCTTTAGCTCTGTAATGAGTCTCCTGTAGGCAGCATATAGATGGGTCTTTTTTTTTTTTAATCCACTCTGTCACCCTATGTCTTTTGATTGGAGCACTTAGTCCATTTACCTTCAAAGTAATTATTTTTTTTTCAATTTTAAAGAAATTTTTTTTATTATGTTAGTCACCATATAGTACACCATTAGTTTTTGATGTAGTGTTCCATGATTCACTGTTTGCATATAACACCCAGTGCTCCATGCAATACGTGCCCTCCTTAATACCCATCACTGGGCTACACATCCCCTCACCCCTTTCCCCTCTAAAACCCTCAGTGTGTTTCTCGGAGTCCATAGTCTCTCATGGTTTTACTCCCCCTCTGATTTCTCCCCCTACATTTTTCCCTTCCTTCTCGTAATGTCCTCCATGCTATTCCTTATGTTCCACAAATAAGTGAAACCATATGATAATTGACTTTCTCTGATTGACTTATTTCACTTAGCATAAGTAATTATTGATAGGTATGTACTTATTGTCATTTTTTTTTTTTGTTTTATGGTTATTTTTGTAGTTCTTCTCTTTTCCTTCTTCCTTTCTCTCACGATTTGTTGGCTTTCTTTAGTGATATAAAATTGGGTTCCAGGGCACCAGTGTGGCTCAGTTGTTTGAGCATCTGACTCTTGATCTCAGGTCTTGATCTCAGGGTCACGGGTTCAAGCCCTGGATCGGGTCCTGAGCTGAGTGTGGTGCCTACCTTAAAAAATTGGGTTCTTTCCTCTATATTTTTGCATATCTATTACTGGTTTTTGATTTGTGGTTATCATCAGGTTTATATATAACATGCACGTAGCAGTGTATATTAAGTTGATGGTAGCTTAAGTTTGAACCCACTCTTTACTCCTCCTCCTCTCCCACATTTTAGGTGTATGGTATTATACTTTGCGTCTTTTTATTTTGTGAATCCTTTGACTGATTTTTATAGTTATACTTAATTTTACTGCTTTTGTGCTTCCTACTTTTCTTATTCCTACTTATGATCTTTTCTTCCCACTCAAAATGTTCCCTTTAACATTTCTTGTAGGGCTGGTTCAGTGGTCATGAATTCCTTTAATTTTTGTCCAGGAAACCCTTCATCTCTCCATCTATTCTGAATATAGCCTTGCTGGATAGAGTATTCGTGGTTGCAGGTTTTTTTCCTCTCAAATATACCTTTGAATATATCATGCCACTTTCTTCTGGCCTGCAAAGTTTCTGCTGAAAAATCTGCTGATATCTTATGGGGTTTCCTTTGTATATAACTGTTTTCTTTCCTCTTGCTTGTTTTAAAATTCTCTCTTTATCACTACTTTTTGCCATTTTAATTACGGTGTGTTGGTGTGGACTGCCTTGGGTTTTTACTGAGGGCTGTCTGTGCCTTCTTGATCTGGATTTCTATTTCCTTCCCCAGATTTGGGAAATTTTCAGGTGTTATTTCTTAAAATAATTTTTCTGCCCCCTTTTCTCTCTCTCTCTCTTCTGTGATCCTTATAATGCACATGTTATTATGCTTGATGGTGTTGCTGAGTTCCCACAATCTTTTGTCTTTTTCTTTTTTTCTTTTTTCTCTCTTTCTCCCATTCAGCTTGTTTGGTTTCCATTACTCTGTCCTCCTGGTCGCTGATCCATTCTTCTGCTTCCTCTAGTCTACTATTTATTCCACTTAGTAGATTTTTAATTTCAGTTACTGAGTTCTTTATCTCTGGTTCTTTTATGTGTTTTCTATCTCTTTGTTGAGGGCCTCACTGAGGTCTTCCACTTTTAAGTCCAATGAGTATCTTTGACCATTACTTTGAACTCTCTATCAGATGTATTACTTATCTCTGTTTCATTAAGCTCTCTTGATGTGATTTTATCCTGTTCTTTCATTTGGGACATATTCCTCTCTCATTTTGTCTAACTCTTTGTATCTCTTTCTATGTGTTAGGAAAGTCAGCTATGTCTCCTGCTTTTGAAAGTAGTGGCCTTAAAAAAAAAAAAAAAAAAGAAAGAAAGTAGTGGCTTTATTAAAAAAAAAAGAAAGAAAGAAAGTAGTGGCCTTATGAAGAAGATGTCCTGTAGTGCCCTGCCGTACAATGTCCCATGTTTACTGGAACCTGGCACTTCAGGGCTGTCTCCTATGTGTGTTTTATGTGCACTGCTGTTGTGTCTTGGCTGCTTTTTCCTTCAGTCCAGTCATCTACAGTGGCTCTCATTCCCTGTTGTGGACAGGGTTTAGTCCCTGTGTTGTTAGGGGACTAGTCTGGGGCCAGCTTGGGCTTGAGTTGAGTCAGACCCAAGGCATTTGCCAGAGATGCAGTAACACCGAACTGCAGGATGCTTTCCCTGTGGTGTTCCCTGAGAAGGTTTTGTTGGTGGGCAGGGTCCACAGTCAAACCAGATATCTGCCCACACCCCACTGCAGTCATATGGGTGTATGTTTTTATCTTCCCCTCTCCTTGGTGCAGGAGTCACTTTGGAGTGGTGTTGACCCCCATTGGGGCTGCTTGCACACTGCCAGGCTTGTGGCACTGCTTTGGATGGGCTCTGATCAAGGTTGTACTGGAGTGGGGAGCAGGTCTGCAGGAGAATGCAGGGATGGGCATGCTATTAGCAGTCAAGTAGCAAGTGTCCCTGTGTCTAGGCTGCGGAGCGGGGAAGGGAAACAACACCAGCAGCTCCTTTGTCCTTGGAGAAGTCTCCCAATGATCCCTGTCCCTCCAGCACATGTTCTGAGATTAGTAAATAATTAATAAATAAATCCCCCTCCCCTATACTCAGCAGTTTGTCAAACTGCTTCCTCTATGCTGTACCTCAGCAGGGCTGTTTGTTGTGCTGTCTCTTCAAGAGTGGGAACTCCATTCCCTCTCACCCTTCCTGCTCTCCCAAAGCCAAGCCAAGATTTTTAAAGTTCCAGGGCTTAAGCCCCACCAGTTGTAAGAATTCATGAAATTATGTCTCTCTGGTTTCCAAAGCCAAAAGTTATGAAGGTTCATCTTTCCCATGCGGGTCCCCCGTGCCTGGGGTTCCTGGTGTGAGGGTCTGTTTCTCTCCCCTCTCTGCTACCCTGGAATCTCTCCCTCCCAGGGACAGTCCTATGGGCTCAGTTAGCTCTCTACTGGTTTTTGCCCTTCTGACCATCTTTGATGTGGCCTCTTTACATTTAGCTGTGGAGAGTCTGTTCTTCCAGTCTTCAGGTCATTTTCTGGGTTATTTACACAGATGTGGGTTCTACTGGTATCCACGGGATGAGGTGAGGTTAGGGTCTTCATACTCCGCCATCTTCCCTGAAGTCTTTGTAGTGCTTATTTTTTTTTTAGCCAGCATTTACAGATTGTAAAATAAGCCCCACTAGAATTATTTGTTAAGAAGTTACTTGAAAAATCTTTCTTCCTTTCCTATCGATATTCCTTCTCTGAGGCTAGTTTCTCTAGGGTGGGTATTATTAAAAGAAAACATGGAAGCACTGTAGATACACCCTATCGCCTGCAAGGAGCATGCTTGTCAATCTGAACCAGCTGAGATAAAATAAAAGAATCCAATTCCACCACCACCTTAAAAACTTTGATATACAGTGTTCATTCAAAGTGAGCATATGAGTGTTTAATATGGAAAATCACTACTTATAACTGTTATGATTGCAGAATGACAAAGTTGAGTGTAGTAGTGAGTCTCTGTATTAAATATTTTATGTGTACTTTCAATGAATAACATGCACTATTTTCATAATTTTACTTTTCCTATGTTCTTATATTCTTGTAATTTAATATCTTGAATATAGTAATTTAAAAGTTGGTTTTGTATTTTCATTCTTGTATTTTACCAATATTGCCCCACAGGGATTGATTTAAAGCAAACCAACCAATCCTTCACCACTAAGAATTGAGAAGCACCATTTTATGTGTCCATAAAGTCCTAGCTGCTTGGCTGGCTCTTGACAACCTGGCTCAGTGATCCCCTCTTCATCCCTGTGTATTCATGTGGGGTCAGGACTCCAGCCAGGTACCTTGTCTCTCTGGTGGGTCAGTTCCATAGCTTCTTGCAGACCTGGGGGCACCCTCTCAGAACAGCTGAGCACACAACGCAATTACTTCTCCTGTCACAAGCTATGACCCAAGGTTAGTGAAGGCCACTGCTGGCTGGAAGTCAGGCAACCAGGAGAATCAGGGGTCACATGGAGCTATTGTTACACCGGGCCTTATTGTCACAGGTGACCAAGAGAAGCCCCAGGGAGGACTAAGGGTTTATCTACTTGGGGGCTTAGGAGAACAACACATCTGTTTTTTCTCTCTCTCTCTCTCTTTATTTTTTAAGTAGGCGTGGAGCCCAACATGGGACTTGAACTCACGACCCTAAGATAAAGACCTGAGCTGAGATCAAGAGTCCAACGCTTAACTGACTGAGCCACCCAGGCACCCCTGTTTTTTCTCTTCTGTAAAGATGTCCCTAAACTTTGGCCTGCTGCTTGTGAGTCACCTCTCCCGGTGGTTCTTCAGTGGTGCAGCTGCCAACCATAGGAAGCCCTGCGGCATTCTGCCCTGCTCTTGGTTGATACCCGCTTCCTTTCCCTGGGTCCCTCATATCTACTCACAGGCATTGCTGAGTCTCTGTGCTGCTGGTCTAAGCTAAAGGGCCCACTTTCCCTCTCTGGTCTGAAGTTCTTTGGGACTTAAGAGCAGAATCAGCCTGAACCTTGGGTATTAGACGTGGTGAATGCCCAAGTACCAAGGAACAGCCACTTCCTCCAACCCTGGATTTGGTCCCTGTGCCGTGGCTCTGTCAAGCTCAGGAAACATGGGCTAATGTACTGAAGAGTAAAGAGGCATGCTATCTATAGCCCACTCTCAGATATCTTTGGAAAAAGCAAGGAACAAAAATTATTCTTAAAAGGAAGGTGCATTAAAAGGGGGTGGGTTAATTTCCAAAGGTGGAAACACCCTCCTAGCATAGAATGTTTTGTAAACTATGTTTTGCTTTCTTCTGTCTCCTGGGTATGGCAGGACATAGGAAGTGGTTTCCTTCCCATTATCTGCTGAATTTCTTTACTGATACCCCAAGCCTGTGCGTATGCCGACCCCTTGGCCTGGAATGCCTCTTTCCAGTTCACCTGGTCAACTGAGACCATGCCTCCTGACTTCCCTCAATGTCTCTGTTCATCCCGGTTGCCCTCCTTGAATTGCTTTCCAGGGAAAAGCAAACCCACATGAATTCAGGATTGGATCCTCAGGGTAGATTCTTTCAGGTCTTCTGCTGTCTTAAAGTGCCCTCTACCGGCTACAGAAAATAAATCCTCCCAGGATATGTTTGCCAGCCAGGAGCCCACATGAGCAAAAAATTAATTTTCTAAATTTCCATTCCATTTAGGTCATCAGAATAACTTTCCACCTCCACAGAGTTCTCCTCAGATGAATCTAAATTCGGGGTGACAGCACTCATATGAGCTTTGGGGAAGCATGGGTCTACTTTCTTCCCCTTGTTGGAAAGGGCCCCTAGGGCATACCTGCCTTGCTGCTCCAGGCAATGTTTAGAAGTGAGTCCTACATCTGTCTGGTACCAGATACTTGGTGATCCCCGGGGATCTCTCTGTGGAGACCCACTTGCCATTTCTACTTTTGTGTGGTCATTGCCTAAGTAGGGGTGAGGAGGGGTGGTATTCTGGAATATCTTCACTTTCTTGGCCCCTCTGTGAAACTAGCTCATCTGTACTTAGATCTTCAGACTTCTCTGGGGCTTCTCCCAAGACCCTAGAGTTGGCCCAGGGTCCGGGAAGGTGAAGGGCCCCCATGTTAGTTGTGGGTCAGAGACCTGTCCAACAGCTCTCCTTCATGTACCGGCTTGAAGAAGCTGCTGGGACATTGGCGTAGCAGAGGGGCAATAAGCAGTAAAAAGGGAAACTGGTTCAGTAGGTTTCATCTCAAATCTTTGATTTTTTTTTTTTTTTTAAGATTTTTATTTGAGAGAGAGAGAGAGCATGAGCAGTGGGGAGGGGTAGAGGGAGGGAGAGGGAGAGAGAAGCAGACTCTGCTGAAAGACACGGGGCTCGATCCCAGGACCCCGAGATCATGACCTGAGGCTAAGGCAGATGTTTAACCGACTGAACCACCCAGGCACCCCCTGAATCTTTTGATCTTAATCAAAACATTTACTCAGCTTTTTCTGTACTCATAATTAAAAACACCAAGAATTTGACATCTTTGTTTCCTGGTCCCATCAGCTGCCTCTTTGAGAACTTCCCCTTGGGCCCTTGTGCCTTCTGGTTGAGCTTCCTGGGCTGGGGGTAGGGTTCAGGATATACATGAAGAAATTTAATACAGAACAGGGAGGAAAAAACAAGCCACCCCAAGCATCCTCCTGCCACGTGCCACAGCCATGAGATAGAAGAATGCATTTATTCTTACAGTTTATAAGACCTATGGTATTAGGGTGCTTCCTACCTTTTAAGGGTTCTTTTTCTTGTATTTAAAAAAAATATTTGGAGAAAGAGAGAGCAAGCAGGGAGAGGAGGGGAAGGAGAGGAAGAGAGAATCTGAAGCAGACCGTGCTGAGCATGGAGCCTGACACAGGGCTTGCTCTCACAACCAGGAGACCATGACCTGAGCCAAAACCAAAACTGGACACTTAACTGAGACACCCAGGCACCCCAAATCTTTTAAAATTAAGCTCTCTGCCCAACATGGGGATCGAACGCACAACCCCAAGGTCAAGAGTTGCATGTTCTACCAACTGAGCCAGCCAGAAACATCTGAAAATGACTTGGAGATTTCAAGCCCCTCTATCTTAATTCTTTAGCTGGTATTGCCTAAGAAATAGGACAAGCTTTTACATAGTGACAGTACAACTGAATTCAATGAAATTCAACATTGACATAATATTTTTTAAATGTGTTCAGTATTCAAATTTCTCTGATCATCCCAGTATCTTTTATTTTTTTTTAAAGATTTTATTTATTTATTTGAGAGAGAGAGAATGAGAGACAGAGAGCATGAGAGGGAGGAGGGTCAGAGGGAGAAGCAGACCCCCTGCCGAGCAGGGAGCCCGATGCGGGACTCGATTCCGGGACTCCAGGATCATGACCTGAGCCGAAGGCAGTCGCTCAACCAACTGAGCCACCCAGGCGCCCCATCCCAGTATCTTTTAGAGCCTGTTTTTCAGTTCAGAGCCACGAATTAGTTGTCTCTTTATTCTCCTTTATTCTGATATAGGTTCTTGGTCTTTCTTTCATGACATCGGCATTTTTAAAGGGAACAGGTACCTTGTTTTATAAAATGTCCTCAATCTGGGTTAGTCAATCTGTCAACCTCATGATTCAGGTTTTGCAATTTTGGCAGAACAGCACAGAAGTGATGTGTCCTTCCCAGTACATCACATCAGGAGGTACTCCTATCAGTTTTTCTCATTTGGGTAAAGTTTAATGACTTGTTGGAAGTGAGGCATGACCAGTTTCTCCACTGCAAAGGTACCTTCTCCCCCTTTGCAAATTAATAAACATTCTACAGGAAGATATGTGTGTAACTATCCTGCTACCTAACACACTCTCTCCCAACCCCATGGTTTTGGCGTCCATCGTTGTTAAGATGAGTTAGTCTTATGGCTGCAAAATGGTGGTTTTCCTAACTCTATTGCCCCTTCTCTATTCATCAGGTACCATGCTACTGTAAGGAAGGGCTTAGAAGAATGCATTATGCTAGGATCCTTTTCCCATTCCTCCCCTACATCCTTACCCTCTGCTTGAAATGCCTCCCCCCGCGGGGCAAATCCTGCCCATCTTTGAAGTCCAGATCCAGAGTCCCCTTGTCTCTAAGCCTTCCCTGGCCCCAGGTGGGCAGATAAACCCCTCTGTCTCTTGCCTTCAAGCAAGATGGGCCGCAGCTGTCTGGCCATCTCAAGTTTCTGGGGCTGGGAGAGACTGTGGAGGGAAAACCCTCCCTCCCATAGCAAGACTCCCACCCCAACACCGCCTGACCCAGCACAGTGGTTCTCAAACTTTAGCCCCAGAATCACTGGGAGGGCTTGGTAAAACACAGATGCCTGGGCCCTACCCTGGATTCTGATGCACGGCCCAAGAATCTCACTGGCTTAACAAGTTTGTTTCACCTTCACATCACGTGCAAAACGTGGGTTGGTGGGGAGTCTGGCCCACGTGGTTCCTGGGCAACCCAGGGTGATGGAGGCTGTACCAACATGTCACCCCATTTCCACCTGCGCTTCAGGGGAAGGGAGGGGTATGGAGAGTCAGGCACGATCTCTCTCTGCTCACAGCCCACAGGCCAGAACTAACTGTGTGCCTTGTCCCCTGCAGAGTGGCTGGGAAGCATGGGGACAGAGGGACCCTGGGGTGAGCGCCCTGGCTTCCTGGTCTCCACCACGCTCCCCTTCTCTACCAGCAGGTGAATCTTCTTTGCGCTCCTCAAACACACCAAATGCTTTTCTGGCCTTTGTGCCTTTGCACTGGTTGCTCTCTGCCCACGTGGTCTTGTGCCAGATCTCACACAGTTATCTCAAGTGCCACCTCCCTGGAGAGGCCTTCCCTGACTGCCACCCACGCCCTCACAACACGCCGTTAGAATTCTCTACCTGGCCCTCATTATGCCGTGTTCGGTGCCATCTTTCTCCCAGTAACAGATTGTATGTACACTCCACAAGAGCAGAAGCTACTCCGATCCCCACTGCCTAGAACAGGACCTGGCACACAGTAGATCGTCAAGACAAACTTACTCGATGGATTAACCCTAAGGTATATTACTGTTCCCATCCTGCAGGTTAAGAGGCCTCAGAAGACCATAAGTGGCTCGCCCAAGGTCACAACATGACCGAATGGTAATGCCTGATTTATTTATTTATTTATTTATTTAAAGATTTTATTTATTTATTTGAGAGAGAGAATGAGAGACAGAGAGCATGAGAGGGAAGAGGGCAGAGGGAGAAGCAGACCCCCTGCTGAGCAGGGAGCCCGATGTGGGGACTCGATCCCGGGACTCCAGGATCATGACCCGAGCCGAAGGCAGTCGCTTAACCAACTGAGCCACCCAGGCGCCCATGGTAATGCCTGATTTAAAATCCATGCTGCCACCACCCACTACTGTTTGTCTGCATAATTTCACTGTGTCCACAGACGGAGGTGGCGTAAGTTTGATCCTTTTTCTCTCAATTTTCTGACGACCCTCCACTGTCCTTGGTTTTCAAAAAAAATTTTAAAGATTTTATTTCAGAGGAGTGGGGAGGAGGGGCAGAGGGAGAGGGGAGAAAGAATCCTAAGCAGACTCTGCACTGAGCACGGAGGCTGACGTGGGGCTCGATCCCACAGCCCAGAGATCATGACTGGAGCTGAATCAAGAGTCAGATGCTTAACTGACTGCACCACCCCAGATGCCCCTCAAAAACTTTCTTAACACAACTCTGTGGAGAGCAACCTGGTAATTGTGAGATGTGCTCACATGTGAAAGATTAAATACATGCCAACTTTTTTTCGTTACAGTGTTGTGATAGAAAAGGCCAGAAGGAACTCCGTGTGTCACCAAAGGGTACTGGTCCACGGGAGTGTGAATGTATTCACCGTGGGTATGTATGCATGGTGGAACAGTGCACAGCCCTGAAACGTAAGGAAGATCTCTGGATTCCAACTGGACAGGTGTCTAAGGGACATTTAATCTTCCAGAAGAGCTGAACAGCTTTACGACTCACATAAATGAAAAGGACAAAATGATACACAAGCCAGAATCCCAGTGTGGTTTCCATCACTTGAACTTCTTTTATTGATATTCATTAGAGAATAAAATTGTATTGGTTTTTTTGATGCATGACAACACACGCTATTGGTAGTGGTTGAAAAAGGTTGATCATGAACTATACTAAATACTGCAACCTCCGAATTGCTGATTTTTACACTGGTATTTCCTTTGTGGTGATGGGTGGCTCCTCTCTGAATACATATAGTGGTCCGTTCAGTTCATGGTTTCCATATTCCTTTGTTATTCTACCTACTGCCTAAAAATACATTCAAATACAGAGAATTTCCTTGCAGTGAGTGCACACATACAACCACAAGGGGAGCTGAAAATAATGAACCAACCCCCTCGTGTTCTGAGAATAAATAATCTAAAAGGGTGGGACTGAAATTTGCTCCTTTGAGACATCCTCAAGGAGTCTTCAGTGGGCATGTTTACACTCGGCTGGACACATTTTTGCAGGGGTGGGAGGAGGGGGGGGCTGGGAAACAGGGATGGCAATGTGACCATTTCATCTGCATATGATGTCACCCGGAACAAAGGACCAGGGAGCACTGTGCCGGGCAGTGCAGCCTTCAGGTGGGAATAAATAAGTTACCTGCTTGGAGTGGAAGGCCACAGACACACCGTGACCAGGGCTGGAGAGAACAGCACACACACACACATAATAAATAAAAGTTCAAAATGGTCAGTGACAGCAACAGGACCAGGCTCCCCTGTTCATTTCTGGTTCTTGCCACGAGCACCTCTATCTGATTTCCTAGGGATAAACAGTGGGCACACGGAGACCAAGGTTTTGGGGGGGGGGGGGGAAGGATCTTCTTGTGACCACTCTGTCCTGAAACACGAGGGCAAGGTGCGGGGGCACCGACTGTGTGCGTAAAGACCACGTCCGTGCCAGCACACGGGCCAGCCTCCGACGCCACAGTGAGGACCGGAACCAGCAGGATGCCCAAGCCACGTTGCTCTCGTGAACCAGTTTGGTATTGCATTAGGTGGGTGGTTCTTTTTACTTTTCCCGCTGACACATTCCATCCAGCCCTTTCCCCCTACCCCGCCCCCAGCCCGTTCCTTTTCATCCTATTGTGAAAATTGTCTTGGGTCTGGTCTTAATTTGGTTTGTGACCCCAGGTCCCCAAACTCCACTGCTATCTATCTCACTAGCCACTGGGCGTGCATGAACCTATTTCCGTGGCCCAGAGCCACAGAGAGAACAGACTGCGACTTTCCATCTAGTACCATTACTTCCCTGCCTATAAAAAAATGGAGAAAATAAGACCTCACACAGAACACAGGGGGGGTCGCTACATTCTTTCAGGCCACACGTCTGGCCTGACGACCGGGGACAGGACATCGAAGGGTGATTTGGGTTGAAGGCATGGAAAGAAAAAGTCACACCTCAGAAAAGAAGCGACTCTCCACTGAAGCAGAGGAGTGAAGGTCTGGAGGCAGAGAAGGAAGAACAGTCCTGCCATCCCGGAAGCAACATCCGCTGCTCGTGGCCGCACACGAAGGCTCCCGCTGTTCCCGCCCAGCGACACGGGCCGGCAGAGGCCGCGCGCCAGCTCACCACGGGCGGCACCGGGAGCCAGCGGCGGATTCACGGGTTTCCTATCCATGGGATAAGAACGCCCTTGGGAGTTTCAGTGCTTCTCGAAGGCGAGGAGGAGGCGAACAGGACGCCCGGCCACTGCCCTGCCCTCGGGCTAGCACAGGTACAGTCCCCGTGAGAGCAGGGACGGTGCTGGGGCCCCTCCCGCCCGATCGGGAGAAAGGGCAGGTGGATACAAGGTCCGCAAGTCCTATGTACACTTTACAAAGTCTCCACTCTTCCCCCATTAGGCACGAGGTTGATTTGTCTAGCTCCAGAGGGGAGGGACGGAGGAGGAAAGAGGGAGTGCACAGTGAGGGGGGGGCGGGGGCGGGGAAGAGAAGGAGGCAGGAGCAAGCCTGGTCTCCTCCAGGGGAAGGGCCCTCCTCCCCTCCTCACCGTAAGCTAGTTTGTTTGGGGAGCTTAGCACCCATCAAGATGCCCGAGGTGAGAGTCACAGGGGCTTTCATCTGCATGCTGGACCCCACCATGGTGGGGAAGCTGCGGTTCCTCCGGATGCCGCTGTTGAGCTGCAGTCCGCCCATGGCACTGGTGACAGTGGGGCATCCGAGGGGCAGTCCCTCGGGGACCAGGCCGCCAGGGACGAGGGCCTGGGCGGGGCCCGCGGGCCCACAGAGGAGAGGTCCCTGATCCTCAGTCAAGGTGGGGACGTGGGCTCGCCCTGAGTTCACCACTTTGGCCACGCCAAACCTCCTGACTTTGTCCACGAGGTTGAGGTTGGAGACAGACACGTCTGTCTGGCTCTCACTGCTCCGGACGTTCTTCTTCTCCCTCACTTCCCTCAGGATGGAGCTGGCCGGCTTGGAGGCCAGGAAGTTGTCATAGGGAGGGCTCGTGCACTTGAACTCAAAGGAGGGCGGGGAGGACGTGGGCGTCTGCATAGGCGAGTTGGGTGGGGTGGAGGGGATCACAGCCATCCTGGGGGTGTAGGAGTGCAGGAGGGAGCCCCGGCCGGCCCTGTCCCAGCTCTGAGGATCGTACACGGCCGCGGAAATGCCCCGCTCCTTCAGCAGCCACACCAGCCCCAGAGACGTGCTCATGGTGGTCGTGGACTCACGGATGTTGGTGAAGGATTCAGCCAGGCTCAGTCTCCGTGGAGTGCACGGTGTGGCCACCGGCGTGGACTTCAAGTGGCTGGCGCTGCCACAAGCTGGAGTTGGAGCCGAGTTAAGGCTGACAAGAAAAGACAAGAGGTCATTCGTCAGCAAATGCCCACAAGCCCCCGGAAAGGTTCGTGGCCAGTCTCCTGCTGGGGAGCAGGGAGGGCTCCCCCAGCCCAGGTTCCCCAGATGCCTCTTTCCCTGTCTGTTCCTCCCTCCTACCCAAGAGGGCCCTGGGTTCCCTTGCGTGAGGGCATGGTTTAAAGTTAACAAGCTGCACGTTGATTCCCTTGTCTCGGCCCCAGAGGGCAGGGATAACTGTCCCCTCTGCAGGTGAGGCAAGTCAGACTCAGAGGTTAGGTGGCTAGTCAATGTCACACTCAGCTATTAACTGGAAGACCCAGGATTTGAGCCCAAGTCTGAGGGCTCATGCCTCAAGGATGGGGCTGGGGGGAGCCCCTCAGCAGAGAGGCTTCCTTTCCCTACCAAATTTACTCAAATTTCAGCGTTCCTTCCTAACGACTACTTCCCTGAGGCAAGAAGTTAACTAGGACTATGGGATCTGAGAGCTCATCTCAGGAATGGCCCCAGCAGGTAGGACCCTTGGGTGATGGGAGGGGGGGGAGGGCGGAGGCTGAGGGCGTGCATCACATCAGCAGCGGACCCCAGCCTCCTGACTCCCACTGTAGGCTCTTCCCTCCGTGCCACGCTAACCCCTTCGTCCTTCTCCCGTGGTTGCTGAGTCCACCTCGGGGGGTGGAGATGTGGGGTCAGCGGCAGCCACATCATGTGTCATCAGGCCTATATCTGTATGAAACGTGCATCACCAAAGGAAAGCAGGAAGATTCCTTCATCTACTCCTGCCAGGCTGGCTGAGGACCCAGTATGTTCCAGAAGCTGGGGTCCCGCAGTAACGGGAGTTATGACAAGGGTGTAGCAGGCGCTGCAGGGGCAAAGGCATTGCTGTCTGCTTAAAAAACAGGAAAGGCCCTCCCGTAACAGCTGGTACAGGGATGGGGCTGGGAGGCCACACAGGCCCTTCACGGCTGCTGGATGAACCGCCAAGGGCAAAGCCGCATGCCCCTCTCCTTATAGTCTTGCGAGCCCTGCCCTGCTACCCACCCAAGGACATGGCAGGGGCTGCAGGTGCCCTTTGGAACAGCCAGCTGGGTGGTCCCCGGCAGCTGGGGGACCCTCTGTCCCCAGCCTGGCAGGGGGAGGGCCAGATACCTGGGGCAAGACACCAACCAGGGGAATGGGCAGGAAGGGGCCTCCCGCTGTGGGAGGGAAGGTCACAAGCAAGTTCGAGCTAAGGCATCCTTTGGCTCCTTGCCGCTGGCTGGTCAGCACGGGGCGAGAAACCCAGAACAGGCCCACCTCACGCAAGCTCAGGGGTGGGGATGCTGGTGGGGCGGGAGCACTCAGAGAAACACGGGATTAGAAGCCACAGCAGATTCCTAAGGTTAAAAAGTGGGTTCTTCAAAAGGCACAGGTGGGATTTGACAAAATTGGTCTACAAGCAATAGAGGACAAGAACAGTCTGGACTCAAAAATCTTGTTGACGGGGCCATTCTTGGGGAGATCTGTGATTTTGTGTCAGGCAGCCGTTCCTTCAAACGCACGCAAAAAGCCTTCTCTTGCTACTGACTGCCTAGGCCTTTTCCGTCCCTGACAAGAGATGGGGACAGGTGTGCTGGTTGGCGTCCCTTCAGGCAGGAGAGCACTGGGCACCAGCCTCTCCCAGGGGAAGCTCTACCACACGGTGAAAACACAGAGCTCTTCCAACGCAGAGCCCTGGGGGGTGCTTGGGGGGGCTGGGGGGTGGGGGAGGGGGATGCCGGCTTCTCCAGAGGCAGGAAGGAGACAGAGAAGACAAGCTAACGTTCAGATTCCCTTTCTGCCGAGAACTTCCGTTAGGCCCGTATTAGTGCTGGCACTCGGCTCAACTGAGGATTTAGGGGGTTAGGGGTATCCACTGTCAAGGCCACGTTAGCCAGGCACAACCACAGAGACACAGCCACGCCTAAGTCCCGGGTTAGTGGCGGCCACGCGTGCACACACAGCTCCTTCCAGGAGGCCCTGCCCGGGCACGCACCGCTGACGGTGTGCTCACCCCCTGCCTCGCCTGTGGGCTCACTCTCTGCCCTACATCTCCTCTCAGCTCAACAGGGCATAGGGCCGCTTCGTCGTCCTCCTCACATGACCTGCGGAGAATTATTCATAGTTTAAGGGGCTCCCTGGGGCGGCTGCTCCCTGCGGGGGCCCTGCTCACCTCCCTCCCTTTCTGCGTTACCTGCCATTCACCCCAGCATCTTGCTCGACTGCACCAGCGAGAAACAGCTGAGGGGGCCACTTGACCATTTTGCCCTTCCACTGGAAGCCGAGCAGACCACCCCATGCCATCCAAGTCCTCTTGCCAGATGGTGCCAACCTCTATCACTTCTTGAAGGCACCACAGGGAAACGGACCGTGCTGGGCACACGGTTCGGTCTTCGGGTTTTATCATTTCAGTCCTTATCATGCGGCTGTGGTGCACGGTTCCTGCGGTCTATTCCAGAGGCACCAGGGGGCTTGCACAGGGCTCAGTAACTCCATTCTGTGAAGGAACTCCGTGCTCTACTGACAACCTTGGGGACAAAATGCCAGCAACTGTGGCCTTACCGCCTGTGGTACTGTCAGCTTCGGCTGGTTAAGGACGGACCTAAGAATCTTCCGTGGCCAATGAAAAAGGCAACTATAGGTAGGTCCAGGTCTGTCTCTGTGGTGGATCTGAATCAACAGGGGCCTCAAGTCAAGAGAAAAGATGGGACCCCAAACAGGTGACAGACAGCAAGTGCTACGGGATGCCTCAGCTGGCCGGAGTTGGTTTCGAATGAGCCTCTCTACTTGACTTTCCTTGACAGCAAGTCTTGCGAGGAGTGCCCCAACCTCACCGCATCCTTACCCACCCCGGCGCCTGGGTCCCTTACCTTGGCGTGACCCGCGTGAGCTCGTCTGAAGGATGCAGGATGCGGCATGTGGTGAAGGTGAAGGTGGAGTTGGTCTGTGACATGCACTTCCCAGGGTGGTGCGCTACATTGGGAGGGGAACAGAACATATTCCTTGCATCCAAGTAAACCCAGGAGAAAAGTCAAATTCCAGCATGGCTCTCAATGGACATAAGAAGCGATGAGCTACCTTGTTAACTGGATCTGGGCAAGGAAGGTGTAATGCAAATGTTCTGGATCGAAGGTGGTCTTTCAAAAATAACCACACTTTTGAGCACTGGCATGCAGCGCATCAAATTCCAGCTTCCGACCCAATCCAGACAAGGTTCCCCATCAGTGTTCTTTGGCCAGTAGTGGACCCAGTTTGAGGAGCTAATGAGCCCTTGGGGGTAATTTGGTTTCCCTCCTCAAGGGTCAGAATCGGCTTCCTTCTTGTGGTGCTTCACACTTTCCACTGGCAAACTGGTGCCAAGTTCTGCCAAGAAGAGGGGAGAGGTGCGGGGAGGGGCCTTGCCACCTGGAAACTGGGCAAGGCTCACATGGCTCCCTTTCCAGAGTACACGAAAAGGGGCTTGGGGAAGCTGGCTCCACTACTGTCTGTCAGTGATGGGCAGGGTGAGAGATGGGGCCTCAGCTGCCTCAGCAACAGGGGGTAAGACTCCCAGAGCCCGGGGCTGTCTTCAGCCCTAGGATCAGGTGTGGTCTGATGCACTCTAGTGCATACAGCCCCTGTCCCTCAGGCCACTTTCTTGGCATCTCCGGGATGTCTGATTTCTAAAGAAAATAAGACAGCCACAAGCTGTTCTCAATTTACTTCCTTTTAAAGCTCTAAAGAGCTGTTGTTCAGGCAGCTGAAGACTATGATTTGGAGCAAAGTAAATCACAGAAGCGTTAAGACCATGCATCAGGAAGCTGGCAAATGGTCAAGTATGGAGTGATAGAGTCTACGGGAGACATCATGATTGTAGAGGTCACCCTCATTCATAACTCAAATGCAAAAAAAAAAAAAAGAAAAGAAAAAAAAAGGAAAAGGGGGGAAAAAAGATGCTGCTCTGAATAGCATGCACAGTGAGGTACTGGGACAACCCCCCCAACCGCCCACCCCACCACCCCCTGCAGCAGCTCAGCCCCCAGAGACCTCTTGGGGGGGAAACGCATTTGGTTCTCAGATGCCATGAGCACTCTGAAGATTCAGAAGGCTGTGAGCTAGAATCTTCTAGCTCGTTATGGCAATTTTTCTCTTGGATTTTACAAAAAAGGCAAAGGAAAACAAAACAGAAGACACTGGTGCCCTAAACCTACAGATCCACACACAGCCAACTGTGTCTTTAAAAAACAAAAACAAAAACAAAAACAAAACCCAGCAACCAGATGAAACAAAAAATGTCCGAGACAGGCAAACTGAAGGCAGGCAGGACAAAGCCAGAGCACAAAAATGGTGGCAGCGACTAGAGGTGCAACGTAAGACTGCTTTGCCCTGATTATTATGGTCCAACCCATCTCTCTGGATCCAGGCAGGTGCCCGTGGTCCCTGGCGTGGCAGCCCGCACCCTGGCCACCAGAGTAAACTCTCAACCACAGGGAGCGCCGGGCACAGCAGGAAGGGGGGAAAAAACACACATGAAAACAGCCTTTATGAATCTTTGTTTCTCAACCAATAAATGGGATGGCTTAGGAACTCAGGCAACTGGAAAACTGCTGCAAACAAAACAAAAATGGAATAAGCTATGAAGAAAAGGCAACCGAACAATCACGATTCTCTGACTGCAATAAGGTCTAGCAACAAAAGCAACAAAAGGCCTGAGAGAAGCATCCCAAACAACCAGCGTTAGGGGTTATTTGGGAGGGAGGGAGGAAAGAAAAAGGCAGTAAAGAGAGGTAACAAAGACAAAACAGTGGAAAGAGCGAACCTTAAAAACAAATCAAAAGCAAGGCTGGATTTAAAATTAGAGGAGTGTAGCCCCTTTCAACACATGGCCAGAATATCAAATCAAAAGGTCCCAAAGGCCCACTCCTCCTCCACCCCATCCCACATGGGATCTTTGATTGCAACAGGTAGCGCGAGATGGACATTTTAGAGACGCGGTGGCATCAGCAGAAGCGAAACCCATCTGACGCAAATGGGTTTTGGGGATAGGAAAAGGCTGCTAAAATTCAGAAGTCATCATTCCCCGGAAGCCACGGATAGGAAGATCAACAGGAATCAAGAGCGCCAAGCCAGAGGTTCGGCCCCTCCACAATACCACTGGGACTCCTGGCCCCGCCAGCTCTCTGCATGTCACCGTTGCCCGCCGGGCTGCTGCGGTGCTTCCCTTCCTTGGGACACAATACAGAGACAGTGAGTCGCCCCAGGCCCCTTGTGCTCGCCGCCCAGCAGCTACAGGCTGATGCCTAAAGCCCTGCTTGCAGGAGAGCAATTTCTCCAAGCAAGACGCACAGGATGCCTTCTCCTCAGCAGGGACAGGAGGCTCGGGCTGAGGGCTCCCTACTCAAGTCCCCCGTCCCCACAGCGCACCAGAGCCCTGCCTCACGTGCCGTGTGGTCTCCTCCTGCCGCCCGCTCGGGGCCTCCAAGGGACGGGGTTTCTGGGATTTAATGCTCTGACTTCCTACTTCAATCCCCCGGACTACGGGGGCCCCACGGTGTTGCAAGGAGAGAGTATTAAATGGGTTAGAGTATTCACACTGGAAAGGGCTTCCATCAAGCATCCCCTAATCCTACTTTTTAATTTTTTAAAATTTTATTATTATTATTTTTATCTGTTCCTTTTCCACCAGATTCTGACACTGGTACAAACTCCGAATCTATCAAAGAGAACCTATAAACTTAGTTAATCCCTGATTATTCAAGATCTTCTGAGTTAGTGAACTACCTACAGGTGGCTAGCGTGCAAATTTTTTTTTTTTCTGAACACAGGCCGCATGCAGGCGCACCCCTTCAGCTAGCTGCAGGTGGGGGCATAGGAGGGCTTTCGACGGACCAGGGTCACCCTGCTCACTTGCTCTCTGATCCGACGCTGTGCGCTTTCTGCCTGGCGCAGGTGCACTTGGTAAATGGTTCTGATGGGCTGTGCTCCTCTGGGGGGCACAGGGTGCCCCGTACTGACTGGAAACTGGGTGCTTGGGACCCTGCTGCCACAGCCAGTCATGGGGTGCCCTGAGAGGGCCCACAGTCTCCAGTGAGCTGGTTGGGGCTTCCTCCCTGGATGGCCCTGAAACTATACTGGAGGTTATCTGCAAGTGTGCTATGCAGATCTGGGTGATCACTGCTCAGTGGGATGCTCGGCCTCCAGAGGAGATGGGGAGGAAAGCCCACTGCTCTCCCCAGGGCCCCCTGCTCTAGTTGTGAGGAGAGACAAGGAACGCAGACAAGGTGGGGTTGCTCTGGTGGGGACCTGAAGCCCGACTGAGACTCTACCAGCCTCTCCCATCCAAGTGATGTGATTGGTATATACCAACTCATGCATTTCAGTCAATCCCAATGGCACTTTCCATCCCCCATCCACAGGCAGGCTTGTAACTTAACGTGCTAGGGAGAACAGAACCTCGCCCCTCTAAAGGCCATCGTGGCACCCGGTCCTTCAAAGAGCCCCCGCGTGAACCCCCACAGATGCCAAAGAGCATGCCTGCTCCCAGAGGTTTCCAAGGGGAGTGTGAAATACACACCTGTACAAGGCTGCTTTAAAGGGGCTCTCTGAGGACGGAGAAACCTGGCCACACCATACCCCCAAGCCATGTTTTTGCTAACATAAATAACTTCTTAAAAGTCAAAATTACAACACCTCTCCAAATCTTGGAAAAAGAGGACTGTCTTCGTGATGCACTGAACGCTTTCCAGAGTCTCTTCCCCCTTTGGGAAGCAGCCAAACCCATGTGAAATGAACAGAATGCCTGACAATTTCCTTTTCTTAACTTGAACACTTAGGGTGAAGCTGCGGTCACACAATTTGGATCTGCTTTGCCATTTCTATGAACTCATTAGCTCACACACACACACACACACACACACACACACACACACGCATCTTCTCCCCACCCCCTTCCCTCCCCCCACCAGTTCCGGAAGCTGCCACCACATCAACAGTGGTACCCATGGGCCGGCCTTTTGTATCCAAGCCAAACCAAACCCACTGAAAAGAGAAGCCACTGTCCACCCAGTTTAAAGGCGTGGCTTGAACTAAGACCATCCGAACGTTTTCTTGTCTTTTTGTTTTGACCTTTGACTACTTCTAATGACTTTGTTACTTTTTGTTCAAAGAGTAATCACACTGTGCCGGGGGGGAGGGGGGGTGTCTTTGCCTGTCACTGCCCTGCTAAGTGCCTTCCAAACCGGTCAGGAGCGCGCTTCCCGCCCCCCCCCCCCGCCCCTAGGCGGTGCCGCTGGACCCCCTCATCCCATCTCAGTGCTCCCTCCTCCACTGAGCAGTGTCCGCGGCTTGAGCACACTCCTCAGTGGTCCACATGGGTGCTCCTAGAGCACGGGTGGGCCCTCCTGTGGTTTCCAGAGGTGAGGATGCCATCAAGAGAGTGCTCCCGGAGAGCAGGCTTGTTCAGGACATTGTAAGCAGGGCTGACTGCAGCTGTTGGTTTGGGAGGAGTCAATGACCTCTCTTCATTCATTTTTCCACTTCCAGGTTTCGGTTGGCCTGTTTTGCTCTGGTTTTATAGGTATCCTGAGGCAAGAGCATGGGGGCTTCCTTAGCATCGCCTAACACAGGTGGGTGTGAGCAGACCATCTGCCCTGTGCACAAGGACGAACTCCTGTAACCGCTCCAGAACGAGGGCTGGGTTAGAAAGTCTTCCCATCAGAGTGGGACTGCATGGTCAAACGTGTAGACAAACACGAACGTTTCCTACACCTGAGGGTCTATGAATCAGAGGGATCGGGCTTTCCTTCCAGACCCATCAGGCCCCCATGGCCCACTCTCCCTCAGGACCCACTTGGGGTGCCGGGACAGCAGGAAGGACAGGACACAGCTACAGGGTTCTGCTCCAACCCGCTCCTGGCCCACACAGGCTCTGGAGAAATACTCTGCCGGCCCCACTGGCCCTCTGGCTCCTTTCCTCCACGAGCTCTTCCTTCTCTTGCCTTGCTCAGTAGCCACTCCTGAACAGAACCTGGACCTATGTATCAAGTAAGGACGCTATAAAAGAAGCTAATTCCTGGCCTTTGCCGGTGGGCTGCGGCGGGTGGGGGAGCGGGGAACAGGTCCACGTTCTGCAGCCTCAGGGGCTTTTTCAAGGGCTATTTGACCAAATGTGATTTTTGCCTTCAACACTTACTTTTGCACCTTAGCCCCAACGACACAGCTCCACCGTGGGGCCGCTGCCAGACAGGCGGCCGTGAGTGCTAGGAGCCCGCTTTCAGGCACTTCCCCCCACTGAGTGGCCCTCACGGGTATGAGTATGAAAATAAACTGACCTTCGCTTTCTTCTACGTTGCTCTAATCCTACTTCTTTCTCCCCTGTAAGGATCCTGGCATCCAAGATAATTCAACTAAACTGTCCAACCAACCATCTACTAACGTAACTGTATGACTTTAAAACACTGATCTTCATCCTTTCCCACATGCTGGCTCTTCCCTCCGCATAAATACCTAAAATTCAGAACATGGACAGTACAAGATCATGACTCTTTCTGATAAATTCCACTTTCTATGTGAGTTAATATGTAAAAGTCACTGAAAAGTAAAACTATAATCTAAAAATTGTTTTAAAAAATCCATTTTAATCATCTAAATTATTTACAAATATAAAAACAAGGAGTCGTGCTTTTTAAGACATGGGATTATAAAAATCAGCAAATAATGATACAATACATTAAAATATATTGAGTTTTTTTTTTTTCCAGTACTCAGAACTTTTTCTCCATGAGCTAACAGGTTCTAGACAAAAGTGCCTATTATTCAAGTCTCCCCAGTTTCCTTCCAGAGTATCAGTTGCAAGAAAAAATGGCTAAACCTTCTTCTGTCTTCAAAGTTCCTCCCTACACAGTATTCCCAGATGGCAGCTTCTGGGAATGTGCTATCTGGCAACAGAAAAGCCTAAACATCAAGGGTGGACTGAGGCAGGGACCAGACCAGCCTGGATACAAATCCTAAGACAGACAATGCCCCAGTACTCCCGGCTGAAGCTTATCTATTTACCTGTGACTCCAGGATTATGTACATAGTGCTACTCGGGGCCTCGGGGGTGATTTACTTAGAGTGACATATTTCTTACCTTCCAGTAATCAAAAGGGTCCTGTTACTCCCAATAGGGAAAAAAAGAGCCAAATCACTGTTCACACTGATCCCCTCTGTGCTGAGCTTTTAGCAAGTCTGACCTAGAACGAGCCTTAAAGAACTCTTGTCTTAAATGATCAGGCCCTTCCTAAGTTACCTTCAGCAATCTACAGAACTCTTTCTGATCACATACTTCCAACCTGGGGCTCCTCTAAGCTTCAACTCTAGATTGGTGTGCCTCTCCTCAAAGTTGCCAAGATGAATTTGCTGCAGGTTTTGAGGAAGGAGGGAAGAAGTAATAAATATGTCTGTTTATGGTAAGGAAAGTGGTCAGGATTTATGTCATAATTGGTCTCTCCCTCTGACCTCTGAGGGAAGTTCTTAGCTGACTTGATTGGTAAGTTTTATTCCTTCTGTACAACTTCTTGAAGACACACCTAATGGTGCTACTTTAAACTTATAGCATTTACCTTCTGGTCCACCTGTAGGACTGCAGGGTGGGGTCATCACACTTGACATGATTCCTACCCTTTCAGTCACAAAACTCAGCAGACACTGTGTTTTCCGTACCACTGTCTGCCTTCCAGAAGGACAGTGGAGCCGAGAACAAAGGGAAGTAACGATACCACAGCTGGTTTCTCTAAGTGTGGAGATATTAAATAAAACATATTTTCATTCCCTTGCAAGCTTAATCTGGTAACTTAATTGCTAAAAAATAAATCAATAAACCATAAGCTTACGTGCTAAACCAATCCTTTTTACTTGGTGATATCTCTAAAGTTTACGTCAAAGAAAAAAGAAAAGTTGGCCCCAAATAAAGTCCCTTGCCACAGGCATCCGAACTTAGGCTGGGAGGCGCCATCATGCACCTCAGCTCTCTCCTGCCCTGTCCTTCACCGGAGTGTTGCGGCCTTCACGAATGAAAGTTAAGAATCACAAAGATGCGTGTCCTTTCCTCAAGTCTAATGACTCCGAGATGCCACCAGCATGACAACATTGGGTGAATTCATCTTTTTCTGCATCTCTGCCCTGATCCCATGAGAGAGCTTCCTTGTCTTCTCAGCACCGCAGTTGGGGGACCCAGGAAGTCTGGGGCAAATGGTAACCACATAACCTTTGTGGTCCCAGGGCCCCAAGCCCAAACCATTTCATCCCAGTGACGCCTAGGGTGTAATTCTGCAAACTCATGATCCCATCTTTAATGGGGTAGCAGGGGGTGGGTGATCAGCTAGAGCTCTTCTGATTCATCTAGGGTCCTGTCTCTGGAAAAGCTTACTGACATTCTCCTTGGGTTTGTTGGGTTAAGGAGTATTGCTAAAACACTTTGGAAAACTCCACTTTGAACACATGTGTAAGCTGGAAAGAAAATGCATATACCTTCATTGAAGTTAGAAATGTGAAGAGTCCGATCTATTCCAGTATTGTCTGAAGTCCTGAACACTTTCTGGGCTTCTTCCTATTTCGACACTCCTCAGAGGTAACAGATTCTCTACTTCACCATCTCGAGCAATCCAGCGCTCCTGATTTCCCCTTAAAATGCCCAACTCTGCTCAGCTCAGTTTGGAAATCACTGCAGGACTCGGGAACCTGCCCCGCCCCCCACCCCCAGCCTCGGGGAGAGACCCACAGCAGGAACAGGGGAGCTGATGTGCGGGGCAGAGTGGGGGGCAACAAGCCACTTCTTTTTAGCAGCCTTTCCTGCTCCCCGGTCAGGAGCCCTGGCGGGCCATGCACCTCCAAGATGGGCAGGGAGCTACACCCATTCGTTATACCACGGGGGCATCGGACTCTGCGTTAAAAAACAGAACCGTGTGATGGGAATGCTTTAATCATCACCCACACAGACGAGCAGAAGCTACAGACAGAGAGCCACTACGGATGGTGCTCGGAACAGAGGTGAGAATGGCCCGGAACTCGGCCTCCGGTAAAGGTGCCAGGTTTACAGGACTTATCGAGGTGCCCTCACCAGACCCCTCCTCCTCCTCCTCCTCCTCGGCCGCTGGCGGCTCCTGCATCTCCTCTGGGCAAGCCTGAGGCCGGCGCGGGTAACTTCTGCTGCCTGAGCCAGTCACGCGTGCTCGGGACCCCTCACCTGAGGTCTCTGGGTGCTGAACTGGCGTGGAGGTAGCTAGGCCCGGGAGGGAAATGTGGTCACCTGTGTCATCTTCCTCAAAGTCGTTAAGGCAGTACACTTCGTCCAGGTCAACGTCCAGTGTCCGGAAGCCCTTGGTGACCACCCCGGGCCGGGGGTCCAGGATGCCCCCGAGGTGGGGCTGGGCCAGCTGCTGCCAGTGGTGAAGGGTGGCAGAGCCTTGCAGGAGAAAGCGCAGAGAGGGATGGGGGACAGGGAGAAGAGACGGTTAGGATGGAGGTCTGAGCCGATGGCTGTCACCACCCCCGGAGTGTGGAACCCGACCCCTGGCAGGATCTGAGCCCGGCGGGTGCACTCTGGGAGGGACGCTGGCGGAGCAGTCCCGGCCACGGGCCACCGTGCCACAGGGGCTGATACCTCGCCACACCTGGGAGGAGCACCCATTCAGGGAATCCCAAACAAATCTTTTTACGAAACAAAACTAGTGCTGTCCGGTGGGGCAAGGATGTTTGGTGACAAACTACCTTAGTCAAGCAAGGTCGATCCCCAAACCCAGCACCGTATCAACGTAGGAACAGCAGAGGAAAGATAAGCGAGACAAATACAAAAAGGGGGTGTCTGGGTACCGACTCTGTGCCAAGTACCCATGGCTGGGGACAGGGAAAGACCCAAGCAGAGGCAGCGTAAGACAATGTGGAACCGACCCCGGGACGCATGACAAGAGACAAGCAAAAGGAAACGAGAGTCGCACGCACGACTGTCGCCTCCTTTACTTCTGAGGGTTTCTGTTTTCTGGCAGCAACCCTGAGAGGCTGCAGGTTTGGGAGAGGGAATGGTGCTAGCCAGGTGTGATCGATGAGCACGGAAGTCCACACAGAGGTCTGAAGCAGAGGAGATCTCAGTGACACCAGACCCCGGGACTCAGATGACATTGTGCAAGGTCTGTAATAACACCGGAGTGTGTCCCCGAGGACCTCGAGGGCATCACGGCGGCTGACAGAGAGAAGCATCCCAAGAACGAGTATGCTTCGCAAACCAGGCTTGAGAAGCAGATTTACGGAGGAACACCTCAGAACCTTCAGTCTGTTGCTGTGGCCTGGGATTCTGCCCAGTCCATTTGCCAGAGCAACCCTTTCTTCCCTTTGGGACACTTCTCACACCTCACGTGGCCCGTGGATGACAGCCCGTGAGGCTGGGTGTCTGTCCCCATTCTCCAGATGAATTAGTTAGCCACACAAATGCCTACCCTACACTCAAGAGAGACTTTGAGAGCAGTTCTCAGGTGTGGGAAAGCAGGCCTGCGGACTTTGTGGGGGCAGGCGGTGTGAACTCACTCAAGGAGCCTGGCCTTCAGCATGCCACCACTACTCAGGGACTTGGGAAAATTGTCTAACTTCAGTGACCCTCAGTCCCCTCATTGGGTGCTCCCGGTTACCACTGGTTTACCAAGGGCGGCGTCTGTCGGGTAGGGAGGAACCCCTCCGGGCCGCCCCGTCGGAGAGGGGAGCCAGGGGTGCCAGAAGCCGGCAGCTCAGGAGTCAAGAGAAGAAAGAAGGGCGCCTGGGTGGCTCAGTTGGTTAAGCGACTGCCTTCGGCTCAGGTCATGATCCTGGAGTCCCGGGATCGAGTCCCGCATCGGGCTCTCTGCTCGGCGGGGAGTCTGCTTCTCCCTCTGACCCTCCTCCCTCTCACGCTCTCTGTATCTCATTCTCTCTGTCTCAAATAAATAAATAAAATCTTTAAAAAAAAATAGTATTCATTTAAAAAAAAAAAAAAAGAGAGAAGAGAGAAGGAAATGGTGGCAGGTGTTGGGATCAGGGGCCGGTCCAGGAACGTGAGCGAGATGCAGAGAACCCCCTCAACAGGAGCTCCCAACCCTCTGGCGTGCCCAGTGAGTGCGCGGCCCCCAACACACCGCCAGGAAGGAGCTTCCAGGGCAATCTCCACCAACGAGTCTTGAAGGCATTTTGTAAGTGGGCAATTTCACATCCACTTTAAAGAGAAACGCTGTACACGCTGCCAATACATGATTAGGGAAGTCCCCAGACGCCCACTTGGAAGTCTGTCCCAGTTTTAAGTGTGCACAAGTTCAACCTACTTCACCTGAATCTACTGCATATAAATAGCAAATACTCTACATGCAAAAGAAACACGGTAATAAAGAGGTTTATACGACAAAAGAGCATCACATACTGTTCTCTCACGAGGTGCTCAGATGCCCACTGAGCCGCGGTCTCAACCAGGGACGATCTTGCCCCACACGGGACATTCGGTAAACCAGCGGAGATGTTTTTGGTTGTCACCACTGTGGGCAAAGAGGGAGTGCTAACAGCACCGAGCGGGCAGAGTCAGGGGTGCTGCACCCCACGATGCCCAGGGCAGCCCCCTCACCACGGAATGATCCGGCCCAGGTGTCAGCAGGGCTGAGACTGAGAAACCCTGACCTAGAGCTGTGGTCCCCTATTCTCGGATCTCTGGAGAACCGGAGGAGCTCACGTCAAGCGGCAGCGCGCACAAACGGCCAGGGCTTGGCAGACATGCTCAGGCCAGCTCATGGGATCCTGGGGCCGGGGTGCCACAGCATCTTTTTTTTTTAAGCTACCCTGTATCGAATGGGCCTGTACAGCAGCTTATGTTACATCAACTCCTAGCTCAGAAGCACCCAATGAGGGGACTGAGGGTCACTGAAGTTAGACAATTTTCCCAAGTCCCTGAGTAGTGGTGGTGCTGAAGGCCAGGCTCCTTGAGTGAGTTCACACCGCCTGCCCCCACAAAGTCCACAGGCCTGTAAACAAGCAAGGACCTCAGTGTTCCAGCCGGGAACCCACACGAAGTGAGAAGCATCGATGGTGGGCAGTAAAAGTTCTAGGTGGCCGCCCAAGGCCAGCCAGGAGGCACACACGCTGTGGCCGATGGGATTTCTCAACCACCCCTGGAGACCCCCATTCATGATCCATAATGAGCCCCCTGTTCGTGTGTTCACTGGATGCCCAGGCACATTCCTGGCAAAAATACTGCACTGGGGAGAAGACTTAACAAGGCACCGTGACATCCAGCTTGGGACGCACATGCTGGTCCTACGAGGATGATGACAAATCCCTACGTGGGTGTGGCCACGTCACCTCTACTTTTGGAAGGGGAGGAAAGGGAAAGTTGACAGCCACTGAGAAGTGAAGAACCATGTTCGGAAGTGCCAGAGGTCCTCACCCTTCTGAAGGGCGCTGAGGTGTTTACCGTGCCCTGGGAAAGAAGTCAGGGAGGCTGGAGGTCTGGGCCCGGACACCAGTCCCGTGGGCCTCCATCCTCCCTCTGTTCAGCAGACTGCCCTCATCTCTCCCCACCCCGGGCATGGGCTCCACAGAGAAACGAGGCTACAGGGGGTTTGCTGTTTGGAGTTCAAGGTGCTATAGAAGTACATGGGGTTATCTGCCCTCCCTGAATACGCAGAGCCAAGATTACAATGGAGAGATTATGCTGAAAGATGCATGGTACTTGGATTTTTACCCCCGCCTTGGGCATCTCTTACTCACGTAGGAACAGCCAACCTTTACTGAGCATTAACCAGGTGTCAGGTACCCCTCTAAGAGGCCTACACTTAGTCACTCAATCATCATGATAACCCTGTTGTCCTCATTTTACAGATGAGGAAACTGAGCACAGGAAGGTCAGGTAACTTGCCAGAGATTGCATGGCTGGCAAATGGCTAATCTGGGATTCAAACCCACGCTGGCTCCAGTGTCCAACCTCTTAACAAAATACACCTTCTCTGGGCCAGCAGTGAGGGGCCCTCCTGGGTGTTTGTCTCAGAAATCAGGTCAATAACACACCCGACTGGCTTTTACAATCTCATACCTTTGCAGTCTTCCGTCCTGCAAAAGTGACTATTGGTGAAAGCCCCCACAGCCCTGTTACTGAGTTACATCAGGCTGTGGGGCTCAGACCATTTCTGTTCCCAACTGGTTCGAAGGCCCCAGGAGGGTTTCCCTGGGTCCAGCACCTGAGCAAAACAGCCCGCATCTCACTCCCTCCCCCTGCCACTGCCTGGGCTGCCACGTAGGAATCCTACTGATCTCCTGGCTGCCTAAGGTTCTGTCTTTGATACAAAATGGAGCACAGGGCGCCTGGGTGGCTCAGTTGGTTAAGCGACTGCCTTCGGCTCAGGTCATGATCCTGGAGTCCCTGGATCGAGTCCCGCATCGGGCTCCCTGCTCGGCAGGGAGTCTGCTTCTCCCTCTGACCCTCCCCCCTCTCATGTGCTCTCTCTCTCATTCTCTCTCTCAAATAAATAAATAAAATCTTAAAAACAAAACAAAACAAAACAAAATGGAGCACAGATCAAAAATTAAATATGAACAGCATCTTATTCAGCCTTGGCTGCCTCTTTCCCATCTCCACACCCTGCCACCCCCCAGCCCCCCGCCCCAGCCTGGCTTCCTTTATTTGTCAAGCACAGAAGGAGAGAATCACTGCACTATGAGCCACCTCCCATTACCAGCCCCTGCCTCCCCCCTACTCGAGGACGAGGCTGGGGTCAGGGAAAGAGGAAGCTTTGCGTTCCTAGTTGGCACCAAGATGAAGCTCCATGAAACAAGGGCATGGACAGAAGGGAACACAATTATGGTCACCACGCCTTTCCCTGTTTGCTTTCCTTCCACATCTCACTGTTCTAACTAAAAGCTGTGATATCATCAGAGGAGAAGAAAACCAAATCCATTTATGTCAGAGGAGTATCCGGGGCTTAAAAGTTTAGAACTAGCCTGCTGGACAATGTCTAGCTTAGCTGAGAAGTATATGCTTTCCCCTAATTACATATGAACTTATTTATTGGGAAATACCATTTTGGTTTTAATTAATCATGGCGGGGGTGGATATTACCAGATTCATCTCTCTTCTAGTCTGAAAAGTTTTGTTTGCTTTTGGCCTGCTTAAAACTCCTAAGGTAAGATGAAGAGACAAGAGTGCTAATCTTCTTAAACACCTAGCCCAGCTATTTTGGCTGACACCAATAAACAGATACCAAGATGCATTAAATAGGTAAGGGAGACACAGATGAAGACCCAGATTGGCTATCTGCTATGATCCCAGCCAACACTCTCCAGAAACCTCACCCCAGGTACATTTACCTGAGCCACTGAAGATCAAGGGAATCCTATTAGCTTCTGAGGGGGCCAATGGAAAAGGATGATATAAGAACATGGCCCCAGCACAATGCTGGTTCGGGTTCTCAACACTGGTAAGGCCACCCTTTAGACCTGAGCTGCTAGAACAGGGCAAGTGTGGGGAACCTAAGTTTTAATTAGCACCTATTAGGTACCAGGCATAATCACATTTACTCCTCACAATTTTGTGTGGCAGGTGTAAGCCTTACTTCACAAGTAAGGGAAACGGGGCTCAAAAGGGTAACTTATCTACTGCCACAGTTTGAGCTGCACTGAATCCAGTGTCAGGCAGACTTCTGTGTCAGCACTTCATCTTGTCAGATTAAACAAAGTAATAAACAAAAAAATTGTGGCGATAAGGAAGAAAGAAAATATTGGTTGTATTTGAAATAGCTGAGAAGTCAGAGAACTACAAAATGGAAGAGAGGGATCTCTATCATGAGGATGCATCACAGTCCATAGTGATATGACATGACTTCTTAATGGTGGTGATTTAGCTTCCCGGTGAGCAGGATACTTTAGATGAAACTGATCTAGCAAATCTCATGGGATTTCCTCTTAGTCTATTAACACAAAAAATATTGCTAAGTCATAAGATTAAAAGAAAAAAGATGAATTGGTTGAAATAGATTTTTAAAAATCTCTTCCTGTAATATGCTTGGAAAATGAATCCAAAGACAAATTCTTAGATGATCTAATGAAACATAAAGTCAAATACAGAAATCAGACGAAATAGAGATGATAAATTCCAATGAACTTTGAGACAAAGGAGAAAAAAAGAAAAGAAAGGCAGAAAGTAAAATTGCAGAAATGGAAGATTTTATTGAAAGAAAAACAGACATAATTATGGATCAGGAAACAATCACCAAGCTCACAACTGAATAAACAATTAAAAAAAGAACGAGCCATCCCTTTTCTGAAATCTAATAAGGGCCTAAATTATACAATTAAAAAATAATCATGAAGAAAGAACGTCAGCCCACCCTCTTCCTTCCTCTGGAGACTACAGGACCCAGCATGTCTTGGGTCTTTAACAAGCACATCCTCATTTTACACCACACATTCTCAACAGGGATAATATTGCCCCCAAAGGGTTGAAAACAGGTTCTTCTGGGGTAAAAAGAATCCTACTCTTTTTAGGCAGAGAGCAAAGCTATAGCACATCAACAGTGTATTTGTGGTATTAAATTGCGGGAACGAGTAACTAAGAATATATGTCTAAAATGACTCCTTAAGAATATAGGTCTAACATGGGAAATACAGCCTTACAGAAATTCTGATTTTACTTTGCACCAGAAATGTAATACAAAATTCTAAAATACCTTCTCAAACTCACATGGGTTTCCAAACTAAAGGAGTCAAAACTGAAAAATACAAACGCTCGGCGGCCCTTGACAAGGTAAGTGGGTAAGTAAAAGGAAGACATTTTATAATGCCTGGAAGAAAAAGCAAAAAAAGAAAAGACTTTTTTCCAGGAGTTTAACGATCTTGGGTGTCCCTGGCACTAAAAAGTACATTGCCCCTGGGAAAGGCAGGCTTGAGGAGGTACAGAACTCACTTGCCTCCGCAACCACCCCCTTCCCGGCCCTCAGACTGTAGAGGTCTAGGCATCTTGCTCAGAACCCAGGGCACTGGAAGAAAGCCGCACTCTCTTTACTGGAAGATCGAAGCAAAACATGTGAGCCCACGAACTGCAGATCACTTTCAGGTAGTTCCTGAAAAAAACAACTTCTAGCATGTGCTCTGCACCCCTCCCTGACACCAACGTTTCTGAGAGGTGACAGCAATAATTCCCTGTGCTTCTCAGACCCCAGGCATGACCTAATTAACCTTCTAGTACGGTAGCCTCTGCCTCTCAAAAAGATGCTGACTTCTAAGGTTCTAGATGCACGAGAAAGAGAACTAGGAAACTGACGTGAAGGCGCTCGTTCCTTTCCTTTGGCCTGGCCGGCCCAGGTGAGAGTCGGCCTGCGTGCACACTCCCACACCTGCCCGGGGAGACGGAAGCCCAGGCTGGGCGCCACCGTCAGAGGAACTCAAACCAGCAGCGCGGGAGGCTGTCTCGGAAGAAAAAGGAGTAGGCGTGACAGAGGCTGCCCGCTTGCTGGTGGTGGATCAGCGACCACAGGCGGTCGCCGAGGAGGGCCGAGAGGGGCCGAGGCCCCCGGGGATCACCTTCCAGCGGCTTCACGATCTGGAGCTTCTCGGGCAGGTAGGAGCGGCTGCTGAAGGACATGCCCGAGAAGCCGGTGAACTCAGAGAAGCGCGAGTGGGTGCCGAGGGACATGATGCTCTCCGTGGGCGTGAGGGAGCCGCTGAGCAGCTCGCCCTTCTCCGCCAGCTCCCTGAGCTTCCGCTCCTGCTCCTCCTCGAAGAACCTCCGCTCCGACAGGTAGTTCTCCCGGCGGAGGGACAGCCGCCGCAGCGCCGTCTCCAGGTCGTGGGAGCCCGGGGTGCCCGGCGTCCCGGGCTTCTTGCTCCGCTCGACGTTCCTGCGAGTGGGGAGACGGGGCTGAGCGTGGCGCACCCCGCGGCAGGCGCCATGCAGGGTGCACGGTGCGAGGGAGGACTTACTGCTCTAGGTGGCCGGGGGCGGACAGGTTTCCTGGTGGACGCAGGATTTTTGCTAGGGAAGCCAACAAGGCAAGCAGCAGAAATTTAGGCAAAAATGGGGAGGTAAATGCCTGTCCGGGAGAACTAGTTCCTCTGCTGGGTGTTGCGCCGGGTAGCGGGGAGAGCACAAAGGTGCAGAGAAAATTGGCACATACTATGTAAAAAATTCCGTCCCTAGCAACATCTCCCTCCTGAGCCCTCAGGAAGACGACTTCTTCAGGCTGCAGGTCCTAGTTACCAGAAGGGCCACTGGTTCAAGAGGCATTTCTCTTTCCTCTTGAATTGAAAGAGCTGTTCTGATCAAGCCGTTTCCCCTCTGACCCAGTCGGTCAGAAGAACCAATTTCATTGTCACAGAAAAAAGTTGTACAACACAGCTGATGTCACGCGTGTGTGTATGCATGTGTGGAGGGCTTCAGGACAAAGAGGGACTGCCCCCCCGCTGAGGAGGCCCCACCCCAGGGACAGGAGGTGTGATGTGCACCTGCAGGGGGCCCTGCGCCCCACCTTCGGCCGCAAACTAGATTCTGGTCACAAGACAGAGCCTGAGTCCTCCTCAGCCTTTCAAACACCCAAGCTACAGAATGTCTATTCTATAGCCCAACAGTGAAGATTAACAGAAAAAATACTCATTCATCCTCCCCTTCAGCATTTTGACAGAAAAGCAGACTTCCTGTCATACCTCCTTACACTGGTGGAAAGAGCAGAATCAAGAGTGAGCGTAAACTCAGAGGGCTAGCAAAACAGATGACAGAACCGAAAGGTCTATGCTTTTCAGGCGATTCTTTGTCAGCTCCCCTCTTCTGATGGCTTAACCTATCCTCGATCCACACTACCTGTCTCCCAGACCCAAAGATTACAAACTCCCGGCTGGCTCACCCCAGGTCAGCTGACTCTGCTTCCAGGATGATGCTGTTGGTCTTGTTGTCCAGGACGACATTGCCAACATCACTGCCGTAGAAGCTGGACCGGGGGGTGCTGACGCAGCTGGACAGGAGGGAGTTCACAGCTGAGGACTGGTTGGAGCCGGGGATGTTCATGGGGGACGGGGTCAGAGACCTCTGCTTGACGACCTGGTTGATGTTTCTCACCGTCTCAAAGACTCGCTTCTGGTGACTGGGGGGAGGGGGGGAGGGAATGCACAACATCCATGAATAAACAAATGCAGGAATGACTGTGGAGTTCAGCCCTCCAGAAACTACCATCCAAGGAGCCAAAAGGCTGCTGGCCCACACGAGCCCCCAGGCAACCTGCCATCCCCTGCCTTCCATGTGTTGGCTGAAACTCAAGAGGCTCAATGCCCACTGAATTCCGGGCCCTAATTCATGGTTGTGTCCTACAGGTGAAGCTAGCAAGATGATACTGCTTTTCTCTCCCTCCGGCTTGACCCACAAATACAAATACTTAAGTAGGCTTTTGTCTCCCGGCTACTTTTCCTCTTTCATCATGGTCACTAGAATGCAAAGTCCAAGAGGGCAGTGTTCACTGCTCAGCACATAACAGGGCTCCATAAATATCTGTAGAATGAGTATTTGTTGATTGTTCATATATATATATATAAAAGCAAGACAAAATCTCACACTTCTGTAATGAGATGATAAATACCGCAGGAATCTTTCAAAAATTGCTATTTCTAAGAGTGGAACTTCCCTTTGATGCTCATTTGTTCCCTTTTTTTTTTAAGAGGAAGAGAGACAGAGAGAGAGGGAGCTCACATGAGCAGAGGTAGTGGCAGAGGGAGAGGGAGAGAGAGAGAGAGAATCCCAAGCAGGCTCCGTGCCCAGTGCAGAGCCCAACACGGGGCTCGATCTCACGACCCTTAGATCATGACCTGAGCTGAAATCAAGAGTCGGATGCTTAACCAACTGAGCCACCCAGGCGTCCCCTCATTTGTTCCTTTTTCAGGAGACAAAGGTAGGCACGTTGCTCTAACGGCCGTGTCCTTCTGGGATGCATAGGGCTTCACACACGCACCGAGGCTCGGGGACTCTGGTCACTCCCAGGATCCCATTTCAGTTCTGGCTGTGGGCTTTGGGTACAGAAAATACACAATGAAATCGGATCCACACGTTCCTTAGAAACAACTCGGGGCAGGCCTCGTGCAAGGTCTCATGTTAGGAAGAGAGTTGGTAGAGGCCAATATCCATAAACGTATCCAGAAAGGAAGCAGAAGCCTTGCGTGCACCCCTCGAAGAGCCCTCTGTATCTTCTACTGCATCCTATTTTGCTTTTGCTAACAGACAGTAAACATTTTTTAAGTCCTGTTTTTCACTGAAAAGAAAGATAAAACCAAGTGGTGGTATCAAGACAGGGCCTGTATTAACAGAGATGGGAAACAGCTCGCCCTCTCAACTTCCTGTAAGTTAATAATATAGCTTTAAAACTCAGGAAGAGGACCTGTGGGATATTATTGGCTGTGTGCTCTTATCTCCCTTAATCTGGACCCAAATTTGTGGAAGGACCACCATGATCACTGTTGGTGTCTGAAGCCCAAACACTGCTAGTTTTGATGACCACAGGGCATGAGCAGTCTCTGGGAAGCTTAGAACCAGGCCGTACGCGATATCTGGAGACTCAGGTTCTTCCAACTGCAGCTCCTTGCGCATCGTTCCCTCAATCTCCGCTGCCAAGGAGTCCTGAGAAAAGCCAGAAAACACACTGAGTGAACAGCAATTCAAGTCTCTAGAAGAGGCTCACGGCTGGCTAGCCATAGGAGCATCAACTGAGGCCTCAGAGCCTGCAAACTACCCATGCCACTAGGCTTCCAGCATTCATCACTGGGGGAACCCCTGACCGAGCAATCCCCATGGCGCGTTCTCAATGGAGCAGTCCCCAGTGGGCACTGAGTGTACAGCCCTGACACTCCCCTGCAGCCGAGGGTCTGAGAGCAAACCCCACGTTCCCTTGGCCACACCACGGAGCTGTGACTCTGTCCACAAGGAGAGAGGAGAGGCGGGGAATTTGTGGAGGAGGGGACCCGAGTTGTGAGCACTGTCATCTGAGCCTCTGCTCTGGTGCCGCCCACTTCCCCTGCAAGGAGAGCTCCTCTCCCTACCAACGACCCATCGCCCGCCCACCTATAATGACCAGCTCATACCTTGTTTCCACTACTAATCCTTCATTCCTCCCTGAAGAAAGACACCAAACACATGAAGTCCCTGCGAGTTCCCTGAACAGTTAGTTCACTTAGATCTTTCTCTAGCTAGGTCGTGGATTTTGCGGGTCAGGGCAAGGCTGGTCATGGCTGACTTCTCCCTTCCCGGATGGCCAGGCCCCCAGCTGAGACTCACCGATAAAGACCCCCTGATGAGCGCTCCCTCCTCCCCGAACGGCCCACCACTCCTCACCCTCTGAGGTAGAGCCTAACAAGCAATCCCATACACTGGACAGGTCGGTGCCAACAGGAGGACCAGGCGTGTGCAGAAAAGCACCTGCTGGGGCCTCAGAGGAGGACACCCCCAGGACAGCCTGAAGGGAAGGACTTGCTGTGCTAACTGAAGACTCCCTGCGATGATCAGGAATGTTCTTTCTGCACTGTCCATTGTGGGAGCCACAGGCCGCAGGTGGCTATCAGGCACCTGAAACATGGCCAGTATGGCTGAGGACCCGAATTCGCTGTACTAATTTTAACAGATTTAAATTCACATAGCCACTTGTGGCCAATGGATTCCCAGCAAACAGAGCATGGGAACTCCAGAGCGCCCATCTCCACAGCCCCACAGTCAGGGATCGACGCTCCAGGCTAGAAGCTGGAACCAAGTGGGGAGACTTGACAGGAGGTAGCAAGAAGCTGGGTCCATAAAGGGGTTAATGTGCTTGTTTTCAACTATTATTTATAAATATGCAATTTTATTTAGTAATTATTATGTACAGATTGTCATTCAACATAACCCATGTTGTAAAGGGCTTCCCTGAGTGAGCTTTTTTAAAGTCAGTTCACTTTTCTTTCTTTCTTTTTTAAGACTTTATTTATTTGAGAGAGAGAGAAAGAAACTGAGATAGCGAGACAGCATAAGCAGGGGGAGGGGCAGAGGGAGAGGGAGAAGCAGCCTCCCCGCTGAGCAGGGAGCCTGATGCGGGGCTCAATCCCAGGACCCTGGGATCATGACCTGAGCCGAAGGCAGACACTTAACTGACTGAGCCATCCAGGCGCCCCACCACTTTACTTCTTACTACTGTAATTCACCATATAGTTTACATTCAGAGTTCTGCACGAGGAAAGGACCTTCATACAACTTAGGAGCGATGACATACCAAACTACTAACTTCAAGGTCGTGCCTGGAGGAGATAGCAAGCCGGCTCTGTGACTTTTTCTTGGCCCTGAGCCCCCTAGCAGTCTGGGGAAGCCACGGACCCCTTCTCAGAATAGTATCTTTAAGTGAACAAAATAATTAGGACAAAAAGGAAGCCCAATATATTGAACTAGTCACTAGACTATTAATAACAACAATCGTGATACGTTAACACACAGGATCTGGCTTCAGGCCTGGTAATGACTGCCACCTTGAAGTGGGCCTTAGCACAAACGGGATTTGGAGACATCTTACAACGGAGAGCAGCTGTGATCTCAACTGGTGACCAAGTCACCGGGGTGGCTAATATCGCTGTGGCTTGTTGCCCACCTTCATATGAGCAGGAAGCACTGTATACAATTAGGGACTAAGATAAAAGACGTGACCGTCCCTCAAGTTCACCGGCCCCCTGAGTCCTGTCTGGGGATCCCCGATTAGGAGCTCCTGCCACAGACAAGAGAGCTGGCAACGTACTCCTCAGGCAGAAACTGCTACCCACCGTTTGACTCAGATTGGGGCGTTCTGCTCCAGAAACGCGCACAGCACCACTCAGTGCCGCAAATACCTTTAATACATCGCGCACTTTAAAAATAGCCACCTTCAAAAAGTGAGCCGTGCCAACAGGAAAAGGCAAGCGAAAGCTCCATCTCAGCAAATACAATAGCTGAGAATCTCTGCAGAAGACGCCCAAATGAAGATTTTCAGTTTGACTTTTCTATGTCATGGCTCTGTTTTAAAACAGGTCTGTCTCTGAGCGTGGGGAATGCAGTGGAGTGCATCCTAAGTGCACGGGAGATAAGGTGCCCCTAGGAGGCCACTGTGCCAAGGTGGGAAGCCAGGAAGGAGGGAAACTGAGGCAGGGAGCATATATCACTACATAGGCCAGTCTGTGAGCTGAGTGTCATTGGCTCTCGATGGAGGAATCGGGGGCACTGAATGTTCTTTGCTGCCTTTACTTGGATTCCTGGACACACTGGATCACCAATCTGCTCCTTGGAAAGCTATGTTTATGTATCTTTCGTTTTGGTTTCATTAGGTTTCAATCCAGCTGAGAGAGAGAGAAAGAGAGAGAGAGAGAGTTCTAGCCTGATTTTTATACATAAAATGAGACTGTGATTTAGGAAAAGTGGGCCAGACAGTGTAAAGGGAAAGAGCCCCAAGGAAAGGCCAAATTCCAAAGGACTGAGTGTCACAAACATTGTAGCTGCCATCCACTTGTATCTCATTGGGAGTGTTTCTCTCAAAAGTTCTTGTCTCCTCCTCAAAGAGAATTTGGTATTTCATCAAACCACGGAAACAGAGCCTGAATATAAAAGTTCTTGGTCATTTGTTCTTCGGTCTGTCTGTCCACCCACCCAAATCTAGTACCTACTAAGCATGTACAATTGTGAAACATAACAAGCACGGAGCAGACAGCAGAGTATTACAGAGGGAAGGAGGAAAGGAGCAAATAAGACACGGCCCCCACCTTCGAGGGGCTTTAGTCTGACAGAAGAAGGTACAGTGAGGAAGCTCACCAAACGACTCGGGGAAAAGACCAGCAGAGGAGGCCTGCCTAGTGCTGCTGAACCCCAGCAGGGAGGGGCTAACCTGGAAAATCCCTTTCTCAACCATGTCTCCCTAAAGCCCAAGCATGAAACAGATCAGGCCAGAGCTAGGAAGTAGAATTGCGGGCAAATCATTTTGTAGAAATGGAAATGCCGCTCCAGCTAGAGAGACAGATTTTTTCAGATTACAGACACTGAAAGCCCCCAAGAGGATGATCAGTAAGCCTAGAAAGAACCAGCAGAACTGTATGGGCAACTTAAGAATTCTAGAACGCACGGTGAGGCCAAAATAGCTCATACTCTGATAAGGTTAGAAAAAGAACAATGTGTGAATAACATCTTCCAAGTATCTGAGGGTCTTACGAAATCTACCAATTAAGGACACGAGGAGAAAAAAAGGACTGAGTCAGTCCTTGCTCAGGCACGCGAGCCCCTGACGCAGATCTAGAGCTAAGCTGCAGAAAAGCAGCCCACCCACCGGGCGCCTGGGTGGCTCAGTTGGTTAAGCGACTGCCTTCGGCTCAGGTCATGATCCTGGAGTCCCGGGATCGAGTCCCACATCGGGCTCCCTGCTCGGCGGGGAGTCTGCTTCTCCCTCTGCCCTCTTCCCTCTCGTGCTCTCTGTCTCTCATTCTCTCTCTCTCAAATAAATAAATAAAATCTTTAAAAAAAAAAAGAAGAAGAAGCCCACCCACCAAGTCTCGGCGCCAGACCCCACCTCCCTGCCAGGGGCACCCCCTGCGGCCTGGCAGGCGGGTGGGGAGCGGAGGCACAGAGCAGGCGGGTGCTCACCATGGGGAACAGGCCGAGCGAGTGGTAGCGCCGGGATGCGGTGTTGGGCATGGTCTTGTTCCGGAGGTTCTTGAGCTCTTCCTGCGCCTCGTGAAGCATCTCCATGCACTCTGCGTACTTGTCCTCCAGCTCTCGCAGCTGCACACACCAGAAAGGCACGCACGGTCAGGGGGGTGGGGGGACGACGGGGACTGCCCTGCACCTCCAGGCCCGACACCAAAGGGCCCTCGAGGCTCAGTTCGACTTCCACCTGGGGCGTGCTCCTAGCCTCAGAAACCTCCCAAGTTCTAACGTGCAACCGAGATCCCAGGCTTCCAGTTACAGGATGCCTAAGTCATGGGGATGAACGGCACAGTGCGGGGAATCGAGTCAGCAGTACGGTAACGGGGTTGTGTGGTGACAGATGGGGCGACAGTGTAGTAAGCATGGCATGACGTACAGACATGTCCAATCACTACGTTGTACCCCTAACACTCATGGAACCTCCTGCCAATGATACTCAAATATTTTTTTAAAAAGCCAACTCTCCACGAATGGGAGAGCCAATTGTCACACCATCGTCTCTAGCCACATCTGTGAGCGGGCTCCTTCCCGTGGTGAGTTCCGTGCCGTTGCCCTCATGGGACATTTAGCAGGAGCGGCTTATGCAGGGCCCAGCCCCCCAGGTGCTCACCAGCCGTGACAGCGTCAGCAGGAATTTACCAGTAAGAATGGCTTTCAATTCAGAATAAAAGCAGCTAGTGAGGTGGACATGACCCGCGGCCCGTCACCCTAAGTGGGATGGGCCTGGGGAAAGCGGGGAGAGCCGCTCACCTCCGCCGTGAGCTGCCGCTGGGCATCCTTAGCAGCCCCCAGGTGCTGGACCAGCTCTTCATTTTCCACCGCGCACTGCAACAGGGCAAAGGCCCATCAGCTTCTCCTTTAAGATACCTGGAAACGTCTAACTGGTTTCCTCTTATTACCTGATCTATTCCGATCCTATCACATTTCTACAGTGAGACTTTTAAGCCGGAGTAACATTTCGCCTTTTCTGTAATTTTGAAGGCAGACTTTCCTACATCCGTGTTCATTCTGTGTGGCCCGCCCTACGCCCGTCTCCGTAGGCACAGCCCCTCCCCAGACGCGCTTCGCCTCGCGCTGCTAGCAAAGGCCTGACGTGGGAAACTAAACTGTATTTGTTTTGTTGTTGTTGATATCTTGCGGCTGCTTCATCTCAAATCTAAAGGGGATATTATTCTGCTATAGGAACACCAGGTGCTCTATGTAAAAACAAATCCTAGACTAGAAAATTCACAAGTGAAATTCCACTGCGGCACCTTTCTTAACGAATTCTATTAATGTGCAGATTATTTTTAGGAGGTAAGTGGTTATATGATGCCCTCCCCAGTTCAGGGCGACTAGCTTTATTCTACTGAATTTGCTAATAAGCCTTTTCCCCAAAGGGGCAGCACAAACTCCTAAACTATAAAACCAAAGGGCATGGTCTTCGGGGGCAAATGCCATCTGCAGCATCCAGAGAAACAGAAGCCTTACAGCTTTTGCCTTCTTCTGCAAGTCAACTATCTGCGACAGCAGGTGTGTGATCTCCTCTTGCTGGCGGGCAGCATCCTCGGTCTTCTTAGCCAGCTCCTCTGAGATACTGGCAATCTGCACATTGGCATCCCCTTTAACCAAGAAATGACAAGAGGAAGTCAGACCCAGAGAGAATGGTTTCTTTGTGGTGTGCACAAGGAAAAGCATCTTTGTTGCCAGACGGGGATGAGTGGAGAGGGCAGTGAAGAAGGAACAGTGCCCATTTTCCCATATGGGCTCAGTCTGGTGTGGGCCCTGGTGTGGGGACCCAACCCCGCCGACCAAAGCTGCCTCCCTTCCCAGAGGAAGTCAGGCAGGCTTTGGGGGTCAGCTGGGAGATGCCACACCACACAAAGGTGCATCTGCCCGAATCCCCACATTCATGCATGAACGGATCCACATCATTAACAGGAACCCCTGCTGCACCCTATTCTAGAAGGAACTGTGCCCGCACAGTATAATTCCTTTGGATGTCTTCAACCCATATTCAGAGTCATAACTCATTTTACTAGACTGGAACACAGGGTGTGTTTCATTTATTGAGCGTTTTGCTGAAATTCAAAATACTGTTTGCCCTTTTGTCTTAACTTGTAAACTTACGATGGAGAGGGTGGGGAAAGTACTTGTTTGCAAAGCGGAGAACTCTGGCCTCACCTTGCACACGTCAATTATGAGAAACCATAATTGATTAGTGTTTGCATATCGACAGGGGAACTCTGTAACTGGGCTTAACTTAGACTTCACATAACTCCAGTATTACAGTAGAAAGCCGGAATCAAAATTAAACATCCGTCTCAAGTGAGAAATTAGGATAGCGTATGGCTAATAACCTAGCACCCAATTTCTCATGCATTAGAGTGAGCGGTGCCCCACACAAGATCGGGGGGTGGGGGCGGGGGTCTCATCACAATGATGGCAGCTGCAGAAAGTAAAAAGAGCGGGTAGGGATGGAGCAAGAGAACCAGGCCATACTCAGCTCCTTCACGCAGTCGTTGACCAGCTGCTGTTCCTTCTCTTCGTAGGTGATGGTCTCCGTCTTCAGCTGGCAGGCCTGTGGACAAGGCTCAGGTCAGAGGCCCCACATTCACACCTGGACTGGTGGGGTGGGCAAGGCTGGGGCACGGAGCAAGGACTAACCCGGGTCTGGGAAGCTGCCCTTCACCCTCTCCCCACCTGCCATCCAGGACACCCTCCAATACAGAAAGTCCATCAGAATGCCCTGCTTAGTTAAGGAATCGCGGATCCTCAAAGCTGAAGAGCTGAAAAAGGCGTACCACCAGAGGGCGCTACACAAAGCGATGTGCACTCTACAAAGCGCCACCCCTGGTGTCTATTCATTTGCATCTGTCCCGGCTCATAGACAGGGACCCCTTTGGACCCCAACAGTGTCTAGGACTCAGCTCTGCCTACCATCTACAGATGACCACAAGAATGGCTAACACTTATCATGTACCTGCTTTATGCAAGGCACTGTCCTATGAGATCTAAGTTGGGGAGTTAGATCTACTGTATTCGGCTTAGTAAAAACAAGGTACGATACAAAAGCATTAAAATTCAGAGACCCAAGAGCTATCCCAGGACTCTGGATAGCCATGCCCCCAGCTGACAAGGTGAGAAAATAGAGATCCAAAGTTCTGAAGAAACTATCCCAGGTGGAGAGCAGGTATCTCTGAGTCCTCGGGCCCTGGCCCCAGGGAGACAACACTCCCGAAAACTGAGGTGGAATTTGTAGCTGGGATTGGAGCATTTACCTGGGGCAGGCACTGGGATGGAAAGCTCTGGTCGGTAGTCTTGGCTTGGCCACTGGCTGGCACAGAAACAGAAAGCCTGCACAACCCTCTTGGTCGCTCTGGGTTTGTGTTTCCCACTAGTCAATGAGGACTAGAAGATAAGCCCAGACATGAGGCTCATTCCAATGTGTGGGCAAGTTCAAGGTGGTCTGCTGTATTGTAGGGGTTTCAGGGAACCCTGGGCCAACTCAGGTGGGCATGCAGCCCAAACGTGACAAAGCATACCTCTGGCTGGAGAGCATAAACTCACTAATAATTAAGACAAAAAGTACTAAACTTGCATGCCTCAGTGTTTCCAGATAGGGGCCATGGGTGAAGGGAAGTAACAGGTTCAGAGTCACAGAGCCTTGCAAATCCTGCCTTTGTCATTCCCTAACTTGTGCCACGTTGGCAAATCAAACACCTAGGAGCCTGGGTCCCAGCTTTCTCGCTGTAAATGAGAAGCAAATTAACCAACTTCCAGCCTTGCTGTGAAATTTGAAAGAAACGAAAAACAAAAACACAACACAGGCAAAGTGCCTGGCACAGCGACTAACTAGTCAGGAAGCCTCAAAAGTCAACAGAGCCCTGCCCTAACTGAAGGAGGAAAGGCTCGCCACTCTTGGCCAGCCACACGGAGAATCCCCGAGTCCTCAGCCCCTCGGACGGGTATGTGCTCCCCGGAAGCCAATGCCCAGCTCACAGAGGAGGCACGCTGGCTGGGCCCCAGGTGCCGCTGTGAGCAGAGCTCAGGTGGCTCTCCCACAGACGGTCACCCTTGAGAACGGCGCTGTAAGCACGGCTCCTCCTGCCAGATAAGGCAAAGGAGCCACCACCCTCCAGATGGAACAAGGGCAGGGAGTGCACTTGACCTCCGATCGAAGTACGACGTTCTCCTCTTCGAGGTCCTTCAGCTTCTTCTGAAGAGAATCCAGATGGAAGTAATTCTGGACGGAGGAGGATGACTCATTCCTCTTCAACCTGGGGGAGAAAGTGCAATCTCGCTCCAGGGAAACAGCACCTGCCGGCACACAGGCTCGCCAGCACTCAGGACCCCCATCCCAACCCTCTGGCCACCATGTACAGCCCCATGGCCTCACAACTCAGCAGAATCAACTATTCGAAGCCAACGCACAATTCCGGATGCCTAAAAGTCTACTTCATATTTACATTGCAATTCTATGTGCCTAGAACATGTTCTAGTTTTAAGTACTCTACAGGTATGAAGTCAATTAATGCTCATAACGCTCTGAACTAAGTACTGTCGGTATTCCCATTTTACAAATGAGGAAACAGGCACAGAATGATTAAGTAACTTGGCCAAGAGCACACAGCTAGGAAACCACAGAGCCAAGGTCTGAACTGAGACCACTGGGCTCTAGAGTTTGTGCTTCTAATCTCTCCGAGATGTCCCAAGGGCCCACGGTGGCCCCTCTGGCTCCAGGACCCGGTATCATCCTCTAACTGCGGGGCCCACCCTGTTACCCGTGACCAGGCCGGATTGATCTAAATTGATGAATAACCCTGTCCCCTTCCACATCCTGCTAAAATCATCCAAGCAATTTGTTGGAAGCACGTGGAGATACTTGGTCTGGGGAAGGCTGGGAGCAGCAGACCTGAGCTGCTAGGGAAGCAACCCTGCCAAGGCACCTCCAAGGACATGGACAACAGGCAGCCGCCTGCGCCCCCACCCCAGAGCCACGGCCCTCTGGCGACTTACGGGGTGGAGCACACAGACTCGGGCTCGCTCTCCTCCGCGGCACTGGTGTAGAACTGAAGCAGCTCATCCTTCATGGACAGCTCATGCCGGAGTTGAGACACCTGCAGACACAGCCGGGGCGGGGGGGGGCAGCATTCAGCCCCGAGCATGGACAACGCCCCCGTCACGTTCAAACACTTGCTGCTGGTGACAACGTTCGTTTAATTCCTCACCCAAAGTGAAGGCATGTCATCGATTTTGTCTTTTCAAGGAGAAGAGGTTGCATTCGATCCCACTGAAGAAAAATACAGTCAACTGTGTTTCAACAGAAAACCCTCTGCCTAAATTTATGGTTTTTACTTTGGTTCAGAGAAGAGGTGAGAGGAGACTAGAAGGCTCTAGAATGATGTTTGGCCGGGGGTACGGGGCGGGGGGGGGGGGAACGACAGATGATGACAAGATAGCATATGGGCTTTGCAAGTAGCCAGATGACCAGCTAGGCAAATGGCCAGAGAAAAAGATCCTGTTACCAAAGGAAAGAAGAGGCCATTCAGTTCTGCCGAAACCAAATGCCACCCTGGACTGGGCCCCTGGCGATGCCAGCCCTGGGTGGGCAGCTACAAGCAGCTTGTCCACCCTCGCTATCACACTTGGCACACTCCCAGCCCCACCCTGTGACTGCTGCACCCTCACAGGGCTCGCGGCCAAGCCTGGCCAGACCTTACTCTGTACTCAGTGACCATAAGATAGCAATTTCAGACACAGGAGAAAGAAGGCAGCCATCAGGAAGTGGCCACACTGATTACCAGGACAGTTTTTGCAAGTCGCCTGATTTGTAATTAACATCTTAAGCAAACAAACCCGAGCCATAAAATTTTTCACTTCCCTTTCACCACTCACTACTGATGAGCAGGGAGCCCGTGCTGCAAGCGAGAATTACAATTTAGTTTTCATTTTTTCTTGTTTCTAATCTGATTTGGGGTCTATGGTTTATTCCAGCTTTCCTACACAACACAGTGGGTATTTATGACTTCCGGGGAGAAGCAAATGTGCGGGTTTATGCGCACAAAAGTTTAGTTTCAACACCTAGACTGACAATTTAATGACGTGCCAAAGGGGAACATATTACAGCTTCCAAATTCAGAGCTCTTCCAAGGAAAAAGAGGCATTCCCACTTCCAAAGAGGTGGGTGCTGTTTGTGTGAGGTGAGGGAGCCCCAGGCAAGGGCACGAAGAGGAGCAGCACATGAGGGACAGTGGGTGACCATTTACTGGTTCCTGGGTGGCATGGTCCTCTGCTCTCTAATGCCCGAGAGAAGGAGATGTCAGGTCATGATGCTGGGTGCCGGGAAAGCAGGCGGCGACTTGACTTCTCCAAAACACGACTACATTCTACCATATCATCTTTCAAAGGAAGCCGCCCAGGATGAAAACTTTTCTTAGATACTGGCAACTCTGTTTCATCAATATTAAAACAATCACTGAACCCAGGCAACAATAGCTGGTAACAGCTTCAATGAGGAAAAGGTCTGAATACATCTAAGACGTGAGTCCCCTCCCACTTAGAAGGTTTCTGGTAGAAAATAAGGGAAATCAGGAGAAGAAGGTCAGGTGAAAGTCCTCACAGCTAAATTCGCAGGTAAAAGAACATGATGATGGGAAAGAAGCTACAAAGTAGGGCCCGGCTCTAACTCCTAGGCCTTGTTCCAGCCACCCCGTCCAACTCTGCAGAGCGTTCCTTGTCCTGCCCACACCACAACCTTCCAGAAAACCAGTGTTGCTCCTCTGAAATCTCAGCCCGGTAAGATAAGCCTAAAGCATTCAGACCCCCACCTCTGATGCCCTTCAGCCAAGATGTGTATCATGAAAATGATAGGGTTCCTACCATGACAACAATAGCCTATCTTCTTCGTTCTGTTTTACAAACACAACATTATATTGGAATGAAGAATGTGCCATCGCTGCCCTACTCGGCAGCACAGGCTGGCCTCCTCCCGACAGGGCTCCCCTCTGGCCTGCCCGTGCCCCGTTGCCCCAGGAGCCCCTGCTCTCTGCCGCCTTAGGCTGCGTGCACTCCTGCCCTGAGCTGAGTGTCCTTCCCAGCCTACGTGAGGATCTGGACTCTGGGGGACGGCAACCAGCGCTGGTCCAGCACACCCAGGCACGGTGGGGGACTGGACACTCTGGGCCTAGCGAGTGGGTGAAGGCTGTCCTCGCCCAGCTGGTGCTGTCCACACTGTCCGAAGGAGGGTCCTGAACAGAAGCAGCCGAGGAAGGCAGGCTTCTGCCTCCAGGCGGCCGCCCCAGGACAGGCAACGCTGGGGCCTGAGACCAAACCCACCGGCTCCCGGCCACTGCCAGGCTCACCTCCTCCCTGATGTGCTCCACCTGCTCCTCCAGCAACTCGTTCCTCTCCGTCAGTGTCTTGTTCTTCTTCAACAACGACTGGCCAATCCGAGCAGCCAGTTCTAAATCCCGCTCTTTCTATGAAAGGCAAAAATGAGAACAGACGTTCAGAACACCTGTGCTTCCTGAAGGAGCCCAGGGTGCTCAGGGTCAACTGAGGAAAACAGGGCACTGAGAACTAACAAAGGTATTAATAACTCACCATCCACGCACCCACGTTTGATACCTGTCCAAAGAGGGGGGATGCTCGGCCCACAGAATGTGTAAGAGCTACGCAGACCTCGGGCAGTGGGAGAGAACCTCAAAAGCCAATGAAAACATGTCTCTGTTCCTACAAGAGAAACGTGCTTCCAAAAACATTTCTCCGCAATGAAAAGCTTTTGGTGTCTGTGAAATCACTTGCCAATCTGTCCGCCTGAGGGCTGAGCTCTTGTATCCCCCAGGGCCCGGCACATGGAAATACTCAGTAACTGCCTGCTGGGTGAGTGAATGAGCACAGAAATTCCACAGTGCTCTTGCAACAAAGCCAAGAGCTGACGCAGGGAGGCAGGCAAACAAAGGCGGAATTTACTGAGCTATTTATATTTATTTCATATGGAACAAAAATGTTCAAGGTTACTCTAAAATCTAATAGCATGTTTCTTTTACTTAATGGAGGGTACTTAGGTTGATTTTTTATTATTTTTTTAGATTTATTTATTTATTTGAGAGAGAGACAGAGAGAGCACAAGTGGGAGGATCCACAGGAGAGGGGAGAGGATCTGACGCAGACTCTGCACTGAGCACGGAGCCCAACGCGGGGCTGGATTCCGTGACCCTGAGATCAAGACCTGAGCCTAAACCAAGAGTCGGACGCTTAACTGACTGAGCCATCCAGGCGCCTGTACTTAGATTTTTAAAAAAAATACCTTCAAGTGGTGCCTGGCTGGCTCAGTGGGAGGAGCGTGTGACTTCTGATCTCAGGGTTGGGGATTTGAGCCCCACGTTGTGTGTAGAGATTACTAAAAAAAATAAACTTAAAAAAAACTTCCGAAATGGATATAAGGCATAAAATTGCCTTACTTCAGGACAAAGACTGTGTTAAGGACACAGAAGTTTCTGTTAGTTCAGTTGATGACGTCACATATATGTAGCAAAGCAGTACACAAGGGAAGATCTTCAGTGGCATGTAAAGGTACAGCTGCTGGGGAGCCTGGGTGGCTGAGTTGGTTGGGCAGCCGAATCTTGATTTTGGCTCAGGTCACCACCTCAGGGTTGTGAGACTGAGCCCTGTGTCAGGCTCTGTGCTCAGCAGGGAGTCTGCTTGAGATTCCCTCCCTTGCCCTTTGCCCTTCTCCCTGCTTCCATGCTCTCTCTAAAATAAATAAATCTTAAAAAAAAAAAAAAAAAGGGGGTACAGCTGCCTCTGCGGGACGAAAGATGTTCCCTGACAGTCAGACAGCAGGACAGACGCCATCACCAAAGGCAGACTCATCCATGCCTGAGAGACTACTTGCCACTGTGGTTAGATTCAACTTGCTCCCTTGTAGGTAGTATTAGCAAAGGGAGGGGAACTCTGGAAAACTAAATCATTTAAGAAGCTTCTGCTAGTTATTCTGTCCAGCTGATGTAAAAAGCAGAGGAATGGGAACACGCAGCTTAGAGAAGGAAAAAAGCTGGGGAGGGGGGGATGCCTGGGTGGCTCAGTCAGTTAAGCATCTGCCTTCAGCTCAGGTCATGATCCCGGCACCCTGGGATCGAGCCGCGCATCAGGCTCCTTACTCAGCGGGGAGCCTGCTTCTCCCCCTCCCTCTGCCTGCCGCCCCCCCTGCTTGTGCTTTCTTTCTCTCTCTGACAAATAAATAAATAAAACTTAAAAAAAAAAAAAGCTAGGTAGGAGTCTTAGCTTCTGACCAGCTACTAACCATATGACCTTGAGCCAATGGCTTCCACTTAACAAGGATCAGGTACACTCCAGGTGAGCTTTTTCCAAACAGGTTATAAACCATCAGTAGGTGGAGAATCATTTTCATAATGGCAACTGATATTTTGTTTTAGATGAAATTCAACACCACGAAATTGAAATACCAAAGTGCATTCCACATCATAAGGGTATTAGTTCATGTTTCTGCTTTTGCTTGTCCTATATTTCTTTGAGTACCAAGTCACAGCCTGAGATGCGTTTCTTACAGCGGGTATTGGTCAAAAGTTTACCTGCTCCGGATGAACCCTTCTACTGCACAGCTGTGAGATCGGGCTCTGATTGAACATCCCTGGGACCCAGTTCCCTCCTCTGTTAGATGGGGAGGGGGGGTGGTGCAGACTGGCTGAGCTACCCTTGAAAAATTCTTCTAGCATTATGATTCAGAGTTGTACAATATAAAAAAAAAAAAAAGGCAGTTTTTATTTCTAACTTTTTATATATCCATGAAATAAATCCATGCACTAGCAGCACACCTTCCCCCTTGCTTATCACAGGAGTTTCACTGAAATAGGAGCCGAGCAATGGAGGGCGAAGTACAGTTTGGGAAGACTCTGGATTTGACGGGGATTTGGCACTCTCTCTCTCTCGCACAGATGATGATCACTCTCCCTCAGTTCCCACAGTCCTGAAACCAGTCACTGCTGTCACTGCTCCCCCAGAAGCCAGCCGGGTGTCCCATCACGGGAGCCACAAATACCTCCACCTTATTCCCACAATTTGTGCCTCCCTGCATGCCTGCCAAGGCACAAAGGGGACCAGTGACTCTGCCCAATGAACCGAGATGTTTCATCTCTGTGTACTCATCCAGGCTGGCTACGGTGTCTTCCAAGGAAGGTCCTTCGCTCAGTGGCCCTTCATCACTTTGAGACTCAACATGTGTGCTTATTTGGAAGGACCCAAAGGAATGGTGGGAGGAAACCTACCTCTCCAGGCTGACTCAAAATTAGCATCTTGTGCAAATGGTTTCAGCTGGCTAACTCTCAATTAAAACTGCAATACCAGTGTCCATTTCTCTTTGGAAGAGTGGTCTCCATAAATCTCACTCAAGCCTATTGAATCTGTCTACCAGAACAAATTGTCAGACTGAATACCCAGCAAGCGCTTAAGGCCAGAGGCTTCACTGCCTCCCTCTCGGGTCTACATTGCATGCATGCATCGTGCTAAGTTCCAACAAGCACAGACATTCTTAATGCCTTGGCCACATTCTGGGTGCAGACTCCACGGCAAACAAATCAAGCAGAAATTACAATTATGAAAGCCCACTGGGCAAGGCCAGCTGGAGCACCCGAAGGACGGTGAGGGCTTCCCATGGCACACAAAAGCCAGAGCCCAAGAGCAACGGGCAGGGGAAGAAAACAGATGGGCTGTGCACTCAGTGAAGCCCCTCGCCCTCCCCATGATACCCCAAACCTCAGACATGGGGCCCTCCTCACCTTCCCTGCTCCACAGCGGGGCAGCTTTCACCCCATCTCCACCTAAAATCTAATCTTTATAGTAAAACAAAACTCTCTGCTCAGAAAAAAAATGGGGTGGGGGGTAAGAAGTTACAGTAAAACTATTTATGGATGAAATGAAAAAATTAAACAAGTTACATGGTGTCTAAAAGTTATCTAAGGAGGGCACCTGGCTGGCTCGACTCTTGATCTCAGGGCTGTGGGTTGGAGCCCCACGTTGGGTGTGGAGATTACTTAAAAGTTACCTAAAAATAGTTCACCTAAAAGTTACGGTAACTAAAAACTTATTGCAGTGGCTCTGGTTTTTCTTTACTAAGAGGACAGACTGGTTGCATTTCTCCTGGACGATTCCAGAAATGAAAACATTCCCATTTATTACAACCAGCCAACATAGGGTAAATGTTTACTTCTAAAAACAGGAAAGCAGCTAGGAAATGACCACTGGGTTAAACTACGGTGAGAATGAGAAATTACATATAAGTAATTCAGGCCCTTGGAAATAAACTATTAAAAGAGCTGGTTCCCTCATTCCTCAAGAAAATGCAGCCACCTAGGTGGATGGAGCTCATTCCAATTGCTCGCTCCCTCTTCCTGTCCGGGCTTTGCTTAAAAAGATTGTGCCTTGGCTCAGCCCCTTTTGCCAGAGGCACTCGTGCGGTCTGACACAGCCCTTGGAGATGGAGAGCAGCAAGCCTCCCACACTTTGCGGATGACTCATCTCATTCACCAGTCTCAGCATAGAAAGCATGACTAAGGGGCCCTTGGAACACCCCCTCTAAACTGGGGCGGGGGGGGGGACGGAGGAGGGGGAGGCAAGCTCTGCACAAAGATAAATCCAAAGGCAGGAAGCCAAGGCAAGCTGTGGGATCCTCTTCCCCTTAAAGGCAGAAACAAAAGCTCCCCACTGCCCACGGGCTGTGCTTTGGCATCCTGTGCACAGCCCCCCCCGCCGCCCCCAGCACCCTGCCTGCATGTGGCAGGCCTGCGAACCAAAGCAAATGATCAGAGGAAGCAGAACCAAAGCCAAGCCAAGCAAAGCACAGCCCGGTAAGACTGTCACGTGAAAGAGGCAGTTAGACTTTCACAGGGTGGGGTGGGGGGGGGCCCCACCTAGTTCCAAAGAAAGTCAGTGACTCAGAGGTGGTTCTTATCAGGACGAGGAGAAGAATGGCATTATAAATAAAATGCAGATACACACAGACCACTGCCATGATGAGCTGCTAAAAACAGAACACAGAAGGCACAACAAAGCCACTGAAAAAAGTGCCCCACAAATATTCTTTTCGCCAGAACAGGATCTGTGTGTGGCTTTGGATGCCACAGTGAGGACTTCTAAGTGTCTCTAAGTTGGGGTGGGGAGCAAAGTGGTCACGGTGGGCTTGGGATGGGGCAGCTGCAGAGAGAAACAGAAACCTCCTTGCTGAGGCTCTGGGGGCTGGAGGAGTGGAGTGGCCTTGGAATGAAAAGAACGGTCCAGATCAGAGCCCCCTCAGAAGACCTGACTTATGGCTAACAGTGTAGGGTGAGGAGTGGATGCTGGAAATACTAGGGGATCCGGACAGCATGGCACCGTTGGGGGAAATGGACACAGTGGGAAGGGGTCTGTGACGAACCATTTTCAAAAGTCAGTGGTGCCAACCAAGCTAGCCTCCCAAGTGCCTGATGCCAGCCACCATAACGGCGGCAACTGGAGCCCCACCAGAAGGCCGGTGCCCTAAAATGCCTTGCAATGGCCCTGTCTCACGATCTCCCACATTATGCTACTCTTTTCCTAGAGAAGAGCTGATGAATAGTAACATGACCCAAAGTCAACCTCGGTTCCAGAGCAGAAACGAGGTTCTAAGTTAGCAGCGGTGCCATTAAGGACTGATAATGTTTAAAGATGGGCACTTATTCAATATATACCTATAAGAACCTTCTGTGTTCTGGCCAGTTCTAGGCATGGGGGTATACATATGGTGCTCATCTGTTTGTAGAGGTATGCACAGCACCGGGATTCTCAACTGCCAACAGAATGCTAAGAAGAAACCGAGAAAACTAGGGTCTCTCAAATACCGGCAGCTAGTCCAATTCTAAGCAAGTTCCCTAATTTTTTTTTCCCCACGATGATTTTGGTTACTTCTATGCTGCATAATATCCCCTTAACCCGAAGTAAGTTTAAAAAAATTACAAAGAGGGCACCTGGGTGGCTCAGTTGGTTAAACGACTGCCTTCAGCTCAGGTCATGATCCTGGAGTCCCGGGATCGAGTCCCACATCGGGCTCCCCGCTCAGCGGGGAGTCTGCTTCTCCCTCTGCCCTCTTCCCTCTCATGCTCTCTGTCTCTCATTCTCTCTCTCTCAAATAAATAAATAAAATCTTTAAAAAAAAAAGAATTACAAAGATATAATAATGATGTATTTTTCGGACACTTTTGGATACCCTTAAAATACAGTGTTACAAAATACTTTAAGGGTTTTTAAAAATCTTAGACTGGGTATTCTAGCAAGTATTCCTATTTGGTGTCATTAATACATTCCTCTTAAAAACTAACATGCCTTGTGCGAACTACAGCTACAAAGACCTGCAGAGCTACCAGTTCAAAAACTAAAGGCATGGCCTTGTACCCCGAGAGGGCCCCATTTTGGGGATTCTTCACTGAGACCGACAATAATGTATGCTTTAATCAACAGAAGTTATAATCAGTCGATCATAAATGGTTCTTCGTCTCCCCGGAAGCACTTACCTCTTCAAGAAGCCGAGTGACAGCATCTATGTCATTATACGTCTTAGTCATCTGGCCAACTCTTTCAGCACATAAAACTGCAAGAAATAAAAGTGGCAATGAGCTACCGAGGTCACAAACCGGCCAAACAAATGACCCATCTAATAAAAGCAGTCTTCAAATCACGCCTGCATGTCGGGCACAAAGGGTCGCTGGTTTAGCCGGGTTCGACCCACACTGCGCTCAGCACCACTGGATTTCATTGCCCAGTTCCAGGAAGAGCCTCAGGGGGGCTCAGGGGATGGGGTAACTTCCAATCCTGCAAGGTTCTGACGTGTGTGTGCGCGCATGCACGTACGCGTGCACGCACTTCGTGGTGGCGCTGGGGACAAGGCGCTGGAATAGAAAGGGGTCTGGCCTCACATAAACTCAGCAAATGAAATGGGTCAGCAGCAAAGCCACCCGTGTGTGAATGATCAGAAAACATCTCAGGGTCTAGACCTTGCTAACCACAGAGACCCAACCACACGGACAGAGTGGGATCCTTTAGAAAGCGGCTATCGGTATAATTACTAAATAACAATCTTAGCTGATCATTTCATAATGCTGCAGCCCTTCCCCTCCCCTCTCCAAATGGCCTACATTCTAAGGCTATGCAACCAGTTTCCCTACCATGAAAACTAGGGTCGTAGATTCTTTTTAATCAACACCAAAAGGGTTGATACCATTCCTGCCATACACAAATACGCATGCACGCGCACGGAGTGATATTTCACCACATACATAATGGCCTGTGGTCATAAGAGGCTGCATGCAGACCACTTTAGGACGTGTGGGTCTTTTTTCTCCTTCTGTTGGAGAAAAAGGTCGTGCAATGAAAGAATAGTCTGTGGAAAAATTGCATGGTTTTATTTTAAATCAATGGCAAGGAATCGATTTGCAATTCCACAAACACCTAGAAGGGTATCACAGGTTTTATCCTGTGGAGGAAGGAATGAACGTAAATGGGTTTAGGACCCAAGTGTAAAATTTTTTAAACTTGCCACTTTTGCCCTAAATAAAGTCTTGGTAACTCTTTATAACTAAGACTCTACAAAATAATTCCTTAAGAGCCAAAGACTTGATTTCAGCTTTCATAATGACCCACATCCAGTAACAGCCCAAGCCAGGCAGTTGGGAATTAAGTGTATTACTAAGCCAACCTCCGTAGCATTGCTAATGGCAGGCAAGCTGCAACAGGAATGCAATAGGTCTCTAAATATTTTATTAAATGCAAGTAAAGATCACCCTGGTGAATGAGCTCAGAGAAATCAGATCCGTCGGAATGATTGCCTAGCTTAAGGAGACCTGAAATCTGGTTCCAAATCTGAAACCCCCTTCCAGCTCTCTCCTCCACCCGACACTTCTCTGGGAGCTGGAAAGAAGTAAACTGCTGCCTTGGGCACTTTCCTTCCCTCACCTCCAGTGGGGGCTGCCGGCTTGGAAACCGGAGGGAGATTCGTAAGAGTTGGTTTAAACCAGAATTTAATTTGATGGAGGTGGAGTCCAGCTCAAACTGCTGTAAATTGTTCGTCAGCGCGGGGTCACGAGAAATCCTTACGTGAAGATTCCTGTGCCGCTGCAGCTGTTAGTTTTCACACTGGACAACGGTGCTCTGCGGCAGTGTTGCAGGAAAAGACGCGGGCGGGCCCCCAGCCTGCTGGCCCCGCAGACAAGCATCAGCATGCCGGGCTCATTAACCGGAAACAGACCCCAGCAGGAACAAAAGGCCTCTGTGCTGAAACCGGTGTTGCGACTGGGGGCCTGCTTAGTGCCTACCCCCCCTTAACTTAGAGGACCGAGTCCTCTGCTGCTGTGGAGAAAAAGAAAACTGGGCTAATACTTGAATCGGGCTCCATGTCACCAGAAGGTGAGAGAGCAGGATTCGGGGCTGCTTTTTTCCCCCAGGATTGTATTAATCAGAAATCACACTTACATTTTTTAAGCTAACTTTTTGAATTAATCATGTGTAGTTAATCATGTGTAGATAATCACATGCAGATGTAAGAAATAATACTGAGATCCCTTATACCCTTCACCCAGTCTCTCGCGGTGCTAACATTCTGTAAAATTATATCACAACCAGGGAGGGCACTGACCTGATACAATCCATGAATCTGACTCGGATTTCCCCAGATTAATTCTTACTCATCTGAGTGTGCATGTGTGCACCCACAAGTGACTCGTAAGCTCTAACAATCCTATTACCTGTGTAGGTTCATGTATCCACCACCACAAAGATCGCTCGTGTTTCCTTTTATAAAGCTCATTTAAAAAAAAAAAAAAAGCTTTAACGTGCTTTAACCATTGACCCAGTAAGATGTACACTTGGACCAGTGGTTTTTTTCCAGCATTAACCAGTCAGACACATATTGCTGCCATGCACACAGTGACAGGAGGACAAGTGTGACCTTTCCTGTTCAGTTAGGGATGCAGAGAGACCTTCCAAAAGTCCCCAGGCCTTTGACAGAGCCCAGCTTCGGAAGTCAGGGGTATAAATGAAAAACCACTCTTGACCCCGAGCTATTAAAGCATGTGCATTGTTATTCCTGTTATGTTTTTATAAATACAAATAATCCCAATGGGGAGAAGATGTACTGATTTATAATAAAAACACAGGAAAAAAAATTAGGACAGCCATAAAAATATTGACATTTAGATAGCATTTCAAATTTTATTTATTTATTTTTTTTGTAGTGACCGTGTACTGATGGGGAAAAATATCACTTAAAATGTTTTTCAGGAAGTATACAGTCGACTACAATATAGGGTCCCGGGATCCTCCCTGATGCAGCTTTTTAGAGAAATTAGTAACAGAAGCAGCAGACCTTTACTGAGCACACTTCCTATGGCCAGGCCATGTTTAATAGCCCTCTGTATGGATTATCAATAAATACAACAGGATAGGAACTTAAACTCGCCCCATTTTAAAGTGGGAAACTGAGACCCAGAGAGGTTAAGTAACTCCTCTGATGTCAGCTTGCGAACTGTGGTGAATTTCAGTATCAGCAGAGACTCCCAGCAGGGGCAGCAGTTCACAGGGTCCCTGCTATGTCCGGGGGATTTAATGTGCTTTTTCCTTCATCCTCATGGCAACCCTGCAGGGTAGGTGCAGTCATGGTGGCCATTCCACAGATGAGAAAACTGAGACATTAAGGACCCGACCAAGGTCACGACCAAAGTCACAGCAAGTGAGGCTGCGTGGCAAGGACTGCGCGTCGGCCAGTCCGGCTCGCGTCCTGAGCTAGGGAGCCATAGACGATACAAGGGTGAGGCCGAGCCCAGCACACATCAACAACATTCAGGAAGCAGAAACAGAGCAAGAAGCATCTGTGGTGTAGGGGAGAGATCCCTGGCGCCGGGGCTCTGAGGCTTAAGTTTCCATACGAGACTCTACTAAGGTCATGAGGCCCAGGACAAGTCCTGTAACTGTGTGTCTGGATTTCTCTTCCAAGAAATGAGGGGGTAGGGGTGAGAACAATGAGGTAGGAAAAGAACCAACAATGCCTCTAAACAGTAAGACAAGTACAGACTGCACCTTCCAAGCACCGACTTTCTAGATATTCAATCTACAATAAACCATGGTCCTGTTTCTCTCTCCATGGGAACAACATTCCAAAGGGAGGTTCCAGTTCTGACCAAGGGAGCGCTTACAAATCAATCCACTTCCACTCAAAGGATGTTCAAACACCAAAGTAAAAGGACAGCCACAAACCTCTATAGTAACATGAAAAAACTAGGGTCTAAATCCTAGAAAAAGAAGTATGATACACCTACAGTAGCAAAGCAGATACACCGTACACATAGCACCCCCCTTGCCGTATCCAACGAACGTGGATCAGGCGTGCAGCAGGCTCTGTGCTGACCAGGACACAAGACCTGCGCCTTCCGAGGCACACAGAAAACAGGCCGCCCACGTGCCCCATCTGGGCAACACTGGGCAGGGGCCCAAGGTGTGCGAGGCCTGGCAAGTCCCTTTAAGGAGTCCGGACTGCCATGCTGGGAGAGCAGAAGCCACTGGAGGGTTCTCAAAGAGAGAGTGTCCATGTAAGAGCTATATTTCAGAAAAAATTCCAGCTACAGTACAGAGAAATGGGGGGGAAGGGGTGGTCAAGGCTGTTGATTAACTCAAGGCAATCCTAAATGGCTGTGAAAATAGAGAGGAGTAGTCTCTTTTCTTGAGAGAGTTAAGAGACAGGACAGGGTGGGAGGTAAATCAGAAAGAGGATTTGGGCTTCTGGCCGGGACAGGGGGACACAGGCACTCCATTTCCTAGGCCTGCTGTTCCCCAGCAAGACAGGCGCATGAGACAGAAGGTCAGAAGAATGATGGGACTGCCCCAGCGCAGTCACTGGCAAAGGGGACAGCGGCTGAGGTCACCACGGGAATAATGCGCCAGGCAGAGGGCCACGCACAACCCCCTGCAGCAGGAGACCCACCGCAGCAGGAACGCCCTCCCAGGAGCTGGAGGTGCCAAATCATGGTTTGCAAGGAGAAAAGAATCCAGTGCCTATCCTTGGGTGGGCAGGTGGAATCATGAAGCCAGATTGGAATGAGTGGCCCTGGGCTGGCTGAGCAGAGAGAGGGAGGCCTGTCCTGGGCTGTTGGCTAACTGGGGGAAGGGCAGGCGGCTTTGGCTGAAAATCAGCAATGCAAACTTTATGCAAATCAGCAATGCAAACTTTATGCAAATTAAACCGGGCCCAAAACAATCTTGGGAGAATAAATCCTGGCAGCCATTTTACAGCTCCCGATCACAGACATGAGATGCCAGCCAAGAAATCCCCAGTATCTACAAGCGGGCAGGCCCTGAAGAGAGACGAGGCCCTGCTTAATTCGGAGATGTAGCCAGTGGGAAGCTCGCGGTGACGCCCTGGGGCCTGAGAGAAACCCCCACAGGGAAGAAAACAAAGGGGCCAGGGGCAGCAGGGGTGGGGGGGTGGGGTTCCAGGGTCAGATCAGACGTGGGCAGGGGAAGGAGCCGCGGGGCCGCAGTGGGAGAAGGGGGCAGGGGCGGGGCAGGCGGTGGGGCGGCCGGAGAGGAAGTCTGACGCAGAACTGCAGGCCTCACCAGTGAAGTGGAGGGCCAGAAGGTTCCAGCACACAACCTGCTTTCCCCAGGAACCCATGCCTTCTCATCACATTAATGGGCTCGACAAGGGCCCCTTGACATTTTGGCCTTATCAGACTTCTCCAAGAAACTCTGGTTGGCAGCCCTCGCCGCTCATTTATGTACTGCACTGTGGTGGAAAGATTCTCCTGAAGCTGTGTGACCGATTAGCTCTCATCACTTCTTAACCTGATTTTGATAACATTTCTCCTGTGTCAGTTTTACATATCTTTGGAGGAAATAAATGAATGAATATTTTGCACACATACAAACGTGTGTGTATATACAGACATAAGTGCACGTATATATACAATTAAATTATAAATATGTGTGTGTGTGCACGCATGCCAAGACCTCAGGAGACACTGCTCCCTTGTAACACAAAGACCAAGTCGCCAGTATCCATGAATAGAGAGGAGATATTCATGACTGCCCACTATATTTGCATTTTGGGTTGTTTGGTTATGTGTTCTAGCTTATTCATAGGTCATTTCTTTAAATAATTAGAACATTGTTTTTCAACTTATTTTAGAACCTGATTCCAGTCCCCTCCCTGATAATTTCTCCTCTTACCTTAAAATTTTTTTTAAAAGTAAATTTTATTTTCTGTAATATTTATAAAAACCCTAAACATTGAATAAGCTTTCGATATGCCCAGTCGAGACAGGGGCCGGGAGTTAGGTGTCAGAGAGAATGGTCCACAAATCAGTGGGTTATCCCTCTCTCACTCTGACCAGGAACAGCAGCTGTCAGTTGAAAAAGCATCCCTACAGTCCCCCCGCCCCCATCCTCCAGCAAGTAAACCTAATAAGTACTTACTATCTGCCCTGCCCCTGGCAAGGGGTGAAAGGTTCAGAACCTGAAAGCCACAGGCTAAAAAGATGCCCCCCCCCCCCGAGAAATTCTAAGTGAGTCACCACCGGTGCTAAGTTTCCAGGCATTACAAAATAAATGTCCTTTATTTAAAGCTTTATCTACATGCTTTTGAATTTGGTTTGGCTTGGTGCCGCATGTGCCTATTTCCTCCTGCAGGGACCGTCTCTCACCGGCTTTTCCATCTGGGGTGTTCCTGCTCCTCCCCGTGCTCCAGCAGGACAACCGGTCCACCACTGTAAAAACTGCACCTTTCCCAGTCAGTCCTCCCTTGGAAGACAGCTAGCAGACTCCCAGACTGGGTGGATCTGGCAAAGCATTTTGATGAGGGGGACATCTTTATATTTTTTTAATTTATTTATCTGAGAGAGAGAGTGAGCAGAGCAAGCAAGAAAGAACACGAGTGGGGTGGTGGGGCAGAGGGAGAGGGAGAAGCAGGGTCCCCGCTGAGCAGGGAGCCCAACGTGGGGCTCGATCCCAAGACCCTGGGATCATGACCCGAGCCCAAGGCAGACGCTTAACCGACTGAGCCACCCAGGCGCCCTCCCTGAAGGCAGGGAGACATCTTCATTTATTTTTTTTAAAGATTTTATTTATTTGACAGAGAGACAGAGATCACAAGTAGGCAGAGAGGCAGGCAGGCAGAGGGAGAGGGAGAGCAGGCTCCCCGCTGAGCAGGGAGCCCGATGTGGGGCTCGATCCCAGGACCCTGAGATCATGACCTGAGCCGAAGGCAGATGCTTAACCGACTGGGCCACCCAGGCGCCCCAGGGAGACATCTTTAAATGGCTATTCTGCCCCAGTCACCTCGGCCACACAGTGGGTTAGACACATGTGTCCCCATACTTTTTGGCAGGGAAACTCAGGCTCTGAGAAGTCAGATGAATGGCCTAAGGCCACAGCCTTTACAAGTCCTTTAGGCCCCTACCCAAGAGAAAGGAAAACCTATATCCACACAAAACTTGTACACAAATGTTTACGGCAGCCTTACTCATGATAGCCAGAAGTGGACACAAACCCAGATGACCCTCTCCTGGTGAACGGATAAACAGAACGTGGTACGTCTGCCCCCCTGGAGAGCTACACAGCCTTCCTTCAAAAGGAATGAAGGATTGGAACACGCAGCAAGTGATGTACGCTCAGAAGCAGCCCGAAACAAAAGACCATACCCTGCAGGATGTCTTCCTATGCAGTATCCAGTACAGGCAAATGAGACAGAAAGGAAGCAGCTTAGTGGTGGCTGCCGCCGGGAGTGGGAATGGGACTAGCTGTGAGCAGGCATGAGGGAGCTCACAGAGGGAGGGCATACACATGTTCTAAAGCGGGACTAGGGTGATGGTTGTACAACTCTGAGAATTTCCTTAAAAGCATTACACGGGGGGCGCCTGGGTGGCTCAGTCGGTTAAGGGTCTGCCTTCGGCTCAGGTCATGATTCCAGGGTCCTGGGATCGAGCCCCTCGTCGCGCTCCCTGCTCAGCGGGGAGCCTGCTTCTCCCTTTCCCCCTCTTGTGCTTGCTTGCTCTCTCCCTGTCAAATAAATAAAATCTTAAAAAAAAAAAAAGCATTACACTGTCCATTTAAAGTAGCTGAGTTTTACAGTCTGTAAGTTATACCTCAATATTTTAAGTTACCAAACAACACGTAAGTACATATACTGGGACTACATAGACTGTTCCAAACACTGCCCCACTATGTGGCAGTGTAAAAGCCTTCTTTTGTTACCTCGATCCCTGACCGAGCCTTCCCCAGACCACAGTGGTGCACTCAGACAGCAAGTGATTAGCAACAGCAATCCCCCACTCCAAACCCGCCAAGGCACACAAATGTACTTTTACTTAGATGACTTCATTTAAATTTGCTCAGGGGATACATCTGTAAGGAAACCGAGAGCCACCTCAGTCCAGTTTTTGAAAAGAGGGACTCTTTCACACAGGACTCTGGGATCATGACCTGAGCCAAAGGCACACGATTCATGACCAAGCCACCCAGGTGCCCGGTTGAATGTAATTTTCACAAATGGCCCACGTCCCCTCCCACCTGGGCTATGGAAGTCACCCGAAGGCAGTGGAGTCTTATTTGGGGACCAACACATAATTGATATTCAAAAAAATAGGAAGATTTTGTTTTCTCCCAGACCAGTCTTTGGAAAGAAAGGCTCGTGTCTAACCGACACCCCAGACAGGGGTGAAAACATAAAAGCCCCAGTGTATATCTTGTCACCGCAAGAGAAGCAAATGTCCCAGAGAATCGCCTCCCCCTCCCTCCCAGCTCCCTGGGGGGTGGGGGCGGGGAGGAGAGAAGCCATCTGGAAAAGAGCAGTCTCAAATCCAATGTGACACAAAGGGATGATGAAGGAAACTGCTGAGAAAGAAGCAGAGTTCAAAGGAAAGGCATCAACTAATAAGCAGCCGTGCAAGGTGCTGGTTTGTCACCACAGCCTCGGAGCTGGTCTCAGGGACGGAGTGGTGGCAGAAGCCAAGCCCACTACAACAGCAGTCTGTCGGGCCACCGCCAGCGTGGCGCCCGGTCTGTGCGCTGGGGGGTGGGAGACGGGCAGCACTGCCAAGAGCACAGACCTGACAGTACAGTCTGGCTACATTTAGCTGCTGTTTTACTGGCTCACCTTCCCTTCCGAGGTCGGCTGAGAGCAGAGCACCACGGCAAGCTCCTGAAGAGGCAGGGCAGAAGAAACGAAACGACGGCTGAGTCTCTGTAACAAACATGCCAGCTGCTACCCTGGCCATCTTACAATGGACCCAGCACAACTCCATGACATAAATATGATCCCCATTTAACACACCAGACAGGGAGAGAGGCCAAGTGGCTTGTCCATGGACATAACCACGGACTACTGGATGCCATAATCATCCACCCCACCCTAGGCTGGAACACTCAGTGTTGATCTCTGGTGTCCTTCCGTCATTGGGATATTTAATGAGGGCTAACTTGGTGGTTAGCAATGGCTCACTGATGACTGTTCACCACACGCTGGTAGTCTGCCAAGTGCTAGAGGGCTACCATCTCCTTCGGCGTTTATATTCATCCTAGGAGAAAAGCATTACTGCTGTCCACCCTTTAGACGTGAAGAAACTGCCCAAGGTCACAGAGCTATCATGGGAGGCCCTGATCGGTGTGACCCCCATGTTGGCACACTTAACCCTACCCCATCTGCTGAGCAAATACATGAATCTCACTCTTAAGCAGGTAAGATACTTGCATAAATGGGCATAATAGAGAAGAGCAAGCAGGAAGTGCCAGGTGAGAGATGCTGTTGGGAGTTCAGATACAAGAAGACTGGGGATGGCAAGGGGTTGGGGACAGGGGCCAGAAGTGGACAGAGCAGCAAGGGGACCCCGAAAGAACACAGGCCCTAGGTGAGCCTTGTCCCTGACCAGCCCTGGGGTTATGCTGGTAGCTGCACCCCAGGAAGAGGACCACCCTGAGCAACTGACATCACTGGAGGCCTGCATGGGGTGGCCGTGGGTACCACCAACCGAAGCCCAGGCTGGAGACCAAGGTCGTGAACATCATGAGCAAACGATGCTGAGGCCACGGGTCAGCTCCTTCCTCCTGCGTGACCTACAGGAGAGAGTCCTATACGGCTCACTCACATGCTGCTGGCCATCCTGTGTCAACACAGACACCAGGGCGGGACCCTGGCGGCGCCTGCTCTGGGGCAGACATCACAACCACCTCCCATCCAGCCCAGCCCTCCACCAGCAGCCCGAGATTTCCCTCTCACACCGGAGGAATGTGCTGTTTGTGCTGCCTCTCAAGCTTCGCCTTGGAACCAGCCGGAGAACTTGAACAGCCCAGCAGGGTGCAGCTATGCACAGAGTCCCATGGGGCCGGCCCAGGGCTCCCCATCAAGCTCCAACTAGGTTCCCACTGCCAATTGGTGTTTTCTCCATCTCTGCTTTTCCGGATGATAATTACTGGTTAGTGCTCAACACCTGAAAACTGCCCTTTGTGCAAAACACTGATGTGGCCCCTTACATCCTGGCCATCAGCGGCCGCCTCTGAGGACGGGACACAGGCTCTCCTGCAGCCCGTGGGCTCAGAACACCAAAACCTGCTTTGAGAGCGCTGGGTAAACCCCAGAGAATTCCATATGCTCTTTTCCAATCCTGCCACCCTGCCAGGGATCGGGTGAGGAAACTTGCAGTTGGGTAACAGCCTCAGGAGTGTCCAGATGAGAAAACAATGACGAAATCAGGCTTCCTCAGACACTCCCTTGAGAAAGCGGTGGGAATCTGCCGCACAGCAAACCACCAGGAAGCAACCACAGAACTTCACTCTTCGCCAGTGCTTTCCTGGCGCCGATGCCAGCGCCCTGCTTGGCACGAGGCGGCACGACCTGCGACTTCACTCCAGCAGCACTGAGCCCCGCCCCCTGCCCGCTCTCACCCCGAGCAGAGGGGCCTGGGGCAAACAAGCCGAGGCCTCCTTCAAGAACGCCACGCAGCCCAAAAGGGCTTCAGGTCAATTCCGGGTCTGCGCTGTTCAGGTCCTCAGTGGGCAGAGGACACAGAGCGCAGACATTTTCTCTACTGAGGACAGTAAGAGCCAAGCCGTCCCTCGCAGCCGCGTGGTGTGAGCAAGCTGCTTCTCCTGGGAGCCCGGTGTTCCTGTGAGCACCCACCGTGTGGGTTAGAACGATTGCATGAGATGAAGCCAGGAAGGGCCTTCGACTCCAATAGCTTCGTGCCTGGCTGTGCTGGCAGGCAGACCCCAGGCAGGGTGACGGAACCCTGGACAGCGACAACCCAGCTCAGCCTCAGGTGATTTGACTGCAAATGGGAGTAGCATTTATTTCAAAGGCTGTTTTGAAGGTTAAAGGGTGACTATCACCCCCACAAGGTGACCGGAAGAGAATGTCTCCTGTATCCACAGTTACCAGAGCAACCCAAATACTAAATCCATCCTTCAGTTGTCAACCAAAACCACCGCTTTTAGATCAGTTAACAGGGAAGAAAACCACCTAAACCAGTTCAGAATCCAGGGAACAGTTATGTCCACATCCTGCACATAATTTCATTATTCAAGAGCACTTCTCTTCCACACACCGGACTTGCTTCCCATTAACTCAAGACACAGGTGGTATGACAGCGACTTGCTCTGGGACACAGGACTGGCCACAGAAACCAAACCTGCCAGACCAAAACTCCATCTTCTGGTCTATGCCCCAGACTTCCTTCAGGCCGGGAGCCAGTCTTGTGAATTTGATTTTACAAAGAAAACAGCACCTTGGCGATAAAGTGTCTTCTTTTGAGCTTACTGTCCTGAAATTATTATTATTATTATTATTTTAAAGATTTTATTTATTTATTTGAGAGAGAGAATGAGGGAGAGAGCATGAGAGGGGGGAGGGTCAGAGGGAGAAGCAGACTCCCTGCCGAGCAGGGAGCCCGATGCGGGACTCGATCCCGGGACTCCAGGATCATGACCCGAGCCGAAGGCAGTCGCTTAACCAACTGAGCCACCCAGGCGCCCCTGAAATTATTATTAACACTTCACCCCTCCAGGACACCTATAAACATTTCACTGGAGAAAGGAAGGAGATGGGATGGGAAGGAGCAAAAGAGAATTTAAATCCATCATGAGATGGCAAATATAGAGCAGTGCCCCCCTTGAATGTGATCTTAAAGTAGGGGACCTGTGTTAGGGGATGCCAACAAAGACATGTGACCACCATCAGTTGACCTGAGGGTTGGACCCGGGCACTCGGAGGCTCCCCATACCCTCCTTGTCCTTGGAATGTGGGTTCCGCTTGCCCTTCCTGCTCCCAGAGGCTGCTCCAAGGTCACAGCCTGGAGATGGTGATGTGGTGTTGAGAACACCTGCGCAGTACACATGACTGAGCTCAGTTAAGGCCTCTTTATAAACTTCTAAGGCTTGGCAGGCAGGTGTGGGGATCCACTGTCTTTCAGCTGCCCAAGGGAAGCCTCCTATGAAAGTTCTCTTTGCTTATAAAACCTGCCACCTACCCATCTGGAGTGGCCTGCCTCCTTCTTCATCTCTCCCCTACCCACGGGGAATGGGGGCGGGTTTCAGATTACACCCAGGAAGCTCCAGATGGGGCTGCGAACCAACACCCATGGTTATCTATGAAATGTGGACCAGCACAGGACAACCTACATTGGAATCAGCCAGAGGGCGTGTTAAAACCCAGTCTGCCGGGCCCCACCCCAGGGTGTCTGGCTCAGCAGGTTTGGGGCAGGGCCCGAGAACGTGCATTGCTAACACAATCCTGGGTGATGCTGATGCTGCCAGGCAGGGACCCCACTTTGAGAACTGCTAGCAAAATGGTTTAAGAGCAGAGGGTCCTTGAGCCGTTCTACACAGGTTGAAATCACTTACTAGCTCTATGACTCTGGACAAGGTCACGTAAGTTTCCTCTTATAAAATGGAAATTATAACAGCACTTAACCTCATATGGTTGTGTTAAGGATTAAATGCACAAATCCATATAAAGTACTTAGAATGTAAGTACACGACAAACATAGGGTCTCATCATCATCATCTGGCTCACAGTTTTTTCCTTAAGGTTAAAAATACGGATACAGGAAATATTTGCAATACAAAATGTTTTTCTTCTCTTGACTAGACTGTAAGACACTGCTCCAGAACCTTGTGTAGCCTTTAATTTAGAATCCTATGGTTCAATGACTGGTTTCTAAAATCATCTTACTATGCTTTACGGCGACTGCTCATCCCACACTTTCATCTGCACAGGAAGCCCCGAAAGATCTTGTTAAAAGGTGGGTTGTGACTCAGTGGGTCTGGGCCCGAGAGTCTGCATGTCTAACCAGTTCCCCGGTGATGTGGGCACACAGGCCACACGCTAGGGTTCCACAGCTGTAAGGGACATCAGCTGATCCAGGTAAACCTACAAGAGCACATGAATGCCTTTCTCCTGAGCATTTTCAGGAACCTGACTAATGCACAGTCCCCATCGACCAGCCACTTCTCCTTTCACCTCCACCGTCTCCTTTGTGAAAGGGTCAGGTCAGACACCGGGCCTCAGCATGGAGTTCCCTGGCTCTCTCCTGCTGTTCCCTTTCTCCCATGTAATGCTTCTGACAGTCCCTGCTTTCTCCCATGTAATGCTTCTGACAGTCCTGTAGGTAAAATGGGAATATTTTCAGGACAGAAACCTCAAAAGAAAAACCCTGTTGGTATATGGCCGACTATAAATAATTTTTAAAATAAAAGTTATGTTGAGACATGAAAATAGAGAAGAATTTTGAAAAGGTATTCACATTGTTTTTACTCAAGACCTAAAGAACATGCACGCACTCACTGTTTAAACATCCAATTGCACCCCAAAAATCCCTTTCCCTGGGATTTCTCTGGGTTGTGGGCAAAAGTCAAAGAAGCCCAACTAGGAAATTCACACCAAGCCTTTGGGCCTATTGTTAATTTAACACTCTCCCACTTGTCCAAAAGCAGCATCCCTCTGATAGAGCCCGATGGTGGGTTCCCAAGGTGACTTCAACATCAGCCTTTTCTATCTGGAATACTTTTCTATTTGGAATAATCCTAGGGGCACCTGAGTGGCTTAAGCATCCGACTCTTGATCTCCGCTCAGGCCTTGACCTCAGGGTTGTAAGTTCAGGCCCCAGCATGGAGCCTTTAACCAATTTGGGGCACCTGGGTGGCTCAGTCAGTTAAGCGACAGACTGTTGATTTCAGCTCAGGTCATGATCTCAGGGTAATGGCTCCCCGCTCAGCAGGGAGTCTGCTTGAGATTCTTTCTGCCCCTTACTATCCACCCCCTGCCCCGCCACCACTTACTCTCTCTCTCAAATAAATTCGGAAGGAGGGAGGGAAGGAAGGAAGTGAAGGAAGGAAGGAAGGAAGGAAGGAAGGAAGGAAGGAAGGAAGGAAAGAAAGAAAGAAAGAAAGAAAGAAAGAAAGAAAGAGAGAGAGAGAGAGAGAGAGAGAAAGAAAGAAAGAAAGAAAGAAAGAAAGAAAGAAAGAAAGAAAGAAAGAGAAAGAAAAAGAAAAAGAAAGAAAGAATTCTAAGTTTTTTTAAAAAAAATCCCTATTTAAGGTCGGTGATTAATGATTTTTTAAAAATAACACCAGCACACTATAGGAAATAAACAAACTGAGGGTTGCTGGAGGGGAGGTGAGGAGAGGGAGGGGGTAACTGGGTGATGGGCATTAAGGAGGGCGCGTGATGGAATGAGCACTGGGTGCTGTAGTATGCAACTGATGATTCACTAAATTCTACCCTGAAACTAATAATACATTGTATTATTACAATATGTATTACAATAATACAACGTAAAAAATAACAAATAAATAAAAATAATGCCAGGACAAAAACATACTTTATTTAATAATGACTCAGTCTCTTGCCCAAAACCCATTCAGCCACAAGAAAACGACTAAACCTCTTAAAAAAGAGGACTGGAATGCCACAACGGGAAAAACAACCAACTAGACAACTACTGTTATTTACAATAACATGAATGAATTGGTTAAGCAACAGAAACCAGACAAACTAATGCCCACTATTTGATTCCAGCTACATAGAGCAAGAACAAAGGAGCAAACAGATCTAAGGTGACAGAAGCCAGGACAATGGTCTCCCTCCTGGGGTGCGAGGGGCCTTCTCAGGGTGCTGGACATGCTGTCTGTGGTTTTACACGGGGGTCATTACATGCCACTGACCATGTGAGATCTATGTACTTGAAGTGACACCTCAATCGGAAAATAGAAGAGTGCTGTGAGATCAGTAGACACTAACAGGGAAAGGCTCAGATCTGAACAAAGTACAGAATTTACCCTCTTCCAAGAGGTCCAGGCTTTCATGCTGCTCACGGGAGAGCTTCCTCTCTTCATCCTGGTAGTCATACTCAAAATGCTCTTCTTCCCTTCCCACGTCTCTCAAGGACATTGCTGAAGTCACCCCAAAGCCCAAACATTGCCCTAAGGGTCGGTTCTTGGGGTAGGTCCCAGCTGTGTGCCCAGAGGAGCCATCGGAGTCCAGGCCCCTGAGGCACACGCGAGGCCTGGGACAGGGCAGAGGACATTCCCTGGCTGAGCTGGAGTGGAGGGTGTGCACAGGGAATTGGCCCAGCGTCACCCAGGACGGACCGGAAGGGGGCGGCTCCCAGGAGCTGGGAGGAGGGATGGTGTGGGGCGGGGCGGGGCGGGGGAGAAGCACCTACCAGAATGGGAATGCCCTGCCTGCCCCTGGGTGACCTTGCCAGGTGCTGTGGACGCAAAGGGGAGGCAGGCTGCCAAGTGCAGGGCTTTAGGTTAAGCTCTCCACCTCCAGATTCTTCTCCCCACTCTTCCTCCCCTCCAGAAGCAATGAGGAATGGTAGCTCCCTGGAAGTTTCATAGCAACTGCACAGGGCAATACCAAACAAGCCTTAAGCAGTACACCTGTCTCAAGGTAGGACTCCAGCAGAGGAACCGCCCTGGTGAATAATTGCCCAATGCCCTCAGATTAGAGAAGTTTGGTGGGCACACTCCAGAAGCTGAGACCAATCTGCCTTTTTTTTTTTTTTAAGATTTTATTTATTTGAGGGGTGCCTGGGTGGCTCAGTCATTAAGCATCTGCCTTCGGCTCAGGTCATGATCCCAGGGTCCTGGGATCGAGCCCCACATCGGGCTCTCTGCTCAGCAGGGAGCCTGCTTCTCCCTCTCCCACTCCCCCTGCTTGTGTTCCCTCTCTCTCTGTGTCTCTCTCTGCCAAATTAATAAATAAAATCTTTTAAAAAGATTTTATTTATTTGAAAGAGAGCATGAGCAGGGGAGAGGGGCAGAGGGAGAGGGAGAAGCAAGACTCCCTGCTGAGCAGGGAGCCAGACACAGGGCTCTATCCCAGGACCCTGGGATCATGACCTGAGCAAGGCTGACGCTTAACCAACTGAGCCACCCAGGTGCCCCTGAGACCAATCTGACTTTGACAACGGCCTGACACAGTGCTGAACAGGGAAGGAAGTGATCATTCTGATTTCTAGCAGAAGGAAAAAAAGATGTGGCAGTAACCATTACCTGTTTTAAGCTTAATTCAGTCTTTCTTTGGTAATAATACATTGCATTTGCTGTTTTTAAATCTGCATTTTATAACCCCCACTCTCATCCTAAATCTGTATACTCACAGTCAGATTTACAAATTCTAATTGCTAGGATAAGGGGGAAAAAAATCTAAAGCCTAAAGCCTAATAGTTTACAATGTTGCCTGGAAGAAGAATCCACAGTTTAATTGTGTATCTCAGTACCAATTCCTCTGTACTGTTTGATTTTGCCTTTAACAGTGAAAATGGCAGGTTCTTCCATCAAACCCATTGGAAGGTGGCCCCGAGCGCTGGCCGCGAAGAACTGCAGCCCATTCTGCAATTTCTGTGCCTCGCCCACCTCCCAGCTACACTGCGGTGGGTGTCCCTGCTCCTAAAAGCCACAGCAGGAGACCTATTCCAGCTCTCTGCTGATTCACCTCCCCCAGGTAATGGAGAGGGAGGCTTTCAGCAGAGGCAAGACCATCATACAGAATTCTCTGCACAGGTGCAGGCGCTCGGTCTCATTCAGCTTTGGATCTGTAGGGCTGAAGATCCCGTTTTGGTAGCTAAAAATGTCTGCTCCATTGAATTGCTACCTCCACAAAAACGAATATAAGACCATATGAGTGCCTCAAATAGCAAACCAGAATATAATAAAAAATGTTATTTAAAAATAAAACCCTAGAGACATATGCATTGTCTGGCTAATTTTTTGGAACCTGAAAATGATTACTACATTGTACAACATTAAAGAGATATTCTTTATAAAAAGGAAGCTTAGCAGAAATTCAGTGGCAGGGGGTTTAAAATCACATTTTGAAAATCTGCATAAGCTTTAAATACAATGTGTATGAGGACACACACTCAGGGGGGGAAAATGCCATTTAATCTCAATAAATGGTATCAAATTGGGCTTAATTCAATTCAAATGACAGTGAGTCTGAAAGCCCTGGCAAAGGAGGGAGGAAGGAAGGGAGGATGGGAGGGAGGATCTCCACCTTGTGCATTATTCATTCATCAAATATCAGACTGACTGTAAGATGTGTAGGATACTGTACTGGCCACGGTGTGTACAAATGAAAACAAAAGCTGATTTCATGTATGTGAAAATACTCTCAAATGATGACTCATCAGCAAGTTGTTTCTACTCAGCTTTTAACTCAAATCTAGGCTATCCTTAACAAATGATGTCAAATGATGTCCATGTCTATATATATAATAAACATTGAGGACACAGCATTTTGAACACAAAACCATCCTAGACTCTTCATGTCACCCCCTATTTCTGGGTTTAGTCCTTCTTCAGGATACTCCCTGCCACCCACCCCAAATCTACCCCCCCACCCTGGGATGTTAAGGAATTCTCAAACCTTATCCACACCTGCATTCATTTCAAAGGTTAAAGGCAGCAACGGGCCAAGAAGAGCTTCTCTGACAGAGTAATTTCTTCAAAAGCCAAAGCAAGAAAACCTAGGAATCCCTGTGCCAAGTGGGAGATCCTGGACCTCTGGATGGAGCTCAGCCCCAGGAAGAGTCAGGGAGCAAGGATGTGTGCTGCCCTAAAGGCAAGGACCAGACACCGGGATGCCGGGGAAGAGCGGTAGGGACTGAGTTCTGGACTGCCCCTGGGAACACTGGACAGGAAGGCCGTTAAGTGGAAGGGGTGGCCTCTTACAGGGTAGAGGGGCTTCCTTCTGTGAGTGTCCCTCTCCAGACCTACTCAATATACCGTCAGAGACGTCACTGTCCCGAAGCTCTACCATGCACTGTCCCGAGAATGGCCACAAGCCCCTGGGGCTATTTACGTTCAAATTTAAATTGATTAAAATTTTAAAAATCCAAAATTCAGTCATGCTAGCCACATTTCCAGTCCTCCAAGTGGCTAGTGGCTATCATACCAGACAGCACAACACAGAACGTTTCCATTGTCACGACAAGTCCCACTGGACGGCAGCCCTCCTCCAGAGGGTGCCCCTTAGTTTCAAGATAGAGCTGTACACTTCCTGACCTCCATGGTCTGTGCTTCCCCTAGAGCCCCCTGCCCGCATGACCCCCACTGCACCCTCCTGCCACGAGTGTCCTTCTGCCCTCTCCTCCTGGTGCCATCCACCGTGCAGCCTTCTCTCAGTGCTCCAAGCACCCTCCTCCTGCCACGTCTTGGTCCCGTTGTTGCAGAGCCCCCATTACTGAGGGTCATGGTCCAAGGACCTCACTTATGCCATTAAAAATAAATAAATAAGAGAAACATCATGCTCCAAAACCTGGGATCTGGGCTTGCATCGACATCTGAGGGAGGACATTACCGCTACTTTCCTAAAGCCAGTCAAAAGAATGGACAGTTACATTATGCATTTATACTTAATTCTTTTTTTTTTTTTTTTTTAAGTCACTTTTACACCCATTCAGAAGGGTGCTGTGTCTGGAAAGGGAAAAGCCATCCTCTGCTTCCAAAGGTGCATCCCACAATAAACACAAGATGAACACATGGGGCCTGTTTGCATTGTGCAGGAACATTAGAAAATCATCTTGAAACCTAGGAACAGCTTTTCAATGAATGCTTAAAATACCTCCAACAAAACTTTACTCCCAAGCTAGCCACCCCCCACCTTGGGGTGGCATTTTAGAGGTCACTGCAGTCAAGCGAGTACCAGAGCACGCGTGACAGCCCCCGTGTATCGTCACGGACTTTTCACTATGGAGTAAGAAGCCCAAGGAACAACATCCTCAGCCATCCACCGGAGCCTCCCCGTGATGAGATCAGCCTGAGCGAGACCACCCCGTGCCCCGACACTCACGTCTGCAATGTTGTACAGCAGGCAATGAGGGTGCATGGGTACAAGAGAAACTAGCAAGAAACAGGTGGTAAAGTATATACCTTGGGGCGCCTGGGTGGCTCAGTCGGTTAAGCGTCTGGCTTTGGCTCAGGTCATGATCCCAGGGTCCTGGGATCCAGCCCTGCATCCGGCTCCCTGCTCGGCGGGAAGCCTGCTTCTCCCTCTGACCCTCCCCCTTCTCATGCTCGCTCTTTCACTCTCTCTCTCAAATAAATAAATAAAATCTTAAAAAAAGACACTACACCTTGTTCAAAATGCCACTCACCTTCTGAAAGGGATTTTTAAAAAGAACTTACTAACTAGACTATTTCTAAGAAAATAAAATTAAGCACTGGCCTAGAACATCACAGTTTACAGAAAGCTTTTACAGTTGACCCTTGAACAACATGGGTTTGAACTGCATGGGTCCACTTATATGTGGATTTTTTTTCAATAAATGCCGTACAGTACTGTGAATATATTTTCTCTTCCTTATGATTTTCTTAATAACATTTTCTTTTCTCTAGCTTACTTTATTCTAAGAATACTGCATATAATATATACAACATACAGAACATGTCAATCAACTGTTTATGTTGTTGGCAAGGCTTTTGGTTGACAGTAGGCTATTAGTAGTTTTGAGGGAGTCAAAAGTTCTACACAGATTTTTTTTTATTGTGTGGGGGGGTCAGTACCCCCAACCCCCACGTTGTTCACGGGTCAACTGTGCTTTTAACAACTCTTCACTATGGCTCTGGTCAGTGTGGCTATCCCCACTTTCCAGACGAGGCATCTGAGTTGACAGAGGCTCACAGAGGTCCCAGGATGTGCCCAAACCACATGGCCATGCAGAGTGCAAAACGGGCCTCAGTCAGAAGCTCCAGGCCAGTGCCCTTTCTGGTGATCTCCATACTTCTAGAGTCATTACAAAAGTACACTCTCTTTAACTTAAAGACATACACTTGAACGCAAGCCTTTTTAAATATTGAAAAGGCCTCACAGTTTTTAAAAGCATACTTAAAAAAAAAAAAGTGACCAGCATAGCCAAGAAACAACAGGAGATTCTGTGACAGACCTAAAGAATTACTTTCCAGACCAGCTGGGGCTGGTCTCCACTGACATTGGCACAGTTTCCCAAACCCGCCTGATGTAAAGAATCACCTAAAGCACGTGCTAAAAATTCAGATTTCTCAGGACCTCTCTGGATCTGGAGTAAACCCAAGAATCTTCTTTTTAAATAAGTGGGCGATTTTCATAATCTACCAGGCTTTGGGGGGGGGGGGGACATGACCATTGTAGGTAGCCAGGACCCCGTCTGACACTACACTTTAAACTATAGGCACCAGTTTATCTGCGCAAATTCCACGAAGGCCATGCTATACGGTGTTGAGAGCTGGCTGTCTCTAAAAATGACCTTAAGATACTGGGCAACCAACCCCTCCAATTTCTTATTATTCTAAGCCCCTACCCCTTGCCCCCTGTTACACCCTCTGGGGTCTTACTGCTTTTGGCTGGGGCGGTGGGGAAGATGGTGTGTACGATTCTATAACTAAGACTGAAAAGGTGAAGGATACAGTCCTTCGACACCAAGTAAAGCTCTCCTAAACATCAGAGAGAAAAGAGAACAGCAGCTATTTTTTTATTCCAATTTTAAAAGAGGGGTCTATATATATATATTACTCGTCAGTGCTAACCCTGCAATGTAAGTGTGAGTCAGTAACTCTGACATAAATGATGATTTTGCATCTTTTTCAAAACATTTGACTCATCTTTTGTTATTAATATGGAAAGTTCCCTGGAAGTTTCCCTCATTACCGATTCCAATGCCAAATGATAAGAGAGACAAAGCAGTGCTGTGTTGTCTACTCCTACCTGGCCTTCTCACCACCCAGTAGGTCAGGACTGGGAGATGAAAGGGCTATTTCATTTGCAATTTTAAAGATGCATATATAAACAAAGGCAAATTGCATTTCCAGACCAACTGCAGAGGCCAGCAAAGAACCCAACTAGTGGGAGAAATGAGTAAAGGAGTTGACTACAAAATTAGCATTTACTTGAAATCCCAATCCCCTGGGTTTCCTAAGCTAAAAGATTTCTGGGTTTCTGTCCCCTGTTTTGCTATTTTAAAAATGGGATTATGAAAATGCCAGTTGTCCTAGTAAATTCTGTCCCAGTGGCCCTCTCCCCTTCATCCAAACTGGAATGGAGGGTAAAGGCAAGTATTTTGCTCAACACACACTCAGAGAGTAACTGCAATCAACATTGATTTACCCTTGGACAGATGAGTCGCCTCTCCTTCCATTTTCCTTTCGGTTGCAAGAAGAGAGATCTGGCTGCCTCCAGGGCCAAAAGACTCAACTGTGAAATGGCTGGGTAAGAAAATCCTTCTGACAGACACCCAGATAAGAGTCAGCCAGCCTCCTCTCACCCCTCAGACTGACTACCACCAGCGACTGGCTTTATTCCCAAGGATGAGGGTGTAAAGAGAGCTGGACGGTGTAGCAATTGGGTCAAGACAGTAAGAAACCTTCCTCCCCCACTTCTGGAGGGATCCGCGGGAGCCACGGCCACACCCAACTCCTCAGCAGTCTGGGACAGGCACTCTGCTGGAACTTATGCTCCCCATTGCAGTGATCCAACACAGGTCCATACTTTAAAAAGTTAGGGAGGGCTTGCTCAGTGAGTCCCAAATCACCAAGGAAACTCTACAAATTCAGTGACAGTTCTGAAAAGAAGCATCCCTATCATTGCCTCTTGGAGCGGGCTAACAGGATGGGAACTTGCTTCAAGAACGATATATCCAAACGAGAAAAAGGATCCAGCCACCTTTTCCCCAAAGACCCTTGGACTGCCCACCACCACCATTACTCAGGATATTTAAAAACTGCACACGGACTCCACATGACACCACCCTCACCTAATGCTGGGGGACAGTGGGGCTCAACTGGGGAAGTTTCTCAGCACAGTTACATACCCACCCACCATCCCCAAGGAAACCTCTCAGTCCCTCTCCTGTTGGTCAAGGCAGAAACCAGCAGACAAGAGATAATTATGTAGTTCCTCAGCTTACTGGCAAGGCCAGCTCCCAGCCTGCTACATCATTCAGGTTTATCAAATGTGGTCATGGTTAGCGCAGTCTCAAACTCCTGATTCAATTAAGAGACAGTTAACCTTAGGGAACATAGCATCACTAGGGACCCGACCCTCAGACTGTACATATTGTGTTCTTTCCGGGGCGGGGGGGGACATGCAAAAGACATGTGATTTGAGGGTCATTTTGAAGAAGAAATTAAAGAAGACAGATCCACTTTGTCCCACATGATTCTGAGGCCCAACACCACAGGAGCCTAAGGGCCCTCTCCTGTGGCCTCTCTGAGAACGCACCTCAGTGCTATTTTCCAGGTACCCGAAACCTCCCAAGGCTGTCCGGCCACACAAACTCCACCCAGTCTCCTCTGGAATGTGCCACACCCTCCCTGCACAAACTGAGCCTGTGACCGAAGGAGACAGTCTCTCCTGCCCCTCCCAACGTCTCCCCACCCCCATAGCTCGGTGGGATCCCACCCGCAAAATTCATTTGAATTGCCTGCCAGGTGGGAAGCTGCTTCTGCATTTTCTCCAGCCTCCCCCACGGGCCCCCAGGTCTGGGCTCGGGAAAGGGAGGATTCTTCCAGGCCTGCTGCCAACAGTCCAGAGAGCCACCTCCTGAATATACTACTCCCAGCCCCATTAATAGCAGAGAGGTCACTGAACACATCTCCCCTTGCACACGCGCACGCACACACACACACACACACACACCCTTGCATGCACATCAACACCACACTCACGCCTCACCCTGGAGAGAATTCAATCCAAGAGAAGTATAATGCTCACAAGCGCTGCACACCAACACCATCTGCCCTTCGGAGCAGAGACCGACTAAGCGCAGAGGAGTCCCCAGGAGCCCTGCCCACCTGCCATCTCGTCCACCATGTCTTCACAACTGTCAGAGCCATGCATGCCTGCAGTGCTGCTGGTTCCCATGCCCCCCCCACCGCCCAAGTCCCCAGGAGAGGTTTCAGGACCACCACCTCCCCCCCCCCAGAGGGAGACAATGCCCCTACACATTCCTGCTCTGTTTCGCAGGGGGCCATAATTACCGTCCGAGCATTCTTCATAATACCAGTCTAGTTCATAATAATCCGCTTCAATAAATTTCTGCATAGTCAGTATTCTCGCAGAGGAAAGAACGGACTTCACAGCGCCATCAACATCAAGTAAAACACTGCCATGCCTCCCTGCCCTTCCAGAACACTGGGCAGAAGAGCATCCTGAAACACACCGGAATTAAGCCGTGCATTCTTAATGCCAGTCTGCAGCCGAAACAGAAAAGAGGCCCTGAAAAGCAGAATTCTGGTGGGCAAGGACAGGAGGAGCAGAAAGAGAGGCAATTTGCAGAGCTATCGGAGCCCCCAGCAGCACTGCTAATAAGGCAGCAGCCGCCAGCCGCCCTGAATGGGAGTATCCGTTATCGTCCTATCCAGACGCGAGGAGGGTGACGTCAGGGACACACACCACCACCGGGAGGTCTCACTCGAGCCTCGCCTCCTGCTCTTGCCTCCCGCTCGCTGATCATCTTTCAATCTAACAGTTGCCATAGAAACTGGCCAGCTCTGAAAAATGATGCAGAGATGAAGGAAATGTCTTCCAAGGATGCTGGGAGCAGGGGCTGGGAGGTGCCACCCAGGGAGAAAGGAGGGTGCGGGCAGGTGGGGGTCAGAGGGTCTTGCCACCATCATCACTTCCAACAAACCTAAGGACAAGAATATCTGCTGGGTTCTGGGCCGCTACGGAGTCTGCACTTGAAAAATGCCCCCTTCTAAAATCAGCAACCATTACTTTCGGTTTTCTTTCGCCAACCTGATTTAATACATTAAACACCTTTTCTTAACATTTTTGACCACCACCTAAAGGAAATGTAAATTACTCAGAAAACGGAAATGTTTTCACCGAGATGCAGTTCTGCTCCCCTGCTCATGCCTTTGCTCAAACTTCTGGGAAAACAGCCTGCAATATACGAATAGGGGAGAACGCCATCACAAAGGGGCCCAGGCAATGCGATAGGCTGTTTCATGGACACTCACGTGTGTGATCCAAGTACAAACAACAGAAGGCAACAGCCCACCTGCAAAATGGTGTGGCTGCCTCTAGGGAGGAAGGAAATGGGGGCTTTGCAACTGTCCTTATAAATGCATCGGTAATGTGCTATTTCCTAAAGAAAAAAAAAATGGAGTTACCATTTATTAGTTCTAAGTGTTTGGTATGTTTTAAATATCTCATTAAAATGAGTAATGGATAATTAGACAGATTTTGGACTTACTATAGGTAACTCCATCCCTTAAACCAGGGTTTCTCAACCTCAGCGCTACTGACACTAAAGATCAGATCCTTCTTTGCTGTGGGGCTGTCTGGTCATTGCGGGGGGTGGGGGGATTAGCAACACCCCTGGCTTCTAGCCACTTAGATGCCAGGAGCATCACCCTCTCTCTCTCTCTCTCTCCTTGTCAATGTAAGGACCAAAAATGTCTCCAGACACTGCCAAATGTCCTCTGGAGGCAAAAATCTCTCTCGAAAACCAATGCCCTAAAACAAAACTACCTACCGAACCTCACCAGCCTGTTGGCTGAATACTGTAACTATCTGTTGCCGTCAGCAGCAGCAGCATGGGCTTTGATGGGTTTTTCTCTTAATTTGCTACTCAAGACCATGTAATTTGTGAACGAGTAATAGTAAAAGGTCTCTTTTCCACTACCGAGAGGGCATGCTCCTTTCCTTCTACAATGACCGAACAGGGACAATTTCCCTTTATTCTTCCAGTTGCCTATGGTGCCTCAGTTAACAAACGTGGAGACGGCCGTCTAGGGCAGGGCTTCCAGGAGTTAATGTGCCTTGGAAGCACCCAGAGCTCTGGCTAAAATGCAGATTCGGATGCAGCAGGTCCGTAGCAGGCCCAAAATTCTGCATCTCTAACAAGTTCCCACAGGACGGCAATGCTGCTGGTCCCCAGACCACAGTTTCAATGGTGAGGTATGTCAATAGGATGGATAGATTGGGGAGGGTAACATATACAATGTGTGTGTCACTCTCTCTGCATTTGAGTAAAAAATTTTTTAAGAAGAAAACTATGTTTTTGTGTGTATATATGTATATATACACACATATATATATACGTTTATAAACATACATACACACATAATTACAAACCCTATATATAGACTCTTGGGCAGAATCTGTACTACGTATAGATAGATCTATCTCAACCTTCCTAAATCATGGGAAGCAGATAAGCCTTTAATGATGCTGTGCTGTGAGGTCCCCAGAGCTGGCTTCCTGTCCCCCGGGTAGGTTCCAGAAGCTTCTCCCAGCTCCAGGTACCCCTTCCTTACTTCAGGGCCCTGTGCTTTTACCAGGCCGTGCCTGCCCACCAGCACAAGATGCCTCAAGCAGTTCTTCCCACTTGGCCCAGCCTGCACACTGTGAGAGTGTGTCCCGCCCCGAGTGGAAAGCAGGGTTCCTGCCTCTTTAGCAACATCAAATAGCAGAACCTTCTCAAGTCTCAGAAGGGGAAAGGAAAGTTAAAGGCAGCTGGTGATGAATCTTGGCTCAGGCTGTAAACAGGCTTTTGAGAAAGTTTGGAAGACGTACAGTGCCAGGGAATGGTACTGTCTCTGGTCACGCTGTTTCCCAGCTGTCATCTACACCCTGGAGGACCTACACCCCTCCCCACCCAATTCCAAATTTTTCCTGGGCAACGCAGAGAGCAGACCCTATGCCTCCTTCACCCACTTTAATCCCTGCCCTTCCCTCTCCCTGACCCCAACTTAGATACACATTTAAGATTTTCTAGGACATCTGCCTATTTAAAGTCAGCAGCCAATGATTTTAATTCCGGCTATACCTGCCCCCATTATCTGAACATATCTCTCCCTCTGGCCCTCTTCTCATGTCTCTCTCTGGCAAGGACAGCACCTCTCAACAGGCCCACAGCAAACCCCCACGTGAGACGTGAGAAAAGGCTGGTGCCCCAAGGTCTTCGACGGTTAAAAGTTCCTTAGGGTAGGGGTGCCTGGGTGGCTTAGTCGGTTAAGTGTCTGCCTTCGGCTAAGGTCATGATCCCAGGGTCCTGGGATCGAGCCCCATGTCAGGCTCTCTGTTCAGTGGGGAGCCTGCTTCTCCCTCTGCCTGCAGCTCCCCCTGCTTGTGCTCTCTCTCTCTCTCTGAAATAAATAAATCTAAAAAAAGTAAAAATAAATAAAGTTCCTTAAGGTGTTTCTAAAAAGATGATTCTAGGCCTCCAGTCAATAATTAACAGATTCCTCAAATATCAGCACGCTCAACAGGTTCAATCCACTATGTCTGGGGGAAAGAGTCCAATATGAATTTGCAAAATGAAGATGTAATAAACAAACAGGAAATGCAAACTCTGTAAAGCATCACAGGAAGTCAGATGAGGGTAGAGACCATTTAAAGAAAGTCATGGCACATTTCCTCCAGCACTATAAATTTTTAAAAATACTTTATTCCTAACACATCATCATAAAGGCAAAAAATAATGGATGGATGGATGGATGGATGGATGGATGGATGGGTGGATCGATGGATAGATGGACATACAGACAGACGACAGGCGGACTAACAGGCACTTTAATTTCATAGTTAAGAGTGCAGGCTTTTGAAGTAAGATGGCCTGAGGTTTGGTCCAGGCTCCTCATCCACCATCTCTGTGACCTTCTTAGACACCTGAGTCTTATCTGTGAAATGAGGTGATTATAATACCTGCCTCAGAGACAAGGCGAGGTTTTAATTAATTAATTAATGGATGGCAGAGCACTCAGCACAGTGCCTGGGACAAAGTGAGTTGGCAATAAATATTAGTTTCCGATCATCTTCATCACTCAAATTCTTTAAAAACATAAATAAGCCAGTACAGGCAATTAAAAAGAGAGTACAATTCTCTAAGCTATAATTAGGGAAATGAGGTAGAATCGTCATGTCTTGGCTTGTCCCCGCATAATTAATGAAAAGGCACTGAGTTCACAGTAATAAGCGAGAGTGACAGTTGGTGGGAGGCAGGGCAGGGGACGCATTTCTAAACAGTAATATATTACTGAATACAACTTACATCAAGTGCAAAGACTATACATATCCAATTCATGTCTTAAGAAAATGGGAAAGAAAACAGTGTGTATCAACAAGTACAAAGGAAAGAGCATCATTTGTGGGTGACTTCCATGGGCTTCAAGCAAGATTCAAAGTGAACATCTACACCAAAACCCATTTTACAGGCTCAGAAGGATAAAGCAATCCATCCACAGCTCTGCGGAGATGGTGCTGAGGTTAAGATCCAGGTGTATACCTGCCTTCAAATCCACACTTTCCTCCAAGAGTCCCATGGCCCCGAGGGTCCCAGCCTTCCCTTCCCACCCACCCACCCCCACCCCCAGCTTCCTGCAGCTGAAAAGGCAAGCTTCCCCCCCACCCCAGCCCTGGCCTGGGCTGCCCCCATCACCACCCCACCCTGGGAGAATCAGGATGAGGGACAGGTCCCAGGAGCAGCCCCAGAGAAGCCACCTCTCACTCACCCTCATCACCCAATACCATTTAGGATATGCAGGCTGCACACCAGGCAGCCAGCACTTTCTAGCTCACTCATTCCTCAGACCCTGCTACCTAATCACCAGCCCCCTCGCGGTGCAGATGAGGACAGGGGACCCAGAGAGTTTAAGTCGCTTGTCCAGGACCACTCAGCAATAAGAGCATCTGGATATAAATTGGGCATGGTCCACCTCTAAAGTCTTCCCCACTTGATAATTAAAACATCCAAGGATTATTTACAAATGAAATGTGAAAGGAAAAAAAAAGGGGGGGGGGGAGACAAAGGAGATAAAAACTCAAGTTGGCATCTCACAGCAAAAACAAATTGTGGGGGCACCTGGGTGGCTCATTCGGTTAAGCATCCCACTCTTGGTTTCGGCTCAGGTCGTGAGATCGAACCCCAAGTCAGGCTCCGGGCTCAGCAGGGAGTCTGCTTGAGATTCTCTCTCCCTCTCCCCCTGCCCCACCCACTCAGGCTCTCTCTCTCCCTCAAATTTTTTTTAAAAATTGTGAAGTTTTTTTTTTTTAAGAACAAAATAAAAAATGATCATGAAAGAATTAAATTGAAAATATCAATGGGACTTTGTGATACTAAAAAGAAATCCTATTTCCAGCTCTGTCAAGAAAGTGGCCCAGCAAGGATACTACTCCACCCATGACCAGCAGGTTAACATTCTGGTGTCCAGCTTTGGGTGAAATGTCAACAGGGCTCCTTGGAGAGCTGCTAATTCCATGCCTTGAGGCAGGAAAAATCAAGATCCACCTACAACCCCGGGCATGCAAGAAAGCAAAGATGGCTCCACAAGGTCTTCCGGGTAGAAGTGATAAGGCGCAAAAGCCAGCTTAAAGGGACAGTCAAGGGCCAGGTTGTGACAATTTGAACATCAGAAATAGAATACAGTTAATGACATTTAAAGGGAATAAGTTGAGTCTGTAAAGGCCATGACGATCAGGGAATGCCAAGACTAAAAGGGCAACCAAGTGAATGAAGCAACTGATATATAAAGGAAAGAAGATAATAGGAAGATATTTTTAATCCATCTTAAGAAGTAAGGGGAGGGTGGGCGTGTATGACTGTTCTGTATCTGCCACTAATATCTTGTGTAAAGCATGACATGAACATTTCTCTAAGTAGGGTGGCTATGAATAAGCCAACCGGATATGGAATGAGGAGGCAGGTAGGAGAACAGAAAGGCCTGACGCCGTGGTCACAGACTACACCCAGGCAGGAGGGTCGGGTCCCATGTTGTGAGGTGAGCTGTATGTTCGCTTTTGTAAAGCACTTAAGAGAATCAAATAGATTTGGTCTGCAGTGTTAGGGGAATCTAAGGCATACATTTGTGATGAGATGTAACTGTTTAAAAGAACTTAACTTCTGAGTCTCTAATTAATTAGTTCTGTGAGCATATGAATTAAATATCCATGTACATATGAATGATTTTCTATATATACCTGAACCTATACATATATGTATACATAATTTTGAATAGTTATTCAATACGTTTAAAAGAGGAGTAAACACTAATAATGAACAATTAAAGCACAAATAATGCAGTTATGAGTTTGCCCCAAAGTATCTGACGTCCCGGCACTCGCCACATGCCACTCTCCTTCCTCCGTGCCCCTCGGTGATCGGCACAGGCCCCGCGCTGCCACCCACTCAAGCAGGTGGGTATAAGGATGGCTCCCTGCGTGCTTCCCTCCTGCTAGGAAGGAGAACCACTCGACGGCCCCAATCCCCTCTGGAACATGCTCCCAGTCTCTAGGGCTTCCCTCCCTTCAGGAAATAGTGCGGCTGGCCTTCTGTCTGCACCCAAAGGAGGCCAGGAGCCTAAAGACAGAAAAATGGGCTTCCTGGCCTTCCATTCCAGACAGGGCTGCTGGAGCTCGAGTAAAACACAGCCTAACAAGCAGACCTTCCCTGCACCTGCTACAGAGAGGAGGCTTCTGGGGAGCTCTCTTTCCGATCTTTAGTTTTTAAAACATGGCCACTGCCAGTCACCGAGCTCCTGCGGCAGAAGGCAGGCTGTTAGCAAACAGCTTGCTGTCAGCTACCCCCCTCCCAAACCATCTCCACCTCACTGCAGGCACAGGAAAAGCAGGCGCCCATGCCACCTCCAGGGTTCTCTGGGGCAGAACAAAGCCTGGCTTTCAAGACACATCCAAAGGCAGGGAGATGGCATTCAGCAGGGCACCGCCGAGCTAACGTGCAGCCGACCTTGATGCAGTTACTAAAATCCGAGAAGCACACGGAGAAGAAACAGCTCGCATGTGTCCCACAGTTCCCAGTTTGCTTGCTGCAGCCTTGGGGGGCTGCATGGGGCATTCCACTCCTGGGACCGGCGGGTCACGGGGCTGGTGTCACAGGCTTCAAACACAAACCAGAAGCTCCACCGAACCCCGACTCTGCTCCTGCTGTGACTCGGAGCCTCTCTGGCCTGAGCGCATCCCCCAGGAGGAGCCAATGGGGGTGCGAGCTGAGCTGTCATGTCAATTTCCCACCTGAGTCTGTTCCAACTTTGTCTTAGACGTGCTGGAGTGACATGAAAAGGAAAACAGTCAATCTGTACAGAACTGCTTGCCAAGCATTTTTGGTCTTAAAAGAAAAGATACTCAGATTGGAATCTGGTTTGATGAGAAAAAAAAAAAAAAAAGCTGGCAGGTGGCAGATGCCAGAGTAAGCTCAGGGGCCACGTGGGTAGACTGCCCGCTGGGGAGGAGTCCCTGACGACCCTGCTGACCGGACCCTGCACCCAGAGCTGCAGGTGCTATCAGGCAGGTCCTCCAGCTCCGCTGGGGCCTGGGCCCACACCGGGCTGGGGACGCTGTGACCAGGTGTGGCTCATGCGTGCGGAGTGCCCAGGCAGCCAGGGCTGCTCTGCTCCCACCTCTGCCCCTGCAGACACCTGGGGAGCTAACAGCAGTGCAAATGGGCCCAAGGAAGAGTCCACTCGTGTGAGGGATGAGCAAGAGAGGGGAGTGGGCACAATCCAGGGCTCATTTGGATGCTCACCTGGAAACAACATGGCCCCCGGTGTTGGAATGGCAAAAGGACATAGCCAAAACGTGGGCGTTTACAGGAGAGAAATTCATGGCAACTATTTATAAATATACTGTAATGTATGCATTTTGCTATCATTTTTGTTGGCAAATGAAAATGAGAAGTTTTCCCTGGCTGTAAGATCCCTTTTCCATCCCCAACACATCCTCCACCCCAACCCTATAATTTATCTTTCCTCCCCTCACTCAACCCCACCCACCGCACACAACACCTGGGTGAGAACAGATCCCCAGGGTTCCACAGGACACCCTTTCCCCCACATTTTCTCCTATGTCACCACCTCATGTAACTATTAACTCTCCCGCCCCCACTTTCAGAAAGTCAGCACCGGGTGTTACTTATCCATTTCATTTGTCTAGGCTCAGAGCATGTTGCAGTGCCTCTATTTTTGCTGCGCTTAGGATTTTAATCAGACGAAGGCGATCTTGGGAAGGTGGCAAAAACCAACATGATCTCTGTATTCCATATGTGGTTTTTTTGTTTGTTTTTATTTTAAAAAAGGAGAAAAACTTTAACTTAAAAACATATATCTTTTCATTTTCTCTTACTCAAGAAGGATTTATTAAACACTTATTTAATGAAAGGCACTGGGCGGAGGGCTTTGGCCCATTCAAACACAAGGCAGACGTGGGCTCTGCCCCCTTGGGATTTACTCAGTGAATACGGAAATTATTTGCAACAGCTTGTAGCCTTTTAGAACATAAGCCTTGCAGAGATCTAAATCTTAATGAGAAAAGTTCTAGGCAATTTAAAACGTGCTTAGAGAATTAGGCCAATATTTCTAGTGTTCTGAGAATTCTTTAAAATTTTCCCTAGAATTATCACCTGAGAGCAATAATAGCATTTTTATTTTAAAAAAAGCAAACACTACCTTTTTGTTTTTAATTTATGAACTGGTTTTACTTTTTAACAATTTCTTAAAACTGAAAATTAAAGTCCCAAGTCTCATAATTCCTATTATACAATACAGAAAAAATACTTTAAAAGAAAATGCAATAAAACAAAAACAAGAAATAACAACAATAAAAGAACTTTGTCCTGGGATACCTTTGACAAAAGAGTAAAAATTAGCTCTCAATGACATATTTTGGAGAGTCACAGAATGTTTAACGCTGACTAATTTCCAGATAGTAAATCTGAGTCCCAAAGAGGCTATGAGATTTGCTCAAGGTCACACATGGAGTTGGCAGATGAGGGAGGCGAGGCCCTCTAACACAGGGCTGACTGCTGGGTCTCTCACAACTTGTCTTCTCTAAGAACCACTCAGAAGAGGAAAACCTTCACCATATAGGGAGGTTACCTAAATCTCAAATAGACATCCCCTACTCCCACACAGATTAGCTGCATCTCTTAATCCTAGCTAAACTTCTAGAGATAACATACATTACTGTTCTCTCTCATGAAGCTTTAGGTGATCCCTGATAACACTTTGAATTAAAAAATACACATGCGCGCGCACGCACACATACAATTGAGTACTTCAATTGTATTCTTCAGGCCATTACTTATTGTCATTTTCCAAACACTCATTAATGGGTAACAACCTGTACAAGCCAAGAAAAGGGTAAGGCACTCTTCCTCAGGTGTCTTGTAGGAAAACATGTACGCCGTGTTCAGACTTCTTAAAGACCAAATACGGTGTTTTCAGACAAAGTGCTCCTGAGTACTACAGAGCCAGATTCTTGGAAATAAAAAGATTTGGTGAAAGATGAGAAGATCATAAATCAGAGCTAAAATGCTGTCCATTTTAAGTACCTCACAAGTACATAAGACCTTTTCAAACCAGATAATAAGGCCTGGGCTGCACAGTTGGTCCAGCTGGGCTCAGACCCTGTTTCTTACCCGTCCTGTGTGATCCTAGGCTGGGTCCCTCTGAACCTCGGCCTCCTCGTTTTAAAAGTGGGGATAAGAATAGTCTCCACCTCTGAGCACTGCAGGGGGACTCAAAGGGCCCAGAATGTAATAAACACTCAATGGATGTCCTTTTCATTTATCATTAAGCGCCATCATGTACAAACCATCAGCAGAAATTAGAGATGAAACCCAAAAAGAATTCTGAATCCAAAGAATGAGGGATCCACCAGTCTCTGAATCTGCTGACCATTCTTAGGTGAGGAAAACATCAGGAAGTTTATGAACTCTAAGCACCTCATGGAATGATGCCCTACTCATCCACTCACTCAACATTCATTCCTTAGGGTTCCTAACGATCTCATGACTCAGTATATGCTCACCAAGAATGGGCTGCTTTTCTTGCAGTGAGTTAATATTTAAGAGTAATAATATAGTTCAAAGAATCTTAAAAATTGCCACATTTTCAAGCCGAGTAAATTTCTAGAAATATACTTGAAGGAAATGTGTTGGGTTCACACATACTGATGTAGAAGGTTGTTCGCTGGTGTGTTATCTGAGGAAAAATTAGAAACAGCCCAGATTCCCAATAACAGACCAATGATTAGATATAAATGATGGGATATTAAGCAATAATGAAAATTGTTCTTCTGAAGAATTTTAACACCATGGGGGAATGGTCAATGTATATAATTAAGTAAAAAAGCATTATTGTCCCAGATACGTAATATATTTGTTGGAGGAATAAAACCACTTAAAAATATCTCACAAAAAAATGAGAAGTGGTTGCCAAGTTAGTCATCTTTTTGTCCTAATTTTTGCTAAATTATCTACAATCAGCACACTTTTATGACCAGTGGATATATTATTTTTAAAACTTCACTCCCTTTAAAGACTGTTTACGTTCACTAAACGGCCAGGCACTAATGGCTGAGCAATGGAGTCGGCTCCATGATTCTGTCAAACAGTGACAAGCATCCGTGCTTTTTCCACCCTGAAAATCAGAAATGGATGCTATCTACCAATGCCATGCCACCAACAGAGGGTCACAAAACTTTTAACTCAAAAAAAAAAAAAAAAGAAAACATTAACAAGCTCACTCAGGACCAGGACTGAGACACGAGAGGAGCATCTGTGGATGTAGGAGCAGGGAGAAGGTGCCCCTGAGGACGGAAAGGACGGGACGTGGCATGGGCTGTGGCCTCCGTGCAAATCAGGCAGCTGGTAAGAAAGATGACAAACCCGTGCTCAGTTTCCAGAAGCCTCTGGAAACGCCTCCCGTGGGTGGAGAGAGATGCAGAAGCCGCCTCCAGAAAGGCAACAGCTAAAGCAAAGGAGGTGGGGGAGGCAGGAGACCCCGAGACAGGAGACTGACAGGTGTCTGCCGTTCAGCAGAGGAAGGAGAAAAGAGATTTACCAGGAACAAGCCAGACCAGAGAGGCCTGGTCTGAGGAGAGGCAGAACTACAGCACTGCTGGGGACAATTCAACTGCACATGGAGGTGCCACAGCCCACTCGAGAGCCACAACAAGGAGCCGTGGCCCCCAGAGAGCCCGTGGCCCGCGGAGAGCCCGCCGCCCGCCCGCAGACAGACCACTGTCTCTCCAGCCTGGCCGTGGGGGCTCGTAGGAATCGAGCTCTTTTCCCTACTAAGGGTCATTTGTGTTTGTTCCCAAACCCGTCCGTGTCCGTTTTGCTTGTTAATGTAATTATACAGTTACGTTTATTATTTCATGAGTCGCACAGAAAAAGAGCTGTTTCTATGAAAGCGAAGTTTAATACCTTGAAAGACTACATTAAGGATTAAATGGCCAATTCAATTTGGATACACAGTTGCACTATATCCAAAAAAAAATCACTTAACAAAGAGGGGATCACGGACTTCGAATCCAGTGTGTGTGTCCTAGTGGACTCATAAGGTAAAGCGCTTAGGAGCACTAGCCCAGCCAACAGGAAGCACTCCCCAGAGATGACTCATTATTATTACTGCTTGCATTATCATGATGGGAGCAGACAGATGAGAGCCATGACGGTAGCAAAAAGGAAAAGGAGGGGGCACCACAGATGGGCGCTCCAGGAAGGCTTCCTGGAGGAAGGCTCTTCTGAGGAGGGCACATTTGGGCTGAGAATCAGAGATCAGGAAAGAAAGGGGAGGGAGGGAGCCTCCGTGAGGCAAGCGTGGGGTGTCCACAGTGGGGCTGGGGCAATGGGGGAGGGTGCAACGAGGCCGGTGGCAGAGAGGGCCAAGAGCCAGGTCACAGGGTTCTAGAAGACCCTGCCTTTGATCCAAAGAGCAGGGAGAAGCAAAGGAGCAGCATAACCCCAGGGGATCTTGAGAAAAGACCAGCCGGGCTGCTGATACAAAAGAGAATCGCAGAGAAGCAAGGTGGATGCAGGCGAGCAGGTACGGCAGCCCAGGGATGGGATGGCGCGGCTTTGTCCACGCCGGGGGCCGCAGGGTCAGAGAAGGGGTCCAAGATGCATGTGCACGAAGAATTAACAGAGTCGGCTGATGGCCAGCAGGACACAGAATTGGGGTAAAGCATGTCACATTTCTCAAGACAAATGTGTAAGGATGGGGGGGAAATGTTGACAGTAGACATGCTAAGCCAATGACTGGGCATAGGAGCCTGGAGCCAGGAGGGAGGAAGGGGAGTCAGAGGTGGGCAGAAATTGGCGAGTTGCGAGCACGGAGCTGGGGGGGGAGAGTGTGCAGAGAGATGCCCGCAGGGCATGCCCACATTTCCAGCAGCACCTCACAGTTACGAGCTTCAGATGACCACTTCCAGAAGAGAGGCTTGTGAGGGCTTATTTTTTAAAAAGCTCTCTCAGTTCATCAGGGTCGACGGCCACCGATTTAGAAGCTCAGAAGGAGAGGGAAAACCGGTCAAAGAGGTTGGAAGGACGGGCCAGAGAGACAGGAGGAAAGTCGAGGAACAGGAACGGCAAGTGTCCAGAAGGGAGTGGTCACTGTGTCACGCCTGCTCCGGGGGCACCAGGACCTCCAGGGACAGCTGGGTAGAGACGCTGGGGTCCAGCCCACGCTCTGGCCCGTTAGACCCCCTGCAGATGCTCTGGGCCTTCATGCCTCGTCCCGAGCGGACTCCGGCTGCCTTGTGATAGTCCTAGGGTGGTAAAGTGTAACACAAAGGCTCGTGCAAACAATCGTGACGCCTGGGACCACGTGGACACAAGTGAATGAACACAGTGGAAATCGGCGTATGATATCGACTGTGGGCTCCGGTCCTCCCTGGGCACAACTCCAGAGTGCGGGGGTAAGGGGCAGGGGGACCCGTCCATGACCCCTGGCCCGTGGAAGGCCGGCACCATGCATAAGCCTAGTGAGGCACTTTGCCACAGGCCTCGGGTACTCCAGCAATGGTCTTTCATTTTGTTGTTGTTGTTGTTGTTGTTTAAATTAAACTCTAAAAAATTAAAATGGCACAGGGACCTGGTAGAATATGCAAGTTCCCACTCACTTCTCCCACATGAGCAAGGCAAGCAACTCAGTGCAGGATACCAGCAGAGGCCTGGAGGGCTTCCTGCGTGGGCCCAAGCCAGATGCAGAGTCCCTGCTCGGGTAAGGGAAGAAAATCCATAATCCAGCAGATGTTTTCACTTCCTCAGCCAGAAAACCTCAGCTGGAACTCAAAGCTTTAAGTCAAGCTCACAAAGGATTATAAGTGCATCCCAGGTGCTCAGTGAATACTTGTTGGCTGATTCATTAAGATTAGTTTACAGTAAAAGCAAACAATAGAACAATGTCTTGAAACTTGTTTGCTTTATAACCTTCTCTTCTCCTTAGGAAAAAGACTATTCCAGGGAAAGTCAGAGGTGAAGTGGTCAGAGAATCCTATGCCCTTGAGACACAGAGAGATTTCTTTTCTTGACCCAATGCTCCTTAACCAAAAAGCTACAGAGAGCAGGCCCTGGAAATGAGGAACCAGAAGGAGCCAAAGCTACCTCTGTACCAACACAGCCACCTTCACGTCTGGTGTCTGCAGAAGGCTTTGTGACAAGAAAGGTCCACGGCACGCTCTAGCCATTTCCACCAGAGATGGGGAAGTGTGACCTACAGACCACATGACAGAGGCAAAACCACAGGGAAGGAGGGAAGAAACCTCAAGTGGACATTAAGTTACATCCGGCTAAGTGTCACCTGGGACAGCGACCTTCAGGGGAAAAAAGGTGAATCTTGAATATGTAGGAGAGACGTTTTATAAATAAATAGCTACTGATATTCTCAAACTGAGGGTTTGCTCTTTGTATCTCATTTGGTAAGCTTTATTCTTAAAATATAATTGCTTTCTCATTGTGCTCTTCTGAGAGAGTAGTTAGGATACGGAGTCAGACCAGACAACCTAGGTCTGAAACTCAGCACCACCACCCCCCACCCCCTGCGCACTGTGTGACTTTGGGCAAGCTTCTTAACTTCCCTGTGCCTCAGTGTCCTCCTCAGTGTCCCCCTTTAGGTTGGGGACAGCAAGACTCTTTCACTCAGAGGTCACTGTGAGAATTGAATGAGATACATGTAAGGAATTAGGAATAGTGCCTGATACACAGTAAGGGCTAAATGTTGACTATTCTTTCTTCTTCCTAGACCATCTAATCCTAAATGTCCCCTATTTATGGGTACATTTGCTGTGTGAATCATTTTCATGTTCTGTTTGTTTCTCACACTTCTCGGGAGTCAAAAAAAAATCAACCTGTTTAAATTTGTCTGAAAAGGTCATTCTACCACCTGGTAAAGGTAGACACCCAAAGAGGTAGCCACCTCTTCTTAACCAGCCAGGTGAGGGGCTCCTGGCTGGCTCAGTCGGCACAGCATGTGACTCCTAACCTCCGAGTCTTGAGTTCAAGCCCCATGTTAGGCGTGGAAGCTACTTAAAATTAAAAAAAATGAAAAACAAAAAAAAAACAAGCCAGGGGAGAGCCAGATTCAAAAGGCAAAGCGTCATTTCTCTACTCTGGGAGACAGTCTGTAAGAGAGGGAGCTGAGGTTTACCTCATCTCCTATTATCAGAACCCCTAGGGTACCCCTTTATCCCCACTCCCACCCACAACAGAGAACCACTGCCCTAACTGATGAGAAAATAAATCTAAGAGGTAACAGCTCTGTTACCTTCTCCACACCTCACAACTGATTTTACACACTGGTGAGTCAGCGCCGTGGCCACTGCATCTCCTGGGTTACGTACCTATAAACAAACAGTGGAACCCAGAAAGGACACCACACATGGAGCAGGGCTCCTGATCTGTGCCTTCCACCGACCTCTCAGCCAGTTCGGCGAGGCTCACAGACCCCTCCTTAGAAGAAAGAGTTGAAAACATAAGATAAAGTACAAAGAACTAGGAAGGAACCAATTGCATTGCAATGCGGTTATGACAACTTGCAAATAGACTGTGACAGAAGAGCTTCTTTGTCAATGTATTAAATAACAAGATCTATCGGCACGCCTCATAATGAACGTAATTTCAAAGCAGTGATGAATAAAGGTGGCATTTCTAAGTATCTGTCTCCACTGCAGCAGGACATGAAAATCTTGATTTCTCTACTAGTGACAAAGTCACAGGGCCTGCTGAGAACACCGTGCTTTGGTTCCTGTGTTCACCGTGAAAGGAAATGTTGCATTTCAGTTAGAAGTTAGTGAAAATGGAGATATCATGTCATTTCATTTCTTTACAAGTTCACAGATTCCCCCAATTTCCCTCTACAGACTCTTCGGGGGTCCTGGGACCTCCGTTTGAAAGCCCTGCTGAGGAGTTAAGTTAACTCTTAACTATTTAAGAGTTAACCCCAATCGTTCATTTAATCAACAGTTTTAATCAATACCTACTTTGCTCTAAGCACAAGTAACGCAGAAGGAAACACAGAATTAAGGTAAGACTTGGGGGGCGACCATGCTCTAAGAACTTTCAGGGTCTCTGCTCAGCGTTTACTTCGCTTCTTCTAATTTTGGCATAATCTGTGTTGTCCACTGCCAAATCCAATAGGAACTTTTTCTCCCTCTCTTAAATATATAACCAAAAACAGAGCGCACAAACAGAAACAAGCCACAGCGTCTGTACAAGTCTACTGTTTGCAAGTATCTCAGAAGCTGGAGGTCAGTGCTATGGGAGAAATACTAGGAGCCCTCCATGCCTCCACTTCCTCGATAATCAAACCAGCCCTGCCCAGACTGCAGACATTGCATAGGGATGAAAGGAGCAATTCATGTGAAAGTTCTCCGAAGTCCTGCCCGTGGACGGTTCCCATTACACTGTGATTGTAAATGATTCATCTGTGTAAGGACCCAGGAGCCTCCTGTGGCAGAAATGGCCATGCAGAGTCCCACAGAATCACAGGAGGGTCTCTTAAGGAAGAAGAAGTAACACACGGGGATTTCTGAAAAAACCGTTCTGCTGTCAATTCTCCCGTGAAGCAGTCTGAAGGAACCAAAGACGGAACCTGCCAAGGACGTGACTCTGGACACAGTTGTCTATCCACACCACATCTCTTGGTGTAACAGATACCGTGAGTCAACAAAAGTGACTGCCAAAGAGCTTCCTATACACTACCAGACACGTCAGAGAGTCTAAAGGGCCAATGTGAACACTGGTACAAGTCTAACACGCTTCGTATCTGCCCTGGTGTGGATTATTCTATTTTTATTCCGATCGAAACTGATTACCTGCCGTGTTCACAGAGACTGCAGGATTCTTCTTAGGCATAAACACACAGGTCAGTTTAAACAAAATTCCTTTCTCATTAACATCTAATGGAGAAAAAAGTGAAAACAGACCCAGACACATTCTAAAAGAGAAACTTGTAGTTCCAACTTGTTTATTATACATGATTTCCCAAATTCAAGAACATTGGAGATCACTCTGTATTGAGACAATAATTACAGAAAACTTAGAGATGTTATAAGCTGGTTTTGAACCAAGTTACCATCAAATAGAAGCAGGATTGCTGTACTTTTTATTTTTGAAGACAACACAATGATACACAGGTATGTAAATGATCTCACTTCCAAAGTGACATCACTAACTTAGACGAGGCTAAAGTTAACTTGAATTTTAAAGTCAGGGTTGTCAAGACAAAGGAGAGCTGGTCTGTCCTACCAATCTCATTGGTCAGCCTTGGCATATGAGTCTTGCTATGTCATATAAATAATACTAAGCAGCCAAGATGTTCCCAGTGCCTTTGGTTTAAATGCAAACTCCCTCCCAGTGACAGTTTCTATGGACTCACACGGTATTTTGGTAAGAGGGGAAAATGGGAGCATTTTCAAATTCTTCTGTACAGTTAAGAGAAAACTGGTTCAAATGAAAATTTGTACCTGGTCCCCACCACCCTAAAATTTCTATTCGGAATACTCCAAATCAAGGCCTTGTGTGTGGCTGAACCCTACAGCCACATTTCTCGGGGCACCCTTCCACGAACGGCAGGCCGTGAGCCCTGCTAGCCAGTGTGAGGTCCCACGCGGGGCCACAGCTAAGGACCACTGGCCGTCACGGCGCCGTCAGCAGACGAAAGGGAACTACTCACGGAAGTACTTCAGCGTCTCTTCGATTTGCTCGGTTGTGAGGTCGATGTTGGCATCTGGAGAAATGAGGGGTGTGTGGAGCCAGTCGTCGTGGTCATAACCGTAGATGGTGTCGGCTCTTAACTTATAATGGGGCAGCTGCTCCTCCAGCAGGCTGATGATCTCGACTTCCGGAAGGTTAGTGCTGTTGCACACGTCTAGAGAGAAGAAGACAGGGAAATGAGAGCCCAGACCCGGTTCTGGCCTGGCAGCTGCTAGCTAACTAACCCCGTGGCCCCAGTGGGTGTCTTCAGCCACGTAGCCACAGCCTGGAGCAGCCAGATGCGCTCACGTCAGGGACCTTCTTCCAATCCAAATTCCGCTCTTGGAACGTACAAGACCGACCTGAAACATCTCCTATACTGTTCAGCAGCCCACTTTCTTCAAAGTGAAGCCACAATTCTTACGCTTTCTGGGCTCAGTCAGTCTTCCCAACCCTTTCCCGGACCATCCTCTTTCAATCACTCTACGGGTAAGCCAAACCAGCTACAATTTCACCAATATGTCTAACTTCCTCCTGCTACTCTTACCATTCAAGCCATCCCCCCATCTGGGACTGTGCCTTCATTGAATTCACTCAACTGTTCATCTGCCTGTATTTCTTTCCATTCATCCATCCAAATATATGCTGAGTCTGAGACACGGGAGATGCGCACAGTCAACACAACAGTCATGGTCCCGCTCTTGCAATGCTTGTATTCTTGTGGGGCTTCCAAACCATTAAAGCAAGAGGTATTCCTCCATCAAGGCAGAGGCCGGGTCTTCCCGGATATGTTGGTGTTTAGAACACTTCAAGCGGAATTAACCTCTTCCCTCCCTTCTATATTCCCACAGTGTTTTGTCAGATCTTCTATTACTGCCCTTATTAGGTTCTGTCTTCTGGGTATTTTAGTATCCAACCCATCTCCCTGTGAAATGGACAATTTCCATCAGTGGTTATTCCCAATCCACCACCCGTACTCCTCACAGGTCCTGGCCTAGACTGTGTGCTCAAGGGGCGCACCATAATGCCTGTGAAGGTCGATCAATCCATAAAAAGCCCATCAAAGAGGTCTTATAATTAACCTGTAAACACAACAACACATCCAATGTACCCAGGATAAGACCAGTCTTCCGCAACTTCTCTACCCCTGGGGAGAATGAATTAAATAAATGCTAATGGACGAGTGTTGATTCTCTCTCAACTAATTCTGACATCAGTCACCATATTGGCCCAGTTCACAGAGAGTATTCGTGACCCATGATGGCAAACGGCAGGTGCAAGCAGGGGTGGTCTTGTGAACCCATAAAGAAACTGAAGCACCTATGGTGCTCATGGCTGGACCAGATAGTTAACTCAGTCTTCCATCCTAGGAATGAGCCCTCAGTGAGAAAAACCACTCAAAAGATAAGAAGAATACAATCAGAGCAATTCTTAGAAAGGTTATTGCACAATATTCTAGCCTTGAAGTAGTAAACAAAGGTGGGGGCCTGGATCACGGTGGAGGGCAGAGCATGGGATTCAGTCTCCCGTCCCTCTCCAAAGTGCAGGGAGGGGCAGGAGGAGAAAATCCTCTCGAGATACGTGAACCCACACAACGGCAAGGTGAAGGGGTGCTGACGAGATCACCATTATGAGTCATTCTGAGAATGTGGAAGGTGGCATCAAAGGAAAGGAGAGAGGCCCAGCCTGAACACACACAGAGGAAATGAGTGGTGCAAAGAGTGGGAGCGAGTCCCGGGGTGTAGCAAGCTGGAAGGGGAGGCGGAGGGAGAAGGAAGGGCCCGGGGCCGGGGCTCGGGGTTCACCGGGAACCAAAGCCAGCACAGCAGGGAAGACCAGTCCCTTTGCTGCTCTCGGGGCTGAACCAAAGACAAGGTGGCAGCAGGGCGTGGCTACAGGGCCGCTCATGCTCGAGGAGAATATGGAGCCTCCCGCGCCCAGAACAGCTACGCCAGAGACTTACGAAAATCCCTCTGTCCTTTGTGTTTAAGGCCACACAGCAGGCAAAAAAATACAGAATCACAGGTAAAGGGAGCCTTCGGTGACCCAGTGTCTCCCTTCGAGCAAGAGCCCACCAAAAGCACCTGTCAGACCCCCTCCACCTCCTACCACCCCCCACACCCCGTTCTCGCTCAATTCAATTATGCAAAGCTTCACTGCAGAACATTTCGATTCAGGAAGTCAGTGTGGTTTCTCAAGCACTGAGGAAAGAGAAGAAAGTAAGTACAAGGTGAAGACATTTAGAATTTTCCTTGGAAAAAAAAAAAAAGAATTTGCCTTGGAGCTTTAGGGACTGGAAGGGGACAACATCTGAACACTTAAGATTCTCGGCCTCATGTGGGAAATGTCACTGCAAGCACTGTGGCATTTCAGCCAGCTGAAAACCAGACCCGAGCCGCTCTGCCACTTAGCAAAGGTCTGCCGCAAACAGAAGATGCCTCCTCCCCGAGGCCAGAGCCAACAGCCCAACCTCGAGACAGATTTCATACTTTTTCTCACCTCCTGCCAACAACAAAACGCCACCCGAGAGGCTCAAGAGGGGCCCGTAATTAAGCAAATATTTCCTCCCCTCACAATCAAGTGAAGAATAAGTTCCCACAAAGCTCATCTTGGGGAGAGCCCTCACGGTTATAAAATGGCAGCCTTGTGACTGAGGGGACATGGGGTCAAGGAGGGTTGACACCCAATTGGCGGCATCTCTTAACTGAACACGGACTGGCTCCACAGAGGAAGGCAACTATCTAAAACAAAAATCCCTTCTAAGAATACCGTATCACTTCTGAGCATGTTGGCAGGGGCTCAAACTCTGAGACTTGACCTGTCCTTCCACATTTCCAGGGCTGAAGGTCAACCTATTTACAGTGTGGGTCTTTATGTCCAAGAGAGATTGCTGACCTCAGAGCACAAGTTGACCAGGGAGATAAAGTATCAGAAGGTGAGACTGTGCCAAAATGCCTTTTTAAAAAAACTCTGTGTATTTGATTTTGCCATGACGTGACCAGCCATATAAACACAGCCAAGTTTCTGGCCGCCTGGAAGGCCCAGAGAATCAGAGCATAGGGAAGGATTAGAGACCCAGGGAGCGTTCCTTGACCTCGGCCGCAGGGTGAGGAGGGGAACACCACATTTGCCCCACAGAGAAGACATACCCAAGGCCTGAAATTGGGTAAACAGAGTATGAGAGCCTTCAAGAACTCTCCAGGAATGCCTGCACTGTTGCAAGCACCAAGCCGGCTGCCTGCAGGGCCCTCTCTGACCCTTCAAGCAACCTGGGACAGATAATACCTGTTGTGTTTTACAGATGAGGAAGCAGAGATTCACAGGGGCTGTGGAATATCTTGTCGGTCAAAGTCACGCAGCTAAGTAAGTGGCAGGTCCTGCATGGGAAGCCTCAACTGTCTGACCGAGAAAGCTATGCCCCTTCCTTCTGCTGCCTGCCTTCCTTCCATCTCTCCCAGTGGGCACACAAGAAATGCTGGGGAATTCCCAGGGTATTTGGATCAGGAAGTTTTTGTTCTAAGCAGGGAGACGACTTCAAAAGCATGACAGGGATGTGCAATTAAACACACTGACAAGTGAGGGAGGCATCAGAATGATTTTCCCTTCTAGAGCCCAGGAAGCAGAGTGGAGAAGTGAAGTAATTTGTCTGCAGAACCAGGGAGGGTCAGGGGCCCGAGAAGGACGGCCCTGCCCCCTCTCCTGGGGCTTACTCAAGCTCGCAGTGTCAAAGGACACTGAAGGACCCCTTTATACTCTTGACAGTTATCATTTCTCCACAGCTCCAACTCATATTATTATTATTTTTTAAGATTTTATTTATTTGACAGAGAGAGACACAGCGAGAGAGGGAACACAAGCAGAGGGAGTGGGAGAGGGAGAAGCAGGCTCCTCGCCAATCAGGGAGCCTGATGCGTGGCTCGATCCCAGGACTCTGGGATCATGACCTGAGCCGAAGGCAGACGCTTAACAACTGAGCCACCCAGGCGCCCCCTCATATTATTTTTTTTTAAGATTTTATTTATTTGAGAGAGAGAGAGCGTGCGAGCAAGGGAGCATGGGCCAGGCCAGGCCAGGTGGAGGGGGGTGCAAAGGGGAAGGGAGAGGGATAAGCAGACTCCTGGCTGAGTGTGGAGCCCAATGACATGGGGCTTGATCCCAGGACCCCAAGATAGTGACCTGAGATGAAACCAAGAGTTGGATACTTAACCAACTAAGCTATCCAGGTGCCTCCCAACTCACATTATTAACAAGCTATAAAAATGTATTCTCAGATAAACCTCAAATAAAGAGCATCAACCTGCAGATTGAACTCAGACCCCAACAGGTCCCTGGCTGTTCAGCAGCCACACAGGCCGGAACCCACCAACGCCCAGCATGTCAAACCATCAGAAGGCCAGGCCCACTCAGACGGTCAGGGCGGATCTCCCCCTTCCTCAGTTACTACAACAGCCCCATGGTTGCTGGCCACACTGCGGCTGGTGCCATCTGTGGAAAGATGCTTTTTAAAAACATGGTACTGCCCTGCTTTAAAAACCTCCCAGCTCCCTATAAAGTGCTCCATGTTTCAGCCCACGCCTTCCTAAGATAAGAGGCTGTTGGGACGGAGGTTTCCCAATATCCAATTTCTGCTTCTTCCTTTTGGTAATGTAATTCCCAAGGTGTGGCTGGGCACATGGCCACCACCCGGCTAAAAACTACATGTCCCATCTTTCCTTGCAGGAAGGTATGTCCCCGTGCCTGGTTAACAGGATGTGAAGAGAGCCTCCAAGTCATGCCTTCCCCAGCTGTCGCATGCAGAGAGGGGGCTGGTGCTGAAACCATCTTCAACCACACAACTAAAGGCAACACCAGAGCAACCCTGGGCACCTGGGGCCACCTCGTCGAGTCCAACCCTCGCCTGGGACTTTGAGGAGGGGAAGAAAGGTCGACCTTGTTGAAGTCACTATTATCTCGGTCTCTGTAAAAACAGCCTTTCCCGGCAAGTGCAGACTCTGCTGTTTTATCCAACACCTCCTCAGTTAAGCCACACCAACTTCTCACCATTTGCTAAACATACTTTTTCACAAATGTTGGTTTTTACACCAGCTGTCCTAGCTGCCTAGAATGCCCTTCACTGCCCAGCAAACTCCATCTCAAAATACCACTCAAATGTCACCTTGTATTTCAGGCGTTCCTTGACTTCTGACTGTGGCTAGGTACACAGTACACTGATGATTTCACTACAATGTTATGTTTTTCTGCAGCCCCTTCTCCACTAGCTGTGAGCCCCTCAGGAGAAAGAACGGAGTCCACCGCCTCTACATCCAGCCGGGCAACAAACAGTAAGTGCCCAGTGAGTGCTGGGTAAATAATGGGGACAAGGGCAAGGAAAAAATCAGCAATGGGTGGCAGGGCTAGTCTGTGAGCCCTGCGTCCCCAGGATGGACCAACGCCCAGCATTCAGCACAGGGAAGGTACAGCCATCTAGTGTCAAGTGTTTTCAGGCCCCTCCTGGCATCCCTGTAGGTTTTCGTTCAGCATGGAGGTAAGTCGCACGGGGAAGTGAATGTCCCCTCAATTACTCAGCCAACAATGGATTCAATCCAATGCCCCCTATTCCTACGGCACCACTTTGGGAGCAAAACATAAGGGGTCTCTTCACCTGTTCAGAGCTATAATCCCTCCCAGGCTTTCTCCAAGGCATAAGGTTTGGAGTGGGTCCTCCTACCCGAGGATGAGGGCTACATTTAGGGCTGGCTGGGAGGTGGCACAGGGTGCTAGAGACTGCTAGGCATCCAGAAGGTCTGGGGCTACAGGGGCACTATGTCCACTCGACACCTGCCTTGGGCCAGATCCTCATTCTCGCAGAAGGGCTAGAAGGAGGCCGCTCTGATACACAGGTGACATGCCAGCTTCATGGAACTTGCCAGGCACCCGAGATAAGGCTTAACATTTTACAGCAGAGGCGACAGCACTAAATTAGTGCCTGACATTTAAAGATCAGGGAGTCTCATGTAAAGACACAGATCCCTGGCCTCTCAGAAGAAATCAGCATATCCAGGACCGTGCAGTTACATGCGCTGAGTGGTGGCCACCCCCAGACGGGGGTGGGGGTGGCTCCATCAGGGTCTCTGGGCCTCCTGCCTCCATGCTGAAGCTGGAGGGCTCTGGGCCTGGGAGAGTGGGGAACCTGCACAGATGCAGGGGAGAAGCATCCTAAACACTCACCCAGGCTCCAGGAGATCCTGGGGCAACAGCAGGGGGAGAAGAACAAAAGGAGAGAGGGAACAGCGTTGGATAAAGAGGAGAGCTTCCTGAGAAGAAATGCAAAATCAGAAGAGAGGGGAACAAGGGCACAGGGTGAAGTCCGGGAAGAGACAGCCTGGGAAGCAAGCCAGCAGCACGACTGCCACCTGCCGGAAGGTGCGTGGGGCCCAGGTCTGGCAGGAGCGCTGTTCCGAGAGCCCGGAGGAGGGGACGCCAGGCCTGGCTCTGTCCCCAACTTCTCCCCGTCACCCCAGCAAGTCCCATCTTCGTCTGTCTGGAACTCAGTTTCTGCATCCACAGAACAAAGGCGGGAGGTTGCAGAAAAGCTCTATTCCTACCCGACAGGTGTCTGAGCAGCCAGGCCAAGGGCTGTGTGTAAGCACATCCTGCTCCACCTAGCGGGGCCCAGAGCCCCGGATGTGTGGATTTCTTCTGAGAGGCTAGGAATCTGCATTTTTACATGAGATTTCTTGATTTCCTCAATGTCAGACACTCACTTAGAATTTCGTAAACACTCGAGGGCCACATTAAACATGTGTGTGCCTCCTGTTGGTGCTCTGGGATTTCCCAACCTGGTGTCTCACTCTGGGCCTCTGAGGAATGTTCTAGACTACAGTAAAGGTGACAAAGAAAAAGCAAAGGAACCTTAACTCAACAAAAGTGGCCATATTCTAAAAGCCCATCTATCTTCTATTTTCTCTTCCCCCGCCCCAACCCATTCCATTTCTTTACCCACCATGTTTCCAGTTAGCCACAGGGGTGGTGGTCGAGGAGTGTGACCCCAGGTCTGTGCTTGAGGAGGTTCTGGAGAAGAGGTAAGCCTCCTACCATCCATTATGCTTGGCAGTGACGGTAAACTCACAGCAATGTTTTAAAGACTGCACAAGACAAGACCCTTCTCCTCGGCCACTTGTAGACCACTTGCACAGACTTGGAAACAATTCATTTTTCTTGAAATTATTAAGATTAAAGGGCGCAGATGCAAAGACTTACACATGGGCCATAATGGTGCCGGAGACACACATGATACTTTGTAACTGGGTGTCTTTCTAGAAAATTCCTATTATAGAGTCACACAGTTGAGAGACTCACCTCAGCATCTTCAAGGAAGGCAGGGTTAGTAGTTATGCTCTACATCACAAAAGCTGAGGTCTCACAAACTACAAAGGCACCATTAGAGCTAAAAATTACTGGCTCACCCGCCTCATCTAACAGAGAAGAGACTGTACTCAGAGAGGCTGAGGTGGTAGCCAAATGCCACTGAGCAACTAGCAACAATCCGAGACTGGTGCACAGCCCACCACATGAGAGGCCTCAGAAAGTAACAGTGCCATCTTGGATGCTGATTTGTCCCCCACTGTTTATAAAGCACCCTGCCCGGTAAACAGTAAGCACTCAACAAACATTGCTGAATGATGCAAAGCACGTGGTACCCATTACTGAATTTCATCTACTCTCATGAACCAGCAGACAGTGCAGGGTGAGAATTAAGAACACATTTTACAAACGAGGAAACCAAAGTCCCAGAGATTAGGTGAGGAGCCCGCTAGTAAGGGACTAAGCTGGGCCCGCTTCCTCCCAACCCTAACGCACATGTGCTCACTCCTCATCTGATGGGTCCTGGCGAGGATCCTCCAGGGAAGGAATCTGCGAGAAAGCACTTCCCTTCCTTTACCGATCAGTGCTGAGGAACCCTCCCAAGAACAGTACATGGGGGTGACGTTGTCAACAGGCAGGCTTCTCTACGAGGGGTCTTCAGATGGTTCCCGAGGCTCCACCCTAGACCTCCTGTACCAGGATCTAGGTGGTGTGACCCAGGAACTGGCTTTTATGTCAAGCCCTCCAAGGGGTTCTTGCATACCAACGTTTGAGAGTTGACACTTCGCCCCTGGTGGTCTTCATTAACTGAATTTGCTTTCTTTAAAAACAAAATCAACAAGTAAGGCATGTGGCTCAACACTCAAACAGTACACAAGGGCGAGGAGGTCTCTCTGCGGGCTCCATCCCGCCCACACCTCCGCCCTGCCCCCACTTGCCCACAAGACCCTTCTCAGACTCCTCACGAGAACCGGCGTGGGCCCCCAGCGAGCCCGTCCTCGCCCTCCCCTTCCCCTTACACAGGGGAAAGGGAGCCCGTCCTCGCCCTCCCCTTCCCCTTACACAGGGGAAAGGCCCTACGAGGTGCAGGGCTGTGGGCGGACCGGACATGAGGCCCTGCTGTCCCCCCGAGGGGACAGGCCCAAGTCTTCCCTCCCCTCCTCTTCTGCCCCACCCCACTGAGGGCCAGCTCCCTTGCTGGGGGCAGCGCAAGTAATCTCGGGGAGGGGCAGGACCACGCAGAGAAACCCATCCCGAAATGGAAAGAAAAGGCTAACTACAGAAAGAAAAAACCTACACTGGGGAGTTCTCAGCAATGGCTGTGATCCTAAATGCCACAGAAGCGACTCTAAGAAAAAGGATAAACAATGACATGGGGAGGATTCCACTCAGGCGTCAGGCCCCGAGCTGTCACATAATCACACACGACCACCAGCCTGCAGGACACCTACCCCCGCCAGGAGCACAACGGCAAAGACAGCCGATCCGCCCGACGGCCACGTTCACAAGCAGGATCGCCGACCTGACGCTTAAGCGCAATCTTGTGCAACTGACCGCGGCACCGTCCACCAGGACACACCAGTGTGTTGTGCAAGAAGAGGAGGGCAAAGCAAAGGAGGCGGATCCTGCTATGGGGGCTCCCCAAATGGCAAAACCAAACCCAGCTTTTCAGAAAGAGTGCCCCCAGTGGACTTTGGATAGAAATGGACAGAAGCAGATGATACTACACTACAGGCTGGATTGATTCTAACACTGAGACATACAACTTGAATTGTACAGAAATTTATTTTTAAAAGGAAAAAAGTACTGTGTATAAATTCCCCACAGTTAAACCTGCACAAAAAAATCAGGAGTGTTACTACCCCTCAGACTTTGTTTTAGTGGGCGATGAATAGAAAAAAAAAATACTTCGGTTTCCTAATTTCCTTAAAAGTAATTAATTTCCTTAATTTCTCTTAAAAGTGTGTATTTTATAATTGTTAAATTACCAGGGGGAAAATAATTTTACACGAAATTAGCCAGGGTCGGTGTAATGACTGCAATTAAAGTGCTCACAGCTGAATTAGCGTTTAGACAGATGGAGCTGGTATAAATTGGAACAACACTGGGAGTCCACAGTTTGACAGCATGTTTGGAGAACCAAAAATGTGTCATGACCCTCAAGCCAGTACTCTCACATATAGGATCAAATCTAAGAAAGGAGTCCAAAAAATCTAAAGTGCCAAATATATAAGCATGTTTACAGTGCATCTGATAAAAACATGCACAACCAGTTTCCTCAAAAGAGTTAAACACAGAACGACCTTATGATCCAACAATTCCAAATCTGGGGGGCGCCTGGGTGGCTCAGGCGGTTAAGCGTCTGCCCTAGACTCAGGTCATGATCTCGGGGTCTCGGGACTGAGCCCCACATCGGGCTCCCTATGCAGTGGGGAGTCTGCTTCTCCCTCTCCCTCTGCCCGTTCTCTTTTTTTTTTCTCTCTCAAATAAATAAATAATCTCAAAAAAAAAAAATTCCAAATCTGGGTATATATCCAGAAGCAACTACAGGGACTTGAACAGATATTTGTACACCCACGTTCATAGCAGCATTATTCACAACAGCTAAAAGGTAGAAGCAACCTAAGTGGTCACAGACGAATGAATGGATATCAAAACGTGGTCTATACATACAGTGGGATATCTTTCAGCCCTAAGTAGGAAGGAAATTCTGGCACATGCTACACCATGGACGAACCTTGAAGCCATTAGACGAAATGAAATAAGCCAGCCAGGAAAGGGCAAACACTGCATGCTTCCTGTTTTATGAGGTACCTAGAGTAGCAAATGCATGGAGACAGAAAGTCGAACAGTGGTGGCCTGAGGCTGGAGGGAGGGGTACAGGGGGTTAGTGTTTAAAGGGTACGGAGTTTCAGTTGGAGTAAATGACAAAGTTCTGGAGATGGATGAAGGTGGTACTAGCTCAGCACTGAAGGTACTTAATGCTACGGAACTGTATACTTAAAAATAGCTAAAATCGTAAGTTTTATGTTATGTATATTTTACCACTTTTTTTTTTTTTTAAGAAAGAAAAGACGGTCACTGCTTTAGGGATTTCCTTTTCTCTGATGGGGAGCCTGGGGACCTCAGAACCTCGGGGACAAGAAAAGATACACATGGAATAGAAGTTGAAGAACATGCGAGGGAACCATCTGGATGGTGGCAAGCACCGGGAGGGAAGGGAAGAGAGGAGGTGGAGGGGCTAGGCTGAGCAAGGATGCCCATTGGTCTCGGCGTGCCCAAGACAGCCCCAGTTCATGCCTGCTGTTCCCATGTAAGCATTACTATCACTCTGTCATACCCAAAGGCATCCCTTCTAGAAAACAGTGTGGCAGGTCCTCGATAAGTTAAACACAGAATCACCACATGACCCTGCAATTCCATGCCTGGGTTTATACCCTGAAGAACCGAATGTGGGTATTCAAACAAAATCTTGTACACAAATGTCTACAGCAATACTCTTCCCAGTAGCCAAAAGGTGGAAACAACCCAATGTCGACCAGCGGGTGAAGTGATGAAGAAAATGTGATACATGCATACAATGGAATGTCACTCTGCCATAAAAAGGATACCTGTGATGATGTGAATGAACACTGAAAACATCACGTTAAGTGAAAGAAGCCACTCACAAAAGACCACATGTGATATGGTTCCCCTTCTGGGAAATACCCAGAATACTTAAAGCCATAGAGACAGACAGCAGATTGGCAGTTGCCAGAGGCTAAGAGGAGGGTGAAACGGGAGTGAGCGCTAATGGGTGGGAAGTTCCCTTTGGGGGGTGATGAAATGTTCTGGAAATAGATGGTGTTAACAGACATCTGAATGCACCAAATACCAGTGAATTACACACTGTCAAAATGGTTAAGTGAGAAATGTTATACAGATTTTAACACAGTTAAAAAACCTTAATAACAAAAGCGTCCCTGCTGAAAGACCACACAGCAATACCACGGCATACTTGCTAGAATGGTTAAAACAAAAAAGACAGACAGTCGCGTGAGTTGGAGAGGATGTGAAGAAACTGGGACCCTTCTACACTGCAGATGCGGATGGGAGATGGTGCAGGTATTCCGGCAGCTGGTATTCCGGCAGCTCTAAGTCCACTGCAAAATCTCTCTCAACTGCGTACTTACAACTGTATGGTTACGTAAATTACACCTCAACAAAGCTGTTAAAAGTAGTCCTTGCTTGAACAATGATCACCATAACTTGGGCCGACTACTTAGGAGATCCGAAATTAAAATGAAAGCTTATCAAATACAAACGGGGGTCATAAGAACCTGTAAATTATTTCTGCACATTCCTATATGTTAACAGTCACATCCTCAATACACTTTTAAAAAGATGTTCATTGCAAAAAAAACCCAAAAAACCCAGACTCTTAAATTCAGAGAATAAATTGGTGGTTGCCACAGGGGAGATGGGTGTGGGATGGGTCAAAGAGATAAAGGGGATTAAGAGTACATTTATCTTGGTGAGCACTGAGAAATGTATAGAACTGTTGACTCATTATACTGTACACCTGAAACTAATAGAACCCTGTGAGTTCATTATATTTGAATTTAAAAATTAATTTTAAAAACGAAAAGATGTTCACTGCATTGCCAAATACAACCTTCACGTCTAGCAAAAGGTCAGTATTTAAGTAAATCATACCAACTTAATGGAATATTATAAAGCCATGAATATCAATTATTTGTTCATTTCTGGGGAAGGGTCACTGGGGCAGAAACCAGAATGAAGATCTAGGGTTACAGTGTTCCATGCACAGGGAAGAGTCAATATAAAGAAAGGCCAGACGCATCCTGTGTGGCTGAAGCTGGGGTAGGGAGAGCAATGCAGGTGAGGGGAGTGAGGCCACAGCACCTAGAACCTTTAGGCCATGGCAGGAGGTCTGAACCCACTGTGGCCACAGTGGGCAGCCGCTCCACAAGAGTGCCATGTTCTGACTCAGGAATGAAACAGGCCTCTCTGGCTGCTGTATGGACAGATTGAAGGGGCTACCAGTTGGGGATAAGCCAGGATGCTACTGCTACAGTCCAGGCAAGAACTGATGGTGGCTCAGGCTAGAATGACGCAGGTAGGAGAAGTGGCTGGATTCAGGAAACACATTGAAGGTAGAGGTAACAGCACTTGCTGATGGATGAGAACTGCACAGCTGGGCTTGCCACAGATTTAAAAGGAGAAGGAAGGAAGGAAAACATCCCAAAGCCCTGGAGACAGTCATTAATTGCAAAACCACTCTGAAAATCTCTTTTCTACTTCCTGTGATTTTATTTCTCTCCCCTCCATATGCCTGGGAAAATTCACTGGTGATGTCATCAATGTCACGGACATCTGTCCACCTCCTTTTTAAGGGCTGCATAGTGTTCCACTTTCGGCATACACAATTCAGTTATGGGATTCCCCATTCACAAACATCTCACGTTTTTGCAATTAACACTGAAATAAATATTCCACAGTGGCTGCACCAATTTACATTCCCGACAACAGTGCACGAGGGTCCCCTTTCCTCCACATCCTTGCCAATACCTGCTGTCTCGTCTTTTCCACACGAGCCATTCTAATAGCTGTGAGATTTTGGTTTTGGTTTGCATTTCCCTGTTGAACGCTGATGCTGAGCACCTTTTCATGTGCCTGTTTGGCTGTTTGCATTTATTCCTTAATAATACCCAACATCTTTTCACGGACATATTGGCCATTTTCTTTTACAGGATGCTCGTACGTATTTTTTCTTGCTTATCTCTTCTCTAATATTGATATACACAGAAGAGCTTTGTATTAATCCTCTCTCAAATATAGTACAACTATTCCCGTCACCCCCCACTGGCTTGTCTCTGGTCTTGCAACCCTACTCGTGTTTCCTGGTTTCCCCCCCACGGCCTTGTGGGCTGCAATAGGACTTTCTAGCAGGAGCTCCTATGCCGGTGGTAAGTAGGGAAGTACTCTTATACTGCACAGGCAGGAGCCCTTTCAGCCCTATTTTAAATAAGTTTAAAATAAGCGCTACCCGTAGGGCTCCATCTCCAAGGAGGTGTAGCCCAGCCTTGCATGGCTCTCAGTTTGCAGTGACTGCACTTCCTTCTATGCCCACATTCATGGAAGATGCAGGGCTCAGAGCCCCCACCGCCTGCATGTCTCACTGCCTGGTTTCTGCAGCCTCGCCTTATCTCCCAGCGTCCTGTTTGTGCTTTGTACTGTTTAATGTTCTGGTTACAAAGTCGCTTAACTCCTGTTATTTCTGGCCTGCAATTGTGCAGAACATGCGAGCTTTTCAGGAACAGATATATCGTGTTACAGCAAGAATCCCTGTCTCAGGCTTCATTTTTAAATAGTCAAAATGATCCCCCATTTTCTTTACAGTTCTAGCCTGTGTCCCACCTCAGCATGGCCTTGCCCATCTCAAGATTATTAAAATATCCAGCACTATTTACTTCTACCATTTTTATGGCTTCATTCTTGACAGTCTATCTTTGAGCCATCTGGATTTTATTGGGTGTGACAGTGATGGAGGGATCCAGCTTTACTTTTTACAATGATAACAAACAACAGTAATAATAAGGCAAACATTTATGGAGTGTTAACCATCACTAAATAAATCCTACCAGGTGAAGCCGCTGCTCTGTGAAGCCAAACCTAATCCTTACTGATGTGGGCAGTTACCTTTAAGTCACCAGGAGGTAAATCTCTATTTTCCTGATTCTCCATAGCAAAGATAGGAGAGCCTATTACACTTCACCTCACCAATCTCCCTCCCCCTCCCTTGATTCCTGTTGCTTTAATTTGTGGGTTCAGATCCAGTCTCCTGTTTTAAAATTATTAACCTTTTACACTTACACTTGCTTTCTGTTTTCCAAAAACATCTATACCCAATATTTATAGTTAGCCTCTCTAAAGCTTTCAGGGCAGCCTGAGCTGAGCAGCTGCCCAAGTTCAAGGCCCATATCCTCCCACTTGTCCTCTCCTCCCCAAAGTTACCTTTTACTATGGAATGAAAACCAATTAATGTCGAAGGTTAAACTCGGAAATCAACAGTCAGATGTCAAATCAGGAAAAGTTTATTTTATTAATAGAACACAATTTTATAAAATCATAATGCCTACGGTGCCTCGACCATTGGATGCGGTCCACTGCTTTATTGTTCATCTAAATGATTTCCTAGGCAGGAAATTCTGTTTATAAGCGAACAATGGTTACTTTCTCAAAACATGAGGTGAGATCATCTGGTTATTAAAAGACTATAAACTCATCCCCAAAACCATTACTATAGCCCGACAATAAGCATTTAAGCAAACTAGATAAAACCAATAAAACCTGAGCGTGAAATGATTCCATGTTCCTTGAACCAGGTCTCAAACTAACACAAATGTAAATTCAAAAAGTAGACAATTACTTTGGTGACTCCTCCAAAGCAGAATATAAATGAAGAAATAGAAAGGTATGATAAAGGACAAATGTTAAAGGTATGTCCTCAGCTGATGTAGATCTGATGCACAGGTTCTCAGGGGCAATGAAAGAACTGGGTGTACACCTGCATAGCACGGTGACCATTCAAGAAGATTCTTGGCTCAGGCAATGCCTGGGTGGCTCAGTCATTAAGCGTCTGCCTTTGGCTCAAGCATGATCTCAGGGTCCTGGGATCGAGTTCCGCATGAGGCTCCCTGCTCAGCAGAGAGCCTGCTTCTCCCTCTGCCTGTAGCGACCCCTGCTTGTGCTCGCTCTCTCTCTCTCTCTCTCTGATAAATAAAATCTTAAAAAAAAAAAAAAAAAGAAGAAGAAGAAGAAGATGATGATGATGATTATTCCTCGCTCTGCTCTCCAAGGCCAGGACTGAGCCTGTTAGGGCCAAGAAACCAGGGTAGCAGATTCCAAGAGGTGACCCTCCGAAAGCTCATTAAAAATTCAGTCACACTGCAGGGGGGGATAGATGGGAGTGGATTGGGGGTGACAGCTAAAGGGTCTGGAGTTTCTTTTGGGGGTGAAGAAAATGTTCTAAAATTGATTTGTGGTAATAACTGCACAACCCTGTGAACAAACTAAAAGCCATCAAATTATACACTTTAAGTGGGGAAATTATATCTCAATGGAGCGGTCACACACACACACACGAAAGGGTAACCACAAGAGATGGGGAAGTAGGGTCGCCGAGCACACCTACTACCCTTACTTAGGCACACCTCAAAGTCCTTCACAAAAACGATGTTCCTGAAAGATAAATCTTAATCCACCAGGAAGGTTAAATCACCTTCCCCATCATCCTTGGAAAGACCAAGGATCTTCTCATACCCCTCCCAGACATTTCTATGGAGAATAGGTTAAGCAAAACGGGGTTTCACACTTAGAAACAAGAAGCTTTGGCTGCCTAGAAAATTCAATGACATGGAACAGCCATTTACGGCTTCACCATGCTGAACGGTGGGTGGAGTACTGGACCCACCAGCAGCCTCCCAACTAACAAGGGGTATTCCTTCTCGTCTGTTAGGTTGACACCCGGAGAGAAATCAGGGCTTGAACATCTACACCAGAAGCCCACCAACTATGATCCACAGTCAAATTCAGCCACAGCCTGTTTTCATAAATAAGGACTTTACTGAAACCCAGCCACACACTCATTCCTTCGGTATGGTCTACGGCTGCTTTCAGCTATGACAGCAGAGGCCAGTTGTCACAACACAGGTCATGTGACCCACAAGCCTGAAATATTTACTCTCTGGCCTTTAGGAGAAAGGTCTGCCAACCCCTGTTCTAGGCCATAGGAGAGATCATGGACTCCCTGAGGCTTCCTGAAGGCCACCAAGGGGCCTCAGCCATTTGAGGATCTTCTCAAATCCGGCTCTTCATCTTATTCACAATTCTTCCTTCAACTATCTACCCTGGCTTTGGTTTTGATGCACTGTGAACAAAATACCCCTTCGCAGTTCTGTGACTGAGCGGGGCCACAGAACTTGCCTCGGCCAGTCTGGGATGTGAGAATGTGTTGGTTGAGTTGAGTTTGTCTGCTCGGCCGTGTGTTCCGCCAGAAGGGTCCAGCCCTAGACAGCCAGAGCCCCCTGAGCTCAAATCCTCAAATGAGAACTAAGTGGAGCAGACCCAAATTGAAGCCCAGGCAATCCTCAGGTCACCTACGACCACGACCTAGGAATAAGTGTTGCAGCAGCCACTGTGGATTTGGGAGTGATTTATTACCCAGCGAAACCTGACTAATACATACACTCAGTTTAAAATGACATGATGTCTGATGACTGACAGCTAGAAGAATAAAGTTGCCTGCACGGCACTAAAATCACACCACCATCAGGACCTCCTAACCAGCAGCCTAAGCAGGAAAGACATGGTCACGCTTGGCTCTCATAATACCCTCCCCCTTGCAAAAAAAAACCCAATGTCTGGAATGAACTCCAGCAAACAGCAGATGGGGATCAACTAAAAGGTGGAAGGAACAAGACAGAGGAAGGCATGGAGGAACGGAGGGAGATTTGTTTTGTTCTACCCAACTAAGCTGTCTGTCTTCCCTGTCAGATTCTTTGAACAATTAACCTCCTCTTTCCTTCAATCCCTTTCAGAAGTTGCGGACCCCAGGGCACCGCACATACCTGGTCTCCGGGTTAAGGCTGCCACTCCCGTTGCTGGTGCTTCCCTGGCCCACTAGGTGGTGCTGCGTGCACACCTGGGCGGGCCACTCCCAGACTCCTGGTCCCAGGCAAAAGGAGACTGGGCACCAGAGGACTCCCACACCCTTTCTCAAATCAGATGTGTCTCTTCCCATTTCTACTCACCACAAACCCCCCATAAGTAGGGAGAAATCGAGCTGAAATAACACTAAGCAATGGAGCTCACACCTGCAGTTATGATCATCTGAATGGACTGTTGTCAAGGTTTTTCTTGATACGGAAAAAGAAGTACAATTATATTTATCAGACAAGCTGAAACTTAGCACGTTGGTTTGAAAGTGAGAACAGAATTCCTATAAGAGAAGGAATGTCAGGGTCACCATGCCCCTAGGCTTAGCCTTATCATCATCGTCTTTCCAACCGTTAAGAAGAAGGAAGGTTCTCTTCCACTAGGAAGGTTCAGTTTGGCCCACATACATGTTTCAGCATACAGCTCAAAACCCAGGAGGGCTGAAAACCCCCTGGAAGAAGATTCGAGCCTTGCTCTGAGCTGGTTCACACGGGGTCTGGAGTTAGCATCCGCATTCTCTGGCTCCTCCAGCCACAGATGGTTCATTATCTTCCACCTGCCCTTACCTTGGCTCACTTGAGACTCAAGCCACCCCTTGCTCACGCTCACTTGTCCACTTCCTAGTCCCTCCCTGGACCGCACGCTCTACGTCTGCCAGCCGCACCTGGGCCACCTCTGAAATCTGAAATTCAGATGCCCCCTCCCGACCACGGACCAGCCCCTCCAGCCCCCTCTCCTCACAGCTCCCCCTCACTTATTCCCATTATGCCACATCCAGACCACCGCCTCGTGATCCCTGCACTTTGCCTCTACGGTGCCCTTCCCTCCAGCTTGAATCCCACAGCCCTTTGCTTCAACTACCCTCCTCATTCCACAGTACTTTCACCCAATTCTGCAGGACAACAAGCGTCTGCCTCACCCTGCCCTGCCCCTGGGCTCCCGGAAGCACTAGGGGAAATCACAAAGCACGTGGGGCTGGTGGAAAGCTCCAGAAGGCTGGGGACTCCCATGCTCAGAGGGGCCACCACGCCCAGCACCCCAGCACCTATTCTGACACAGTGCTGGGGTGGCAGGGCTGGGGGATGAGATGGGCTGGGTAAGGTCTGAAACAGCCTCTCTGCAGGGCAGTAACTCAGGGTAAAACCACCTTCCAGCAGCTTCCTGTTGCCCAGAGGGTGAGTGGCCAGTCTCTGCAGGCTCTCCTTCCTTCCTTCTCTCCCCCAGTGGTCAGGTCCCCTCCTGAAGACGTCCAGAGCTCACATGCAAATGCTCAGCCCTCCCTTCCCGTTTAGCTCCATCTGAGAATTCCCTAGACCTACCGCACACTGACTGCACGCACAGTGTTAAGGACCAGTCCCTTCTCTAGTCTGTTCGCTCACCTGCACGCTCAGCGGCATGGCTGGGAAACACCTTTACTAATCTTCCTCTTCTGGCCAAACCCCAGCATATCCCAAATCAGCATTATGTAGCCCCTTCATTATCCCAGATGTGTCCGAGAACAGAAGAGGGCTCCTATTACCCAGACACAAGAAAGGAACTAGTTTACAACAGGCCACCTTCACCTCCTCCGTGCCAGAAAAGCACTAAAGAACATTAACCCAGCAGGGCCTCTAACCTGCTGTCTTTACCTAAGTAGTTCTGACTGAATGTGGCACAGCTTCTAGAGTCTGCCCAGCTAGATCCACTCCTGCTGTAAAATTTTTAGAAAAAGAAAAAAGAGGTCGTGGCTGGGAGGGGGCATCTGAACTTCAGGTTTCAGAAAACCTGGGTGGCTCTGTCCATTAAGCATCTGACTCTTGATTTCAGCTCAGGTCCTGATTTCAGGATCGCGAGGTCAAGCCATGCGTCGGGCTCCACACTCAGTAGGGAGTCTGCTTGAGATTCTCTCTCTGCCCCTACCCCCACATGCTAGCATGCGCTCGCACTCTCTCTCTAAAATTAAATGTTTTTTAAAAAGAAAAAATAAATAGCTTCTCTTATGGGGGGGGAGAGCAGGGGAAGGAGAAGGGGAAAGGGAGTAGGGAGGGAGGGCAGAGGAGGGGAGACAAAGACAAGAGAGGAAAGAGGGGGAGAAGTAAAAAGAAACGAGGAAGGGAAAACTGAAAATAGAAGTCCTCTGAGCTAGCCCTCCGGCAACGGGATGCTCACTGGCCCCTGGCTCTGAGGCAGGTCCTGGTATGACTGCAGTTTAAAAAGCCAGGGCGCCCCAGGCCTTCCCAGAGCCTCGGACTGACCACGTGTCCACATGCATGTGTTCAGTCTGTTTCCCAGGACAGACACCTGCAAAATTTAAAGACTTGAATCACAAACACACAGTGATCCCTGTTTGTATAAGGCACAGGACACACCCCAGCGGGTGATCCAAAACCTGGCTTCTCACTTCTGGAATTCAAAATCAAGCCGTGCCGGCAGTGAACCACCAGTTGAGGACGATGGGCAAGGACTATAGCAGATTTCCTGGTAAACTGGGCTGGGTGGAGGCAGCCTTCACCAAAATGGGAATTAAGTAGAGTCTATAAGTAAAAGGAGTCACCAGTCCTTACTGAACACCTTCCCTGCACCGCTGTACCAAGTACCTAATAGGAATCACCACACTGAGTACCAACCCTGAGGTTCTTATTGTCATCCCATTTTAGAGATGCAGAAACAGGTTCGGAGACTAGCTGACTTGCCCCAGGTCCCACTGTAAATGCTGTAGCTGTAAAACACACCCGGATGTCTCTGCCCCAAAGCCAATATGCTTTAGGCTGAGAACCCCGGAAGCCACACTGCTTCTCCCTTGGGAATACTGATAGAGTCTGTTTGGGCTGAAATATGGGGGTGGGTGAACTTCCCACAGGAGCAAGTTCATGGCACCTTGAGAAAGTATAGTGGGTCAACCCTTATTTCCTCTCAAACCCCATGTATGTCCACTAAGGTTTCAACAGAACTATGTTAGAATAAGCATAAAAGGAGAGCACCCTATATATCTTATTAAATGGAAGGAGGGAAGAGTAGGCAAGGACAGTTTTACCAGAATAGCTACTCAGTGAAAACCTAAGGCAACTGAGCTTCCTAGAAACCAAAGCAAAAAGAGACTTTCCCCAGCACACACACCAAAAAAAAACCCTCATTGTCTAATAAAAAGCACACATAAGCAGGAAAGAAAACAGTTCAGCAAGAACCCCAAGAGTTCATCAAGAAAATTTTTTAAAGATTTTTTAAATTTATTTATTTGAGAGAGAGAGAACGCGTGCACGAGCAGGGGGAGGGGCAGAGGGGGAGGGAGAAGCAGACTCCCCGCTGAGCAGGGAGCCTGATGTGGGGCTCCATCCCAGGACCCTGGGATCATGACCTGAGCCAAAGACAGATGCTTAACCAACTGAGCCACCCAGGTGCCCTGAGTTCATCAAGAAATTTTATAATATAATGGGAAGTATCTTTGAAATTATTTTTTACAAATGATGCAGAGATGCCAGTCACTTCTATAATCAACTAAAGCTTAAAAAAAAAAACAAAAAAAACAGAGATCATATGCTAAAAGTCTATGAAGACATTTAATGGAGGACATTTCCATCACTGTAGAAGGTGCTACTAGGCTCCTTATAGAGCATCAGAGTTTTCTAAGTATTTCACAGAAATATGTCACTTGCTCCCTCCAGTAAGTCCATCATTCCCATCAGACAGGGAGAGAAACAAATTCTGCCTCCCCAACACTCCAGAAGCCTCGGAGACCTGCCCCGCCATGAGGCCGCCTGGCAAGGCCTTCCAGTGATGGGAGCCAAATCCAGCCCAGCTTGCCACTCCCCGCAGAGCCGGCCCCTGAACAAGGAGAGCAGTAAAATAACAAAAAAGGAAGAACAAACCCCGCCGGGCAAAGGAAGTAAGAAGTGAGAGAAGAGGCACGAGTGGGTAAAAGATGAGCACATTTCTGGGAGACAGATGGGAGCGCGCTGATGTCAGAAAGGACAGAGCGAGTCTGGGGCCCAGTAAAGGGCGGAGGGGCCCTGGGATAGGCTCAGAGACAGAAAGACAAACAGAAGAGGGGGAAGGGGCAGCAAACCAAGGGAGAGCAGAAGGGCAACAGGTGAAACAACTCTGCAACCGCTGTCCTTCCCCCTGACCCTCCACCTACCGCCCCAGCCTCAGGCAGCCCAGGGCTTTCCTCCAGGCCGAATACACCAGATGAACAGACAATGATAGCGAGACAGACAGACAAAGCACAGATGATAAATAGATGGCAGGCAACTGTAACAACACAGAAACTGACTCACTGAATGCTTACTATGTGCCCACAGCATGCTCAGCACTCTGCGTGTAGTAACTCGGTGAATCCTCACGGCAAGCCAGTGAGGCAGGTACAAGGAGACCTTCTCCTCCGTTGGCAAAGAGAGAAAGGAAAGCGTAAATTACTATTCTCTCATACGGAATTATGGAAGTAACTACTCCATGGGCTAAAAACAGAAACTGCATTTCTCCTCAGATACGGAAAATAAAAATAAAAACTCCCTCTCTGTACTGAGAGGAATATAAATCAAGACCATCTGTGCTCTTGTTTTCACACCTCAGTTGGCAAAGCGCGAGGTGTTTGCTAATACCCGGGGTGTAGGGGGGTGCAGGGGGTGTGGGCCCAGACACCCCCACTTTATCTGAACAATAGAAAATACAACCTCTCTGGCAACATCCATCAAAACTAAAGTCCCCACTCCAGAAATTCTCACAAGCGTCTTCCATCACATAGTTGCTCAAATATCTGGGAACGTCGATATCCCCTGCAGCCTTCGTCGACATCACGAGGGACCCTGAATTAAAACCACCCAGCTAAGCTACTCCTAACTTCTCAACCCACAGAAATATGTGAGACTATAAATGTTGGCTGTTCTAAACGGCCAAGGTTTGGGGAAGTATGCTGCGTAAGTGATACAGGAGAATTAAATGCAGGTAGATATAAAAGGCATTTAGGACAACACCTAGTACATAGTAAGTGCTCTATCAATGTTAGCTATTACTATCAATAATCTCCCCACCACAGGGCCTTTGCTCACACTGTCTTTGCTGCTTAGAATGCTCTTCTCCCAACCCCACCCTGCAAACTCCTACGTACCCTTCAGACTTCTGCTTAAATACTGCTTTCCCATAGAAACCTTCTTGGAAATGCCACTTCAGAAATCCCCTTTATACAATCTTTTATCACCCTATGCTTCTCCTATGAGTATCAAATAAATAGTAATAGTAGTTAAATAGTAATTCATGTGACTATTTTGAAGACATTTTTCCTCTTCTGAAACATAAAAGAATCTCAACCTGGCACACCGCCTTATCCTCTGTACACACAACAGAAACTCAATTATACCTCTTAAAGGTCAAAGAAACATGAGCAAAGACAAAACACACACACACACACAAAACAGGCTATTTGCAGAAAATAAAATGCAACAGAAAAGGGGTGCAGACTATTCATAATGAAAAAGATACAAAATAAAATGAAGTACCTTTTTTCATGACTACCTGATTAACTGAGATGAAAAGAGTTAATGATGCCCAGAGTTGGCAAGAAACGGCCACTCCCTCACACTCGCACTAGGCACTAATGGGTGCAGGCAGTGCTGTGATGTAGACCAAATCCTAAATGCACATTCCCTGTTACCTTACAGACACATAGGATAAGTGACCCAAAAGATACACATGCAAGAATGTTCCTAGGCGTACTGTTAAAACGCAAACCCTGGAAATAACGTAAAGGCTCCACCAAGAGGGGTCTGCCCCAAACAGCGGCTCTTGCTTGGACCTTAAGTGCCCAGCACACAGTCAGTTGCCTTTGCAGTTGCCACCTTCCGGGTGATTCCACCCGCAGAGGCAGGACCTGACTGATTGTCACGCACCCTGACGAGGCCACGTGCACGCCATCGCAGCTGAAATCCAGGTTACAGCAATTTGCTTTAGCTTCTCGTCTATGTTACAGTGGGGCATGACGCTGGTTCTTTAAAAATGGTCTTTAGAAGGATGAGTGATCTATCCATAACAAAGGACGAATTTAAAAATATGTTATAAAAAGGAACGGTACACCTGAGAATTGCTGGATTAAAAAAAATGATAAGGATGAGAGACAACAGGAGACTCTGCAACTATTCTAAAAGATTAAGGCAATATTATATGTACTGTAATGAAACAATCATAAGTGGTAATGTCAACCTTTTTTTTTTTTAATTCCTAGAGATTTTTTTTTTTTTTTTTTGAGAGAGAGAGAATGAGAGACAGAGAGCATGAGAGGGGGAGGGTCAGAGGGAGAAGCAGACTCCCCGCCAAGCAGGGAGCCCGATGCGGGACTCGATCCCGGGACTCCAGGATCATGACCTGAGCCGAAGGCAGCGGCGTAACCAACTGAGCCACCCAGGCGCCCCCGGTAGTGTCAACTTTTAAAAAATACACATCAGCATATAGGGTATGGTCCCATCTGTGTTTTTCTGAAAAAGAATCTAGAAAAAAACTTCTTGGAATAATTTAAAAAAAAAACACCGTTAAACATTACATAGATGATAGAGTGTTATTCTACACTGTTGTGCTTTGGTACAATCCAAGTTTTACCACTTGAATGTATTATTTTTATACCTTAAAACCCTAGTTAAGGGGCGCCTGGGTGGCTCAGTCAGTTAAGCGGCTGCCTTCGGCTCAGGTCATGATCCCGGAGTCCCGGGATCGAGTCCCGCATCGGGCTCCCTGCTCGGCAAGGAGTCTGCTTCTCCCTCTGACCCTCCCCACTCTCATGTGCTCTCTCTCATTCTCTCTCTCTCAAATAAATAAATAAAATCTTAAAAAATAAAAAAATAATTAAAAAAAAAAAAAAAACCCTAGTTAAATGAAATCATTAAAAACAAATTTCAGGGTGCCGGGGTGGCTCGGTCAGTTAAGCGTCTGCCTTCGGCTCAGGTCATGGTCCCAGAGTCCTGGGATGGAGTCCCGCATCGGGCTCCCTGCTCAGCGGGGAGTTGGCTTCTCCTTCTCCCTTTGTGTGCGCACGCTCTCTCTCGCTCTCTCTCAAATAAAGAAAATCTTTAAAAAAAAAAAAAAAAAGATTCTCTGTCCCTCTCCCTCTGCCCCTCCCCCTGCTCACTTGCTCTAGCCCTCTCTGTCTCTAAAAAAAAAAATTTCACAATGGAGGAAGTTCATTGAAATAGGCTCAGCAAATGCCACTGCTGGGTCTAAACCCCAAGGACCCCCGTTTTACATGAGATGACAAGCCACTCCACTCTACACCTCCTTAAAGGTGTGGGTGATAACAATACCCGCCCCACCCCCGACCCCAGCAGGGTTGTGCTGAGGACGAAATGAGTATCCCCCACGGTGCCTGGAAGCCTGCCAGGCACGGAGCAACCACCTGTAAGGTCAGCCTGTGTTAGCATGTGTGATGGCTGTCAACCCGACTGGGCCGTGGGGTGCCCAGAGAGTTGGCCAAACATTACTCGGGGTGTTTCTGTGAGGGTATCGTTGGAAGAGATCAACATTTAGATCAGTAGACCGAGTAAAGCAGACTGCCCTCCTTAATGTGGGTGGGCCTCATCCAATCTGGTGAAGGCCTGAATAGAGCAAAGTCCAGCCTGACTGCCTTAGAGCTGACATCAACTTTTTCCTGCCTTTGGACTCAAACTGAAACACTGGCCCTTCCCAGCTTGCAAGCTGCTCGTCTTTGGCCTGGAGCTACACCACTGGATCCCCTGGGCCTCCAGCTTGCTGACTGCAGACCTTGGGACTTGCCAGCCTCCATAATCCCATGAGTCAATTCTTCATAATAAACCTCTTTATATATGTATATCCTGTTGGTTCTGTCTCTCCGGAGAGCCCTGACTAATACATGATTTATGAAATCTGATTTGTTCCAGGTCTAATTACAGCTATAAAGTTCCAGTTCATGATGATTCCAGCTGGAAGGGCTCAAATCCGTCAATGTTCACACGGTGGCGGGGGGGGGGGGGGTAGGGAACACAGACAGGTCTCTCTGGGCCACAAGTCCCAGAGTCACCGCTAAACTGCACAAGCAGGGGAACATCTGAACCCAGCTGCAAGGCCTGCTCCTGGCAGCCGTGCACCCTCTCTCACCGAGTCCCTGGAAAGCCCCTACAGCAGACCCTGGCCAAGGGAGCAAACAGGGTGCTGAGGCCAGAGGCCCACACCTGGCCACTCAGCCAACAAATGCCTCTGAACCCTGGTCTGGTCACATCAAAAAGAGGGCACCTTGACAAAAGCATGAATGAAGCGACCTCACTCTGATACCTGCAAATCAAATTAATATAAATCCATTATGAAAATGGAGCTTCTGAAGGAACACCATGAGGAATGGTATTTGCTGCTGGGATCGATGTTCTGAAGCCCCTGCAAAGCACGCCTGATTAATACTTTAAAATAAGATCACTCTTGGGTGCCTGGGTGGCTCAGTTGGTTAAGCATCTGCCTTCGGCTCAGGTCATGATCTCAGGATCCTGGGATCGAGCCCCACATCAGGCTCCCTGCTCAATGGGAAGCCTGCTTCTCCCTCTGCCTCTGCCCCTTCCCTCTGCTTGTGCACTCTCTCACTCTCTCTCTCTCAAATAAATAAAATCTTTAAAAAAAATACTAAGATCCCTCTTTAATTTTGTTTAACATAATTTACTATTTCCCAGCTTCCTGAAATGGTTTAAAATGGGTAAAGACTAACAGGAATACACTGGATACTTTCAAAACTTGTTTCAAATTCAAAACGAAAACCAATTAGGAAGATAAAAATATATATATCAAGCACCTGGAACTACAGCTTCCCAACTGCATGCTAAGAATCTTACTAATGCGTTTTACCTAAATTTTACAATGTATGTCAAAGACCCTGTGTGACAAACATTCTCCCCACTCACCTCACAATGAGGGACTGATGTGGAAGGAGGATCAGCAGCTGGCCTCCACAATCACTTACAGCGTACTTAAAAGACAAATGTGAATGTCTGCGTGTTTTGCTGAAGATTAAACATTAGCTCTGGAAATCAGTGTACGAGGCCTTCCCCCTGCATTCCATGCGCAAAAACCAACTGCTAAACAGAGCAGATTCCACTAAGAAGAAGAAAAGAACACTTCCAAGTTAAGAATTTAGAAAACATGTGTAATTCCCTGGATTCTAATTCACATCTTCTCACCCCGTGAAAGAAGGGGTAGTTCACGGTCCATTCTTTTCTGTTTCATTCAGCCAAGTACCATTTAGGTTATAACTTTTCAACGAAAAACACATGAGGAATTTTACACCAGACACGAACCGATAAGCAAGACGTTAAACCGAATTCATTAAAGACACCCATAATATTTTCTCTGAGCATGTTTTCAAAGGATAAACCATCTAGTTTGATGGCTTAGGTTAGTGATGGAAAAGGAACAAATCCTAAACAGTGGATCTGCAGAGTGGGAGCAATTCTCGTGGGGCCGCCGCTTGTCAGCTACACCTCCGCCCGCCTCCAGCGCTCGGGGCAAGAACCAGTTCTCATGCTGGACCCCAGCAAAACGCTGGCCTTGAGGAGCTACTCTGATTCGGTCAGAATCATGGAACATGCCTGAAGGAGCTTTACGTAGCCCCCCCCCACTCACACACTCACAGCACCCCATCATCTCTCCTCCAAACTCTTAAATGTCCTGAAAACTGAACCAATTTGAACAGGCCGAGAGGGGCTCGCCTCTCGGTTTACTGGGTTTGAGCCCAGACAGCTCTTGGTAACAGCATGTAGACAGGGCAGATACCAGACACTCATCCATCATCGGACTCTGATCGGCCCCACAGCAGGGGAGACAAGCCAGAGCAGAGCTGATTCGCAAGCTCTCCATCACTGGGGTGTGGATCAGCGGTACGGACGGGGCCAAGCACACTTAGCAAAGGGAAAAAAAAAAGGAAAGGCAGAAAAGAGAGGAGGAGGAAGGGAGACGCTAACTCTGTTCTTCGCCTTTCAAAAAAGTCCTCACTGACCCAGATGCCAGATGAGGTTCTGAAAACCCAGGATGAAGACACAGAATTAGGAAAAATTGAAGAGCCGGAGAGGCCAGAGCAGGGCTTGGAGACCCTCCCTGTTTAGCTGCTGCAAAGAACCACAAGGGGGAAGGTGGTGGGAGCCCAGGAGGCCTGGTCTCAACTCAGAGCTGCCCCTCTCAGCCGCGTGTCACTGCTTCCCCTGAGCCTCGGGGATGAGGGGACGAGGCGGCAGCAGCTTCTAAGGGCCCTGGGCTCTGCCCTTCGATGATGCGATACTGCAATTTCCCCACCATGTGCCCAAGGACGAACCACCAAGCAGAACAGGGCAGGAGAGACAGTACTTCTCCTGTGGTCTCCTCTCCTTTCCGGCCACACTGCAGAGAAAACAAGCAGACAACTTACCGCAGGAGTCTGTCCGAATGAGCCTGCCTTGGCCAAGTCCTGGCAGAGGCTGGGCCCCGACGGGCTGCCCGAACTGAAGTACCAATGCCATGTACAGAAATCAACTCCAAAGGCAGTTAGTTCAGTGAGAAAGGGGATTCTCCATGAGAACCCCAGCGCGGGCAGGACCTCGGCACAGCTACCCTCCTGTGCCTTCCTCAGCAGCTTTCTCGGTCTGCTTGTTGGGGCAAATCCTAAGATTGCGAGCTGCTCTGGAGGCACAATGGGTTACGTAACTCCAGGCAGCCTGGGCACCCTATCGGCTCATCTTGTCAAACCGCCCCAAAGAGAAAATGACGCACCCCAAAATGTGATATCCTTAAGTTGGGGGTGGGAGGAGGGGAGCAGGGCTTTGTGCTGGACATTGGGCTCTGCCTAAAAACAAAAGAGGAACAAAAAGTCTGCTGTTCACCTCACTGCTCGCTGGGAACCGGGGGCGGAGGGTATTTATCAGAGGCCTGATGCCAAGTGGGCTCCAGGGACTGCACTTGGCAAAGCCCCTGGAGGCACAGAGGCATTCTTAGGGACACTCCAGGTCTCTCCGAGAATATTTTTCACTCTGTGTCCTCCTCTCAATGACCATCTAGCAAGACTTGAACCTGAGCAGGTTCTCCTGATCTGACTGTGTGTTTAAAAAGCCTCTTTCAGACGCCTGGGTGGCTCAGTTCGTTAAGGGACTGCCTTTGGCTCAGGTCATGATCCTGGAGTCCTGGGATCGAGTCCCGCATCAGGCTCCCTGCTCGGCGGGGAGTCTGCTTCTCCCTCTGACCCTCCTCCCTCTCATGCTCTCTGTCTCTCATTCTCTCTCTCTCTCAAATAAATAAATAAATAAATCTTTAAAAAAATAAAAATAAAAAGCCTCTTTGGTGGGTAGACAGAGAACAGACTGCACAGAAACAAGCAGGGAAGCAGGCATCATCAGGCTGCCCAGCACCTTGAACATGTAACAGGGTCTGTGCACTCCTGTTTACTGAGCCACCACCAAACGGGACAGCACTGAGCTCTGCTGCTCAGCTGTCCTCGGGGCTTGCCACTGACGTCCCAGCAAAGGGCCCCCAGGCACCATGCCCTGTGGCGTTTGAAGTTCCAGCACTGCATTCTACCATTTCTTTGTCCTCGAATGTCACGTTCAGAGAAAGTGAAACTATTTCAACAGACTGAATGTTTCCTGGATTTCGCTGGCACAGATGCCACTGGAAGCCTGGGGGTTAGTTCACATGCTTGGACAAATGAGGACGCAGTTGGGACACTGCCTCCTCCAGGAAGCCCTATGGGTCCTCCCCCAACCTTCCCCCTCCCAGGCTTGGGCAGGCACCCCCCTCAGCGTGCTCCCATGTGCCCGTGCTTATCACTGTGCTAAGCACAGTGCACTGTCCATTTTCACTTGCTCATCTGTCCACCCACTGGACTGTATTCCTGGGGGCGCCGAGAACTCCTGTTCTGGGGTCACAACCTGCACGCAAATCTCACCCCTCAGAGCTCAGGGATCTTAGGCAGGATGCTGAACCTCTCATGATTTAGTCTCTTTACCTGTAAAATGGGGATAATAGACCCCACTTGCCAAGCACTAGCCTTAGTGAGGTGCTATTTTAGTCCCTGGGATTCAGGGCTGCACAAAGCCCTTGCCCTAAAATATGAACACATAGTAGCTCATGACTAAGTCCCAGGAAAGGGAGAAGGGCAGTCACGAAAAGGCCTCTAATGAAATGCCCTTTGGAGAAAGTGAAGAGGGAATCATGAGGACATCGGGGCAGTAAAGTGATCCAGGTGCTGGGCAGCAGCAAGAACAAAGGCCCTGAGGCAGCACATTCCTGGTGAGTCCAAGGATTAGCAAAGAGGCCAGTGTGTCTGGGGTGGAGTGGGCACAGATGAGACAGTCAGAGGGGTGGGAAAGCCCTGTCACTGAGACCGCAACCCGCCACAGTCAGATAGGAGCCCACTGGAGGTCTGGAGCAGAAGAGTTAAGTAAATCATCTGATTGTGTGTTTAAAAAGCCTCTTTGGTGGGTAGACAGAGAACAGACTGCACAGAAACAAGCAGGGAAGCAGGAGGCCCAATTAGGAGGTCACTGCAATAATCCAGACGTAAGAGGAAGGTGGCACGGAACAGGGTAGATGCCGTAGAGCTGGTGAGAAGCTGTCAAATTCTGGACACACTGAAGACAGAGCCAACAGACTTCCCAGCAAACTGGGGTGTGAAAGATATGGAGGTCATGGATGCCTCCGAGGTATCTGGCCTGGGCAACTGGAAGGACAGGAGTACCATTTATAAAGACAGGGCAGACCACAGGAAAAGCAGGCAGAGGTGGAAATCGATTAATTTTTGGCTGTTCGAGTTTAAGATACCTATAGGCATCCAGGCGAAGATATTTTTTTTTTAAGATTTTATTTATTTATTTAATTGACAGAGAGAGAGAGAGTGTGAGAGGGAACACAAGCAGGGGGAATGGGAGAGGGAGAAGCAGGCTTCTGGCCGAGCAGGGAGCCCAATGCGGGGCTCGATCCCAGGACCCTGGGATCATGACCTGAGCCGAAGGCAGTCGCTCGACCAACTGAGCCACCCAGGCGCCCCCAGGCGAAGGTGTTGTATGTGGAGTTAAACCAACATGTCTGGCCTCCAGGGGAGAGGATTAGTCTGAGGACAGGAGCAGGACAGGGGTCAGTGTGGGGCAGATTTTAAATCCTGGTGACTGGGGGAGATCACCTGGAGCACGGGTGCTGATGAGAGGGTGAGGGGCTAGAAGGACTGAGCCCCAGGCCCTCCAACATCCCCAGGCTCGGGAGGACCAGCAGCCAGCAAGGTAGGAGAATAGGAGCATCAGGGATCCAAGGGAGGACTCGATTTCCAGACGGGAGTGGTCGCCAGTGTCAACCCCTGCTGAAAAGGTAAGAAGATGAAGCCTAAGGACGGACCCCTGCACTGGACGAGGCCCTCAGTGCTGGGGGTATGGTGGGCTCGCAGCCTGCTCGCACTGGACACAGGTGAGCACAGAAGAGAAGATGCAGTGAACACAGAGAGGAACAGAGACATGGGTATGGGCACTGGCTGTGGGGGCCGCAAACGAGTCTTTTTACAGAGGGAGAGATCACAGCACGTTTCTGTGCTCACAGGAGAGCTCCATGAGCAAGGGGAAACGGAAGACGTGGAGAGAGAGGAGCTGGAGGAAGTATCTCCTTCCAGAAGTGGGCAGGCCAGCAGGGGTGGGATTCCGTGCACGAGCAGCCAGAGGGCCACTCACTCGTGGGGCCGGAGCCCAGCACAAGGGATCCTGGGCCATCCCGGTGGCCCTCTGTACTCGGGACACTCCTAACACACAGGAGGTCCCCCAGGCTTAACTGTGAGACAGAGCAGTGGAAAGCTACTGGAAGCAAATCTGCACATTTTCAGCTGTCATCGGGCATTATTTCAAACAGGAGGAGAAAACTAAACACTGCAGACAAAATGAGAACCAGGGCGAACTTTGATATGAAGGCATCTGGATGTAACTCTAACACTGCTCCTCGCTGCTGTTTGCGCACCTCAGACTACACCGTATCTGCTTGGAGCCCCTGCATGCGCTGTCCCGATGATCCCTCGGGGGGAAAGGAACAAGCAAGAGCTCCAGCATGATGAACTCCGCTCCTGGGACATGGGGAAGGTGTGACTAATGCAGGCATCTGTAGGAAGCGCTACCCAGGCAAGCCTTGGCAGTAGGTGCCGGGCACCACAAGCAGTTCTCCAGGTTTGCACCCCACAAGGCAGTCGTGTGTGATCTCCATTCCACCTATCTTTATGTGTGAATCAGACACTGAGCCTCAGCGAGAGGGGGGGGCACCAAACTACACTGAGCATCACTACAGGCTGCTCAGGGTTCAAAATTCCCATCCTTAACCTTCGCGGTGATTCTTCATCTCACATGGGTTCTCCGTGGCGGGGCTCGGAATCCCAAAGCTCAGACTCTCTGCACTCAGACTTTTCCTCCCTGGCCCTTCACACCTCCCCCAGACCCACCCCTGTGGCCACGCCCCTGGGCCCCCAACTCCGTCCCAGGCAGGAAAGGCCCCCTTACCGGTGATGGTGCAGGCATCCCGGTACCCTCTGCAGCTGGGAGCATCTTCCACAGCCTCGCTTACATAGTGCTCCTCAGGGATGCCCGGGCTGCAGGCTAGGACTGCATGGTTGCACGCCTCCAAAGGGGGCACAGAGTTGGCCAAAGTGTCGTCGTGCGGAGCTGTGGCGTCCAGCTTGGCAGGTTTCACAGGGAGGTGCCCACTGCCATCGGGGGCCCCGTTGCCGGAGTCTGGGGCAGTCGGGTAGACAGCCCCCGGTAGGTCTGGCACACCAGCAGGCGCTCCTTACAGGGAATCTACGGGACAATCCAGAGAGAAGAGCAGAGTTAGTAGAGTCTCTGGGGGGAAAAAAAAGGACAAAATAAGGGCCCTGAGATGATGTGGGTTCAGATCACAAATTCTGCTAAGTGTTTCCTTCAAGCCAAGGTATTTCCCACCAAATTCTTCGATTTTGATAAAAGAAACTGCAGTAAATTGTGGACATGCTTTAGCACAATGGTTCTCAAAGTGCGACCTGAGAACCCCTGGGGTTCCCTGAGGCCAGTCTGAAGGGCTCACCAGGTCAGATTTTCACTCTCATTCTCTCTCACAGAGCACAGGGGAGTTTTCCGGAGACCACATGATGTGTGGTGACGCCTTGCCCCGAAGGCTTATTAATGGCATGTGTACTTCTGTATCACTGTGGCTTAAACTTTTCTGTTTTGATTTCTAATACAATACATATGAATCAATATAACACCTATGAACAAAAGCTCTTTGGGATCCTAATTTTTAAGGGATCCTGGGACCAACAAAGTTTGAGAATTACTGCTCCAGTATATAGTTCTTTTTTTTTTTTAATAAGTATAACAATAATCAGTATAGTTAATAGTTAATAACCAGTATAGTTCTTTTTTTTTAATAAGAAAACAAAAAGAGGGGAAAGCTAACAGACATTTTACCCAACACCAACACGGCACAGTCAGTCCTGACCGAAAACCACAGCCCTAGGTCTGTGACCTTTTCCTTCCATAAGAGGTTATTTACCACAATACACCAAGAGTTCCAATTAGATATAAATGAATTCAGCCCTCGTTAAAGTGAACACACAAATACAAAGTGGGAAGGAGTTGAGGAGTTGGTAGATCCCTGGTGAAAAGTGAAAGGTAACCAGGGATAAAACCAGATTGTAACATCTAGTCAGTGATTCAATCCTACCCGGTGACCCCTTCAAACTGGTCTCAGGGAACCCCAGGGGTTCTCAGGTCACACTTTGAGAACCGTTGTGCTAAAGCATGTCCGCATATACAAGAGGATAAGCCGCCTGATAAGAAAAAGCCTGGAATTCCCAAACAGAATCCCAAAAACACTGCAGGCCGCAGAGGCTGCCCTCAAATACACAGATTTCTTAAAGAAGACTCAACCGTGGATTATGCAACGTCTGCTTTCAAAGTCCATAAAGTGAGGGAATTGGCCTAAACCCTGATTACATGTACTAAACTGCTACTGTCCTGCCTCTTGGCGCCTTTGCTTCAGTTTGCAGTAGTCATACACTCACTCCAGAAACATACTGTTATAAAACGAATAGTTCAAGGGCGCCTGGGTGGCTCAGTCGGTTAAGAGTCTGCCTTCGGCTCAGGTCATGATCCTGGAGTCCCTGGATCGAGTCCCGCATTGGGCTCCCTGCTCAGCAGGGAGTCTGCTTCTCCCTCTGACCCTCTCCCTGCTTGTGCTCTCTCTCGCTCTCTCTCTCTCTCAAATAAAATCTTAAGAAAAAACAAATAGCTCGAGTATAAGCACTTTTTTTTTTTTGAAGATTTTATTTATTTATTTGACAGAGAGAGACACAGCGAGAGGGAACACAAGCAGGGGGAGTGGGAGAGAGAGAGAAGCAGGCTTCCTGCAGAGCGAGGAGCCCGATGCGGGGCTTGATCCCAGGACCCTGGGATCATGACCTGAGCTGAAGGCAGACGCTTAACTACTGCACCACTCAGACGCCCCCGTCTTAGAGTTTTTCATTGTTGTTGATTAAATATGATTACTATTATTTTTTAAACAGAAAGCCAGACTTTTTTTTTTTTTTTAAGATTTTATTTATTTGACAGAGAGACACAGCGAGAGAGGGAACACAAGCAGGGGGAGTGGGAGAGGGAGAAGCAGGCTTCCCGCAGAGCAGGGAGCCCGATGCGGGGCTCGATCCCAGGACTCTGGGATCACAACCTGGGCCGAAGGCAGCCGCTTAACGACTGAGCCACCCAGGCGCCCCGAGGCCTCTCTTTCTTAAGCAGAATAGAACTACTCCAATTTATTTTCTCATCTCAAACCCCGGTGAAAAGAACTAAGTACATAGGCATGTGCATTCATATGCATGCTGCACTTGAGGTACATCATATCCCGCAATTTGTGAATTTTAGTGCTCACCACGTGACTTTCTTTGGTCATAATATTTTTGTTTTGTTGTGGTTAAAAAAAAAAAACACATAACATAAAATGTACCCTCTTAACCATTTTTAAGTGTAAAGTTCAGTAGTACTGAGTCCATTCCCACTGTTGTGCAACCAATCTCCAGAATGCTTTTCATCTTACAGAACTGAAATTGCACCCACTAAACAACCCCCCCAGCCCCCTCTCCCGCCAGAACCTGGCAACCACCATCTACTTTCTATCCTATAAATTCACTACTCTAAGCGCCTCATGTGAGTGGAACCATAGTATGTCTTTTTGCAACTGACTTATGTCACTTAGCATAATATCCTCAAGGTTTATCCATGTCGGAGCATGTGTCAGAATTTCATTCTTTCTAAAGGCTGAATAATATTCCACTGTATTGAGAAGCCCTTCTTGAAAAGAAAAAACCAATCTCTAGCCCATTCAAGTGAAATGGAAAACAACCTAAACTTCTATCAGTACAAAAGTAGTTACAGGGGCTCCTGGGTGGCCCAGTCATTAAGCATCTGCCTTCGGCTCAGGTCATGATCTCAGGGTCCTGGGATCCAGCCCCACGTCGGGCTCCCTGCTCCGCGGGCAGCCTGCTTCTCCCTCTCCCACTCCCCCTGTTTGTGTTCCCTCTCTCGCTGTCTCTCTCTCTCTCTGTCTCTCTCTCTCTCTCCCTGTGTCAAATAAATAAATAATAAAATTAAAAATTAAAAAAAAAAACCACAGTTACAAATTACAGCTGACCCAAACACTGAAATTCTGGAAGAGGAGATAATCCACCTCAGACACAGGCCGCCGTGCCAGGTACATCTAACATTCTCAAAATAATCACAGATCCGCAGATTCAACAGTAATATTCACTTGCCAGCATTCCCCATCCTATTTCACCGTGAAACCTTTCTCCACATGATACCTAGCTGTGTGGCGTTTACCTAATGGAGGTCACCTTGGGAAAAGCCTTCCTGTGTTTGACTCAACCTCCATGCCTCCATCATCACTTGTCCCGAACACACATCTCCCACACATTGTGAGCATCTTGAAAGCTGGTCCTGGCACCTGTTGGGTACTAAGCAAATATTTACAGAATAAACAGTAACGAGTGAACAACAAGGGATTTGGTCCAAATGATGCTGAGGATCTCCTGAAGCTATGAAGTAGTAGTTCTATGATCCATATATGAACCAAAGGGTCTAAACTCCCAAATTCCAAATGCTAACCTTGAGGACTAACAGAAATGAACAGGAAACCTTCTGAAGCACGCCTGAGGTGTTCTGGGGATGAGGACCATACCCCGTGGGCTCTCCAGGATGGCGCCAATCGAACCTCACCGCATCATTTCCATTACTGACCAATACACACCAAATGTGATTTCGTGTAAGATGACCCACACACAACAATTCAGGAATCAGGAAGCCTCACCTATAAACCCCTCAAAAGTTGGCTTGCAAGTTCCTCACCCCGTTTCTAGCTTGAAGAAAGTCAGAGCCCGTGTCCCCTGGGGAGAACTCAGGGATGGTGGGGGAGGGGCGACGATGCCTCTCTCCTTCCCCAAAGTGTAGCCAGGTGAGGAGTGTTGTGAGAGACACCCTAACATTTCAAAAATCAGGTTTCCCAGAACAGTGGTTTATCAGCGCTTTTACTCATAATGCAGTATTCTGCTTGTAACTCTGGGTCTCTAAGAGCTCAAGGATCAGAAATAAACAGAGCCAGGCACCCAATCAGACTCCAGAGGCAAGCAGCCATTGTAAAGGAGGCCACCCAGCACGGGACCCCAACAACCCCAAAGCATCATTTGGGGGACAAGGGGGAGAGATGAGCTCCTGTATGTCTCAGAGCCTCAGATTCCTCTCTCTGAGGCAATAATACCCACATCTCTCAGACTGTTAAACAGATTATAGACACGGATAAAAGTAAAGTAGCCAGCACCATGCTAAGCACACAGCAAACCCTCCAGTTTTACAAATTCTCAAACTGGCCCCCCCCAAAATTATTTACTGTGTAAGAGAAGTGACCCTTGAATATACCTAAACGTGCACAATTTTGAACACCGGTATTCTGTAAGGCAGTGCATATCTGTAAAGTCTTAACCATGTCAACTTCTTTTTTTATGATTTTATTTTTTTGAGAGAGAGACAGCACATGGGCATGAGTGGGGGGAGGGGCAGAGGGAGAGGGAAAAGCAGACTCCCTGCTGAGCAGGGAGCCCAACACGGAGCTCGATTCCAGGACCCTGGGATCATGACCTGAGCCGAAGACAGATGCTTAACCAACTGAGGCACCCAGGTGCCCCACCAATATCAACTTTTATTAAGAGCTCGTATTTGGAAGCTCTAACTTACACCACTCACCACCACCTCCCTGTCCTTGCTGGGGTCCTGTGACCAGCCCCATTTTACAGTTGAGGCAAGGCATGCTCAGAGAGGTTCAGCAACTTTCCAAAGGTCACAGAGCCAGCAATCCAGGTCTTCATTGCGACAAGTGACAGAAACCCAACGTGAAGACAATTCCCGGCACCCGGTCTCTTGCCTTCCCCTCCGTCTACCGCACGTGAGAATTTGAGAGGCTTCACGGGGTCCAGGAACAAAGCAGCCGCAGCCCTGGGTGCTCTCTGGCTCCGGCAAACCCTGGCACCCCAAGCAAAAGGCCTCTTTCAGCCAGAGGGAACAAACAGGGCTTAGGCAAAGTGAGAGTGCATGGTCCTGACCCGTGAAAGCGCCTCTGTTTCCCTGCCTGAAAATCTGCTTGCGGAGCCTGCGCCAAGGAGGGATTTTTCTCGGCAGAGGAGTGAGAAATTCTGCAACCTGGTCAATTCTTCAGCCAAAGGGGTGCCAAGAAAAGAAGTAGGAGAAAGTACACACGGAGGCGGCTTTGCATTTGAGCTGAGAGAATTCTCTGGCCTACGGCCTGAGGCCCTTGATCCCAGCTCCCCTGCCTCACTCTTCCTCTCAACTTGTGGTCCTCGATCCTGCCCCCTGGTTGTCAGGGGATGTGACGGACCACTCATCTTGCTCCAGTTTGTTGCTGACAAAGTGCATGTGTGCAAGTTCGTCCCCCCTCCACCTCCCAGCATGTGAGTTTTGGAAACCAGAACTAAAACCCAGAGAGCTGTGTGACATTGAGGAGGTGGTGCTGCCCCTCTGGGCCTCAGATGCCTCCTCCGGTTCAGGGAGGACCTTGAGCGAGCATGAACCCAGACAGCCCCTTGCAGCTAAGCCACATGAGGAGCCCCCAAAGCACAGGATATTACGGGAAGTGTTCTGTGTCATCAGCCCCTCCCCCGCACACCCCCACCTTCCCAGTACTATCCGCATGAACCCTCCTCCCTCACCCACATACAGGGGACCCTGGCAGGAAAGCCAAGTGATTCTGTGCAGACACAGCTGCCCTCTGCGAACACAAATCACCTATTTCTCAAAGGCCAAAAAAAGGAGCTTCCATCAGAACTCAGAGGTTGTTGGAGGAAAAAACTAGAACAGGGCTCCAGATTGATGGCCCAACAGGTGACAAGGAGAAGCCGGTGTTGGGTGACTCCCTCAGCCAGGTGCCTGAGCTTTCGAGGCTTCCGTTTTCTGGGCAAAGGCATCCAATAGATTTGGGACTGTGACTTATGTCATAGTTTAGCAATTCTGCACAAACAGGTCCAAGTACAGCAAAAGTCTTCAAAAAGGGACAAACTGTTCATCAGGATTGTATCAGTCCCCCACTGATGCTGTGACAAGCTGCCACAGATACCTATTTATCAACTCACAGTTTTTTATAGGTCAGCAATCTGATATGGGCCTCACTGGGCCCCAGGCAACAGGTTAGCAGGGCTGTGATCCTTCCTGGCGCTCTGGGGAAGAACCTGAATCCAAGCTTATTCAGGTTGTCGGTAGAAATCGGTTTCTTGTGTTTGCAGGAACGAGATCCCGGTTTCCTAGCTGGGCTGTCCACCGGGGGCCAGTCTTTGCTCCTAGCCATCCTGTGTTCCTTGTCACACTTCCCAGGTCCTTGCCTGTGCCCACCACATCTCAGAGCAACAGCATGTTGAATCCTTCTCACACCTGGAACCTACCGCCCTCCCCTTCCTCCACATCTTTATACCCTCCTCTTCCATCTTCCTTCTCTGCTTCTAAGGGCTCGTGTGATGACATTCACGTAATCCAGGGCAGTCTCCCTGTCTTAAAGTCATGTGATCAATAACCTTAATTCCAACTGCAAGCCCCTTTGAGCCAGAACCTAGGTTAGTTCCAGACTGATTAAAGCCAGGGGATGGCAATCTTGAAAGAACGACTTTAGAATTCTGCCTCACACAAGGGCCTTTGGATCTGAAGCCACAGTACACCTCAGGAGCCCCCCATGTCGCCCCCAGCCTGGTGAGAAGGCAAACCAGAGTCAGCCCAGACCCTTTCGGCCCCACAGGAAGATGACTGAGACCCAACACTGGGGATTCCAAGATGTCGCTCATCTATAAAATGCAGGTGCTACCAACAGGTTACCAAGTGGCTGGGAGAAGTAGACACAATGGAAGCAGATGGCCTGCCCGGCCTGGGATGGGAGCCTAAGCATTAGCACCTGCACATACTGCGGAGGCATATTTATGTCTACAACACACTGTTTTTCTCTCAAGAATAAGGTAACTTGCAGGCTGTGGACTCAGGGCACCCACTCCCGGGCCCGGACATTCCCTGGAGGCTGACTCGCTCACAAAGGAGCCTGACTAAGGTACAACGAGCACTAGGTTCACCCCACTCTCGGGCCAGCCATACTAGAGCTGCTTCTCTGAGCAAACTGCTGTGCGCTTCTAGGTGGTGAGACCTGCGTGTGCTATTTCAGAACGCAGACGGCCTCAGCACTCCTGTAATTGTAAAAGGAGCCACAGGCCCGGCACTCGACTTAGTAATTTACATGCATGACCTCGTTCGTGGCTCACAACCCATAAAAGTAGCATCAGTAGCTGCTGTTTTCAGGAGAGGAACTGGCTCAGAGAGATAAATAGCTTGCCCAGGGTTTGAACCTAGACCTGAATGGCCCCAAAGACGCTGCCCTATTACAGTTGTGAGTAATCCTGTGCAACTATGTCGTTCAGTCGAGTGGAGAATCATATCCCACGTGATCTCTCACCGCTGACCCTTCTCCTACAGCTGTCCACTGTCTCTCAAGTCAACCCTCCTGGGGCGCCTGGCTGGCAGAGTGGCTTAAGCATCTGACTCTTGGTTTCGGCTCAGGTTGTGATCTCAGGGTCGTGAGATTGAGTCCCACGTCGGGGTCCACACTCACACGGAGTCTGCTTAGACTCTCTCTCCCTCTCCTTCTGTCCCTGCCCCCACGCTCACGTGCGCTCTCTCTAAAACAAATAAAGAAATCTTTAAAGACAAACAAACAAACCCTCTTGCCGTAATAGGGGCAAAGGAAGCCAAAGTGAAGACCCCACTGAAACCATTCAAGTACACATAAGAAATATGCGTCCCCCCCCAGCCAGGCCAAGGTGGGGTATGATCTCCAGGGCCATGCTGGACAGGCAGGCAGGCTGCCGAGCGGCAACCACACAGGTCCGGTCCTCCCTTACTTGTCCGTCTTATCGCTCCCTCCCTACCTCATTTGACCTTTCCGCCACTCCCACCAGCCCCAGCCAGCTTCTTAAATAACTGGACAAGCAGTGAAGTAGTGGAAAATATCATGCACAGTTGGAACAGCTGGAGGATGAGGAGGGGATAAGTTGCCGCTTTGCGGCAATGGTGTCTGTCACGTGGGAGAAATTCTGAACGAGGCCGCCAAGAAGCAGCCACTGGCCCCGCAGGACGATACGGCTCACTGCAGGCTTTGACACGCCTGAAGCCGTCTATCCTGTAAAACCGAACCCAAGCTGGAGCCTGGTGGAGCCCTTCTCATTCAGGGAGGCAGCGGTGGAGCCTGGTTAAGTGCCTGGCTCCAAGTTTCATCTCGGCTAACAGAAGCGGGACTGGCAAGCATTTCTTTTTTCTTTAAAGATTTTTTTTAGGGCGCCTGGGTGGCTCAGTTGGTTGAGCGACTGCCTTCGGCTCAGGTCATGATCCTGGAGTCCTGGGATCGAGTCCCGCATCGGGCTCCCTGCTCGGCGGGGAGTCTGCTTCTCCCTCTCCCACTCCCCGTTTGTGTTCCCTCTCTCGCTGTGTCTTTCTCTGTCAAATAAATAAATAAAATCTAAAAAAAAAGATTTTTTTTTAATTAATTAATTTATTAATTTATTTATTTGACAGAGCGAGAGAGGGAACACAAGCAGGGGGAGTGGGAGAGGGAGAAGCAGGCTTCCCTTGGAGCAGGGAGCCCGAGATTCGGGGTTCGATCCCAGGACCCCGGGATCATGACCTGAGCCAAAGGCAGATGCTTAACGACTGAGCCACTCTGGTGCCCCTGGGAAGCATTTCTTATTAACACAAAAACTTCAACAACCAGTATGCCACACAACAAAGGGAGGGGAGCATCCTGGAAGAGGTCAAGCGTGACAACCTGCAGAATGAGGAAGAGTATTTGGAGAAGGCAGTGTCGGCCACCACAGCCACGAAGTCAGGGCCACACCTGGGCACCCCAAGGCACAGGAAAGGAGATGCCATATGGTCTCAAGGACGACTGTCAGGACCTCTTGCAGACTCCTCCGAGAAGCATGGAAAGGGGCCCTGGAAAGGGAGAGGCCAGGACTGGGGACAGCTAGGGACTGCAGGCCGGGTGCTGTCACAGTCTCCACTAGGCTGGCTGAAGGCATGGAAGAGGGATGGCGCTCCAGTGCCTGTCATGCGTATCTTCCTCCCCGACACCAACTTTCCCACGCTCTCGTGCTCACACACACAAACACACGCACGCACGCACACAGGAAATAAAGGCCATTTTCGAGGCTGTACCGTTCTCTGGTTCCAAAGAAAGTGAATCCCCAAAATGGTTTTGAAAGAAAATCAAGAGTCAAAGAAAATGCTTATAACTCCAGGCAAGTGGAAAAAAAACTATGGTGTCTGGTCCTATAACTCCCTTGTCTTTTCTAAACCTTGCCTAGGACAGAAGCAAAGCTGCCCACACATGGCACTGCCCCCCTCCCAAGTCCATGCTATGAAGACAGGCCCATTTCATCAATCAGGTCTCATGAATGAAAAGTGCTGTCCCATGTGAGCAGATCTCCAAGTTTCCGAAAATAATCCTGCCACACTGGAGAAAACAGAAATGCCCAGCCTTGCCGCCTCCCAGCCCTGTCTCCCAGAAGAAGGTAGGCAAGAGAATCAAAGGCCGTGTGCGGACAGCCTTACGTAACAGTCCCAGCTCTCCCTAGCTGGCGGCAGCAGATTTATACCACGCCAGAAATAGCTCCCTCTCCTGCAAAACGGGACCAGCCTGGGAGGCTGAGCAGGAGAGGCTCGCCTACAGCCTGCCTCTCTCCCCTTCCGTCCGCAAAGGACCCTGTCTGCGCCTTCCAGAACAAAGCGAGTTCCGAGAGACCAGCTGCCAGGGCCCTGCACAGAGATGTGGCACCTGAGACCCCCCCCACCCCGAAACGCTGGAGAAGACATTCAAAATGTAGCTGTGGGTCCCTCAGAGACGATGCTCCCAGGCCCGGGGAGGAATGGTAACTCTAAGCATGTTGCTCTGCAGAGGAGCTTCCCCAGCGCCACAGGGTTGCTCTGCGCTCCCAGACCGATTCAGGACAAAGAGCAGCCTTTGGACACTTTATCCTGCCAGCCCTGGGGTGCGAGGCCAGCCCGACAGGTGGCAGGCAGGACCGAGGCGGCCGTATGTGCCCTGCCCCACCTCGAACCCCAATCAGAAAATCCAAAATTGCAGCAGAGATCCCTTCACATTCCCAGGATGCCCAGGAGGAGTTCTGGAGGCTGGCCAAAGCTGGGGAGGGTGGCAAGGGTGGTAATCTCATCCAGAATCAGGGTGGGATGGCTTGCTGGCAATCTCTGCGATTCCAGGCTGGAGGACTGCTGCTTTGAAGAGGAAACAGTCCCTGAGAAGAGCCAGATGTCCTCATTAGGAAGCCCTGCAGCCCAAATGCATGTGTCATCACTTTGAAGGGGCACGGGGTCTCGGGGGAGCAAAAAATGGGGAAGGGAAGCGAGCGGAGATCCTTGGGGAAAGGCAAGCACATGAGGCCTCACCTGCCCTCTCGACGTATAGGCCTGAATTAGTAAGAAGCCTTGCCCGGCCAAGAACAGCTGTTGCCAAGCTATCGTGCTCCAGGATAAAGTTAATACAATAACCAGAGTGGGAAGGAGGCCCGGGAGTGTGGGACAGGGGTGGGAGACCAGGAGAGAAGGGAACAGTTCTCTGTGCATGACCCCTCCTTAGGTCCTGGCTTTTATGGCACTCACTCCCTGGGAGGAATCTGGCTTTTAACAATTCCAACAAGGAAAAGAGTATTAATGGCTCCTGATTACTGCACAGTGACCATGTGCCTGGTTAGGGCTGGGTGCGTTACCCTCAGGCGTGCCGACGTAAAACTCGATGGCAGCCTGTGGGGCCTGCATCGTGGCCCTCTCATGTTACTGATGGAGAAACGGGGGCTGGAGACAACTTGCCCACAATCCGAGGACCTGGAAGTGGGGTGGTATTGAACCCAAGCCTGTTTGCATAGCACATAGAAATGTGTTGTACACAGCAAATGCCAATAAATGTAGAAGGTGAATGTCAGCTTTGTTCATGGTATTCTTCTCTTACCACTCATGGAGATCAGAAATTTTTCAGGACGGTTAGGACATAAAAAGAGCAATCCCCTTCATGATAAAGAAATTAATAGTATAAGATAATGTCAGTTTCGAGACAAATGCATTCAAAGAAATCGTGAAGATCATTTTACACTGAAAAATGTTAACGTCCCCAATGAAAATGCTTAGTTATCGATCATTAATAAAAGAAATTCAGTATTAGTTTTTAGGAGAAAATCACACACACACACACACAAAAATCAAATAAATAGCAATTAAAACATGAGACAGAGACGCCTGGGTGGCTGTCGGTTAAGTGCCTGCCTTCAGCTCAGGTCATGATCCCAGGGTCCTGAGATCAAGCCCCACATCGGGCTCCCTGCTCAGCGGGGAGCCTGCTTCTCCCTCTCCCTCTGCCTGCCGCTCCCCCTGCTTGTGCTCTCTCTCTCTGTGTCAAATGAATAATAAATAATCTTTAAAAAAATAAAATTAAAAAAAAACAAAACATGAGATACTATCTTGTTATCTATCAAATAGACACGCTTTTTTTTCCCCCTGGGCAGAGCCTACATTGCTGACAAGGGTGCAGATAATGAGCCTGCTTCATGTTCAGGGGCATGCATCAAAAGCAATTCCACTTCTACAAGTATTTCCTAGGGAAAAAGTCATAACTGTGGACAGAGAACTTTCCTGTTTTCAGCACTGCCCAACAGAGAACAGCCAGAAAATGAAAATGTCTAATAATATGGATTTCAATTCAATAAAGCATGGCCCATCCATATAACACATCTGTACACTTCTGACCGTAACACCATTTCTTTTCTTTTCTTTTTTTTTAAAGATTTTATTTATTTATTTGACAGAGAGATAGAGAGCACAAGTAGGCAGAGGGAGAAGCAGGCTTCCCGCTGAGCAGGGAGCCCGATGCGGGGCTCGATCCCAGGACTCTGGGATCACGACCTGAGCTGAAGGCAGATGCTTAACTGACTGAGCCACCCAGGCGCCCCCGTAACACCATTTCTAATGTCAGTGCAAAGAAACGTATGGTGGTCAAGCCAAGATGCTCAGGACAGATTTAACGGGAAAACAGCAGACCACAAAGGCAGGTGCAGAATATGGGGTATCTGTTTTAATAAAAACGAGACACATACAAATATAATAAAAGGATATGTCCTCTTCATGGGCATCCCAACCTCGTGCCCTATCCCCACCCACAAACTACACCCAAGAGTCCTCTGCTACCCGTTCCTTATTAGGTCCCTGGCTGTCCTCCCCCACAACAGTCCAGCCCTCACCTCTCGATGGCTGGGTGAGCTCTAGCACCACTGCACCCTCCTAGATGCCCACAACTTTTGAACAGTCTGAGTGTGAGCACATTTCCTCACCACAGGAACAAATGCATTTCCTAAAGCACTTCCAGGACAAGCTCAACCCCTTTGAAACAGTCACCATTAGTCATTGGGGGTGGGGCAAGTTAAAGTTAGTTAGCCTCTACGGGCCTCAGTGCTCTCCTCTATAAAACGGGACGTAGGGCGCCTGGGTGGCTCAGTTGGTTGAGCAACTGCCTTCGGCTCAGGTCATGATCCTGGAGTCCCGGGATCAAGTCCCGCATCGGGCTCCCTGCTCGGCAGGGAGCCTGCTTCTCCCTCTGACCCTCCCCCCTCTCATGCTCTCTCTATCTCATTCTCTCTCTCAAATAAATAAATAAAATCTTAAAAAAAAAAAAAAAAAAAAACGGGCTGTAGTAACAGTACCTAAGCGTGCACGGCTGTCTTAAGGATTAAATGAGATAATATGTTAAAGGCAAATGCACTCTAAGCACACAGAGTAAATGCTTAGAGCAGCTCCCCTGACGGGAGTTAACTTGCTTAGAAAATGGGAACCCTGTTTCAACAAGCATTTTCCTACAACCAAGCTATATATAAAGTTCAAATACACATGGCTTATATTCTATGCTTCATATCATATGGACAGAAGCTGACTAAAATAAAGACTCACTTCTGCCTCTTTTGTTCATTGCTGTGTGATGGAATATAGTGCCTCAGTGCCTGGGACATAGTAAAAGCTCCATGAATGCAGAAAGAATTCCATGACTCGCCTAACTGACTATAACCCCAACCCAATCTTCTGACTTATTACAACTACATGACAGGCTAATCACAATTGTGGTGACTCTCAAGTACAATGGATTTCCACTGAGTCATCCGTCATACTAGGAAGTGAGAAGGAAATGTTTGAGGGGCTTCCTGAACGACAGAACCAAGGTCAGCTTCCCAAATTGACCCACAAAACCTGAAAGCTGGAAAGAGAAGAAATATTCTCATCTAAGCATCAGAGGACAGGAAATTTTTATTTTCAACTGTATTTCTGAATAAAGCTTCATTCCCATTTCCATATCAGCTTCTCAATGTGCACCAAACTATAGTGAAATCATAGCCTTGTGTTTTTGAAAACAGATTCCGTAGCTATGGTAACAGAAGTTGTCACTATTCTGACTTCACCATAGGCTCAACTGAGAAGAAACAGCTCTCAGTTCGGACACAGCTAATCAGCTCCGGAGGTTGTTCTTTTCAATAAAATGTGCTTAACCATAATTAATAAAGCCCTTAAAATCTGAACTCTCTAGACAAATTGTACCCACAAAAGTTCCTTCAGCTAACAATTCATACTTTGGTACATACACACAAAAAAATCTCCTATTCCTGATTTTATTAGTTCGAAATAATCCCCCAAGAGGCAAGTGATTGGTCCACATTAAAAATGAGATTCTGGGCTTGAATCATCATGCCAACAAAGAAGAAATTTTCTACAAATCATTAACATAGGCATCTGCACACAAGTGGGAAACCATGGCTCAATTTTATCATCCACTTTTGGTAAGTAATCCAAAGCAGACTTCAGGATTACTCAAGAAGTAGCACAAATAATTAGGAATGCATGGTATTGAGAGTAGAAGCCAAAAGTTTCTGTATGAGGATACCGCGGGGGGGGGGGGGGGGAGGGGAGAATATCGCAGAAAGCAGAGAGGTCAGAGACCACAGCTACTGAGGGGCTAAAGAAGCATATTTTCCCCCCAGAAAAAAGCACTTGGGGGAGCTTGGATGACTCAGTAGGTTAAGCATCTGACTCTTGATTTCAGCTCAGTTCTTGATCTCAGGGTCATGAGTTCAAGCCCTGTGTTGGGACTCCATGCTAGACATGGATCCTACTTAAACACACACACACACACACACACACACGGCACCAAGTTGCACCAAGTTAGTCTTGTTAGTCTTTCTCTCCGAAATTAACAGGGTTGCTACTAGGGAAGGAGTCAAACAGTTGGCTTGCAGTCAACATGTAGTTTCATGGGATGGTAAAATCTCCTTACGGTAAACGGCCATGATAACCACAAAACATAAAGGCAATAGCAAGATAGGAAACAGAAGGAGGAAACACACTGGCTAGGACCTGGATGCGTGGGAGGCAGGGAGGACTGAGTCATCTCTAAGCAAACAAGTGTTGACACCTCACTGGCTCCCACCAGTCACTGCCCCCGAGGGTGCCAAGAGTGGAGGTCCCACAGAGGCCCTAATTCTGCACTGTCCATGACCTCACTTGGGGGGATCAATGCCCACACGCAGCTTTCCCAAGCTGGGCTATCCCTTTCCCTCTTCATCAACTTTCCAGGACAAACAAGTGGCATCTCTCCATGGCCTTGGTGAGTCTAACGCACACCAGAGCGTCCTCTTCACAACTCAACTTTAACAGCAGACCCAAGGAAGACCGCTTGCTCACAACTTCAAAACCACACCACCCGCGTGGTCCCGGGAGAAATGATGGGGTCACATTTTCACAACTCTATTATGTTTGGCTTACCCCATGTTGTTAATTTTTGAACTAACTGCCAAGTGTTAAAAGTCAAAAGTTTTCACATAAAAAATATCTGGATTTCTCAACCTCCTGAGAAATTTGGAGATCTGGCAACATCAGGCTCACAGTCCTGAGAGGCAGCACTTGGTCAGGAGCTAGAGAGCAGGTACCCTCCATTTGCCACAGTCCCCACCACTCCCTGCTATCTGATGCCCAGCTGGTCCACCCCTTGATGTTTCTCTGCCTGGCCTCCACTAGCATGTTCTGTACTAACAAAGGCCACACTCTGGAATAGCTTTGCCTTTAATACAGAATGATTCCAATCTTGGCAGGTCCCCTTTTTTCTATCATTTTGCAAAATTCCAACGTCTGGAAAAGGGACTGTTTTTAGATAAATTCCTGATTACCTTCTTGTTTATACTTATAATAGAGAACATATAACCCAACATAAAAGTTTTTAAAGAAATCTACACTTCCCATAATGAAAATCTTCTCCATCAAACACTACTATTCGATTTACAATCAGAATTTCACAGGGGAATTCTATTAGACCTTCAAAGACCAGACATTCCCAAGTACATTTAAATTGTTCCAGGACACATTAAAAAGAAAGAAAAAAATGAGAAAACACACACACACATCATGGGATCTATTCCAGGAACTGTTCAACATTTAAAAATCCATTCATATAGTCCACCATACTACTAAGTCTAAGGAGAAAAATGATTATCTCTACAAATGCTAAAAAATTTCAATATAGCTCAACAACCTACATCTAGTAAAAACAGTCCATAAAATAGGAATTGATGAATACCGCCTTGACAACACACACACACACACGTCAACAGCACCATTCTCAGCGAGGTTAGGAGAAGGTGAGGACACCATCTCCACTACCACGTAACAACGTGTTGGGGGTGTTAGCTAACACAATTAGACAAATGAACAATCAGCAGTGTAAGAATGGGAAAAGAAGAAGTAAAATGTTCTCTTTGTAGATGATATGATGATAGATCTAGAAAAACCAAGAGAATAACAAAACTAACTCAATAAAGGAAGTTGGTAAAGTAACAGGGTATGTTAGCACAAACATCAACAGCCTTCACATCCATGAACAATAACCAGCTATTAGATAGGACAGCAGATGAAATCCCACATATGACGGCAAAATAAACCACTCCGAAATAAACTGAACAATATTATGTACAACGTAGGAGAATATTTTTAAAAATCATACAGAGTTATTCATCATGACACAAATTATAAGAGGGAAACATCAGAAGCAGCATAAATGTTTATATAAAGTAGTTTGTTCGACCAAACAATGGAATCCCACACAGCGGTAAAGAAAAAAAATATCTATGAGGTAAGATCTTCATAAACGGATTATGGAATAATCTCTGGAATATACTGTGAAGTGCAAGGAAAAAAAGGTATAAAAGGTTACTACTTTTTGTACAAGAAAGAAGGGGAAATAAAATATTCACATACAAGTAGCTGTGTTTTTTTTAACATTTTATTTATTTATTTATTTATTTATTTATTTATTTGAGAGAGCGAGAGCATAAGCATGAGGAAGGGACAGAGGGAGAGGGAGAAGTAGGCTCCCTGCCGAACCGGGAGCTCGACACAGGGCTCAATCTCAGGACCCTGAGATCATGACCTGAACCGAAGGCAGACGCTTAACCGACTGAGCCACCCAGGCGCCCCATCACTGCTTATTTTTATAAAAAGAAACATGGGAGGAACAAACAACGGGAAACTGGTTACCTTTCCAGGTGGGTAGGAACAGGGTGAAAATAACATGCACTGTCTCTGGATGCACCCTTTCCTACATTTTGGACCCTGGGTCAGGTTAATGGTTTACATAATCAAAAAATTAAGTCAGTGAGGATGGGAGACTGAAATTGCATGTCAACAAAAGGAAGAGATCATAGTCACAGAGCAAATGAGTAACATTAGCACTAGAAGAAGAAATCATCAAAGTCACTCTTGCACATAATACTCTGCACACACTCAACGAGATACATTCTAAGGACAAAAAGAACTGCACAGAGACGCCTGAGTGGTTCAGTTGGTTAAGCGTCTGCCTTCAGCTCAGGTCATGATCCCAGAGTCCTGGGATCGAGTCCCGCATCAGGCTCCCTGCTCAGCGGGGAGTCTGCTTCTCCCCTCTGCCTGCCACTCCCCCCTGCTTGTGCACGCTCTCTCTCTGACGAATAAATAAAATCTTTAAAAAAAGAACTGCACAAAGCCAATCTTACTTAGTAGGTGTGTTGATGGTACTGGTATGGGTGTAGCCAATTTTAAAATTATTTGGGGTGCAATATGTAAATACGTTGTTGTTGCATAATAAGCAGCTATTGTTAATAACAAGGCGGAAAGGGGTTGTTTAATAACAAGGCAGAAGGGGGTTGTTTATTTAGTCGGAAGGGCAGGGAAAGCAGAAGCAAAAAAACCCTAAAAAGGTTCCATGTGGGTGGAACTCAAGATGCAAGGGATGAAGCTGGAGAGGCAGGGGCAGGTGCAGGCCGCATCATCACACAGTTCCAGGGGGGCACTAGTCACTGTAATCTATGAAACTGTACACTAAGGTGATCCTGGCCTTCTTGCCCCATGCTAAAAAGAGCTTGGCCTTTATCCAGTAGGCAAATAATCTACCATGGAAGAAATTCTCTGGGCTTCCAAGTTCATCCTGAGATGCCCAGTGAGTTAAGATGACACCATGGGCTTTGATAGGAGAGAGCTTCATGGCCGGGAGGGGGGGCACTCAGGAAGCTGAGGACCAACAAGTGCCCTAGATTTAGATCTGCAGAAAGGCATGTATTTTATTTTTTTTAAATTTTTTATTGTTATGTTAATCACCATACATTACATCATTAGTTTTTGATGTAGTGTTCCATGATTCATTGTTTGTGCATAACACCCGAAAGGCATGTATTTTATTTTTTTTTATTTTTTTAATTTATTTTATTTTTTTTTAAAGATTTTATTTATTTATTTGAGAGAGAGAGAATGAAAGACAGAAAGCATGAAAGGGAGGAGGGTCAGAGGGAGAAGCCGACTCCCTGCTGAGCAAGGAGCCCGATGTGGGACTCGATCCCGGGACTCCAGGATCGTGACCTGAGCCGAAGGCAGTCGCTCAACCAACTGAGCCACCCAGGCGCCCCGAAAGGCATGTATTTTAAAAACGAATTCCAGCCCTTCCACAATTCCTCTGATTAGAATCAAACAAAACCGAACTGAACAGCCCTACACCACGTGACTGCTGGAAAAAAAAAATAAAAGCAAAAACACAGCTACTTAACCCACTGGAAATAAACCCTTATTATTCCAAGGTAAAAGCAACTCACAAATCATTTTCAGAAAAGCTTTCATTTCCGGGAAGTCTAACACAAATATTTTAACTTCAGTATTTTAGGAACCATTCTGTCAGCTCCTTAAAATGTTCATTATTCACTTGCTTTTCCATGAAAAGCTCATAATTAAGCAACATTCATTCTATTCTTATTAGTCTAGAATCACATGATAGCTTCCCAAATTCCAGCTGATAATCTTTTAGAGTTCTTCAGAATTACATCTGGGTAACTCAGATGGCAAGTTCAAAAGTTTGTTTCACACGTCAAAGTCCTCGGGCACTGACACAGGGCTGTCTAAGAATTCACATCTTTGTGATGTGTCACCACCACCCGATCTAGAAGGCACCTGTGGCCTCTCCCCTAGGTCTTATCTCACCTGGGTCTCAGAGCAGCATCTCTCTTGCTGTACTAAAAACCACCACAAAACGCGCTTGCTAAAAACAGCGATGAACTCTCTCTCCCAATTCTGTGGGTAGCAGAGGTTCACTGGGTGGTCCTTCTGCTGTTCTCACTTGGATCTCTCATGATGCTGTGTCAGATGGTAACAAGGCCTAGAGCATTTAAAAATGGGTGCACTCATGTCTAGCACCTTGGCAGGCATGGCAGGAAGGCTGGGACCTCTCTCTCATGTGGCAACATGCTATTTCCATGGGGCTGCTTGGGCTTCTCATATGGTGGCCGGACCCTAGTAGGTGGTATTCAAGGTATGAGGCAGAAACTACAGATCTCTCTAGAGTTAAGTCTTGAAAGTTACACAGTATCACTTCTGCCACAGTCTACTGGTAAAAAAAATAAGTCACAAGCCCAGCCCACATTCCAGGGGAAGGAGAGAGACTCTACCTCTCCACAGGAGCATGGCAACGATCTGTGGCCTACCACATGGCCAACAGTATCAGGCCGAGACAGTAAGACAGCTGCCTTGCCCCTGCCTGCCTTGTCTTTGTTCACAGCAGGACTCAGCCACAAAGGCCTTCCTGGAAGAAACAGTCTGATAGCACAAAGAACTTGAATGCTTCTTCAGCAACGGACTATCACAAGGGTTGGCAAACTTTTTCTGTAAAGGGCAAGATAGAAATTTTCCAGGTTTTGAAGCAATATGGTCTCTGTCACTATTCAACTCTGCCTTTGTAGCAGGAACTCAGCCATTGACAACATGTAAATGAATGGGGTAGCTGTGTTCCAGTAAAACTTTATTTACAACAACAGGCGGTGGGAGGGAGTATTTTGCAGACCTCTGGTCTAGGACAAGGCGCACCGAATTTGGGAATGGAAAACCAGGCCTGGAATTCTGACTTCACTATTCACTACCCACGTGACCTTGGTTTAAGTTTCCGGTTTATTTTCTACATCTACAACACAGGGATAATATCATCCATCTCCCACGGTGGCTGGGGGGAAGGATACACAGCAACCCCCTCAGTAAAACAAGCATGCCTTAGTTCCAGCCTACAGGGCCTGAAAAACAGCTCCTTGGGAGGGGGTCATGAGGAAACCCAGCTGGGCAGGAGAGAAGGGACTGTTTTTCAATGAAATGGAACCTTCACTGTGAAAATTATATTTCGCACCAGACTGAACACTCTTTGTTAAAGACCTGGCACTGTTTCGCTCTTTTTCAATAGCAAAATACCTTATTTTAAGGCATACAGACAGTATTGAGACATCCAGTATGTCACAAACAAGGAGCATACATGGTCAATGAGAAGGAAAAAAAAAAAAATACCAAAATGAGCAAAAGAAGTATTTTACTCAAAACAAAGTTGGTTCAGAAGCACAGCAATATAATCATACTGTATTTAAGCTGGTTTTATAACTTCTGAGAGGTTAAGCAGAAAACAGTCTCTGAGACAAGTCTATGTATATTAAAATATATATATATTAAATGTATATATGTATATCTAATGCTAAAAGCATAACTGGCATTTTTTAAACATGTGAGCACAAGCTTTATGTTCCTGAAGTTGGCCCTGGTGGAAAAAAATGTATTCAAAAATTTTTTTAAAAATCTATCCACAGCCAAAAGGAATTAAAAGCACTGAAGAACTCTGTTTGCATCTCCACTAATAGGGTAGCCCTTTATCATACCAATAGTCCTCTGTGAGAATAAGAGATTTTCCCATAAGTAACTGGCAGCATTCTACTCCCGGGTTTGGAAAATTCCATTGCATCACTGTCAACATCTTGTCCACTACCGGATTTTCCTGCTGCACACACCTGAGCAGGATCCTGGCCACCACACATTTTGCAATGTCATGTTCCTTTCTCCCACAGCTGGGCAGCCATGGTCAGAAGCAGCTGTCCCAGGGCCTCCGAGAGAGACTGCTGCATTCCAGAGTGATGGCATCAGGAACATCCTAGAAGGGCGTGGGCTCCCTCCTAAGGCCCAGAGTGAGAGCCAGTGGCTGTCACCATTTGGACTGAATGTCCATTTCCAAAGCAACCTGTACCACTTCCAGAACAAAATCCTACTGGACAAAGTTAAAATCCAGACAAACGGATTGGTGAATAGCTCTGCTGCTCCTGATTCAGAAACTAATAAATTGGTACATTGGTACATTTTGCTGGTCTTCAGATTCAGAAATTTAATGGGAAAGAAGTGGGATGACTTAGCATTGACAGAAGCAAAAGTGAACATTTCCAAATTCTCTTGTATTTGTGCTTGAGCAGAATGGAATTCTCACACAATCGCTGGGACGTCTATATTAAGTATCCGAGGCCAATCTCCTAAATAAAGTTCAAGTTGCACTGAGTTCACATGATCCTCGGCGCTCTCCACACAGCTGACTGTTCCCCCGTATCTCCCGCTTTGGAGCCCTGAGCTTCCAAGTAGCTCCCTGACTGCTTTTGCCACAGCCAGAGTCCATTCTGTACCCAAGAGGTGGGAGGGTGATGAGCTACCAGAGGCCCGAACGGTAACAGAGCTGCCTCCCTCCTGCGCGTGTGTGTGTATATGTGTGCGTTCGCACGTGTGTGTGCATATGTGCACACACGGCTGAAGGTAAAAGGTCATGGAGGATGCTAACATCAGGGGAAGCTGGGTCAAGGGTGTATGGGAACTCTCTGTACTCTCTCTGCAACTCTTCTGCAAATCTAAAATTACACCATTATAAAGAGTTTTTCAAAAACTAAAATAAACTTCAGGTCAACTTGAAGGCCTGAGGGGTGCTTCTAGTCTTCACAGGGTCCTTTTGCATCAGCCATTAAAGCCCTCAGAAGGTCCAGTTTGTTTAGCCCTGAAATGAAGCTCATGAGATTCCCAAGGGATTGCAAACCATGCCTGACAAAAACGTTATGAATGTTCAACGTTAAGAGTTAGGCTTTTCCCCCGTGACAGGCTGCAGCTACAAGCCAGCCAGACCGTTAAGTGAAGCCAGGCCTGGAGAAGAGGCAGCCATTTGCTGTTTATGCTACTATACCACCCCGCATTTCAGTGCTACCCCATCTCCACCCTCCCAAATGCAAAAGGACGACAAACACTAAGGGACGGTCCTTTGATAGCCCTTCAACATTTTAAGGGCACTGAAAATATTTTTATTTAGTTTTCACAGAGTTGCCTACTCCATATTTAAATGAATACTTCAAAAGAAGTCATATAACACTAGCGTCCTCTATTCCTCGAAACTCTGGGTCTTTGTATTTGTTCCCTCTACTCGGAACCTCCTCCCCCAAGCATCCTCATGGCCTTCTGTCCCACCTTTTGACAGATCCTATGGACACATCAACCTCTCAGAGAGCCCTTTCCTGACCACCTGGTTTAAAACTGCACACCTTTCCCAACACACAGTATCTTCTTCCCTTTTTACTTTTCTTCTTAGAAGTCATTCCTTCTAGGGGCACCTTGGTGGCTCAGTCAGTTAAGTGTCTGCCTTCAGCTCAGGTCATGATCCTGGAGCCCTGGGATCAAGCCCCATGTGGGGCTCCCTGCTCAGCAGGGGCTCTGCTTCTCCCTCACCCTCTGCCCCTCCCCACCCCTGCTCATATGCTCTCTCTCTAATAAATAAAATCTTAAAAAAAAAGAAAAAAAGAAAAAGTCATTCCTTCTAATGTACTATAATTTACTCACTTGTTAAAGGTCCATATTCCCCAAATGGAAACTATACTCCAAATGAGCAGAGTTTCTGTATGTTCTGTGCACTGCCAACACAATTTCTTAGAAACCTTCTATCGAGAGAGAGTCTATGTTCATGGATAGGAAGACTCAATATTGTCCAGATGTCAGTTCTTTCCAACTTGATCTATAGATTCAATGTAATCCCAATCAAAATCCCAGCAAGTTATTTTGTGGAAATTGACAAACTGATTCTAAAGTTTATATGAAGAAGCAAAAAACCTAGAATAGCCAACACAATACTGACGGAAAAAAAAAAAAAAAAAACAAAGCTGGAGGACAGATGTTACCCGACTTTAAGACCTACTATAAATCTACAGTAATCAACACAATGTGGTACTGGTGAAAAAATAGGCAAATAGATCAATAAAACAGAATAAAGAGCCCAGAAATAGATCCCCATAAATACAGTCAACTGATCTCAAAGGAGCAAAGATGGTCTCTTCAACAAATGGTGCTAGAACAACTGGATATCCACATGCAAAAAAATGAATCTAAACACAGACCTTACATCCTTCACAAAAATTAACTCAAAACTAGGGCGCCTGGGTGGCTCAGTTGGTTAAGCGACTGCCTTCGGCTCAGGTCACGATCCTGGAGTCCCGGGATCAAGTCCCGCATCGGGCTCCCTGCTCGGCGAGGAGCCTGCTTCTCCCTCTAACCCTCCCCCATCTCATGTACTCTCTCTCTCTCTCTCTCATTCTCGCTCTCTCAAATAAATAAATCTTAAAAAAAAAAATTAAAAAAAAATTAACTCAAAACTAACCATTGTAAAATGCAAAACTATAAAACTCCAAAAAGAAAACGTGGGAGAACACCTAGATGGTATCAGGTGTGGCTATCACTTTTTAGATACAAGAGAAAAGGCATAATCCATTATAGAAATAATTGATAAGCTGGACCTCCATTAAAATCAAAAACTTGTGCTCTGCAGAAGACAGTATCAAGAGAACAAGACGACAAACCACTCAGAGTAAATATCTGCAAAAGACACTTCTGATAAAAAGGACTGTTAGCCAAAAACAAAGAACTCTTAAAACTCAACAATAAGGAAACAAAACCCAAATGAAAAATGGGCCAGTGACCTTAACAGATACCTTACCTAAGAAGATACACAGTTGCAATTAAGCATATGAAAATATGCTCAAAATCACGTCATCAGGGAGAGGCAAATTAAAACAACTATGAAATACCACTACACACCTATTAGAACGACAACACCAAATGCTGACAAGGATATGGAGCAAGAGGAACTTTCATTCATTGTGGGGAATACAAAATGGCATAGCCACTTTGGAAGATAGGTGGCTTCTTACAAAACTAAATATACTCTCACCACATGATCCAGCAATCAAGCTCCAAAGGAGTCCAAAACTCGTGTCCATAAAAAACCTGCACACAGATATTCATATCAGCTTTATACATAACTGCCCAAACTTGGAAGCAACCAAGATGCTCTTTAGTAGGTGAATGGATAAACTATAGTACAACCACACAATTGAGTATTATTAAACACTAAGAAGGAATTAGTTATGAAGCACGGAAAGAGATAGAGAAAGCTTAAATGCATATTACTAAGTGAAAGAAGCCAATCTGAAGAGCTACAAGCTATATGATTCCAACTATATGACATTCTGGAACAGGCAAAACTATGGAGACAGTAAAAAGATCAGTGGTTGCCAGGGGTGGGAGGTGGGGAGTAGGGATGAACAGGCAGAACACAAAGAGTTTTTGGAGCAATGAAATATTCTATATGATATTATAATGATGGATACATGTCGTTATACATTTGTCCAAGCCCACAGAATGTACAACACCAAGAATGACGTTAAGGTAAACTATGGACTTTGGGTGATTACGATATGTCAATGCAGTTTCATCAGTAACAAATATATCACTCTGGTGGGGGATGCAGATAACCGGGAAGGCTGTGCTTGTGTGGGGATATCTATGGGAAATCTATGCACCTTCCACTCGATTTTGCTAGGTATTAAAACTGCTCTAAAAATTTTGTCTTTTTTTATTAAAACATTTAAAAATTTTAAGCATGTGAAAAAATAAAAACCCTTTATGAGCTTGGCCCTATCAGTCTTAATAACATGGTTCTTTAGGGTTGATAGGAAAAGAACAGAATATTTTAAATAAGGAAAGGACATTTCTTATGCAGAAAAAAACAGTAACTAATATCAATCAAGCACTTTTTGAATCACTGCTATGTGTAACACTATCCCTTATGCTTTTAGGTAATGGTCTATACTAAGTAACTGTCACTTTCATGTAAATTATCTAATTTGCTCTTCCCAAAACTGTAAAGTAGGAGGAGCAGGTATTATTCCCATTTCACAGAGGAGGAAACTGAGACACAAGTAAATGGTGTAACCAAGAAAGAATCTAAGCTACCAATACTTTGCTTTGAACAGTCTCCACCACTGGTAGCTATCTCTCTGTAAGGAAAAAAACACCCTGAAATCAGTCACTTTAAATTTTTTCTTAGAAAATAATATTTCAAAGTTGGATAATTTCTAAATTAAAAAATAAATATTAAAGAAAATTACATATGACCTATCACATATATCCTTGTAGGAAAATACACAGGGCCCTGCTGATAGGCACAGGGAGAAACAGACCACAATTCTCACCAAGCTGCTATTTCCAAAATTCTGTTGGAACTCATCAAGACTACCAGAAAGCCTACCAGTCAAGCCAAGTATATATCCTCCTAAGATAGGGTTAAATTGGTTCCCATTTGGGGAGTAAAAGTGGAATCTCAAAATTTGCATAGAACCAAAAGCACAAGTAAAAGTTCCCCGAAGCCCAGGGCACCTGGGTGGCTCAGTCGGTTACGCATCACTCTTTGCTTTCGGGTTAGGTCACGATCTGAGGGTCATGAGATCGAGCCCTGCATCGAGCTGCACTGTGCGTGGAGCCTGCTTAAGATTCTCCCTCTCCCACAACCCCACCCTGCCCTCCCTCTCTAAAAAATTCCCTGAAGACCAAGGCCTACTTACATCCCGTGCATGAATATGTATACACACATACCTGGATTTCTTTTAAACCAGATGAATAAGCAGTTGTTTAAAAAAAATAATAACAGCAGCACAAAGGGCAGTTGGTAAATAACTCTCTCAAGATACACATGATGCATATTTTTCACATTTCAAGATCTCTCAAATCAAGGTCTTACATATGGCCAATGGTATCTTACACCTTATTTTGCACCATTTTTTTTTCTTTCTTAGAGGTATATAAAACGATGATCTTAACTTTTGGTTAAGACATATGGTAGAGGGTCACCTGGGTGGCTCAGTCATTAAGCGTCTGCCTTCAGCTCAGGTCATGATCCCGGGGGTCCTGGGGTCGAGCCCCGCATCAGGCCCTGCTCTGCGGAAAGCCTGCTTCTCCCTCTCCCACTCCCCCTGCTTGTGTTCCCTCTCTCGCTGTGTCTCTCTGTCAAATAAATAAATAAAATCTTAAAAAAAAAAAAGACATATGGTAGACCCCTATTTCTTTAATATAAAAGGTAGCATACTGTACACACAGATCTGCTCTTTGCTTTCCTTGCTTAGCAGATCTCCAATCATTATCGATGCACATACCGAGATGTCTCTTTGCCTTTAAACAGACACATAGCAAGCCACTGAATGGACAAACCATAACTTAACCAGTTGCCTAGTAGTTTAGACTGTTTTAAATCTTTTGCCATATACTGCAATGAATGGCCATGGACAATGGCTTTGTACATTCCTGAACGCAGAGGAGAGATTGCTAGACGTGGCATGGTAGAGTCTAAAGATATCATTTAAATACATATAAGTCACTTTGCCAAGAGCCACTGGGACGGGAGAGATAAGCTCAACAACTCAAGTGGCCAAACAAATGATGAGCAAGGACAGGCTGGATGTTAGGGGAGATCCTTTCACCAGGCAGGACTGGGTGACTAAGGGTTCCTCTGGTCCTCACTGACCATCGTGAAGATGAACATGACAAAACAGAATTTAAGGGGGAAAGGACACTGCAAACAATCCTTATTTCATGTAATCATCATTAACTGCCATGACATGAGATGACATGAAAATGATTCACATTTTAAACACAAGAAGACTCAGAGGAGTAATTTGTCCAAAAGCTGGACACAGGTCTGACTTCCCATCAAAATGCCCCCCTGTGGCAGAGCAGTTAAGAGAAACGTAAGCAAAATCAGGAGAGCTCAAAGGTGCAAGTACAATCCCAACTCACCTAAGGCAGAGGGCAGAGGTGGGAAGGAGTAAAGGAGGAAGTGAAGTCTGAGCTCAGCCTTAAATGACATGCTCAGGTTTACTGGCATTAAAAAAAATTAAAAAAAAAAATCTTTCAGATGGTTGTATTTTCCAGTTAAACAGGGTGAGTTCTCAAAGTTATAGGACACTTTATGGAGGAAGGACATATGGCCTGCCTGAGAGGCAGATGAGTCAGAGCCAACCCCATTACGTGTCCATCCTTCCTGCTCCACGGGGACACACACAGCACGTCAGTGCCTGCCGACAGGCTGGTTCTCCTCAGATAGCTAGGGGAGGGCAGCAGATACAGCGTCACTGCAAACATGACAATGTCCAGGGGAAGGAGAGAGGCAGTCTTCACATCTCTCTTTGTCTCTCTTCTCCCAGGAGAAGAACCTTCCTCAGGAGGCTGAAGCCGACTTGTCCTAATTGCCACAGCCCATGCCAAAAGCATGGCAAGGAGAATGGGACCACAGTGACAGGCCTAGGTCAATCAGCACCCACCCTCTGCCTCCCCACCCCCATCGCGTACACTGCAAAGGAAGCTGAAGAGCGGTACAAAATCCAGATTCTTCTAGGAAAGACGAAAGCGTGGTGGAAGATGGGTATATGGGTTGACAATCCGTGTCTGCTACTCCCATCACTTATTCATCCGTTTGTCCCTTCATTCATCCAAGTACCACTGTGAGCTTATCAGCCTACATAGAAAAAAAAAAACAAAACACCTGCCCCAAACTGGATTCTAGGTTTATGGTCCAGCCACAGTTACGTAAGAATATTTCATCTCCTTGATATTCAAAGTAGCACTACCCAGGTGGTCTAAATATCAAAGAGTAATAGGGCCACAGCAACCTCGTGCTAGACATGTCTCCAAAGACAAGAGAAACCAAAGCAAAAATGAACTACTGGAACTTCATCAAAATAAAAAGCTTTTGCACAGGAAAGGAAACAGTCAACAAAACTAAGAGGGAACCTATGGAATGGGAAAAGATATTTGCAAATGTCTTATCAGATAAAGGGTTAGTATCCAAAATCTATAAAGAACTTATCAAACTCAACACCCAAAAAAACAAATAATACGATCAAAATATTGGCAGAGGACATGAACACACATTTCTCCAAAGAAGACATACAAATGGCCAAAAGACACATGAAACAAGGCTCAACATCATTCGGCATCAGGGAAATACAAAGTAAAACCACAATGAGATACCACCTCACACCAGTCAGAATGGCTAAAATTAACAAGTCAGGAAACAACAGATATTGGTGAGGATGTGGAGAAAGGGGAACCCTCCTTCACTGTTGGTGGGAATGCAAGCTGGTGCAGCCACTCTGGAAAACAGTATGGAGGTTCCTCAAAAAGTTAAAAATAGAGCTTCCTTAAGACCCAGCACTTAATAGTTGCACTATTATGTACTTATCCAAAGGACATAGACATAGTGATCTGAAAGGGCATATGCATCCCAATGTTTATAGCAGCAATATCGACAACAGCCAAAATATGGAAAGAGCCCAGATGTCCACTGACAGATGAATAAAGAAGATATGGTGTATAAATGCAATGGAATATTACTCAGCCATCAAAAAGAATGAAATCTTGCCATTTATAATGACGTGGATGGAACTAGAAGATATCTTGCTAAGCGAAATAAGTTAGGGAAAGACAAATACCATATGATTTCCCTCACATGTGGAATTTAAGAAACAACAAATGAACATAGGGGAAGGGAAGGAAAAATAAAATAAGATGAAAACTGAGAGGGAGGCAAACCATAAGAGACACTGGTTTCTTTCTTTCTTTCTTTCGAACTCTAGGAAACAAACTGAGGGTTGCTGTTGGGGAGGTGGGTGGGGGGATTGGGGATAACTGGGTGATGGGCATTAAGGAGAGCACCTGACATAATGGACACAGGTCTGCATAGAGCACTGGGTGTTCTATGCAACTGATGAATCACTAAACTCTACCTCTGAAACTAATAAAAAAAATCAGAGTAATATAACAGTGACACACAGATTTTAATTACTACACCTTAAAATGCATCAGTGCCCTACTTCCCATTGCCATGATCATAGGTGGCTAGGAAGTGGTTCAATGTGAAGCAGCTGAGGCAGAAGGTGCCCTTCACCAGGCCCCTTCTATTAATAGCAGCTCAGCGTGAGTCGGGTTACAGGTTGGTTCAAATCCATATACAACTGGCTTCCCCTGACTGAGGCAATTTGGGTACTTCGTTTCTCACACAAGATATGTATTTTTAAAACCCTACTATTGGAAATAGAAATGTCAATTAAGGTACTAAAAAGGGCGGAGAGCAGTCTATTATTACAATCAAGGCCAGAAAAAAGTAAGAACTTGTGAATACACACACACACACACACACACACATATACACATATCTCCCCCCAAGTTTTCAATATTATATTCAATACTGTATGCTCGTGTGGCACACATTTAAGCCTACGATATGAAAAATACACACTTTAATGATGTATTTGAGACATTAAAAAGCAGGAATTCTTACCTTGTTTCTATAAGATTTCCAAGTGAACAGAACAAAAAAGAATGCTTTTAATTTGACAAGTTCTAATATTCACTTGGTGAAATAATCTATTTGATGTTAGTTAATATGTATGCTAAATATAATTTAAAGATCAATGATTAAAAAAAGGTGGATTTCTCTTTATGTTGAAATATTTTAAGCATTTACTGGATATTCATCCAAGATGTTTTAATTAAACAAAATAATTTCACAAGTTTGTGGGACAAATGGCCAATAAGCTCATGAAGAGATGCTCAACATCAGCAGCCATCAGGGAAAATGCAAATCAAAATCACAATGAGCTACTACGCCCCACCCACTGGGATGGCAAAAATCACAATGATAAACAAGAGCAAGTGTTGGTAAGCTGATGGACAAATTGGAAGCCTCATACATTGCTTGTGGGAAAATGCAAAATGGAGCTGCCACTTTGGAAAGCAGTGGGGCAGTTCCTGAAAAGGTTACCATATACAGGATCGAGGAAGTCCACTCACAGGTAGCCATCCAAGAGAAGTAGAAACACATGTCCATGCAAAAACTTGTTTCTGAATGTTCATAGCAGCATGATTCATAATAATCAAAAAGTGGAAACCATCCAAAAGTTCAACTGATGAATGGATAAATCCATCAGCAAAAAGGAAGGAAGTACCAACACAGGCTACCACATGGATGAGCCTGGAAAACATTATGCTAAGTGAAAAAAAGCCAAACGCCAAGGACCACGTATGATTCTATTTATATGAAATGTCCAGAGTAGGCAAATCCATAGAAACAGAAAGTGGATTCGTGGTTGCCTGCAGCTGGGGGACTGAGGGAGATAGGGAGCCCCTGCTGTTAAAAACAGGGTTTCTTGCTGGGGTGATAGAAGCATTCTAAAATTGATTATGGTGATGATAGCTTCACAGCCCCGTGAATACACTGAAACCCTGTGAATTCTCTATTTCAAGGGGTGAAGTGCACAGTATGCACATTATTATCTCAATAAGGCCATTATTTTGAAAAAGAAAATTCTTGGGCGCCTGGGTGGCTCAGTCGTTAAGCGTCTGCCTTCGGCTCAGGTCATGATCCCAGGGTCCTGGGATCGAGCCCCACATCGGGCTCCCTGCTCCGCGGGAAGCCTGCTTCTCCCTCTCCCACTCCCCCTGCTTGTGTTCCTGCTCTCGCTATGTCTCTCTCTGTCAAATAAATAAATAAAATCTTTAAAAAAAAAAAAAAAAAAGAAAGAAAGAAAATTCTTTAAAGTCTACGGGAGCGAGGGACTATGAAGGGACAGGGCTGTGTCGCTGGGGTAATGGAACGACTCTTTATCTTAGGGGTGGCTAGCGACTCTACACGTGTTAAAACTCATAGAACTGGACACCAAAAGAAAAATGTCCATTTCGCTGTATGGAGATCTGAAAAATAAAAATTTTTTCACAAGTCTATAGCTTTGGGCATCCACAGCTGACTTATTAGGAGCCAATGTTCAGATATAGTCATGTCAACAATCGGTCTGGAAATAGGGAATGATTCTGCTGACTTGGCTGTATCCGCTACAGGGGCATAAAATGACCGAGTCCTCTCCACTTTCCACCTTACATGAATTGTAACATACTTTAGAAATGTTTCAACCATGCTGGGAACAAGTAGGAAGGTGGTAAAACAGCCGAAGGCCATTTTCAGAGGCAACGGAGTCCCCCAATATAAGGCTGCCTCTTCCAGTCACCAGGTGAGGAGCAGGAGGTCCTTGATTCTTGCGCTTGCTCTACAACGGCTTTGCTGGCGAGCAGGTAACCTGGGCTGAGTTACTGCTGATCCTTCTGCTTGAACCCGCCCACGGCTTCCCATCGTTGCTAAAACAAGACCCAAGCTCCTGATTCAGGCGTGCAAGGCTCTCGGTGTGCGGCCACGTATCTGCCTCTCCATACTGGCTGGGGGCCAGGACAAGGCAGGACAGCAGGGTGGGCCATGAAACCAGCCAGGCCTGACTCTCCAGCCAGAGGAAGAACAAAAGGAGGTCATTCACTCCACAAGTACTTATTGATCATGTTGACTAAGCGCTGAGCACACGCCTGGCACATAATGTGTCCTCAATAAATGGTAGCTATTGTTAGTGTTAAAGACACACACACATACACACACACACACACGAATGTTAGCTTCTTAAGGACAGGTCCCCTCTATGCTGTATCAACACCCAAATGGCAACAATACCAGGTATTCAATAAACACACTGACTCCGTGAAACGTGTCTTAGAGAACCGAGGGAAGATTCTTCAGAGAAAGCCGTCTTTAGAGAAATTTCTACTTAAAATGTTAGCAGACCTTTATGCAGCCCAGTATCTTTTGATAGCTGAAGTAAGTGTCAGGGTAAGGGTAGGCTGTCTGCTGGGACACAGATTTTGATACCCAACTATGTGGGATGAGCAGTAAATCCATCACCAGGCTTGGAAAAAGCAGAGATGTGGGGTCTCATTTCGCTTGGGGAAGACAAATCGAGGAGGAAGGAAAGGCCACATCCCTGGATTCAGAATACTTCTTTGCCCAGGCAGTTTGGGCCTGCACCACCTGCTGAGCCAGGTCCAAGCAGGGTCAGTGTGAACTTGGCTGAGGAGCAGGCCTGGGGCACCAGCGGCTACCCAGCTCTTGGCGGCTCCTCTGAGCCCAGATTTCAGGGGCGGGGATGAGGAGGCAGTAGCTCCTCTGGATTTCTCCAATCTTTGCCTGGGTCCAGGAGGACAGGCGATTATACCCCAGAATGGGGACCCCAGCAGAGTATAGCCAGCTTCCCCACCAAGAGGGGAGACTCCTCGAGGCCCAAAGCATCCACCTGCCCTAAGGGTTCCCCTCTACTCTCTTCCCTTGCTACCAACTTGATTACATATTCTGAAGGGACTGTGGTATTTTTCCTCCACAGAGCATCTTTTTTTTTTTTTTTCTGGGAAATGGGGGGATGCCATCATCCACCTTTTTCTCTGTGCAAAGAATGACTTGGCTATCCCACTATACTAACTGTAAACATCAGATAAAAGTCAACGAGACAGAGTCCATAAAGTCCACCAGCTTAAACAAATGAAAAAGAAAAGATTTCATTGTGTGGGGCACTGCCTGGGAGAAGCAAGAACTCATAGAAAGAGCCATTGTTTGGGAGGAAAGAATCAAGCAGCTTTCTTCCCGGCAGCACATGAAAAAGCAACATTCAGCCGGCTTGCAGAGTCAGGGAATCTGAATGGCAATGGAGTGGCCCGGTCGGTTGGCTCCCCCTGCCTTTCCCCCGTAACAGAAGGTTCAAGATGACCCAGGAGCACCAACAACCCCAAATGGCATGGGGAAGATGACTTCTTGGGGGCCTGTGCACCTGGCCCCGCACTTTCTCAGAGCACAGGTAGGCACCTCTGACAACTGGAACTCAAAGCCGGGGGCCACCTGCCGCCTCAGTCCTTCGACAGTGGCATCCAGGGCTCTTCCAGGATGCGTTGCGGGGGCGGGGGGGGGGAACAAAATACAGAACAACGCATACAGTGTGATCTCAGCTAGGGGAAATAGACATCCCATAGCCACAGCCACACAGGATGAAGACTGGAAAGAAACTCCCAGAATGCCAACTGTTCTTCTCACCCAAGACACACACACACACACACACACACACACCACCACCCCACCCCCACCCCCCGCCAGTCCTTCACAGGATGCAGAACAAGACAAGTTCTTTTTTTCCTTCGAGATTTACCCATGCTTTTGGTCCAGTTGGCTGCTTTCCCAAATCACAGGCTGCAACTGCGCAACAGGGCCCAGGGGCCTTAGGCAGTGATGCTGGGCGGATACTTCCCTCAGAAAGCCTCAGGTAAGATTACCGCTCCCCGTGGGAGATAGATTCCCAGGCTTTGTGCACTAACCCCCAAGTCCACAAGGACGGGCTTTGGTGTGAGTCTATTAAGATCATCTAAACCAGTCAGGGTGCCAATGGAACCTTCTGGAGGGCTTGTTAAAAACAAAGATTGCTGGGGCGCCTGGGTGGCTCAGTCAGTTAAGCAGCTGCCTTCGACTCAGGTCACGATCCCAGGGTCCTGGGATCGAGCCCCGCATCGGGCTCCCTGCTCAGCAGAGAGCCTGCTTCTCCCTTTCCCTCTGCCTGCGGCTCTGCCTACTTGTGCTCTCTATCTCTCTGTCAAATAAATAAATAAATAAATAATATCTTTAAAAAAAAAAAAAAAACAAGATTGCTGGGCCCCGTCCTGGAGTTTCTCTAGTGCGGAGCAAGACCAGAGAATTTACATTTCAGACAGGCTCCCAGGTGAGGCTGCTACTGCCTGGGGACCGTAATGGGAGCCACTGGTCTAAACCAACACGTAATTCCAAGCTGGACATCCCTAAGGCCCCAACACACTGAATTCTTCAGCACAGGGCTAACGCCCCTGAGAACCCTGCCCAGGAGGGGTGTCTCGGACTTTTTATTCTCTTTAAATGTTTTTGTGGGTTTGGAATTCCCTGATTACTCCTTGCTTCTGAGGAAGCCAGATTTCGTAATTCAAAAGCTGGGCCCCAGCTCAGCTATCAAATCACAAGGTCATGGGGCAGCTTCAAGTCACAAAAGCCTTCTAGATGAGTCACCAGGGTGTTGCCAGGTAGTAGAGAGGATGGGATTAGAAGGGAGAGAAGTTGGATAAGGGAAAAAAAAAAAAATCTCAGTGACATTTAGACAGCCCCCAGGACTGTGTTCTTGGGAACTGGGGATGAAGCAGCTAGAACTCCATTGTGTTTCATGATTTAAAAGATGGGAATCTCATAATCCTCAAGGTCACATATGTATCACCCATCACTGTCCTTCCCTTCTTCCTCAGCTCATCCAAATGCAGTGGCAAAGAGCTAGCCATTCTCTATAAGACTCTGAAGGCCAGTTCGCTTGGGTCTTGGGCCATCAAACAGCTACTCACCTGTTCAAATGGGTCCACGAGTACAGACCGGAGCCAAAACAGGAAAACAAGGCAGCAGATGTTGGCCCAGGCTGAAAAGAAAGCTGCAGGTAAAGGGGAGGTCCACACCAAGGGAGCCTCTGAATTCTGAACAGGGTTGATACTGTCGCCACTGCAGGGGAAAATGAGAAGGCGTGGATCCCACTGAGCTACCTATCCATCTTCCCACTGGCCTTGGAAGGAAGGTTCCCTAGTGATTATCAAAAAATAGGCCATGGAAAGATCTGTACCACCCTCATGTTCACAGAGGTTAACTCAAAGACTGAGAGCTCTTGCTGGGCTGCTGAACAATGGCACATAGGATGAGGTCAGCCACTACTGGGAAGATAATAGCTAAAGAGGTTGCCTCTAAACTGGACTAATGGTACAATGTTAGCGTTTCTGCACGTAAAAATAAAATTTTGCCTTCAAAATAAAAGTCAGCCAGAGGGCCTTCAACTTTACTCCCCTAAGTCCCACAAGGAAAAAAATGTTAAGATACAATAAGCTATAAAGTCAAAGAAAATGGAAGAGAAGAGAACATGAAAAATTTCAACCAATTTTCAGAAGATGAAAAGCAGCGGGACCAGGCTTTACCTGCCTTCGCAGAGCAGAAGCAACTCTAACAAGTGCCTGCAGGGGGGTCCCAAGGAGAAGTGAGGAACTCTGGGAAGACTCAGGACTTTAGGAACTGAACTGTGGGGGATGGTAGGGAGAACAAGCTTGGGATTAGCAGAAGGTGCATATACAAGAGCAATCTGACACCTTCCCAGGCCCATAGATCCTGTTGGCCTGCCAGAACATCTGGGTAATAGTTCTTTCTTCATTCCAGAAGAAAACTGGAGTCGAAGTGGTTGAACCACAGAAGCACTGGGCCCTAGAACACCAGGCAGGGCTGAGATTGGATCAAAAATGGGGAAGTATGTGTAAGTTCCCCCCCCACTCACCTCCCCAACTCAATTCACAGAATACCAGCCGCCAGGCAGGAGACTGAGGGTTCCCCTCTGGGGAAACAGACCATCACCAAAGGAAACAATTCCAGATACCCAGAGTCCCCAGTGAAAAGACTAAAGTGTCCCATCACTCATAATACTTAATCAACAAGCCCCACTCTCCATATACAACTCCAAACGGGATTTAAGTCCCCCAAATACAGACAACCAAAGACCACCAGACATTTGAGAAAAGCCTCTAACTTGTAGACAGAGACCAAAGCAAACAGGAAAAGAAATTCAAAGGAAACGGAGAGACAATGCAGGGAACAGAAGCAAATTTCAAAATATTATCATTAATGCCTTCAGAAAGAGAAGACATTGTCCCCCCAAAAATACAAACAGGACACTACTCCAAAAAAATGGGAGGGGGAACACTCAGAGAATAAAAGTGAGCTTTCACAAATTAATACTGGAAATTAACTTATAGCAGAAATAAGAAAGTACTGAGAATAAAGCTGAGGAAATCTCAAAAAAAAGACTAAGAATTAATAATAGAGAAAAATAGATAAGATTAAGAGGGAACCAATCCCAGGGGTACAACAGTCAACAAAAGGAGCTCCAGAATGGAAAAAGGGGCAGTGTAATAACAGGAAGAAATTATATAAAGATTATACAAAAATTATATGATTATATTATGGATTTATATATAATTATATCTATATTTATATCACATATAATATTTCTTTATATTTACATTATACATAAAAACTATGTTTCCTAGAGCTGAAAAATACACATTTCTAGATGGAGAAGGTCCACTGAATGCCCAGCCTAATGAATGAAAAACATCCTACACATCATCTTGAAATTTCAGAAGCTCCTAAAAAATTGAGTTACATGCAAAGGATCAGGAATCAGGATGGTCAAGGACTTCCCAACAGCAACACTGAAAGTTCAAAGACAGGGAGCATAGCCCTCAGAATTTTGAGGGAAAGTTACTGCTACCAAGAATTCTATACCCAGTCCAACTACCAAGCAAGCATGAGAATAAAGTAAACATGTCAGGATATTTTAGAACTATAAAAGCAAAGAGGAGAAGAAAAACCTCAGAGCTTGTGACTTCCAGGGAATAAGAGGGAGAGTTGAACAGGTGGGACATGGAAAATACAGTTGTTTTCATTGGTCTCTTAGTGTTATTACACTTTTTAGAAACCACGTACATGAGATTAAGCAGGAAATACACTGGACTGAGGACGATGTTGAAATGCACTGTGACTGTGCACACAAGTCAAGTCATTTCAGAGCTGTGGTCAACTCTGCCGGCCCAATGGCCTGGGTTATTCAATAAACCATGAGGAAGAGGAAGTGAAGAGAAAACCTGTATATTAAAATACTTAAAATACATAGCATGTTTTTTGGGGCACCTGGGTGGCTCAGTCAGTTAAGTGTCAGACTCTTTATTTCAGCTCAGGTCATGACCTCAGGGTCATGAGATCGAGCCCTGCATCACGGAGCCTGTTTAAGATTCTCTCTTCTCCCTCTGCCCCTCCCCCCAACCCCTACCAACTTGTGCCCTCTCTAAAAAACAAAACAAAACAAAAAGGTTTTAAGAATTAGATAAAATAGGGGCGACTTGGTGGCTTAGTCAGTTAAGCATCTGCCTTCAGCTCAAGTCATGATCTCGCAGTCCTGGGATCTAGCCCCACATCAGGCTCCCTGCTCAGCAGGGAGTCTGCTTCTCCCTCTCTCTGCCCCTCCCCCTGACTTGTGCTCTTTCTCCCTCTCTTGCTCTCTCTCTCTCTCTCAAGTAAAAATCTTTAAAAAAATAGACAAAAATAAATTATGGCACCTAGTGATTATGATAAAAGTCTGGGCAGCAGTTACCTTTGGAGGGAGGGTGGGAGGGGCTTCTGCAGAAACTGACGAAGTTGTACATCCTAAACTGGGCCGTCACTATAGAAGGTATTTATCTAATAATAATTCATTATGCAATTCATGGTTTTGTGTGGTTTTCTGTATCTATGTTTGATTTTATAATAAAAAATCTTTTTAAAAAAGTTATGTGCATGCACTTGTCTTGATAAAAATGAATTGTTTAAAAAAAAAAGTCAAGTGGATCTCACACAGAGGAGATTTTCTGGCAAGATGTTCTCTGTGCATCAACATTGGGTATTTCTGAGTGGTCTGATTTGGAATATTTTCTTGCTTTCATCTCTGTTCTGTCCTAAATCACAGACCCTTAAAAACTGGCTACTGCACAAAAGAGTCAATATTTTTAACTTAAAAAGTCAACCATAGGTATCTATGGGCTAATCCTTCAAATCTGGGGGTTCCAGAGCTTTCTTCTTTTCTCTCCACCTGATTAATGTTAAACCCAGAATTGAAGGATAGAAATGGAAAAAAGTAAATCTAATATGAGCTCAATTTTCTATCTTCCAGATCTGCCAAAAGGCTGGCTTGTGTGGGACCATTTACATTCCCTCTTGTCGCCACTGAATATATGAAGATAATTCAGGGATATAATAATCATGCATTTTTAAATCTGCTTTACTTTTGTTTATATAAAAAAAGCAACCTAATACTTTGGCGGTAAAGAATGAATTTAAATATTAGACACTAAAATGTTATTCTGAATTAGTAAGATGTATATACAAGTACCTCCAATCTCAAAGTTTGCACTGTCCCTTGAAAACTAAATGAAGCCAAGGCCATCCAATTTCAACAAAAAATAGTTACTTCAGGGCCCTCAGGAAATACCAAAACTCATGATATTCAGAATGGACAATCAAAAGCATACACTTACACTAAGGAAGGGAGGAGGGGTATCTGGGTGGCTTAGTTGGTTGAGTGGCGGACTCTTGATTTTGGCTCAGGTCATGATCTCAGGGTCATGGGATCAAGCCCCAATTCGGGCTCCATGCTCAGCACAGACTCTGCTTGACCTTCTCTCTCTCCCTCTCCCTCTGCCCCTCCCCAACACTGGTGCATGCACACGGGCATGTGCAGGCTCTCCCTTTCCCTCTTTCTCTCTCTCAAGTAAATAAATCTTTAAAAAAAAAAAAAAAAAAGAGGAGAAAACTACTCAATTAACACCAGAAATATGACCCATTAGTGCTTGATGGGTTTATGGACTGGGAGTTAGTCTTATTGGAAAACGTTTACATTTCTTCCTCCCAAAACAAGTACTGTAAATTCTAGCAGACACTGGGCCTTCTAGTCTAAATCCAAACTTAACTGTAAACACATTGATTCATTTTCCCTCTCTCAGAAGAGCTCCAAGCACTCAAGAGACATCTTCTGAATTCCATCTTCCTAGGAGTGGGACACTAGAGCCAGAGGAACTCCAGGCACCAGCCGGACGAGCCAACAAACTCCTCCAGGGGGGGAGGACCGTATACAAGCAGCCAGACAAGACAGCAGAGGGGCATAGACCAGAACCCACATCTGCTCTGCCTTCCCAAGCTATGGCCTTCAGAGGGTCTCATGGGAGTTCCCGAATGGTACGAAAATTGTGTGTGATTTTTTTTTTTTCAACTTACGCTCTATGGCAGATTTGAATCAACAAAAAGAAAGAAAATTGCAAAAGTTCCTCAGTCCAAACCACGATTATCAAGGGAAAGCTTCCAATTCCAAATTTGGGATCTGCTACCAAGTAAGTCCCTGGTTTTTATTTGTTTGCCATTCAGCATGGGGACTAACTACTACCCCAGAACACACATTACTAAGACCCACACTGGTCTGGCGGAGGAGGGAGGTTCATAGGGAAAGATAGGAATTCTCTGCAGGCTCAGAGACCTGTAGGCACAGGGACTCCACTCATAGGATATACTGAATCGTTCAATTATCTTAAAATTCACATAACCCGAAAAGCTCAAATACACAGATTTTTTTAAAGTTACCTTTATATGTAATGGGCGATTGGAACAACAGCCCATGGGAATGGGTTTGATTCAGAAGTACCTCCAAACAAAGAGTATACTATGAAAGGTTTCAGTTTACTTAAACACAATGGCCTGATTTCTAACCATCCCAGGTGAAGGAGTCTTGGTTCAGGGAGGAAGCCAGATGGCATGGCCTTGGGATCACAGGACAACCGAAGGCCAGAGTAAAAACTGGATCCCAATCTGGGGCCCAACCATCCAGTGAACCAAGAGTTCACTGGACTCACTTTTAAGTGTGAGCCTTAGGCAAAGGATTGGATCCACAGTTACCCCACCTCACAGACAGCGTTCAGTTCATGTTTAAGCGAATTGCATAATGACGTGATTCCACCTTTAAAACTCTACCCTGAAACAGTTCCCACAGTAAGGTTCCTTTAAATGAAGGTAGGAGTACAGCTTCTAACTAAGGTTATAAAAAGAAAAGATATACATTTATAGAGATATAATGCGCTATAAAACATGTCCTCCGGAGCAGAAGTTTATAGTAGCAATAGGTTCCTGCTTTGAGAGATTTAAATCATCCCATTTCAGAATGGCTACATCTTTAAAAAAAAAAAGTTTTTAAGAAACACAGGCATCAGCTGTTAAAGATTTTCTTTTCGTCAAGTAAATTTGTTTTACAGCTCTAGTTTCTTAAACTGGGCTAACTTAAAAATCCAGAGGAATCATGTAATTCAAGTGAAAAAAACAGCACAGGAAAGAAAGAAAATTGGCAACCGGCTCAAGGCTGTTTCAATGGCTGACCTCTGTAACTAAATACAGTCATAATAACAAATAGGTGGTGTTTATTAATAAGCACTTAAACTACAGCGCCCCCCCTTACCCTCACTGTCCCATGAAGAAGGAACCCCATCTCAGACCTACCGAGGAGGAGACTGCAACTCTAGGAGCGGGAAAAACAGCCAACACAGCAGGCAGGTGGCACAGATGGGGCTTGAACCTGGGCGGTCTGGCTCTGGAGGCCAGCCTCCTGGCACAGCAAGATGAAACTTGTAGTGGCAAATCCAATTTATTGACTACTTTCTAGGAAACTTGCCCTCTCATACAGAGAAAACTTCCACATAATAAAAACAATATTCAAATGACCTTAAAAAAAAAAAAAGAGCCTGGAAATTATGGGAGGGGGGTGTAAGACACCCAGTAGAAATGAAGAAACATTATTTTAAAATTTCAACATCGGTTTTAAGGTCCAAAACCTAAGTCAACCCACTATCTACTTAGGTAAGTTTCTACCCTGGCCAGTGGCCAGGACATCTGGGTTCCAGCAAATCAACAGAACTAGCTGGTCAGCAGACTACCCTTTCCATCCCAAACGCACCCACTTCTGCAGATCAGGGCAAAGAATCACAACCAGATGGTGAAACGCTTGAGTTTCCATTTTCAAAATACTAAACTATGACCATAGCAATCATTTTGTTTTATTTAAAATATACTGTCTCCCACCGATCAAAGGCATTTTAAAGGGCCAGTAAGAAGGCTGCCCATCAAGTCATCAGGAGCTTTTAGAGGCCACAGCATTGTCCTCTTTCAAATCTTCGATTATGTGTGTCCCCTGGGGATGGTGGGGGAGGAGCTCTGCCACTCTTAGGAGGTCACAGTCAGAACCAGGGATACTGAAAAGCAAAGCCAGAGACTGGCTCAGAAATGGCCAGACCTTGAAGACAGAGCCTGTCTGAGACAATGAAAACTGGGTCCCCCTTTACTCCCCACCTTTGTGGAAAAAAACAGGACACAGGGTCTCAAGTTAGAGAAACCCACAGGTGAAAAGCCAAAAACAACATCCATCAGAAACTAGAGAGATCTGCTCACAGGGGAGAGGGGACAGGGCCGGAGGTCACAGTAAGGACAAAGGATTCCCAAGACAAAGGGGGAAGCAGAAGGGCGGGGGTCGGGGGAGGGCACTAGAAAGAGAAAAGATGAAGGCAGGAGGAGGGAAGGGGGAGAGAGGGGAGAGGGACTGCAGGAGAGGGAATGGGGGAGGGGATAGAAGGCAGAGGAATAGGGAGAGAAGACCAGAGGAGAGGTGAGGGGAAGGACGGGGGAAGAAAAGAGGGGAGTGGGGGAGGGGAGAGGGAGAAGAGGGAAGGCAGGAGGAGGAGGGCGACAAGCAGGGACAAACTGAGACAGCTGAGTGCCATGAAATGGTTGCTAAGCTGCTGCCCATAAACCCACAATAATGGCTGCAGATACACTAATCCTTACCCCAAAAGGGGGAGGCAAGATCAGCAAGAACACTAAAGCAGAGTTCCCGGGATCAAATTCCACATAAGCATCCTTCCTAATGTATTCTTTACAAAGGAGGCCAACATTCTCTGGTATTAAGAACCCAGGCTTATCATTCTTTTTAAAGATGAGACAAGGAGATCAGTATAATTAGTAACACTTCCAGACCACGGCAGGTCAGAGTCCACTTAAATATTAGAGATAGCAGTCATAGCTAGAGCGGCAACAGGAGATGATCAGCCCCAGAGAGCAGGACAGCCCATTTGCCACCAGCATTAAGAACTGTAATTCTGGGGCGCCTGGGTGGCTCAGTTGGTTAAGCGACTGCCTTCGGCTCAGGTCATGATCCTGGAGTCCCTGGATCGAGTCCCTGGATCGAGTCCCTGGATCGAGTCCCTGGATCGAGTCCCTGGATCGAGTCCCTGGATCGAGTCCCTGGATCGAGTCCCGCATCGGGCTCCCTGCTCGGCAGGGAGTCTGCTTCTCCCTCTGACCCTCCCCCCTCTCATGTACTCCCTCTCTCTCATTCTCTCTCTCAAATAAAAATAAATAAAATCTTAAAAAAAAAAAAAAAAAAGAACTGTAATTCTTCTCCAGAACACATACTAGGAAGCAATCACTTTCACGGGTTCATTTTCCAAAAGAAAAAAAAAAAAAACAAAACAAAGAACTTTAGTTCAGTGAAAAACAATTTATAAGCAGAAGCAATTTTTACTCAGAAGTCTCTATTTCAAAAGTATTTTCATTTAATGGAAGTCCTGAAAAATAATATAAGGAAGTAATAATCTGAAAGTCATTTACTGCAATACATCATCCTAATAAAGGACAAAAACCACACCATCTCAATAGACATTGAAAAAACATCTGACAAAAATTCAACACCCTTTCATGACAAAACACTCAACAAACTAGAAATAAAGAACTTCCTCAACCTGGTAAAAAACATCTATGAACAACCCACAACTAACATCACACTTATTAATGAAAGAATGTTTTCCCCTATGATCAGAAACAAGGCAAGGATGCCCACTCTTGCCACTTCTGTTCAACATGATACTGGAGGCACAGAGCAAATAGGAAAGAAAATGAAATTAAAAAAAAAAAAAACACTCATACTGGAAAGGCAGAAGTAAAGCTTCTACTTCTACTTGCGTATGACATGATCTTATATACAAAAAGTCCTAAGGAACCCACTAAAAACCTATTAGAACTATTAAACAGGTTCGGCAAGGTTGCAGGATATGTCATCAATATACAAAAATCAGTTGTATTTCTATACACTAAGGAATATTCTAAAAATGAAATTGGGAAAATTATCACATTTATAATACCATCTAAAAGGATAAAATACTGAGGTATAAATTTAACGAAAGAAGTGTAAGACTTGTATACTGAAAATGACATTGTAGAAAGAAGTGAAGAATATCTAAATAGATGAGAAGACATCTCACATTAAGGAAGACTTACTATTTTAAGATAGCAACGGTCCCAAAATTGATCTACACATTCCATGCAACCCCTATCAAAATCCCAGTTGCCTTTACCGCAGAAATTAAAAGCTGATCTTAAAATTCCAATGGAAATGTAAGAGATCCAGATTAGCTAAAATAATCTTGAAAAAGGAAAATAAAGTTGGAGGACTCACACTGTCTGATTTCAAAACTTACTACAAAGCTATGGTTAATCAAAAGAGTGTAGTAATGCTACAGATCAATGGAACAGAACTGAGAACCCAGAAATAAACCCTTACGCATACGGACAATTGACTTTCGACCAGACTATCTAATGTGGAAAGAACGGTCTTTCCAACAAATGGTGCTGGGACAACACCCCCATGCAAACCAGCAAAGTTGGACCCCTACGCACACCATACACAAAAATTAACTTGAAATGGATCACAGTCCTAAATGTATGAGCTAAAACTATAAAACTCTTAGAAGAAAATACAGGAATAGATCTTCATGACCTTAAGTTAGGCAATGGTTTCTTAGTTGTAACATGACAAGCACAAGTAACCAAAAAGAGATAAACTAGGCTTCGTCAAAATTAAAACTTTGTTCTGCAAATGATACCATCAAAAAAGTGAAAAGACAACACAGAATAGATATGTCAAGGCTGTTCAAAACAAAACAAGGTATCCTTGGTATTTTGGTCCAGGTAAAGGCAGCTCAGCATTCCTAAACCTATCCCAACACCCTTGCACCACCTCTAGGAGGAGACTCTATTTGAAAGATTTCAAGAGTTATCTAGTGGGTTGTGAACCTCTCTCTGCCACACTCCAATCCCAGCCTCCCCTCCACTTGAGGTCCCCCTTATATAAAGCGATTGACCTCTCCGATCCACACCCTTGTCAGGCAAGGTGCTAAAGATACTATAACCCTGTCTTTCACGTATACAAGGTCCCAGGGCTCTCCCTGCAGCGACCCTCCAAGACAGCTCTCGGGAATCCAGGACTGCACACCCTTCTGGCACATTACCCCACACACAGCCTGCCTCTGGCACATTACCCCACACACAGCCTGCCTCTGGCACATTACCCCACACACAGCCTGCCTCTGGAAAGGGGAGAAGCATGGACCCGAGTGAAGATGCCTGGATTCGAACCCCTCAATACGGACCAGCTACTCAACTTCCAATGGTTTGCCAGGACCCACCTCGGCGAAGTCACTGGGAGGATAAAATGCTATAATCTAGGTAAACACTCACTAAATGTCACCTGTTGTTCTGAGAAAGGAGAGGCAGGTGTTAGAGCCCACTGCTAGAGACAGAAGAAAGAGAGTCCTCTACCATGATTTCCCAACATGGGTCATGCTGCTCCCTCCATCTGAACGGCCCTGCTCCCCCTTGAGCTGGGCACCTTTCCTTTACCTCCGGGAACCCTTCCCAAACTCCCCAAGCCTAAAAGCTCCTGTGACAGTCCTCCAAGCACAATGGCCTCTCAGTCACTGCTACAACTCTACATTTCTTTGTGAAATGTCCTTAATGTCTGTCTACACCACCAGACTATAAACTCCAGTGGGCGGGAGCTGCACGACTGCTCACCATCCCCCGCACCCTGCCCGCCAGGCCTTCAACAGAAACGCTTTGGCAGGCACTGTGCTAGGTCCTGAGCACCCCCAGTGAACATCACAGATGAGGTTCCCAACCTCCAGCAGCTTCCGTTCTCCTTCGGGGGAAGGCTGGAAATAAACCCCGGAAACCAGCGAAGAAGATCATTAAGAAAGTAGGCACGAAGTGGGCACGCTATACATATCTGTCCAAGAACCGTACCCATTTAGTTACTTGACTCCTGAAAGCACGAAAGCATCTTCCGTGTGTCATGCACGATAGCAGGTGCTTGCTTACCCGGAACCACAGCGCTATGCGCTGCGCTAGGCCAGGTCCGTTTTAGGAGCATCAACTCCCTGGAAGGTGAAAAGGCACTTTGACAGGTACAGTCAGGTCAAGTCCGATTCCCCAGACCAGAAACATGTCAATTTCCCCCAGCTGGAGCATGAGTCAAAGCAACCACAGTTATCTCAGGACCCAGGAATTCTGTTATTACACAGCTCTGGTGATGACGACTAGTGATTTTAAAAGGTTCACAAACGTGTGACAAAAGAGTACAAGAGGGCGCCTGGGTGGCTCAGATGGTTAAGCGTCTGCCTTCAGCTCAGGTCATGATCCCAGGGTCCTGGGATCGAGCCCCGCATCGGGCTCCCGGCTCAGCGGGGAGCCTGCTTCTCCCTCTGACCCTCTCCCCTCTCATGCTGTTTCTCTCTCGCTCGCTCTCTAAAAAATAAATAAAATCTTTAAAAAAAAAAAAAAAAAAAAGAGTACAAGAGAGGCCGTGGAGCAAATCTGCTCCGGGGGGGGAGCCGCTCCCATTCCCAGACCCATGCCCCCCATCACCCTGGCAGACAGAGAGAGCAACTTAAATCTGCACCATGAAAACTGACCAAGATCGAAAGGGTCACGTTTGCTCTTCAGCCACCTGATATTTACTGAGCAGCTACTAGGTGCCAGGAGCTACTGCCTGCGTCTAGTAGCACTGGGAACATAGGGAGAAATGAATCTGATAAAAACCCCTGCCCGGATGGAACCTGCAGTCCATTGGGAAGAATGATCTCCACATGCTCTGCCCCCTATAAGACCCAGACAAGAACAGCCCTTCGGGTCAAGTGCCCCGTGCCAGGGCGGATGTCTGCGTGCCCTCCACTGTCCCACTGAAGCCTCTCACGGACGTTCTTTACCTCCAAGGGGCCACAGATAGAAATATCAGCAGTGATAGGCCACCGGGAGAACTGCTGATACAGATGGGTAACCTGGGGTCAGGAAAGGCTTCCCATGCCAACCTCGGGTCAGACCTACAAAGTGAGCAGGAATCAGGCCAAGCTGCCAGGACAGGCTGTGCAGGGAGCTGGGGCAGGGTTAACAGCCCAGGCAAAGTCCAGGAGGAAGAAGAGAAAGCAGGGCCCAGTGAAGGAACTGAAAAGCTCTGAAGGGCTTTAGCAAGGGAAGGGGGGGCAGCAGCCTCTTTGGCCCCATGGGGAGCTCCTGAACAGGTTGTAAGCAAGCAGGTGAAGGGATCTGGCGTACGCTTTAGAAGGTCACCTTAGGAGCAGAGTAGAGAAAATATTAGAGCAGCCAAGCCCAGCAGGGCACTCAGAGGGATCTGGGAGGCAAACACCCAGGGGAAGGGGCGGGAGCAAGAGAAATGGAGAGTCAGGAGAAGGTCCAGGCTCCTGCCTGAACAGCTGGCAACAGTGGTAACCTCCATGTGACTGGGCTCACAGGTAGACCCCTTTCTTGGTGGGGAGGGAGTGGGGGACGGAGGAGCAAAGGGCGGGGGTGGTAACGAGCTGGGTTGTGTTCATGCATCCCAAGATGGAGGTGCGCAGTGGGCAGGCAGGCAGGCAGGCAGGTAAATGGGTCCAGGGCTCAGGAGACAAGATTTGGGAAGCGATGGTAAACGAGGCCACAGGTGTGGTCACCTCCAGGGGCAGCGTGCAAGGCAAGGTGCTCAGCTGAGGTAACACACCCCGAGAATGCCACCCCTCAAAGGCTGGGGGGGGAGGGGGCAGAGGAGCCTGCAGCCTGTGAGGCAGGGTGGCAGAAGAAGTGGGAAGGAAGCCAGAAGGGAGCAGCTTTTTAGAAGCCCGGGGAAAAGAGCCTTTCAAAATGGAAAGAATGCGAGTGTGTAGCCTGTGCTGTCGAAGGTCAAGAATGCCAGGACTGGGTGTGCCCTGGACTTAGCACCAAATTCAGTGCTCTTGGTAGGGGAATAATGGGCTCAGGTGCCTGAGGGCAACAGGGCCAGGGAGGAGGGGCAGGAGAGGTTTCAGTGAGACTGGCCGTGAAGGGGGCTGGGGGAAGAGCCATGGCCAGGGGAGACCAGGGGTCTAGATGATGGGAGAAAACGGAGTAGGTCAGAGGATGTGGGATGCAGTCCACAGACAGGATGAGGCTGAAGGGACAGAAAGAAGGACTGATAGTCCAGGAGCCACTCCTGAGGAGGTGGGAGAGGACGAGACCCACAGGATGATGCAAGTCAGCCTCAGGCAGGAAGAGGGTGCCTCCTTCACCTCACAGGAGATAGGACAGAAGAAAGGCTCTAACATCTGGACATAAAGACTGGGAGGCAGCAAGTCTGCTCCAGGGGTAAGTAAAATGTTTAGGAAAGACGTGGCACAAGGCAGAGACGAGAAACCTAAAGAAACATACACACACAACTGGGCAGAGCCTATGGCCCCGCAGCGCAGAGTTCGGCCTGGTGGCACAAAGGAAGGACAACGGGTCCTCGGTGACAGTAGGCTGGGGTGGAGGGGAGACGCCGGGAACCTGGAGGGGGCAAGGAACGTGTGCAGAGGGCTGGAAGGTCTGGAGTTCAAAGAGCAAGGTAGTTATGCTGAGGGTTTCAGAGGTGGGACAAGTGGCTTCAGGAGATGACACAGTCCAGGCTGAGACTAGGGCAGTGGGTAAAGCAGGGAGGAGAGGCCACCACTGAAGAGGAGATGGTCAAGGGGCCAGGTGAGTCATCAGAATCCCGAATAATGCAGTAGGTCAGGGAAGACGACCTTAAACCAAATGTCCCAGTCTTCCATGATGGGAGGCAGAGAGCCTGGGAGTGGAAGGAGAGGACAATATCCCAAAGCGTCACCAGCCCCAAAAGAGTGGCGCTCAGAGCTCCCCTCGCCGAGTGCCTGCTGCGTGCTGCCAACAAGCAAGAAGGAGCCAAACCAGTCTACACATCACCTTAGTAAATCCCCGCGATCATGCTACACAGTCTTGTTCTATAGATGGAAACACGGACGCTCACTGGCTGAGAACTTTCCCAAGGTCACAAAGCCTAAACCCGCTGGACTCAGATTATGAGGTTCAGGCATCCGAAGATCCAATGTGCTCGGCCCCGCCACATGCACAGAGAGACAGGGTAGATTGCATTATTTATGCCCCAGCAATCACTTAGCCCCATGCAAGGGCTCTCTAATTGCGCCTCACACCATCTCCAAGGAGGAGGGGTCAGGGGCCACCGGCTGCCAGCTAATAAGCGACCAGCTATCCTCCTGAATGGCTTACTGTACTCGCTGACGTGGGAGGCCATGGTAATTACCCAGAGCCCATTAAAAAGAGCCCAGAATGTGATGTGCTGATAGTTCCAGAACAAACACATCGAAGTATAGTTTAAGACAGCTCGAGCCCAGAACAGATATTTCTAAAAGAGCTGACTCGCTCGTATTCTACAGGAAAAATCCCTTCCTTCCCACATTTCCAACAAAGCAGCCAGTGTCTGAATTCAATGACAACGGAGTTTCATTTTAAGGAGGGCAGCGGCCTACCACACTTGTTTGGGGGAGCTAAAAATTATTGGTGTCACAGGCTTGGGTGACAGAAAAAACCCCAGGGAGTAAAACAGGACAACAGTCTTGTAATAAGTGAGACGGCCGTCGGCATTAATTTGGTTCTTCATAACTTGCTATTTATTTATTCAGATGCCAATAAGATATACTGGAAAGGCCTGGAAGAGAAGTGTTCAGAGGTTGGAAAGAAGCCCTCGAGTGTTGACACACTCTAGGTGAATTTGAGCAATATCCTGGGGCTTCACACCATACTTGGCAAAGACTCACTAGGCCATGAACAGCACAATGGGGTGATAGGCAGCTCCTCTGCACTGCACACAGAGGAAACCCAAGCCCCAGAGCCACTACCTGGAAGACGGCAGCATGTTCTAGAATAACCGGGCATGCCCCACTCATCCTCACTTTATTGCAACCCCAAGTAAGCCCCGCTCTCATGTTGATTATTCTTGCCATACTCTACCAGAAAGCAGCAAGATCTTCTGTCCTTAAATATTCCAAGATTCCAAGAGAATGCACCTTCCAGATTCTTTACTGATAACCTCAGTGGCTGACCAGCTTGAAGCATCAGCACAGACTTCTCCAAGGAGTCTGCTCAGCACTCCTAACTCAGTCCCTTCAAGCCTGCAAGTGAAAGAGCGGAACCCTCTAGCTTCCCAGAGGGAAATCATCTCAGATTATGAGGTCAGCAAGAGTGATAATGATAAACCGGGGATCAGCTTTTAATATTTCTATAATCTTCCTGGTTCCTGAAATTCTGATCCCCACTGGGGGAAAATGCTATCATCCACACTGTGAGGAAATTGGCAACGTACCTCAAACAACCCCACTCTAATTTATGAGAAGCGTTTTTAAAACAGTAAATTTCAAATAGGGCACTGTATCCAGACACAGGATAAGCAAATGGGCAACATACACAAAGAAAATACTATCGAATCGCTTGAAGAATCTTCGGAAATTTTCCAGCGTTGAAAATTCAGATTGCTACGCTTCACTCTAAGCAATGGTTACTGATGCTGTGCTCTGAGGCACACCGTTCCTTTCCCTCTTTGTAATCTGTTCAACGGTTACTTCATGCTCCTTGCCCTGGGTTGAAGTTTGAGATTCATCTTCTTCCCTCGGCCAAGAAGAGTAACTTCAGAGCTATGAAAGAACACAGCATTCTCCTTCCTCTCGGCCTTTACGTCAGGCTTGAGATGAAGACGCCTCCACTCACTTCTTAGGTGTTGGGTAAACTTTAACTCCAGCAGGCCCGACTAACCACTTGACCAACAAATGACACAGAATGACTTTTAACACCAGGATCTGTGAATTATGTAAATGCTGTCCGGTGTTAAAAGCTCCATTTGGAATGTACGCGACCTAAGGCATCACAGTACATTCTTCCTTGCCACAGCTCCTCACATCCACGGCCAGCCTGTTCTGAGCCTCTACCCCAACACACACCGCATCCCTTACCCTGGCCTGGAGCTGCCACCACCCTGCCTGGGCCTGTAACAACACTGAACCCTCTCGCACTCCCTCTCCCCGCTCCCACACCCTGGCTCTCCGCGCAGCCGCTGGGGAACCCATGCACAAAGTAAATCCATTCATGTCACACCTCTGCTCAGAATCCTCCAGCAGCTTCCTTCCAATCATACTCAAAATGAAATCTCAACTATTGACCATAGCCAGGCAGGCCAGTGGGACACAGGCCTATCCTGAGCATCTCCCTCATCTGTGTCCACTTTCCCGGGGGATTGGGTGGGGGGGGTTCCCTGCATTAAGGTCACACCAGCCTTCTTGCAGAGGCCTGGGCCCTTGCTGTTTGCTCTGCCTCAGAGGACGCTGTGCTTGCAGTTTCCCATGGCTCATTCCCCTCCCCATTACTGGGTCTCTGCTCACCCATAACCTCCCAACAGAGGCCTTCAGAACCACTCCACCCTCTGTCACCCCTCCCTCCCTATCGCCCCTAGTCACTACCTGGCATTACAGCTTACACCTGCTACTCAGCTGACATCTGCCACTCGTTTGCATCGCTCTCTCCCCTGCCCCCAGACCTGGGCTGTCTAGTTTACTGTCACACTCAATGCCTGGCCCAGGGAGGCCACTCCACACATACTTACAATCACTCTTCTAACCAGATCTCCAGTTCCCCATCCTGCCGAGAAGGATGTCCAACCAAAGCTGACTCTTACCTGCTGGAGACCTAGGAAATCAGAACCGACCACGTTTCTGGAATAAGTGGACACTACTCAGCAAATACACTGAGATTCGGCATGGACACTTGTCACTGTTGCCCCACAGCCTGGAGCCATGGCACCTGTCCCCACCAGTCTGTAAGAGCTGGGGCAGCCACCATGGGAAAAGGCTTCCTATTTTATGATTCCCCTTCTTCAGATAGTTAGGGAAATGAAGAAAAGGCCATTCTTGGTTTTATTTCCCAATCTCTGAATTAGCAGAGAACCCAGTAAGAATTACGTGTCCAGTTCAGTAACTCTCTTCCCATGCTGATCTCACTCTACATTTTGGGTTTGGGCTTTTTTTTTTTAGTATTTTTACAACAAAATGATTTTTAAAATCCAAAAAAAGTATTTTTTCTAAAATAGTTATAGTTATATTTATTTTCCTTTGAAGAAAAATGCCCAGGTTATAGAAGCTTTTCTTAAAATTAGAGTAAGATAGGACACTGATATATGTATTATTTCATTATTTTTGAAATTAAAATAGGATCAATTTGTCATAGCTACAAAATTAACATAAATATCTCAAAACGTCAGCACTTGGAAATAAACAGTAGAAAACTTCTATAATGAAGCTTGCATCCCTTTGAGCTTTAAAGCACATACACTGAGGTCCCAGCACATAACAGCACATCCCCTGTAGAGATTCAGTTCCCCCAGAACAATAATTTAAGGTGATCTGATACTGATTTTACCTTGTGTTTCCAAGCTGACATGGGTTACTATAAAAATGAGGGGTGAGGGAAGGGCCACGTGGAAGATTACTGACAGAAGTTATCAGCGGGACCCAGGACAATGGTGGCAGGAGGGGTCATCAGCCAAACCCACAACGCACAGACTGTGTGCAAAAATGAACAGAAATAACCAGTCCCTGGCCGGCTCCTCAGTCTGCCCGGGTTCCAGTGGCCATGGAACCACTGCTGAGCCCCACGAGTGGAAAGAGCAGTAAGCTAACCGTGCAGTTTAAAACAGGCTCTTGACCAGACAATCTCCAGTGTTCATCACCCTCAGACTTACCTGCGCTCCTTACTTTCTAGGAAACGCCGAGGCTCACTTTTAACCTAAAATGGGCAAACTTTCTTCCCGTGCCACTCTGTCTTGTCCTAGTCCCACACAGGGTTAAATAAGAGGGCCTCAAAAGAGAAAAGAAGGAAGTATTAAAGGAGGGAGGGACTGAGGGAGGGCGGGGGGGGGGGGGGTGTTGGTAACAGCACAGAAAAAGAAAAGATGGAGAGAGAGAGACAGAAACAGAGACAGAGAGAGGCAGGGAGAGAAAGACAACAAACAGAAAAACAGAAAGACAAAAGCAGCAGCAGAGAAAACACACAGAGAGGGCAAGAAAAAGATAAGGAACAACAGAGAGAGAAAACGACACAAAGGGCGAAAGAGAGAGAGAGAGAAGGGAAAAGTTCACGGGGAAAAGGAGTGATGTGTTTCATGGAAAAGCTATTTGTTACCGAGTCGCTCCTTTTCCATGTACTGTATTATGCCATATGTGGGAAGTGAACAAGGCTGGAACTCCGCCTAAGAACATCTGCCACGGAGGGACTTGAAAAGCCCTAATAATAGCACAGCTGGTGTCCCCAGCCTAATGAGCTCACCGCCCACGTGACCGCTCTTCCCCGGCAGCTCCTCCCCAGAGAGGAGGCGGCCAACAGACCTCTCCGCCCTCCCTCCCCCAGGCTTTATTTCCTCCACTGCCTTCCCGCTCCCTGTCCCTACACCGCCCCCACCCACTTTCCTGAACTCAGTTACCCCGATCCGGCAGTTCCTATGAACAGAGACCTTCTTAACAGGAAAGGCACAGATCAGAAACAAAAGGGAGGCACCACTGCAAATCTTCTAGACGTTAAAAGGATAATGGTTATGCCGATAAATTCAACCGCTTAGATGAAACAAAGTCCTTGAAACATACAAGTTAACCAAAACTAACACAAGAGGAAAGAACAGATCTGAATAACCCCATCGTTACGAAAGCAATGGAACTCCTAATGAAAAACTTGTCCAGATCCCACGAAAGGCCAGTGGGCCATCAGCTGTGCCTTGATGCCAGGGTACAGGGTCCCGGCCCCTCCAGGAGCCCCAGTGACCGTCTGGGGAAGCCCGTCTCTGGCAGGGAGGCTCTCAGGCAGCCTGACCTTCCCACTGACCACTGCCTGTTGCTAGGAGAAAACCATACACAGCAAAATTGGCTAGGGGGTGGGGAGGACGTGAACAAAGAAGTGAGCTTTTACAAGGCTGGGAAGTTTTAACCCTCTCAGGTACGATTTTTTGAAAGTAATTCCCATATAGCACACTTTGAAAAGTCCTCTAGTACTCTGAAGAAGCTATACCTTAGCATCAGGAAGGGCAAGCATTTCAGCTTCTAAGGGGAATCCTTTCGGAAAGGGACAGAGAGGAGACTCCAGTTGGCACTGATACGGTATCCACAGCAATTGGAAGAGGTCCTGAAAAATCTGGGACACCCCCGCCTTCGCTCAGGCTAGGCAACACATCCTGACCACAAAGAAGAGCCAGATGGATATGATACATGGGATTTACTCCCCGGAAAAAGACAAGAAGAAGGCCACAGTTCAGAAACCAAGCTTGGTAACATACAAAAGCATGGATGTGTTTGTAAGCATGCAGTATGAAGGCTAGCAAATTACTAGATTCTACTCTGCCTACCAGGTAATTGTATCAACAGCAATCACACGATTAGCTAAAAGGTGGGCAATCATGAATTTTTTCTACTATTAGACACTGTTCCACACTAAAAGACAGCGTTTTATATCTTGTTAATGCCATGAACAAGTTATCTGAGCCTTCACAATGTCCTGTTTTGATTTAGGACATCAAGCCACTCTTGCCATAAGTTAACACTACAAAATCCACAGAAACTTAGAAAAGAACAATTATGGTATCTGAAGGACCATCATAAGTGCTTGTATATATCATTCCCTTTTGTCAGAATGTTTAACACACTGAGAAGAATCCTTTCCAAGACACAACACAGTTGTTTCTACTCACAAAACACTGAAAAGCATTAACAGAACCAACTGCCATTCAGTCTTTACCGACCTGCCTTTTCACTTCTTACTCTCTTGAGTCAGTCAGACATCCAGGCCAAGACTACGGTTCTCAAGCCTCACACTCCACCTGCTCTGTCTTCGGGCCCACAACAGTGCCCCACCGAGCCATAGGGGAGCATGAAGCAAAAGGAAAAATCAGTAATACGGACTCTTTCCGTCTTTATGACAAACGTTGATATTTTGTTCATCATTGATTTCTTTGTGTTAATTTAGATTTTTTTTAGAAATACTGCACTAAAGTATTATTTCTCTTGATTACTTAAATTGTGGACCCCTTAGGCAAGTGCCTTTATCACATCACCCTAGGCCTGGCCCTGGGCCACAGTGATAACTATACACCCTGCGTAAACCAAGGAAAAATGACTAAACACCCAAGCTTCATCAACTACCACAAAGACTCAGTTGGTTAAGCGGCTGCCTTCGGCCCAGGTCGTGATCCCAGGGTCCTGGGATCGAGTCCCGCATCGGGCTCCTTGCTCAGCAGGGAGCCTGCTTCTTCCTCTCTCTCCCTCTGCTTGTGCTCTCTCTGTCAAATAAATAAAATCTTTTTAAAAAATTCTGTGGAACAGCCAACTATCTTGCGTCATGTTGCATTAAAATCTCATAGTTGCCAAATTCACTGGAACCTTTCATTGTCTTATGCATGTAGCCCCATTAATTTTTCCTTAAACACCCACCTTGCACGGTTAATACCTCCTTGTAGGTAACCACCACTATTCTGATCCTTATTATAGGATAGTTTTGCCTCTGTTTGGACTTCCTAAAAATGGAATCCTCTGGAATATCCTTTTGTGTCTGGTCTCTTTGGCTCAACATTTTCTCTGTAGTATTCGTCTATTCGTTGCATCTATCAATAGCTCATACCTTTTTATTGCTGAGTAGTAGTGCATCATAGAGATAAACCACGATTTTGTTTACACAGTCACTAGTTAATAGACGTTTGGGTTTCTCCACTTGGGGGCTAACACGAGTAAAGCTGCTACTAACTAAGAAGGCAGCACGCGTTTCTGTTGAATATATGCCCAGGCGTGAATCTTGGCATCATAATGTAGATGGTCAGCTTTAATAAATATTGCCAATTTTCCAAGTGGTCACTGTTCTTCGTATGTGGTGCGTGAGGCGTCCACTTCTTCCACATCCTCACCGGCGGTTAGTGCTGCCAAGTTGCTTATTTTATCCATTGTGCCAGGGTGGCAGAAGTTACCTTTGCTAAAACAAGCAATTTCTAGTTCCCTCCAATTTTACCATGATTCCCCAGTTCTAACAGTACAAACTGTAAACCCCCAAGTTACATGTATAAGAATCACAAGAAAGTGCAGCAAACTCTCTAATTCCGAGCTCACCAATTTCGGGAACTCATAAAACACGGACACCCGTGAGATAAGCACACGATACTTGGCAAGAACACTTGCAAATGTTCCTGAAGGCCACAAGAATCCTCACAGTCATCATGTTACTGTGCTTACAAGGCGAAGCCGAAGCCGGCATCTCCTCTGGTAAAACTCTACAAATATTTGCATACCAACTAAGCGTAAACAAACCCAAAGAACATTTTAGCTGTTACCTTACTGGGCTTCTCACAGCAGAGAGAACCCAGGAACCTCACTCCTCGCTGCAGGCACACTGTATCCCCCCAGCACTTCTGGTCTCCTCTCGGGTCGGCCTCTGGAAGCACTTCGTCACATGATATTATTACTGTCTACACGGCGATGGGCCCCAAACCCTCCCCTCACACTCAGATCTCTCTCCCAAGCCGCAGGCCCAGACGCCCCACTGCCCTAAACTCCTCCACCAGGAAATCTCACAAACACATCAAACTCAGGACCTCCCCAGCAGGATCCGGCGCGTCTTAACCCCCGCACAACCGAGTTATCACAATTGAGATAACCCAATTCAAAAATCTCAGCCTCATCCTTGAGACCACCCCTCCCGAACCTTACCACCATCTCTTCAAAGGGCAAGCCGTAGCTCCTCCAGGTCACCCAAAGGAATCCATCCATTTTATCCACACTATCCTCCCTGCCCAGCTGAAGTCACCACCCTCTCTCACCTGTAGCCATGCCAGAGCTCGGGCGCGTGTCTGTCATTCTGGTGGCAGATAAGGCTGGGGACCACACACCTGCCTGGGCACGCTCACCGTGTGACGCCGGCCGCCTCCCCTCATGGCACCCCCGCCCTGCCATGGCCTTCTCTTCGCAAAATCTATACGCTGCACCCCTGCTCTGCCCTACTGAACAAAGTGGGTGCAACTTCTTCTGAGTCCGTGAGGGAAATTCTCACACTTGATTACGCTGAGGTTCTCGGCCGTGTGGTCTCCTCAATCAGGATACCACAAAGGACTACAAAAAAGGGTAAGTTTGATGATAAAATAACCAAACGCTCTTCTTTATTCCCTTTGTTCCCTTCTATATGAGTATCAGTTCTCCTCTAGTATCAAGAGACCCAGCTCAGCTAAAAGTTGTTCAAGTTAACACTCAACAGTTGCTATGACATTCCTCTTCTAATCTCTTTTAATAACACAAACTATTTTCCTATCTTCCCAGTACAGTAAAAACACACGTACCGCATCAGTCAAGAGTTTATAGCCTATTTTCCCACTGATCTGCCTGTCATACCTTTTATCTGTTATAATTGTAAGAATATTCTGCTTGTCGGGCACCTGGGTGGCTCAGTTGGTTAAGCGACTGCCTTCGGCTCAGGTCATGATCCTGGAGTCCCGGGATCGAGTCCCACATCGGGCTCCCTGCTCCGCAGGGAGTCTGCTTCTCCCTCTGACCCTCCCCCATCTCATGCTCTCTCTCTCTCTCATTCTGTCTCTCAAATAAATAAATAAAATCTTTAAAAAAAAAAAAAAAGAATATTCTGCTTGTCTTCTCAAACAGAAAGATATTTTCTCGAATACTTAACACCAAACTACATTCCTTCCACAAGAGACCTTGGAAATGTCTTGATATTTGCACCCAAATATCAAGTCCAAAGGGATTTCTCTGATGCCTCGGGATGCTTGCAAAGTGAACCGGTTCTCCTCAAAGCCAAAGGAGGGAAGTTCATTGCCAGGTGAGCAAAATCCACAGCCCACATCACTGCCTGGTCCCGGGAGGCTAGTCCCGTGAGGACCGGAAAAACTTAGGCCCACACCCCTGGGGCGTGGCACAGGATACCTGCTCTGAAATGACTTGTGGATGAACACATCATAAGGAGTCCAATAACAATAATAATGGCTAACACAAAATGTTTACCATGAGCCATGCGTACACAGTAATTCACATAATCCCCTTAATAACCATATGAGGCTATCCCGTGAGGTAAGGATTCAGAAATTGGCTGCCCCGAAGCGGAGTTCTTGCCCGCTTCAACGTATCTAACCCTGAAAAAGCACCAATCTTAGAGGGAAAACAAGAACATGGCTTCAAACGTATCAATCGTGTGCTACAGTTTATCCCAACACATTGCTAAATCTGGAGAATTTTTTATTCATTTATTTGTTTTTTTTAACAAGCTTTAGTTCACTTTATTTTTCTTGTATAAAACTAGGTGGTGGCCACAGCTCAAGCCTGGGTCCTCTGCACAGAGACTCTAATTTTTTAATGAATGGAAATAAGGCTCTGCCACACTCAAGTACATAAAACAAAACTGTACAATTCCCATAGGATTCAGCATTTTATTTAAAACATATTCTAGATGCAAAGGTTGAAATGAAATGCCCACCGTCTGGATGACACTGTCTCCTTCCCTACTACCAAAGCCAGTAAACCAGTTGTCTCAGAAATTCTGTGTCCAACTGGGACACTCACAGACACAACACCAGTGACTCATACGTGTAACAAATTGCTCATTTTCTTTCTCCCCACCTTTCCTCAAAATCATTATACTGCTATCCCTGAATCATAGGTTTGGTTTTTTATTTGTTGGTTGGTGTTTTTAATCCCCTGGCACAAAGCTCATCAATCCCAACTATGCTGGGACAAGGCAAGAATCTGCCTGCCACTTTAGTTTAAATAAATCTCCAATTTTCTTCCCAGATTTGAAAATTTTTTAAGATTTTATTTATTTATTTGAGAGAGAGAGAGACACAGAGAGCGTGAGAGAGACAGCAAGCAGGAGCAGGGGGCAGAGCAGAGGGAGAGGGAGAAGCAGACTCCCCGCAGAGCAGGGAGCCCGATGTGGGGCTCAATCCCAGGAGCCAAAGGCAGACGCTTAACCATCTGAGCCACCCAGGTGCCCCCCAGATTTGAAATTCTGCAATGTGGGCAAAACCCACAGTTTTGGAGCCAACATTACAACTGTGTTGCCAGATTTCTGATGTTAGACCACCAAACACCTCTACTCCAAGGCAAGGTCCAACAGGCAAACCAAATTTATCTTAGGACCCTGGACTCAGAATCACAAAACATGATGTCCTGTCTTACTGAGTTGCCTTTCCACTGTTGTCCTCCTTGTTCTCCCAACTCACACACCCACATTCCCATTCAAAATAAAAAAGGAGAGGGAAGCATGGAAGGAAAGACCATAAACTCACAGACTCTAAAATACTAGCAGCTCTTAGAAATCTTATTCATCTGAGTCTCACCACACTAAGTAAATTCAGTGTGATGCCCACAGAGTTAAACAGCAATCAGGAGCAAGGATTGAAGTAAGAGTTCCACTTTTCAGGATCTCTCCACAGCTCAAAGCCAGGTAAAGACTGTGGCTAGTGTTGGGAGAATATCAGAATAAAAAGGGACTTGAAAGAAAGAACCCCATCACACCCATTAGGATGGCTATTATCAAAGAAAGAACAGAACAAAAACTGAAAATAACAAGTGTTGGTGAGAATGTGGAGAAATTGGAACACTTGTACGTTCTTGGTAGGAAAATAAAATGGTTCAGCCCCTGAGAAAAATGGTATGGCACTTCCTCAAAAATTAAACATAGAATTACCACCGGCCCAGCAATTCTGCTTGTGGGTATGCACCTCAAAGAACGTAAAGCAAGGACTCAAACAGATATTTGCAAACCCACGTTCATAGCAAGCATTATTCACAACAGCCAAAAGGTAGAAGCAACCTAAGTGTCCAAAGATGGATGAATGGATAAACAACATGTGTCTATACACGCAATGGAATACTATTCAGCCTTAAAAAGAAAGGAAATTCTGGTACATGCTACAACATGGGTGGACCTTGAAGATACTACGCTAAGTGAGAAAAGCCAGATGCAAAGCAACAAATATTGTACAATGCCTCTTAAATGAGGCACCTAGAGTGGTAAACTCATAGAGACAGAAAGTAAAAGAATGGTGGTTGCCCAAGGCTGGAGGGATGGGGGAATGGGGAGTTAGGGTTTAATGGGTACACAGCAGCAGTTGGGGAAGATGAAAAAGTTCTGGGGATAGATGACAGTGATATCTGCACAACGTGAATGTGTTTAATTCCATGAAACTACTGAAAAACGGCCAAAATGGTCAATTTTGTTATATATATTTACCACAACTTTTTAAAAAGAATAAAAGCTGATCATTACATTAGAGATTTCCTTCTCTTTAATTTTTTTGTCTTTTCTTGTTTAAGATTTTATTTATTTGAGAGAGACAGAGAGAGGGTGAGAGAGCACAAGTGGGGGAGTGTGGGAGAAGCAGGCTCCCTGCTAAGCAGGGAGCCTGACGTGGGGCTTGATCCCAGAACCCCGGGACCTGAGCTGAAGGCAGATGCTTACCCGACTGAGCCACCCAGGCACCCCTAGAGATTTCCCTTCATCTCTCAGACTGGAATCTTAGGCACTTCCAGGGCAAGAAAAAGAGAATTTTGCAAAGGTGGGTTGTCTGTGCCCATCCCCACATGAGGTTACAGAAGGAGGACCCTAGGCTGAGAGCTCTGTACCTGCTAGGAAAGCAGGACGGAAGAAGAGAGGTTGAGAAAGGTTACCTATATACTGGGGTCAGATCCACCTACCTTCCCCCTAGCTTCCACCTTGTCTAGCGATGCCCCACGCATATGACCCGGCACTTCCGATCTGTTCAGCAAAGAGGAGGTGAGTGTGTGGATACGTGGGTCAACTCGATGGCTAGAACTTAGGGACAACCACCTACTCATCACTCTGGCATATTTTTAAGAACATGAAACATCACCCAATGTTTTAGGTGTGCGCTGTGGCAGGGAGGGTAAATAACTGGCCACATTTTGGACTGTTTTTCCTCACTGCTGACTGAGAACGACAGCTTGTCCCTTCCCTCCTGGGGTCTTCCCATTTTACAGTTCACTGTGCACAATTTAAGGGAAGAGGTGGGCGTTGGGGAGGGACCGGGGTCAGCAATCTCCTCTGGGAACCCCAGCCCCTTTCCTTTCAGGGGAGGGCAAGAGGTGGAATCCCACCTTGAGCGCCAACTCTCCCCAGTGGGGCAGGAAACAAGTGTGTACCAGCCACTTGTTCTTCCCAATATATGTAAAGTCTGGCCTTGCGCATGGGGAAAGAACATTCCGGGGAACCACAACGAGGTGAAGAGGTCTCTGAGCATCAATACCACCTGGGAATATGTTTAAAATGGAGATTCATGGGACACCTGGGTGGCTCAGTCGGTCAAGTGTCAGACTCTTGATCTCAGCTCAGGTCTTGATCTTTCAGTTTTGAGTTCAAGCCCTGTGTTGGGCTCCACGTTGGGCATGGAGCCTACTAAAAAAATAAATAAATAAATAAAATAAAATAAAATAAAATAAAATAAGTAAAATAAAATAAAATAAAATAAAATAAAATAAAATAAAATAAAATAAAATAATAAAATAAAATAAAAATGCAGATTCACATTTAGCAAGTCTGGGGCGGGGTCTGAGGTTCTGCAGGGCTAACAGGCCACCAGGTAATGCTGATGGGCTGCAGGCCCACCTGCCACAGGTCAGGTTGTGAAACCTTACACTCCTGCAACCAGCTGGAGCCAGGACAGCAGGGAACAAAAGCCAGGCACAAAGAGCACCATCAGGATCTTCCTCTCGTGAGCATCGCTCTCCTCCACCCAGGCCACAGTCAAGTGGTCCCACCATGAACTTGGACTCTCAGTCCCCTTTGGCATAAATAGCAAAAATGAAATTTTGCTCCCCACTCCCGCAGGCAAAATTTTCCAAAGCTCTTCCAACAACTTCAAGGGCAGCTTCTGCCCTCATTGCTCACCTGCTCCGCCTGGTTCAAATTCCTGAGTCAACAACACAAATGAAGACAAACCTATTCTAACATTCTAATGGGAGGCGGCGGGTGTTTGACCACATCCCCAACTGGAAATTATTTGATAAGAAACATAATAAAAGGAAGCAAACCTACACTAGGTCCCGCCTTCTCTACTTTTTGCAAAACTTAGAAAGTGAGAGCTCGCAGAACGCACCCTCAAAAAAGTCCAGGCCCACAGCATAGGCTGTTGATGTAAAGAACTGCTGGGAAGGACTTTTTGACTTTACCAAAACCACCAGAGGAACTGATGGAGAATTTTGAAAATCCCAGGGTCCTCCATTTGCAGAGATGCTTTTTCTCTCTAAACCTGGAGAAGAAAAATCAAAATCCTTACCATTATTCTAATTAATACCCATTTTAAGTGACATGTACAAACCTGCATCTATGTAATCCAGTGTAGGATTTGCTGATAGCTAATCTCTGTGACCATAATTCAGGAGACAGCGGCATTTTTTAATCAACATAATCTCACTCTCTAGTAACTAGGTCTAGTCACTAAGGGGGCGTGCAATAAAGAAAGAATGCTCTGAATGGTATTCTACAAGGGATACCTTCCAGAAAAAGTCAAACCACTTCATCTGCAGGTTCACAGTTATTTTCAACAAATTCTTAGGGGTAAAAAAAAAGATTTCAAAGTCCCCTGAATACCCAGAGCATGGTCTTCCTTAACATTCAAATCCAGGTAATTTATACTCTGGTGGTTCTTTAATTCACTAACACACCCTTGGATATTGGAGCACCCTTTTCACCTCTAGGAAGGAGATGACCTCCTGCTTTTAAAAGTCCAGGCACATCATGAAGTCTGGAACTAGCAGAGCCTCTAGAAATAATCCAGCTCCAAGATTCTAAATTGGGGTACACAAATTTAAGCTGCAGGGAGCTCCCAGAGCCTCAGGGAAAATGAGGTGCATCTTCCTTGAGTGCTTTTTTAATCAAGACAATTTAAAGCATTTTTATATTAAAACAAACAGATGAATCCTACATTCTATTCTCCATTAAAGGAATCAGTGAACGCACATTGAAAAATGCCCTAAAAAGTGCCAGAAACCTCAGGCTACACCTCCAAATCCCCCTTTCCAGGGTTCCTTTGCCCTGAAGATTATAGGGCAGGTTTAAGAAGCATCAGTATGATCCATTTCACAGCTTGAGACCTGGCTGTGAGTGGCCGCTAGAAGTCACTGCCATGTGCTGGTCTTCGAAGAGATTTACAGCCCTCCTCCCACTAACCAGGTGGGGCTGGGAGCAACCCTTCCTCAAATGCAGGACCAGAAGCCCAAACAAGGATGCTAAGAGCCTGCCTTCCACCTGTGTGCCATCCTCTTCCACCTCAGGTGCACTCCTAACAAACACATAATTAAATGAGCTTGTCAATGAATCATAAAGCCACACGTCCCTCCATAAAACACATGTCAAAGCATTTCTTTAAGCAGCTGCTGATCACTGGCATTATACGTAGCTTAGAGGCATCCAGATTCACACATATGCTATTAGTTACTGTGTCTTCACTAAAACGTTGAATTTTTCAACACTGCAGGTGGCCTCCATTTGGATACACCTAATAAGGTGGCAAGTCAGAATGGGTAGTATTTGTTCCCAAAAATGGGGGGAGGAACCAGAAGGCCCATTCAACTGTGTCTCTAGACAAAAGACACTCCCTCGAGACTAAAAAATAAAATCTAAGAACCTATGTGAGATGGTCAACTCAAGAGTCATCTAACAGTTACAGAGACCTACTGTGTGCCAGGTCAGAGGCTGGGGCTCAGAAAGCAATGACCGGAAGGAAGTCCACATCAGATGGCAAATGGTAAGGTGGTCTTGGTTTGGAAACTGAAAGTTTAGGAACTCCTTTCAGTGCAAATATCGCTCTTTTATTTTCAAAGCCCCCTTTTGGGGGAGAGAGGGAGAGGGAGAATCTTTTTTTTTTTTAATATTTTATTTATTTATTTGAGAGAGAGAGAATGAGAGAGAGCACATGAGAGGGGGGAGGGTCAGAGGGAGAAGCAGACTCCCCGCCGAGCAGGGAGCCCAATGCGGGACTCGATCCAGGGACTCCAGGATCATGACCTGAGCCAAAGGCAGTCACCCAACCAGCTGAGCCACCCAGGCGCCTGGAGAGGGAGAATCTTAAGCAGGCTCCAGCCCAGCACAGAGCCTGATGTGGGGCTCAAACTCACAACCCTGAGATCATGACCTGAGCTGAAATCAACAGTCCAACACTTAACCGACTGAATCACCCAGGCGCCCCTCAAAGCCCTTTTACATGATCTGATTTGACCTTCACAGCAAACTTGTTAGAAAGAAAATTAGTATTATAATATCCACTTTATTTATCCCTGTTAGGGCTGAAAAAGGTTACCAAGTCACACACCTAGTCATGTTGGAATGAGACCTGGAAACCCTCTCACATCATTTAGTCAAACTTTTACGAACACTTTCATTTAAAACACTCTTTAATCCTTGTAACAATCCAATGAGGTTTGTTTGTTCCAGGGAGGCAGGCAATCCCAGAGAAGGGAAAGCCAGGTCAAAGAGGTTAAATAAGGGCCCAAGGTCACAAAGCCAGTAAAGAGAGAGGAGCTGGAATTTGAATCCAGGTTTTCCACTCAAAGGCCTGTGTCCTGGGGCGCCTGGGTGGCTCAGTCTGTTGAACGGCGGACTTTTGATTTAGGCTCTCAGGTCATGGTCTTGGGGTGCTGGGATCCAGCCCCCCACCATCAGGCTCAGTGGGGAGTCTGCTTTAGGATTCTCTCTTTCCTCCTCCCTCTGCCCCCACTCCCCCCATGCTTCCCCAAGAGCACGCTTGCACTCTCTCTCTCAAATAAATAATAAATAAATCTTTAAAAAAAAAAAAAAAAAGGCCTGTGTCCTTTTAGAAGGAACATCAACACAGCCAGGGTAGAGACACCCTCCAGGAAGAGCTGGGGATGGGAAACCAAATCTCACAGGCCCCTGGGGAATCAAACAGGAACCGGCTCATGTTGGGGTCAAGCTGAGACCCAACTCTTGCCAAACCTGCTGCACATGGACACAGGCTTTCTAACCCGGTTCAGCAACCCCCTGCCCTGCTCAGCTCTCCAGGTGGCCCGGCCTATGCTTGTCTAGGCACTTCTGTGATAAAACTGGGGTCAGAGATCAAAGGGCACACAAGCATGATCTTTCCAACCCAAGACAGAGAGGAAGGTGCCATCTGTCACTCCAGGTCCAGGTCCAACTCCCTGCCTGTCATACCCCCCTGGCTTGTGGCGGAGGGGGGAAGACCCTCCCCAGTGCAGACTGCTCAGGGCTGGGCATTGCTCAGTCTGGCCACCTCCCTCCCGGCTGCTCTTGCAGTCACAAACTGAAAAGGACCCTGTTCCCAGCTTGTCTCCCTGTCTGTCACTCCCTGCCACAGATAAACAAAAGATGCTCCAGGAAAGGGTACCCATCCTGCCCACACACTTGCAAACAACATTTACACATTTGTTTGAAGCAATTAAGTTCTGGTGAAGAATATCAGAAAACAACTTTTTCAAAAAGAAATCAGAAGCCTAAACACTCGTACTTCGGAGGCGCTCAAAGTGAACGCTGATTTCAGTTTCTGAGCAAGTGCAGGGAAGGGCTCAAAGCACAGAGGCTTCAAGGGCTCGTGTGCATCCAGCGCCAACCCCAGGAGCAGCTCGGCTTTGGACTTGGGCTTCCCTAAACACAACTTTACAAAAGAAGAAACTACACTTCATCACATTTATTTTTACCTGCAAGTGGCTGACCTTGGAGATTCGAAAAGGATTTAAAAACTCATGTCAAAAAAGTGACAAAAGTAAACTTGTTATCTCCCAGAACTGAAAGGAAGATTCCTAAAAGCCACCCGTTCGGTCCCAGACACACTCAGAAGATGTAATTTACATTAGTTTTGCGGGTGAGTGGGCACCGGGGTGCAGCTCACTCTCTGGCCTGGCTCAGCTCGGCGCTCTTTGAAGGTCGCCTCACTGTCATTTCGGAGTGCCGAAGCCCGGAATCCAGGCCACGCGGTGTGACCGACACCATGCCCTATGGGCACCTTTTGGGGCCCCGCGAGGGTCTCCCACAGGTGCGGTCAATGCAGGAGGGGTACTGCCCCTCAGGGTCCCGGAGCCCGGCCACCGCCACATCACGCGCCCACACTCCGCGAACACCCGTGTCCCCACCCCACCCCCCCGCCCCCCGGGCCCGATGCGCGGACCCAGGTCTTACCCGCGAGAGGCGCACGGAGCGCGGCCCCGTAGCAGACGCGGTCCCGGGGGCCTCCCGCGCGGGGCTACCCGGGCGCTCGGCTCTGCCGGCCGCCTCCTCTTCGTTGTCCTCGGCCCGGCCCCGGCCGCCCGGCGGCTCCGGTTCCCTCCGCAGCCGCCGGCCGGGCGGCACCGGGGTGCACGCGGCGGGGTTCGGCTTCGGCGCCCCCTCCTCTCCTGCTGCCCGCCGCCGCCTTGGCGCTCGCGGGCTGGGGGTCCGCGGCGCCGGGACGCGGGGGTCGTCGGGGTGCTCGGGCTGCCCCGCGCTCCCTCCCGCGCGCAGCCCCTCTCCAGGGGGGGGCGCCTCGCTCGCGGCGCGCGGGCGTCACGGGCTCGCTGCGCGCCGGGACGGCGGCGGGGTGGGCCCCGGGGCGGCGGGCGGGGGCGCTGCTGCAGACGCGGGCACTGATGCGGGCGCCGCGGCGCGGCCTCTCGCCATGGCTCCCCCGCGGGCGGGCGCTTCGCACCTCCCCTCCGCGCTGCCGTCACCGCCCGACGCGCGCCGAGCCCTCCCCTTCCACCGCCCCGCCCGCCCGCCGGCCTGCGCCGCCACCTGCGGGCCGCCCTCCAGGATGCTCGCACGGCGGAGCGCGCCCGGGGCGCGGGGAGCCGCGCCTCTCTGCCCTGCTGTCGCGGCCCTTGGCCTGCCCTACTTTTACCCGCGCCGCGGGGCTCTGGAAAGTACCCAGCGGAATACCTGGGTGGGGAAAACCTATCACACCGCTCCCCGCGCGCTCATTTACTTCTAGCGCTTCTCGGCGTCCGTCTAGGGTCAGTCCAGGGGGAGCATGGGACTCACACGTGCACTGTTTGCCACTAAAGCAGTGGAAGTCCGGGCGTTGCGTTCCCGCAGGTTGGGCAGTCTCCTAGGAAAGCAACCCTGAGGCTTAAGGAGGGGAGGGCAGAGCCCGGTGCTGGGGGGTGGCGGTGGAGGAGATGTATGGACAGTCTGAACAAAATGCCACGGCCGAGAATGGGGGGGGCAAGGGGGAGGGGAGTCAGAAAAGGATCCAGGAAGTAAGTGCTCCCAGGCCACTGTATTATGCAAATCACTGGTGGACAGTTTAACGCGGAACAACCCAATTAGCTCATTTCCAGTTGGGGCTGCTGAGTGTACTACTTCGCCCCGTCTTGGCCCAGAGATCGTAGAGGACAGTGGGAAGACACGGAGAGGACTCTGACCAGAACCAAAGACCTAAGAAAGCTGAGCCATAGAAAACCTGGTTTCAAGTACTGGAAGAGGACTGGTAGTGTACCGTAAAGATTCGTTCAGGCAAGAATCATCACCGGTTGCTAACACTAGAGCGGATTTCATTGGAGAGCAGATATTTGCTTGGCTTAATGTGTCTCTCCGTAGATGGTTTAGGCTCATTAATAGAAAGGGGGAAATATTTACAAAGGAGTGGGCGGACAACACCTTGACTAGGTGATCAAAATTAACATCACCAATGAAAGTAGACGGATACCATGTCCTCAGAAGGTATCACCTACGCAGTATTCCAGGGAGACCGCATAACCTGAATCTGACGATGATGAAACCTCAGGCAAACCCAAAATGAGGAACATCTAGTAAAAAGGGGCAGGGGCTGTATTCTTCAAACATGTCAACGTCATTAAAGACAAAAGAGGGGCATCTGGGTGGCTCAGTCAATTAAGTGTCTGACTTTTGATTTTGGCTCAGGTCTTGATCACAGGGAGTTGAGTTCAAACCCCACCGTGGGTTCCACGCTGGGCATGGAGCCTACTTAAAAAAAAAAGACAATAAATAAATAAATAAATAAATAAATAAATAAATAAATAAATAAATAAATAAATAGACAAAAGGCTAAATATTCCAAATTAAAGGCTGCTAAAAAGTCGTGACAACTTAATGTGATAACTTGTCCAAGACTGGATCCTGTACTGGAGGAGGTGAAATGCTAGTAAAGATATATCAGTGGACAAAGTTGGAATCCTGATAGTAAAGTTTGGATCAATGTTAAATTTGCTGCTGTTGATACGTGTACCATGGTCATGTGGAAGAGTATCCCTATTCTTAGAAATACCCACTGAAGTATTGTGCAGGCATGATTTGCGTAACTTCAAGTGACTCAGAAAAAAAACATGTTGATAGGAAAAACGATAAAGTAAATGGGCAAAATATTAACAATCAGTGAATCTGGGTACAGGGTGTACTAAAACATTTCTGCACATTTGAAATTATTTCTGAATAAAAACACTTTTGAGAAACCAAGTAGGGGATGAGGTTGGATGGGAGGAAGGCAAGGTGTGTTTGTAAAAGGGCGACACAAGAGATCCTTCTGGTTTTAGAACTTGTGGTCTTAGAACAGGTGATCGAATTTATATGGAACTGAAATGCACTTAAGTAAGTACAAGTAAGACTGGGGAAATCTGAATAAGGTGGATTGTATCAATGTTAATATTCTAGTTGTAATAATGTATTAAGGTTTTGCAAAATGTGATCATTGGGGAAACTGCAAAATGTATTATTTCTTGTAATTAAATGTGAATCTACAATTATCTCAATAAAAATTTCAATTACAAGGATGCCTGGATGCCTCGGTTGCTAGAGAATGTGACTCTTGATCTCGGGGTTGTGAATTCAAGCCCCACACTGGGTGTGGAGATTACTTAAAAATTAAAAAAAAAAATCTTTAAAAAAATTTTCAATTACCAAAAAAGTGATCAAGTATATGCCAGGTTGGCATGTAGGTAAGCACGGCTATCTGGGAATATGTAAGAGCAAATGCATTGGTGCTATCTCCTTGTGGGTTTAGAGTAGACATGGGGCTGTTAGCAACATGTTTTTTTAAGCAAAAAGTAAATAAATAAAGGACCATTTGAAGTATAACTGACAGATCAGGTTCCTTCCAATTCTGTAATTTAAGAATCCTAGAGCTGGGGGATCTTTGACTTCATCTAGTCCAACCTTCTCATTTTCAGGAAACTGCGGGCAGAAACGTGGTACATGACAGAAGGAGCATCACATTAGTGGTAGACCCATAACTACAACTCTTGTCTGCAGAATATGTCCAATGCTCTTTGCATCTTTACCAGCTGCCTATCACTCTCTATGTCCATGAGGTTCAGTCGAGGTTGGTGCCAAATTTTGAAGTCATCCATTCATCCATGTTGACTCCCTGACTGTGGTTCTGTGGGCACAGGGTCCTGACATCCTGCTTCCAGCACCAGATGACAGACATGTGCATCCCACCCCCAAGGAGGAGGGACTGGTTTCCCTCTGCTACTCCCAGCTTGGAGAGAGCAGGTGGCAGGCAGGGCCCCTTGAGTGAGCCCCCAGCTGTGCGCCCTGAGCTACTTCAGCAGCTGGTGACCTGCTGCTTCTGGAGGGTGCAGGGACCTGCAAGGGAAGCTGGATGGGTGTATGGTAGAGAAAGCACTAATTGCCCTGGCAGGTCCCAGCCTTATCCAGCATCAGGGACAGGTTTCTACACCAGAAGTGACTCTGGCCTCCCTTGGGGGACAGATAGCCACTATAGTCTTTCCTTCTGTCAAATCAAATCAAAATCAGCATATGTTCACTGATACTTGCCAGGCACTGAATAAGTACCTATGGGAAAATACAAAAAAAAAAGAATATCTGATGCCTGGGACCCAAGATGGAAATGTAGAAAATGACCTGACAAAAGAATTAAACTGCTAACTCGTTGGCTTGGGTTCTCCTCAAAAGCAGTGTTAGAGAAGGACTTGAGGGCAAGTGCTTTCTTTTGGGACGTGATCCCATGGAACAGGGGTAGGAAAAGGAATCAGGACCAGAAAGAATGAAACAGGGAGGGAGAGAAAACCCATCCAAGGGTGCTTAATCTAGATGGTCTCTGTGAGCAAGTAGGGCTCAGTCCTACTGGCACCCTCTGAGGAATTGCCTAGAATGCAAGATGGGGGGGGCACCGGCGGGTGTGGGGGGAGGCGCACTCGGTTAAGCATCTGACTCTTGGTTTGAACTCAGGTCCTGATCTCAGGGTTGTGAGATCAAGCCCTGCCTCAGGCTCTGCGCTTATCACAGAGTCGGCTTCAGGTTTTCTCTCCCTCTCCCTCTGCCCCTCCCTGCTGTGCTCTCTCTAAAATAAATAAATGAATCTTTAAAAAAAAAAAAAAGAATGCAAGGGGCGCCTGGGTGGCTCAGTTGGTTAAGCGACTGCCTTCGGCTCAGGTCATGATCCTGGAGTCCCGGGATCGAGTCCTGCATCGGGCTCCCTGCTCGGCAGGGAGTCTGCTTCTCCCTCTGACCCTCCCCCCTCTCATGCTCTCTCTATCTCATTCTCTCTCTCAAATAAATAAATAAAATCTTTAAAAAAAAAAAAAGAATGCAAGATGGAAGGAGGGAGCATTTATCCACCAGCTCCTAGCTCCCATCGGTCAAGTGGGTACTGAGCAAAAAAGTGAACTAAAAAAAGGTATCACAGGGGACATACATATATAAAATGCCCAGATTCACCAGCAAAAAAGCAGCCTATGGGCAGAGATTTTTGCTTGTTTTATTCATTGCTACATTCCCAGCATCAGCAACAGGGCTTGACTCATAGTAGATGCTCAATCAATAGATACAGAATGAGTGAAATATAGAGGAAATTATTAAAAGTATGTAAATAAGTCACTTATCAACAATGTGTGTGTGTGTGTGTGTATGCACGTGCGTGCATGTGCACTGCGTATTGGATAGGCTAGCGTGATAGTGAACAAAGAAGGTATAGTCTTGGCCCTGTGCATCTTTCAGTCCAAGAGTCAGATAATATGCTATACATGCACATTCAATTAGTCTGTGATGCATGCTGGAAAAAAAGTATGCAGGCACTAGAAATATAATAATAGGACTTATGATAGACTAGTTGGTCAGGGAGGATCTGTCTAAGGAGGTAACCCAGAGGAGGAACAGGAACCAATCATGCAAAGGGCAAGGGACAGCATCAGAAAAGGACCCAGAAGTAAGAAAGGCACTCAGTAGCTAGAACCGTGGTGGGATTTCAGGGAAGAGCCAGACTGTGGTCCCGCACCAGTTTGAGGAAACCCAGGGACCACTTCAGGGCCAGCTGGCAGGACTCACTCACAACCTCCACCTCCATACTCCACTACTGCTACCAGTAATACTTCGGGAACATGCTAAAACCCCACATGATGTAAGCGGGCCCCCCAAATTCAACTGGTAGAGTATAGCATAGGATCACAAAACTGAAGGTTACACTCGCTGATTAACAGTTTATTGTCTTGTTGGAGATGGAGAATGTAGTAATTTTTGGTTTTTATATCAGTGTTAAAAGATCTTGAGAATATGTCCTGACTATCCTCAACTTCTCTTCCACAACCCATTATGAAGTGACCATCTATCAAAACCGTGTTAGATCCTATTTGTTCTCAAGATCTATAGTATTATTCTCAAGGGAATGAGTGTTCTTTCTGATTATTGTGTATTTGTTCATATTGGCTAATGTTATCATAAAACAACTTATCTCCAAGTCCAACATTCCACATTTCATTGGATGACTCTGTTGATACCAGCTAAACTTCAGCTTGCATAGTTGCTCATCTAATTCTCTTTCCCAACTAAAGAGTCTCACTCTCAGTTTATCCTGATAGGACTATGTCTGCTATTTTAATTCTTTACTTACTCCCATCTAACCCTTTTTTTCTTTAATTTTTTTAAAGTTTTATTTATTTGAGAGAGAGAGAGAGAGAGAGCACGAGCAGGGAAAGAGGAAGAAGCAGGCTCCCTGTCAAGCAGAGAGCCGGATGCAGGGCTCGATCCCAGGACCCCGGGATCACAACCCGAGCTGAAGGCAGACGCCTGACTGAGCCACCCAGGCACCACTCCCATCTAACTCTTTTCAAATTCATATGCCTCGAAGAGTTTCCAGTAAATGATATTTTACATGTGGCCAATATTCTCCTAGCTGCCTGTTTCCTAGTGGTATATATTTATGTTTTGTTTTATTTTCCCCTGAGCACGGATTCTTCATCCAGAGTCCATGGAAGTCCAAGGCAGGATGTCAGGGAGCATATTAGTTAGAGTGGGCTAAACTGATGTAATAAGTAAACATAAAATGTAATGATTCAACATGGTGGTTTGTCTTTAGCTCAAGTAACAATCTGGAGTAATTTCAGATTGGTAGAGGAGCTCTGTTCTACATATTTTACTAAGGGACTAATTGTGGACTGAATGGGCAAACTCTGGCTCCACCATCTTGGGTCACCCCGGGCATGGCCAACTCAGTGAGGGGCTGGGGAAGAGTATGGAGGAGGCTGTAGGGGAGATTCCATGAACCAGGCCTGGCAGGAACACACAAACTACTTCCATTCAAGTCTCACTGGCTAGAGGTCTTAGTTACATGGCCACATCACTAGAGGGAAGCTGGGAAATGTCTAGCTGAGCAACCAGGAAGAAGGGGAGAACAGATTTTGGTGCTCAGCTAGCATTTTCTGGCACGAAGTGGAGGGGGGGGGTCTGACAAACGGGCACACACACGAAAGATGTATTTTTATTTGATTTATTTTGAAAATTATAAAAAATTGCTTTATTAATTCAAATTATAGGCTTATGGTTTTACTTCACTTTATGCTTCATGAGGAAGCAGGAGGTGATCTGATTGGTCCGGTTGGGTCATATGACTCTAGGGCATCCAGGGTGGAGTCTGTTAGCAAGGAAAGTTGCTGGTACTTAGGGTCAGGCAAGGTCCAAGGATCATCACACCCTTGCACCACGTTGTGACATCTGAATTAACTTAATTGAGAAAAACCTGTTGTGAGGGACACAGCCGGGACTCCCCCATCCCCCCCGTGTCCTCCGTGTCCTGCCGAGTTTAGTGCAGCCAGTGTCCAACACCTGCCTCTCTCCCACCTCTTCTGGCAACTGAAGGCTGCTCTGCTCAGTACTGTGGCGGGGACGTTCCAGGGCTCTTGAAGACCTGGTCCCAGAGGTCTCTGTTTCCTTGCCCCTTAGGACATGTCACTTTTATGCTGGCTCCCCGACTTCCTCCACATGATTAAGTTCCTGTTATTTTTGTTTGATAAAACATCCTCCATTGGCTATCTTTCTTTCCCTGTCTCACTCCTCCACTCTCCTGCCCGTGTCTCTTGGGATCACCAAATAAATAGCTTGAAATCTCTGGGGCTTCCTTTGGAGGAACCCAAACTAAGACACTTACCCTACCATGACCATTATGCATATTGGTCAGTGTTTGTGCTTAGCACAGACTATGTTGGAAACTGTCAAAGCAAAGCAAAGAGCCTCTATGGAAACTTCTTTAGACACTCTGTGATTATGTCACACTGGGAAACAAGGTGAGGAGAAGCAGGGTCAGAGATTTCTGCACTGCAAGGGCTATGAAAAGAAAACAAAAGTAACAATCTCGCAGCACTCAGCATCAGTAAGTAGAACATTTTCCCTCTGCTGTTACTAAATTTATCATGTTTAGCAATAGAAAGTAGTTGACCCAATATGAATAGACTCGTTTCTCTGACTGGAGCTTAGGAATAAATAAGCCAGTAAGAAACAACCTCCATGTAGGGTGTAAGACCTTGGCCCAGACGAAGCAGAGTTAGCTAAGGGAATATGGCAGGGCAGAAACAGTTTGCTCTATTCCTCCCAAGCCCCCCACCCCCACCAATGGACCAATTATATTGATGGCATAGCAACAGGCTCTTAAAAAAAGATACTAAGCCTATTTGAGGTGACAAAGAAGGGCTTTCAGGAACAGGGATGAAGTGCTCATGGCATCATCGCATGGGACAGGACACAAAGCCACCCCGTCCCACATGGGATGATGTTCTTGCCGACAGGAGCACAAAGGCAAAGGCAAAGTGCAGGAGCATCTGTGGCTCATCATTGTGGACATGCTGCAGAGATGGTGCATCTTCTTCCTGAAAATAATTCAAACTGGAGTCAGCTTCCATTCAGAAGCCTCATATGCAGCCTCCTCCAGGGGTGCACATCCCACTGCCCAACGGAAGAAATGACACACAACTTGAGGAAACCAGATGAAGTCCTTGTTTCCTCCCTCCCCCTCCATTTCAAAAGGTTGCTGGAGGGCACCTGGGTGGCTCAGTCGTTAAGTGTCTGCCTTCGGCTCAGGTCATGATCCCAGGGTCCTGGGATCGAGTCCCACATCGGGCTCCCTGCTCTGCAGGAAGCCTGCTTCTCCCTCTCCCACTCCCCCTGCTTGTGTTCCTGCTCTCACTATGTCTCTCTCTGTCAAAAAAATAAAAATAAAAATCTTTAAAAATAAAAATAAATTAAAAAAAAAAAAAGGTTGCTGGAGAGAGCACATTTGGTTGATTCTTTTCCTCCCCATCTCAATTGGTTTGAAAGTTTTACAACCTGTTTCTATTTCTTTCATATTTACCCTTAAAATTTTAACAAATATGTTTATTTATCAAAACAAGACATCAATCTTCCTTGAGGATGTACTCTAGGAAAACAAACAAACAGATGCAAATAAAGAGGCTAGAAGACAACATGCAAAACAATAATGATAAAACGTGATATGTGCTTGGGGCGCCTGGGTGGTGCAGTGGGTTAAGCGTCTGACTCTTGATTTTGGCTCAGGTCATGATCTCAGGGTTGTGGGATGGAGCTCCAAGTCGGGCTCTGTGCTCAGTGTGGAGTCTGCTTGAGATTCTCTCTCTCCCTCTCCCTCTGCCCACCCCCCGCTCTGTCTCTCTTTAAAATAAATAATTTTTTTTAAAGATTTTATTTATTCGAGAAAGAGAGAGACAGAGATAGCTAGAGAATACGTAAGTGGGGAGGAGAGGGAGAAGCAGAGTCCCTGCTGAGCTCAGAGCCCAAGGCAGGGTTCGATCCCAGGACCCCGGGATCATGACCCGAGCCGGGGGCAGACGCTTAACCAACTGAACCACCCAGGCGCCCCTAAAATAAATAAATAAATCTTAAAAAAAAAAAAAAGAGTGCTCAAAAGACAAAACAAAACCCACAGTGATAGGGTGCCTGGGTGGCTCAGTCGTTAAGCATCTGCCTTCGGCTCAGGTCATGATTGCAGGGGGGTCCTGGGATCGAGCCCCACGTCAGGCTCCCTGCTCTGCAGGAAGCCTGCTTCTCCCTCTCCCACTCCCCCTGCTTGGGTTCCCTCTCTCGCTGTCTCTCTCCGTCAAATAAATAAAATCTTTAAAAAAACAAAAACAAACCCACAGTGATGGGTCATGTCAATGGGACGCAGGGGTCAACTACAAGAATTCTCAGTGGCTAAAGCTGAAAAACAATTTGAGCAAAAAATCAAGTGGTATTGAGTCATTTGGATTACAACCCAAAGTATAAATTAAATAGCCATGAATACATACTGACATAAATAAATGATTGAATAAGTAAATAAACAGGGAGGAAGAGAAAAATCTCCCACACAGAAGAATTCCAAATAAAGTATGTAGATCTCCATTCTCAAGGGGGTGGTGCCTAACTCCCTACTCTGGAAGTGTGGGCTAAATATAGTTACTTCCTTCCAGAGAGTTCAGTATAGAAAGGGGAAAAAGGAGTTACTTTACAGTGGGGAAACCTGGTAAGTGTGACGTCTGCCAGGTGAACAAGGCTTAGACCAACAGTGACAAGTCATGTTGACAGCAGGTACCCCTGATATGACGTGACGAGAAGGGCACTTCACCTCTGTGGTCCTCCTGCCCCAACCCATAACCCCTGTCTAATCATGAGAAATATATCAGACAGATCTCAATTGAGTGACATTCTAAAAATACCTGACCAGTATTCTTCAAAACTGTCAAGGTCATCAAAAACAAGGAAAGTTTGAGAAATGGTCACAGCCAAGAGAAGCCTAAGGAGACACAACAACTAAATGTAACTCGGTATCTTGGATGAGATCCTAGACATTTGGTAAAAACTAAGGAAATCTGAATAAAACGTGGACTTTAGTTATGTCTCAATATTTGTGACAAGCGTGCCATCTTAAGATGTTAACAGAGAAAACTGGGTGTGGGCATGAGAAGTGTTTATGCTATCTTCGTCATTTTTCTATGAATCTAAAACTATTCTAAAGTAAGTTTATTTAAAGAATAATGGTAAACATTGAAACTGGTATAATTTAAAGTCAAAGTAACTTTTTTAAAAAAGATTTTATTTATTTGAGAGAGAGAGCATGCACACGAGAGAGCATGAGAGAGAGAGAGAGCATGAGCAGGGGGAGGGACAGAGGGAGAGGGAGAAGCAGACTCCCCATTATCCTAGGACCCTGGGACCACGACCTGAGCCTAAGGCAGGTGCTTAACCCGCTGAGCCACCGAGGTACCCCTAAAGTCAAAATAACTTTTAATAATATGATGAGAATGCTTAATGCACTGGTTGTGAAAAAAGTATTTAAATATAAATAAAATTAATAACTTTCCACAAAATTCCTGGAGAGAGAACTAGTTGGAGAAGGAAGTTAAGCCTTCGGGGTGGGGGGATGGGCAAACGGGCGAACGGGAAGGGGAGGTGCAGGTGTCCAGTTATGGAATGAACAAGTCACGGGGATGAAAGGTACAGCACAGGGCATATGGTCAGTGGTACTGTAGTGGGGTTGTGTGCTGACAGACCCTTGTAAGCACAGCATAACGTATGCTGAACTTGAACCATTCTGTCCTATACCTGAAACTGACGTTAACACTGTATGTCAAGTATACTTCCATAAAAGAGAAAATACAGTTTTCAAACATTTTTAAAGAGAAAGTAAGTCTGAAGATTTTGTCCTGGGCAACGCATGATTTTGATGGAGAAATAGACATATTTTGTAGATGTGAGGGCTTATTGCTAGAGGAATCAAAGCAGCTGCAGCACAGGCAAATCAAGAGAGGGCAACAACAATAAAGCATAATAAAGTCAAACAGAGAATATGACAAGAAGAAGGCCACTGTGTAATTGGTGATCGTAGGAAACTTCAAAAGGTTAAATTCTCCTTCAGACTGGGTGAAAGAAATGTCCAGCTTTCTGGGATTCACAAAAGACACCCGAAAGAACATGATTCCTTTTTTTTAAAGATTTTTAAAAATTTATTTACTTGTCAGAGAAAGAGCACAAGCAGGGGAACCGGGAGAGGCAGAAGCAGACTCCGCACTGAGCAGGGAGCCCGACGTGGGGCTCAATCCCAGGACCCTGGGATCATGACCTGAGCCGAAGCCTGATGCTTAACCAACTGAGCCACCCAGGCTTCCCAGGAGCATGATTTTTAAAACACTGAAAATCACAGGAAGGGCAAACATACAACAGCAGAAGGCACAATACATTAAGAAAAGAAAACTTACACAGAAAGCATGGGGACATTACTAATACAGCAGCAGGGTCCTCAACTGCTTACATGCGCCCTTCTCGGTCCGCTCACACTGAGCCTGATCCACCTCACATCTGACTGCAGGAAGGTCTGCCCATTTCCCCGGTAAATCTGAGTGTTTACATTTTCCAAACATCCATCCCGTTATTGTTGTCACCTCTTGTGTTGGGCCTGCAAATGACTCACTCAGGCCTCTGGCCTCTGCGGATCTCTTCGTCAAGGCCACCTGGAGGCCCCCTGATGTCGCCTGAGCACAGCTAATGCAGGGCTGTCATGTTTAATTAGAGTTCACTAAGACCCAAGCATAGTCGTTACATGTTAACCAAGTTCACCAGATGGAAAGACTCGTTGTTGTGATAGGTCATTTATCCCCCAAATTAATCAGTGGATTTTATGTTATACCAATCAAATGCCAAAGAAATTTTATTTTAAGGAAACAACAGTGTGTCCCTCAGTTCATAGGAAAGGATAAATACATAAGAATATCCAAGACAATTGAGAAAACCATCAAGGGCTACTAATTCTGACCAGAAAGCAAAATATAGGGTTGTTTCTGTCATAGGAATAGACAAGTACAGGAATCGCACAGAATTGAGAGTTGAAAAACAGAATAATGCTTCTGTGAGAATTTACTTTTTTCGCTAGCAGGACACTGTTTTCCCCTTGGTGTAGTAGTTAAAATTCTCTGGAGTCCTGAATAAGTAAATGAAAACTGTGTTACTGGAAGAAAACTGTACACAGTTTTATTAATCACATAGTGCCCAACCGTGACATGAGTTTCAGGCAAAATCTTGAATGATTCATAGAAAACACTTTTTAAAAATGTTCTCTAAGTGTTCCATGTTTCCCTAATTTCTTCTTAGTTCCTCTTCCTCTTTTTATATTTTTAAAATTTTTGAAAGATTTAAAAATTTTTTTCAAGATTATTTATTTCTTTATTTGAGAGAGAGAGTATGAAAGAGAGCATGAGCTGGAGGAGAGGCCAATGGAGAGGGAGAGACAGGCTTCCCGCTGAGCAGGGAGCCTGACATGGGGCTCGATCCCAAGACCCCGGGATCATGACCTGAGCTGAAGGCAGACACTTAACTGACTGAGTCACCCAAGCGCCTCAAAAGATTTTATTTTTAAGTAATCTCTACATCCAAGGTGGGGCTCGAAGTCATGACCCCGAGATCAAGAGTCACATGCTCCACCAACTGAGTCAGCCAGGAGCCCCCCTCTTCTTCCTCTTTTTAAAGAGATGATCTGGATAATATATCTCTAGAGACCTTGCCTCATCCTTTGAAATTCCAAGATTAACAGCCATCACCAACACATTAAGCAATTTTTTTAAAGAAACTATAAAAAATTTCAAACATGAAAATAGAATCATATAATGGGCTCCGTGTATTCATTGCCAACTTCAACAATGACCAGTGCAGAGCCCATCTATCTCCATCCTCACTCAATTCCCTCATCCCTTAAATTATTTTGAAGCAAAATCCCAAACTCAGACAACATATAATTTCATTTATAAATATTTCAATATGCATCTCTAAAAGACAAGAAGTCCTTTTCTGACAAGTTACCTAAAATGTACATAGTTTTGGTATTATGCTAAGTGAAATAAGTTAGAGAAAGACAAATGCCATAGGATTTCACTTGCATGTGGAATCTAAAAAACAAAACAAACAAACAAAGCAGAAACAAACCCATAAACACAGAGAACAAACTGGTGGTTGCCAGAAGAGAGGAGGGTGGGGGCATGGGCAAAATGGGAGGTATAGGCTTCCAGTTATAGAATGAATAAGTCACCGAAATATAAGGCACAGCATAGGGAATCTAGTCAATGCTATTGTAATCATGCTGTATGGTGACAGATGGGAGCTACACTTGCGGTGAGCAAGCATAAGTTATAGGGGTGTGGAATCACTATGTTGTACACCTGAAACTAATGTAACGTGTGTGTCAACTATACTTCAATTTAAAAAGTACATACTATTGGGCACCTGGGTGGCTCAGTCGGTTAAGCATCTGCCTTCGGCTCAGGCCTCGATCTCAGGGTCCATGATGGAGTCCCGCATCAGGCTCCCTGCTCGGCGGGGAGTCTGCTACTCCCTCTCTCTCTGGTGTTCCCTCTCCCTCTGCTGTGCCCCCTGCTCATGCTCATGCTCACGTGCACGCTCTCTCTCAAATAAATAAAATCTTTTTTAAAAAGTACAAATTATTAATGAAGTTGGGTTCACAAAACTTACCTTGACTTAGCTTTTTGAGGGACTGGAAATCTTTTGTAAAATTTTCAATGTCTTCTTTGGTTATTGTTTTATTAAAAATTTTTCTCTATGTTTGAGGCCATGTTGTTAGTCTGAATTTTGCTTAAAATACATCAATTTCATCAAATTTCCTAATTTATTTTCATGAAATTGCATCTAGTGAGGAAAAAAAATAGAATATATCAAGTTAATGCTGGTGGAGCAAATTGATGGTGCAGGAGAGTGAGGATGGATCCAGGGAACAAGTGTGTGTGTGTGGGGGGGGGGATGCCACCCATCCACTGTGCAAAGGGGAGACACGGTTCAAGGATTCGGATAGATGTAAATGGCTTGATTTAGTGCTTCCACTGAGAGTGAGGATAGTGATGAGAATATCAGAGGTTGCAGGAGAGAAAAACTGAAATAGCTCAAAGAGGGGGAAAGTGAATCGTCTAAAAAAACATAGGATTTCTTGGAGGCCCGAGAGTCCATTTTTTTTTTTAAAGATTTTATTTACTTATTTGACAGAGAGAGAGAGAGCACAAGAAGGGGAAGCGCAGGCGGAGGGTGAGGGAGAAGTAGACTCCCTGCGCCAGAGGTGGGGCTCGATTCCAGGAGGCTGAGATCAGGACCCGAGTGGAAGGCAGATGCTTAACCGACTGAGCCACCCAGGCGCCCCAGCTGAGAGACCATTTTAGATACATGGGTTATAAATTTAAAGGAGGGCTCCATCAGCATGATTGCATGTTTTTCTCCAACCCCAATCCTCTGCTCCATGTTGGCATAAAAGGGAGGAAGAAAGTTGGATTTCACCAAAGTTAGTTTTTTCCAATTGAGTTTAATGAAGAAAGAGAGGTGGGTTTAGAGTAGTTTAGAATAGACACAGGAGAATAATTTTAGTGATTGGGAAAGTAAAAGAAGCTGAGAGTGGTGGATGATGACAAAGCCATTTGAGGTGTCGGAGAAAAAAATAACCATGCCTGAGAGGATGGTAGGAGCAGCAATGTGCTCAGGGAACAGCCAGGGGATCTGGCTGATGATGGGCTGTAAGTCTAGAGGGCACAGCAGAAGGGCGGGGAAGGCGCACAGTGGAAGAGTGTGTGGGAGATTGTTGCATTAAGAGTAGCAGATTAAGATACAAGAGAGGAATGATGTCTGAGGAGGCTTTCACTTCTTGTGGCCATCAGGCACTGCCTGTGAATCTTGTTGCTGTTTACTTCTGGGCTCTTCTCTATCTAGAAAAGTAGATTTGCTATTTAAAAGTCCCCCACTGGGAGGATTTTCTTTCCTTTAGTTTTCAAAGCCATCTTTCTTTGTCTTTCACGTCTGTTAATGCCAAGGCAGTCCACTTCTGGTTGGTTCCAAGAAAACTTGTAGAGAATATTGTAAGCCAGGCTTGAAGTTTTCTTCAATAGTCAACTGGTCAAAAGGAACTCCGCAAGAAGAAAAAGCTGTGGGTTTAAAAGGGGTTTCTAGGGGCACCTGGCTGGCGCAGTGGGTAGAGCACTCTTGAGTTTGAGCCCCATGTTGGGTGTAGAGATTACTTTAAAAAAATAAAACGTTTTTTTTTTTTTTTTTAAAAAGGGAGGGTTTTTATGAATCAAGAGTTGTCACGCTGGGAGTGTAACCAACCTGCTCAGGCAGCTCCCTAATGTCTTCAGGAGCTACAATTAACAAGGTGGTAATAACACTGGACACACCCACCTTAATGGTTTGGTGGATCATAAAACTTAGTTCATGATAAGCAGCTCATATCCCAAGGGTACTTAGTATCTAATGGTTTCTAAAAGGGGCCCCTAGGAATTGTTTCCAGAAAATCCAACCAAATAAAAGGTAACTGAATTTTCTTAGAGTTTCTTAAGATTAATCTCCTACACTCACAGGGTAAATATATATTACCAGGGAATCTAGAGGATCTGTTACTTCCATCTTTCCTAATTCTATCAGCATTATGGCCTCAATATAATGACCCTGTGTGATACCCTGTAGGATGATGAGAGGGTCAATGTGGCTCTGAGCTAAACTGTGGCACAGAGCCAGAGTAGATGTAACCCTGAGGCAAAATTTAAAAGTGCACTACTCACCTTATCAAGTGAAAAAAAGAAAAAACCCTGATTTCCCCCCCTCTATATCCAGAGATTGAAAAAAAAAAAAAAGCATTTGCCAAATAACAAGTTATGTACCAGATGCTAAGAAGGTTGATTTACCCCAGTAAGGGGACCACATCTGGAAGAGCAAGTGCAATATTTAAGACACCAACTGATGAAGCCTATGGTAATCCATTGACATTTTGCAAGATCTTTTGTTCAAGTCAGTCTGGGTTATTTCAAAGCCAGTGCCAAGTATTCCCCTGACAGCCCAGGAATTTCCCTTTCCCTGGTGCACTGTTACTGTGATCAATGGTTTCAAGTCTTTTTGGAAAATACCAGGAAGAAGATACACAGTAAGTTTCTGTGTTGGGGGCGGGGGGAGGGGGAAGTATTTTTTTCTCACGGGCATTTGAGCCTCCTGTTCATTCAAAGACTCCTGATCTGTCTTAGGTGTGGCACTTGGGTGAGGGGCCATGATTTTCCATCACAGTGTTTCAAATTATACCTCTGTTTTCTAGACTTCAACTTTTTTGGGGGGAGAGAGGGTCATACAAATCAAATAGTATCTTAGTACACTATTGTCTATGTTAGCAGTAGAGATTACACAATCAAGTAGCCCCACTTAAATAAATATTCCTGTGGGTGAGCACACTCTGTTTATCTCTCCATCCCTGCTGGCTATTATGGTAACCATGCCCACCTTGACTCTCAAAGTCAAGAGCTGCTTGATCAGACCTTCCTGGCATCCCACCATTCCCATTGAAACGAAGGAGCCCATTTCAACTCTAACACTGCCCACTCCATAGCCTACAGAGAAAAGCCACTCAAGTGCTTTTAAAACATGTTTATACTTCCCTCCCAATATATTTCTCAAGACTTTAGTGAAGTAAGGGTCTTCTGGGTTCTGTTGGGACACATACTAAGGGATGGTTGTTAGGTCCCCTTTTAAAGTCTTTGGAGCCCTTTCTCTTTATCAGTGGCTCTCAGAGTATGGTACAGGGACCTGTGTGGGTCTCTGAACCCCTTTCAGGGTATGTACAGGCTCAGAACTATTTTCAGAGTAAAACATGGGGCCACCTGCCTTTTCCACTCTCATTCTCTCATGAGTGTACTGTGAAGTTTTCCAGAGGCTATGTGACATGACATTTCAGCAGACTGAATGCAGAAACAGATCTTACGAACCTAGCTCTCTCCATCGAAGCTAGACCCTAAAGAGATTTGCAAAACAATGCTATCTTCCTCACTAATTTTTGTCTTTTGACAAATATAGTTATGTTTGTCAAAATATGTTATTTATGTGAAAATGTAAGGGATTTATTCTTTAGTTAAACATTATTACATAAATATTTTCAAATTTCTGAGTTTGAATTGTTGATATGATAAGTAACAATAGCTATAGCACACAAACAAAATCTCTTTGGGGTCTTCAATAATTTTTTTAAAGATTTATTTATTTATTTGAGAGAGAGAGAGAGAGTGCAAGCAGGGTGAGGAGCCGAGGGAGAGGGAGAGAGAGAATCCTCAAGCAGACTCCCTGCTGAGTGCAGAGTCTGACATAGGGCTTGATCCCTGGATCGTGGGATCACAACCCAAGCTGACATCAAGGGTCAGACACTCAGCTGACTGAGCCATCCAGGCGCCCCAGGGTCTTTCTTTATTTATTGTTAAATAAATCAATTATTTACCTCTTAATTTTTAAGAGTGGAAAGATATCCCAAGACCAAAATGTTTGAGAATTTTTGATCTATATTTTATATCTTGGAGCTTTTGGCATTAAAACACACTGGGTCACCAGTGAGACCAGTTTTAATCAACTAAGAAAACAGGCTATAAATTCAGCTGATGCAATTTGTAATCCACAGGATAAACTTTTTTTTAAAATTTAAGTCATGTAGCTTTGAAATAGGAGATTCTTTAATCACAGTCCTACAGATTCCTGAGCTTTTATTCCATGCTTCAAACCAAGAATTTAGGAACTTAACACTGTCCAGCCCCATTAGAAGAAGCTATCTCAAGTCATGGGTCTTAAATTGTTTGTGGTGTGTGTGTGTGTGTATGTGTGTGTGTCCTGCAGGAATTACATTTTACTCTAAAGTCTTTTTTCAATTGGGTATCCATCCCAGGTGACTACAGATAATAATTTCAATCATTGTTTTCCCTCATTCTGCTATAGGTTGCCAAATACCCATCCCTTAAAGTGAGCTAGATTTCATAGCCTTGGTCCCTAGGCAGACCTGATATTCATCCCATATTCGCTCTTAAATTTTAGGGTCTTTCTTTAGTCTGTATCTACTCTTGGGATCAATTTCCACATTAGCCAGGGCTCTTAACTGGAAGTAACAGAAATGGACTTTGATTAAACAAAATGGGAATATATTGAGAAGATACTGGGCAGTTCACAGAAATACTGGAAAGACTGGGGAATTGGGCTCAAAAAAAAAAAAAAAAAGCCTAAGAAAGAATAAAGAGAACCACAGGACTAGGACTAGGGCTAGGGTCAGAGCTATAATTACGGTTAAGGTGAGGGTTAGGATCAGGGCTCAGATTGGGGCAAGGGCTAGGGTTCAGGCTAATCTAGTGATAGAATTATGTTTGGGATATGGCTAAAGTCAGGGCTACAGTTAGGGCTAGGATTAGATTTAGGGCTAATGTAGTCTAGGGTTGAAAGAGTAGATTTAGGGTAATGGCTTGGAGTTGGCTTTTATGGCTTTTGCTAACCTTAGGACAAAGAGAACCGTAGGACTAGAGCTGGTGTTACTTCTAGTGCTATAGTTAGAATTATGGTTAAGGCTAGTGTAAGCCTCATTTGGTGAATGTAGTTCATGCTCTTGACTTCTCACCAAGGTTTTCTCTCCCTGGCTAGTGCACTCATCCTCATTTACTTCCTTCTGCTGAAATTTACTCTATGTGAACAGTAACCACCTCAACCTTGGAAAGGTTAGTGCTGGGATAACTGATTAATTATTCTGAGGTATAATAAAGTTAGAACCTAATTCCCCAGTGTTCACCAAGATAAATGCCAGATGGACTAAATAATCCAATGTAAAAACTGAAACAATAAAAGTAGAAAAATAGGTGAATGGCTAATCTCCACATGGGAAATGGCTTCCTAAGCTTACAAATAATTTTTTTACAGATCACAAAGGAAATGTTAAACCTGTGACATTACCCTATCACATGTGAATTTACCCGCAGGCAGAAAATCAGAGCTGCTTGCTGAGACGGATGGATAAGAACATTCATTTCAGTGTTACCAGGAAAGAGGAAAGGGAAATAGCCCTTCCCCTTTCAGATACTGTTAGAGAGGCTGGGTTAATAATTTGGCTTTGAGATTTTTTTTTTTTTAAGATTTTGTTTATTTGTTTGAGAGAGAGACGGAGAGAGCACAAGCAGGAGAAGAGACAGAGGGAAAGGGAGAAGCAGACTCCCCCCTGAGCAGGGCTCGATCCCAGGACCTGGAAATCGTGACCTGAGCCGAAGGCAGACGCTTAACTATCTGAGCCACCCAGGTGCCCCCGGTTTGAGATTTGTTAAGAGAAAACTCAAAATTCAAATAATCTACAGACTCTTTGCATACCTAAAGGTAGCAATCAGAAGAGGGCAACATTTGTTTAGGGAAACTCTGTAACAACCTTCCTGCTGATGAAAGATTATATGAGTTCTGTCCAGAGGAGGTGAGGAATGGGTAGGGAGTTCAGGTGCCCCATCAGATACGATGATGGGACTGAGACAATATTCCCCTGAAGACAAAGAAGGAAGGATGTCAGTCCTGGACTGAGTAAACAGGAGAGAAGGAAAAATGAAGCTATCAGGAAAGTCCGAGAGAGGAGGGGGGTGCGTGGCTGGGAGGCTTGCAGAATGGAGATGAACCACACTCTGTTTTGTCCATTTGGGGGTATATGTATATATGTGTGTGTATATAAAACATGTGCATATGTTATATATCATTTAAAAATATATATTCATTTACATTATGTGATGTACAGGTAGAAGAGGTAGTATAGTTATGTGGTGTCAAATTTGAACTGTACAAAGTGTGTCTCTTCTAGCCGGCCCTGCACCCACCCAGGTCTCCTCCAACAGTCAGCAGTTACTGGCTTCTTGTCCTTCCTTCAGGAGGTGTTGGAGCGATCCTTCACATGTATGAGCAAATATCTGCATGTTCTCTTGCTCCTCTTTTTTTCTGTTTACGAATGGGAGTATATTATGCTCAGTGTTATGCACCTTGCTTTTCCCCCTTAATAACTAGTCTTGGAGATATTTTTATATCAATATTTTTATATCATTTTAATATTTTTATATCAATTTTTATATTTTTATTTTTATATCAACAAAGAGCAAATTCATTTCTAATTTAATCAGTATCTAGCTGATAGACATTTGAGTTGTTATCAGTTTTTTTAAATCATAGACGAGGCTGCATTGAATACTTTTTGCATTCATTATTTTTCAAATGTAAGTATATATATATGACTTAGATAAATTTTTAGAAGAGCTGCTGGGCCAATGCGGATGTGCATTTGTTATTTTGATAGATATTGCCAAACTGCTCTCCCACCAGTAGGGTGCAAGTGCCTGCTTTCTAACACCCTTATGACTATGTCTAACACTCACTTTTAAGCCCTTTCCTTTCTGTGTTATAACCTCTGCTATGACCACACCATCAGTAAAATATGCCTTGCACAGTAACATGGGCTTTGGGGAAGGAAGGAGAAGAAAGTACCATCAGGAGCAGGGTCAGAGGTGAATAGGATGTGCTGGAAACAAGACAGTGAAAAAGGGAGCAATCATTAAGGAATTTCTTGCAAGAAGTGACCAAAAACAAAATGTCATTTCTCTGTAATTTCTCTGGAAATCTAGTCCACCCTGGAGTTGCCACAGCATGTGTAATAGATGTTAGAGTGACTGATTTTTGTTACTGAAGGGAAAAGACATCCCAGGAGGTCAGAAATTTTAAAGACTATGGGTTAGTATTACAAGGTTGAAAATTTCCCATCAAAGAGGGAGGTGGCATCTGGCTCTTCCTGTGTATTTACACTTGTAAACCGGCGCTAGAGGAATGATCATGCTCTCTCCCAAGCCTTCAGAGTAATGGGGTACTTTGGTCTTGAGGTTCTCAGACTTGACCTTGTGTCTCCAGGATAGTCCATCCCCTGAGCTGGTAACCCGAGTGTGGAGCACATCATAGGGAGAGCTGGAGACCACAGGGCACCATGGTCAACTTCTGCGTCTAGTTCTCTGAGGGAGATTACAACGCAGAAGAGAACCATGGAAACCATCTCCTGACCTCTGAATTTATATCCTGGTTAGATTTTCCCCCCTTCTATTTAATTCATTTGTTTTTATCTTTAATAATGTTTTCCTTCTATTTATTTCCACTGGGATAATTTTGTTTTTATTTCTCTAAGCTCACTGTCCTTGAACTAAACCCATAAAACAAGTAATTGCCAAATCCACAATCATAATGAGTAACTTCAAAACACCTTTCTCAGGAAGTGGCAGAGCAATCAGGATAAAGCAACTTAAAAAAAAGGTTTGGAAGAGTCAAACATGTCAGGTAATAAGCTTGAAAATATGCCTATGAAAATTTGAACACAACAAATAGAAATAGATCTTCTTTCCAAACTCCCTTGGAACATTTAAAAATATTAACCATTTATTAGACCACAAAGGAAATTTCAGTAGCTTCCCCACACCAAATACATGCAGGCCAACAAGAAGAGCAAAATCTTTCTAGCAACAAAGCAAACAAAAGCCCAACTCTTAAATATCTCTTGCGTTAAAGAAAAAAAAAAAAAAAGAATGCAAACTATAGATGCTATACATTTCACATCTATAATGATATTAAAAATTTTGAAGTTTTAGTCTGATTTCTGCCTTGTTTTTTTTCATTGCTTTGCTTATTTTAATCTCTTTCATGTTAGGGTCTTTCCCCATCTATCTTGATATTTCTGGCTATGTATTCACATGCAAGACTAAAGTACTAAAAGGCTCATTCAGTGTTTATAACACATTTTGGGGGGTTGATTAGTGAACTTTGTTTAGAAGGAATAAGGCACTAAGATAGCTCTTTTATGGGGAGACCTTCTCTTCTGCCAGGTATTAGGCAAATCTCTTTCCCCAGCAGGGAACCTTGCCAATTTTTTTTCACCAAAGATTAGAAGAACAGCTGCTGCCATCAATTCTGGGCAGAAAAAGCCTCAGGGTTCAGAAGGCATTCTTCATTCTCCACTGCTTTTGGCCTTTCGCTCATGTCATTTAGAAAGTATATCCAAGTTCTATCCTGAAAGCAGAAGCCACTGAGAAAGATTCCTGAGAAGGTAGGAAGGGTTAGAAGTCAAAGAATAGCTGTGATTGACCTGAGATCAGAGATGCCCAGCTCCTCCACATCAGGTTTGCAAAGCGTGCTTCCTGATCAGCAACATCCACATCACCTGGTAACGTGATAGAAATGCAAAATTTGGGGCCTCATCCAGAGGCACAGAATTAGACTCTCTGTGTGTGGGCCCAGAAATGTGTTTCAACAAACGTTCCAGGTGATTCTGATGCTAAAGTTTGAGAACCACTGACCTAACTTGAAGAAAGAGGGGAGTTGGTGTTAACGTGTCTCGTGGCTGGAATTTGAGGACGTGGAATTTTAAAAGCCATAAGCAATCAGCTCGAGATGGAGGATCTGGGCTGTTTTCTCATGTGCAAGAAGCAAGGTAATTCATAGTCTTCTCTTTTCTAAAGGGTGAGGAACCCGAGAAACCGGCTTCTTTCTGAGCCATTAGTTACCCAGACTATGTCGCCTCGTCCTTGAGCTCCGGCAAGCGTCAGAAAAAGAATGAAAGGAAACAGAGGAGGACAGTGTGGGGCAGGAAGAAATGACAAGGGCCCCGGCTTTCGTAGCCCCGAACTGCGTACCTATTGCCCAAACAGGTGCCCTGCCCGCCCCAAACCCCAGTCCCCACCCCCCACCCCCAATTAGGTTGGACGAACGCTTTGCCTCAGCCCCCACTTCCGGGCCCCAGCCAATAGGAACTCAAACTGCTTAGCCAGTCAGCGCCCTGCGCTACTTCCGGCGTTCTGCGTGCTGCCCTGGAGACGGGATGGGCGAATCCAAACGCAGAGGGGTGCTGGACCCGAACTACCTTAAACTGCGCCTGAGCATTCCACTTTGCTCCATTGCTTCACCCCGGGCCTTGGCCAGTGGACCTGCCCTGAAGCATTAGAAGACTAGACGCGCGCGGTGGCGAGAACCTTCCACCGGGTGGGCGGCTTCTACCCACCGAGCGTTCAGGTGAGTGTCAGTGGCAGTTTTAGGATCTACGAATTTGGGTTCGCGTCTTCCTGAGCGGGTGCGGGGGACACTACAGGCCTGGAGGGGCGCCATCCACCTGCCCTCTCTCCGTGAGCCTTGTGTCTCTGGCGTCTTCTCTCTTCGGGCTCTGCTTTGTTATCGTGTTAAAATAAAAACCTTAAATAGTTTTCTTGAGGCTTTGGTTCCGGGCATATGGGACACCTCTTCGAGAACTTAGGTGCGGGGCGGGGAGGGGGGGGTTTGGATTCGGGACTGTAGGGTTCGGGAGATGCACTTTATGGACGCCCCAGATTCGGAGTTTTTTCCCTTAAAACCTTGGCAACGCTTCCCGAGTTCTAAGCCGGCTGTGCTGACGGATGTCCATGGACGTAGAGAGACAGTGAAAGCCGCCAGTTCGCTGGTCATGAGCTTCTTGGAGTGAGGAGTGTTTATGCAGCGATTCAGCGCCTGCACTTTCGAGATCAGACTAAGCTTAAAGCCTGTAGTTAATTCGGCCTGTCAAGGAGGAGCATCTGTTGAATGCTTGGCACAGTGCCTGCTACCTTTTATACCCTCGAAAAAGGTTGTTTTAGCCTGTGGTTAGCGAAGTTGAGCGTGCATCCGGGGTGGGGGGCGGTGAATTACACCACAGATGGCTGGGCTCTGCTTCCAGAGTTTCTGATTCAATAGGTCTGGGCTGGGACAGCAGCTGCTAGTTGAGGAGTTAATGATCTGAGGATAGAGGTAAGTGAAGGGAGGGTTCTGGTCTTTATCTGCGTGCCTCTAGCACCTGGTCAGTTTCAGAGTTTGTTGACTGTAGGCCCGGCCCCTGAATCTTAAATGCCTCATTTGCTCCTAAGTGTGATTCGTTCTGACTTCTGGCTTCTCTGATAATACCTCGGTGAACTTGTAGATTGAGAGTTTTAAAAGACGCGGCACGCCTTTAGAAAATGGGGCGGCGTGGGGGCGCCTGGGTGGCTCAGTCGTTGGGCGTCTGCATTCGGCTCGAGTCATGATCTCAGGGTCCTGGGGTCGAGCCCCGCATCGGGCTCCCTGCTGGGTGGGAAGCCTGCTTCTCCCTCTCCCACTCCCCCTGCTTGTGTTCCCTCTATCGCTGTGTCTCTCTCTGTCAAATAAATAAATAAAAATCTTTAAAAAAAATTATAAAAGAAAATGGGGGAAGACTAAACTGGTGTCTGGAAATGCACACTTGGTGAGAAAACGATAAACACTAGGAAGTAATAACAGTGACAGGCAGGATCGTGATTGCTTTTGGAAAGGATGAGGAGTTGTGATTGCCATAGGCTCAGGAAGGGACTTCTGGAGTAGCAGGCAAAGTGATGTTCTTCACCTGGGTGGTGATCACAAGGATGTCCCCCTTATAATAATTCATTAAACTATACATTTATTTTGTGGGGTTTTCTGTATTTGTGTTTTATTTTACAATTTAAGAGGTCACGTATTTTTTTTTTTAAATGCATTTTAGGAAGTTTCAGGTGAGAATGGTCTTGGGGTGAGCCAAAAAGAATCTAAAAGCCTGGAATTTCAAACTTCAAAGATAACTTAGAAGATCATCTGATCCAATTCTTATTTTACTCTAAGGAAACTGAGCCCCAGAGAGGGAAAGTGCTTCCATAGTAAACCACCCTTACCTAAGCTGATTTTGTAATTGGTGCATTTCATTAATTTCAGGCATGGTCTGCCTAGATGCCACTACTCAGTAAAAGATTGAGGAAAATAATTTGGCTGAATCAAATTCAAACTTTGAAGATTTAATTTTTTTCTTGTGGTTTAAAACCTTATTTTCAAGGACTCAATTCTTTATCTTATATAAAAACTTATTTCAACACCTTATCCTGGTGTATCCTAATGTAGCCAATTTGTGAGCATTTAAAGGTCTCTGGTTATTTTTTCTGGTTAAATAGCTTTTCCATCTTAACATATTGTCAATTTAATCTTACTTTGGTTATATTACATACTATGTAATGTTGACCTGTTGCCACAAAATTACCCCTGTCTGGGCTGCATTTTGGCAGGTCATGAGTCAGTATTGGTTTTTAAAGAATGGGTTTTAGGAAGAGAGGAACATAGAGGGAATTTAGTAAAAGTGTTCATTAAAATAAATAGATACTATCTGTGCCACTTTTGGATTTTCATTGATTTAAATTTGGATTTCTTCCACATCTTTTCTACTTAGAATTTAAAGAATTTTGCTGTCATTAGTGTGAGTTCTTCTGATTTGATATAGAGACCAGGTTTGTAATCCAAATAACTAAATGTAATTACTAGCCTATACATTTTTATAGTAGAATTTTTTCCCATTTTGCAGTAAATTTTAATTTCTTTGGAAGATGGAATCATAGAATTAGTTATTCCTAGATTCTCAGATTACTGGTTACCTACCAGGACAGGACTAACTGCTGCCTATTGGCTAAATCTGGCTCTCAGCCTGTTTTTGTATGGCCTACAACAGAAAATACATTCTGGAGATCTGATGTACATCATAGTGATTATACTAAACAATAATGTATTATGTACTTAAAAGTTGCTACGAGAATAGATCTTACATGTTCTTACCACAAAAAAGTGATAATTATGTGACATATAGAGGTGTTAACTAGTGTTATGGTAGTAATCATAGTCTTATATATAAATGTATCAAATCACATTGTACACTTTCAACTCAAATTACTTGTCAATTATATCAACAAAAAAATTGAGATATTCACATACTATACCCATTTATAATATACAATTCAGTGAGTTTTTAAAAAAGATTTTATTTATTAGGGGAGAGAGCGAGAGCAAGCGAGCATGGGGGTGGGAGGGAGAGGGAGAAGCAGACTCCATGCTGAGCAGGGAGCACCAGGGGCTCAATCCCAGGACCCCAAGATCATGACCTGAGCCCAAGGCAAATACTTAACCAACTGAGCCACCTAGGCACCCCGATTCAAGGATTTTTAGTGTATTCACAAAGTTGTACAACCATCAGTACTAATTCCAGAACATTTTCATCTGCTCAAAAAGCAATGCCATACTCATTAACTTCTCTTTTACATTCTGTTTCAAAGGGTTTTGCTATAGGTTTTGACTTACTGGATACCATGTAGAAACAGCTGCTTTTAAAGAGTGTATCTTACAGCTTACTGGATAATTTCTGGAACATTTTCTATAGTCCAGCATATGAAATCCTTCCAAAGAGATGCCAATTTAAAATATATTTTGCCAATCGAGTAAATACTCTGATTATATTGTAAATGTATTGTTCAAGATGCTGAATCCACTAATGTACTTCAATTCTAAATAAAATCTGATAAGACTAAATCAATTCCTATTCATTCATGCAAATTAGGACAAATTGGCCAAGAAAATGAACTCTCTTAACTGCTTATATCATAGATGATGAAGTGATTGGTTAAATTTTTGTTTGTTTAAATTTAAAACAGGAGTTGGCAAACTTTTTCTGTAAAGGGCCAGATAGTGGGTATTTTAGAATGTGTACAGGCCATTACTCTGTCACAACTCTGTAATTGTAGCCTAAAAGGAGCCTTAGACAATATATAAATGAATGGGTGTGGCTATGTTCCAATTAAACTTTGTTTACAAAAACAGTAGCAGACAGGATTTGGCCCAGGACCCAGTAGTTTGGTGACAGCTGACTTCAAATAATATTTGGATTGACTCTTAGAATCTCTGTGGATTAGATGGAAATATCATTCCATATTTGTTTATAAAGTATTTTAACATACATTGTCTCATTTGCGACTCATAATTTGAGGTTTAGGTGGGTCATATATTGCCACATTCTATACAGATATTGACACAATGTGCCTGCCTTTGTAACAAGAATGAAAGAAAAGTATCAAGATACATTGGCTGGCATCTCATTCATCCCTCTTTTTGTTACATGTGTTGGAAGTAGCTGTCATTTTCATCATTTTTATTGAGATCTTGTTGAAGGAAATTGAGTATTGGTTTGTCAATTGTTTTATTTTCCCCTTAACTTTTTTTTTTCTTCACCCTACAAAAGACATTCATATCCAACACTTTTAGGTGAATTTTCTGAGTTTATAGAATTACTAGGTTTACGTATTAAGTATCCTAGGCTAATTAATCATGTAACTAGCTTGCATTTATAAGTATTATTTTTGTTTACCTTTTAGGAACTAGAGATGCCATTAGGCTGTCATTTTATCCAATGTGAGAAGTCAGCCCAGAGATGGAAAACTTTATTCTGTATGAAGAGATTGGCCGAGGAAGCAACACCATTGTTTATAAAGGGCGGCGGAAGGGAACAATCAATTTTGTAGCTATTCTTTGTACTGATAAGTGCAAAAGGCCTGAAATAACCAATTGGGTAAGTCAAGTATGTTTCCCTCCCTCTGGGAAAACACAGAGTTATGATCAAGGAGAGGTAGCAGCATTAAACAGAAGCCATTGAACTCACTGTAGAAAATACCACATTTTCAATCTGTAATGGGTGACCTTCTGTCTGTTTAGTGCCACCAATCTTTAATAATGGCTAATAAACATACCTAAGTAATTATCAGCTTAGTGTTATTTTTTGGGGAAGAGTCAGGGAAAATATACTCTATATTAGATCACTTACTTATAAATTTAGTATGTGATTTATGAAGCTTGCCAAAGGAAGGACGTTGGGTGAGGCGACTTGGGTTTAAAATTTATAGCCCAGGCCCTGGACCAAACTTAGCTTTTTTTCCCCCCATTGTGGTAAAATACATGTATCAAAAAATTTACCATCTTGGCCATTTTTAAGTGTTTAGCTGGTGATATTAAGTACATTCATTATGCTGTACAACCATCACCATCTCTAGAATTCATTTTTTTTAAAGTTAATTTTTTTTTTTTTTTTTAAGTAGGCTCCATGCCCAGCGTGGAGCCCAATATGGGGCTTGAACTCATGACCCTGAGATCAAGACCTGAGCTGAGGTCAAGAGTTGGATGCTTAACCAACTGAGCCACCCAGGTGCCCCTAAAAAGTTAATTTCTTAAGAGCAGTTTTAGATTCACAGCAAAATTAAAGTGTAGCGATTTCCCACTTACTCACTGTCCTCCTGCATGCATAGTCTTCCCCATTGTCAGCATCGCTACCAGAGTGGCCCATATTTTACAAATGATGAACCCACACTGACACATCATAATCACCCAAAATCCATAGTTGACATTAGGGTGCACTCTTGGTGGTGTACATTCCACCGTTGTGGACAAATGTGTAATGATATGTATCTATCATTATAATATCATCCAGAAGAGTTTCACTGCCCTAAAAATCTGTGCTCCACCTAGTCATCCCTCCCCCTTCTTCCTAACCTTGGGCAACCACTGATCTTTTTCTTATGTCCATAGTTTTACCTTTTCCAGAATGTTATATAGTTGGAATTGTATGTAGTCTTTTCAGATTGACATCTTTAACTTAGCAATATGTGTGTAAGTTTTCTATGTCTGTTTGTGGCTGATAGCATGTGTCTTTTTTTTTTTTTTTTTTTGATGAACAACATCACATAGATGTACCAGTTTATTCATTCACCTATTGAAGGGCATCTTGATTGTTTCCAGTTGTGAATAAAGCTGCTATAAACATCTGTGTACAGGTTTTTGTGAGGACATAAGTTTTTAACTCTTTTAGGTAAATACCCAGGGTATGTTGCTGGATTGTCCAGAACTCTTGTCATCTTGCACAGCTGAAACTCTGTACACATTAAACAATAATTCCTCATTTCTCCTTCCCCAGTCCCAGGCAACCACCATTCTACTTTGTCTCTGAATGGTACCTCATGTAAATGGAATCATACCTCCTTTCTTTTATGACTGACTTCTTTCACTTAGCATGGTGTCCTCAGGGTTCATCCATGTTGTAGCAAGTGTCAGAATTTCTGTCATAAGACTGTGTAATATTCCACTGTATGTATATACCACATTTTTCTTATCCATTTACCTGTCTGTGGACACTTGGGTTGCTTCTACCATTTGGCTATTGTGAATAATGCTGCTGTGAACATGGGTGTACACGTATGTCTTCAGGACATATTCTGCTTTCAGTCCTTTGGATATATACCCAGAAAGTGGAATTCTAGGTTTAATTTTTTTTTTTTTAAAGGAACTACCACACTGTTTTGCACAGAGGCTGTACCATTTTACACTCCCACCAACAGTGCACAAGGGATTCCATTTCTCCACATCTTTGGTGGCAACACTTGTTATTCTCTTTGTTTTTGTCTTGAAGGTAGCTATTCTGATGGGTTTGAGGAGGTGTTGGCTTTTGTAAGGAGTATGGATTGTTGAGGGAAAACAGGTATATGGGACAAGATACAGGTTAGTTTGTAGAATTCGGTGCTAGGAACACAAGGAATTTCTCTTCTAATGAGGTTTTCTCTGAGATGAGAAACTAAGTCCTCAATTGAGGGGGTGGGGGAAGGCAGTGTTCCAGGTAAGAGGGAAGCAAAAGTGTGAATTGTCACTTGGAGGACAGACTGGCTGGGGCCATTTGAGGTTGGGGATCCTAAACTGAACCTGGATCAGTCAGCATGGCTTGTGTTGACCTCAGTTGCTTGTGTATATGCGGAGTGTGGATGTCTGAACAGAACCAGAATTGGAGTACTAGAGTGAGTGAGCTGGAAAGTCAAGGAGTGGTGGTCACAGGCTAGGGTGTGTGCAAGATTTTGGAGATGTTACAGCTCTTAGTCAAAACCTAACAATGCAATCCAACAGAAATATAATGGGGGCTACAAATCTAACTTTAAAGTTCATAGTAGCCACATGGAAAGGACATTTTATTAATATATTTAATCCAGCATAAAGAGTATATTATCATTTCAACAGATGGGTGGTTGGAGAGATTGAGAGAGCTGAGGTGGACCAGTGTCTGGAAGAGTAGGTACTTGGCATATACTGAGTGACAGGAAGTGTAGGTGGCTGGGCTGTAGCCTGATTTCTGTTGGAATTTCCACACCTCCTTTACTTGTCATCAGGACCTCCCACTTCTAGTGCCTGAATCAGTGGGGATCCATTTAAACATGCTCACCCTGTGTCTTCCCCATTCTCTTCTGGCCCTTTATTAGGAGTTTATTATAAGGTGCTCCTCAAATTCTCTTGGTCACTCTGATTTTTGTTTTTCTCCTTATCTGTATTCTAAATTATGTGGATTCATTTCCCTTTGTGTTAGAATATGAGCCCACATAGTTGTTCCTAGAGTGTACCACTTACCCATTTTTAAAATAGGGAGCTCTGTATTTCTATGGATCAATGGACCCATTAGCCTGTGTTGAATGTGAGTGACAGTAGAATTTGTGTGTGTGTGTTTAAGAGAATCGGAAAACAAGGATCCAAAGCACTTGGGTAATTGTCACCAATTTGGAGTCTGGATGGTTTATTAATAAAGCACACATTTTTGTGGTTTTAGTTTCCATATTTCATGGGATTTTGAAGGGAGAAAGCAAAAATCCCTGAGGCAACTTAGTATTTTTTTTTTTTTTTTACTGATAGCCTCTTGCATCTTTGTTATTGAGTTTTTAAAAATTTTTATTGTTATGTTAATCACCATACATTACATCATTAGTTTTTGATGTAGTGTTCCATGATTCATTGTTTCTGCATAACACCCAGTGCTCCATGCAGAATGTGCCCTCCTCAATACCCACCACCAGTCTAACCCATCCTCCCACCCCCCTCCCCTCTAGAACCCTCAGTTTGTTTTTCAGAGTCCATCGTCTCTCATGGTATGTCTCCCCCTCTGATTCCCCCCATTCATTCTTCCCCTCCCCTGCTATCTTTTTTTTTTTTTTTCTTAACATATATTGCATTATTCGTTTCAGAGGTACAAATCTGTGATTCAACAGTCTTGCAAAATTCACAGCGCTCACCATAGCACATACCTTCCCCAGTGTCTATCACCCAGCCACCCCATCCCTCCCACCCCATCCCCACTCCAGCAACCCTCAGTTTGTTTCCTGAGATTAAGAATTCCTCATATCAGTGAGGTCATATGATACTTGCCTTTCTCTGTTTGACTTATTTCGCTCAGCATAACACCCTCCAGTTCCATCCACGTTGTTGCAAATGGCAAGATCTCATTCCTTTTGATGGCTGCATAATATTCCATTGTATATATATACCACATCTTCTTTATCCATTCATCTGTTGATGGACATCTTGGCTCTTTCCACAGTTTGGCTATTGTGGACGTTGCTGCTATAAACATCAGGGTGCACGTACCCTTTCAGATCCCTACATTTGTATCTTTGCGATAAATACCCAGTAGTGCAATTGCTGGATCATATGGTCGCTCTATTTTCAACTTTTTGAGGAACCTCCATACCGTTTTCCAGAGTGGCTGTACCAGCTTGCATTCCCACCAACAGTGTAGGAGGGTTCCCCTTTCTCCGCATCCCCACCAACATCTGTTGTTTACTGACTTGTTAATTTTAGCCATTCTGACTGGTGTGATGTGGTATCTCATTGAGGTTTTTTTTTTTTTTTTTTTTAAGATTTTATTTATTTATTTGAGAGAGAGAGCACATGAGAGGAGGGAGGGTCAGAGGGAGAAGCAGTCTCCTCGCCGAGCACAGAGCCCGATGCGGGACTCGATCCAGGGACTCCAGGATCATGACCTGAGCCGAAAGCAGTCGCTTAACCAACTGAGCCACCTAGGCGCCCCTCTCATTGAGGTTTTGATTTGGATTTTCCTGATGCTGAGCGATATTGAGCACTTTTTCATGTGTCTGTTGGCCATTTGGATGTCTTCTTTGGAAAGATGTCTGTTCATGTGTTCTGCCCATTTCTTGATTGGATTCTTTGTTCTTTGGGTGTTGAGTTTGATAAGTTCTTTATAGATTTTGGATACTAGCCCTTTATCTGATAAGACATTTGCAAATATCTTCTCCCATTCTGTCGGTTGTCTTTTGGTTTTGTTGATTGTTTCTTTTGCTGTGCAAAAGCTTTTTATCTTGATGAAGTCCCAATAGTTCATTTTTGCCCTTGCTTTCCTTGCCTTTGGCGATGTTTCTAGGAAGAAGTTGCTGCGGCTGAGGTCGAAGAGGTTGCTGCCTGTGTTCTCCTTTAGGATTTTGATGGACTTCTGTCTCATATTTAGATCTCTCAACCATTTTGAGTCTAATTTTGTGTGTGGTGTAAGGAAATGGTCCAGTTTCATTCTTCTGCATGTGGCTGTCCAATTTTCCCAACACCATTTGTTGAAGGGACTGTCTTTTTTCCATTGGACATTCTTTCCTGCTTTGTCAAAGATTAGTTGACCATAGAGTTGAGGGTCCATTTCTGGGCTCTCATTCTGTTCCATTGATCTAGGTGTCTGTTTTTGTGCCAGTACCATACTGTCTTGATGATGACAGCTTTGTAAGTCCGGAATTGTGATGCTGCCAGCTTTGCTTTTCTTTTTCAACATTCCTCTGGCTATTCGGGGTCTTTTCCAGTTCCATATGCATTTTAGGATTATTTGTTCCATTTCTTTGAAAAAAGTGGATGGTATTTTGATGGGGATTGCATGGAATGTGTAGATTGCTCTAGGTAGCATTGACATCTTCACAATATTTGTTCTTCCAATCCATGAGCATGGAATGTTTTTCCATTCTTTGTGTCTTCCTCAATTTCTTTCATGAGTATTTTATAGTTTTCTGAGTACAGATCCTTTGCCTCTTTGGTTAGATTTATTCCTAGGTATCTTATGGTTTTGGGTGCAATTGTCAATGGGATTGACTCCTTAATTTCTCTTTCTTCTGTCTTGTTGTTGGTGTATAGGAATCCCACTGATTTCTGTGCATTGATTTTATATCCTGCCCCTTGACTGAATTCCTGTATGAGTTCTAGCAGTTTTGGGGTGGAGTCTTTTGGGTTTTCCACATAAAGTATCATATCATCTGCAGAGAGTGAGAGTTTGACTTCTTCTTTGCCGATTTGGATGTCTTTTATTTCTTTTTGTTGCCTGATTGCTGTGGCTAGGACTTCTAATACTATGTGGAATAGCAGTGGTGATAGTGGACATCCCTGCCACGTTCCTGACCTTAGGGGGAAAGCTCTCAGTTTTTCCCCATTGAGGATGACATTCGCTGTAGGTTTTTCATAGATGGCTTTTATGATATTGAGGTATGTACCCTCTATCCCTATACTCTGAAGAGTTTTGATCAAGAAAGGATGCTGTACTTTGTCAAATGCTTTTTCTGCATCTATTGAGAGGATCATGTGATCCTTGTTCTTTCTTTTGTTGATGTATTGTATCACATTGATTGATTGGAGGATGTTGAACCAATCTTGCAGCCCAGGGATAAATCCCACTTGGTCGTGGTGAATAATCCTTTAATGTACTGTTGGATCCTATTGGCTAGTATTTTGGTGAGAATTTTTGCATCCATGTTCATCAAGGATATTGGTCTGTAATTCTCCTTTTTGATGGGGTCTTTGTCTGGCTTTGGAATCAAGGTAATGGTGGCCTCATAAACTGAGTTTGGAAGTTTTCCTTCCATTTCTATTTTTTGGAACAGTTTCAGAAGAATAGGTATTAATTCTTCTTGAAATGTTTGGTAGAATTCCCCTGGGAAGCCATCTAGCCCTGGGCTTTTGTTTTTTGGGAGATTTTTGATGACGGCTTCAATTTCCTTAGTGGTTATAGGTCTGTTCAGGTTTTCTATTATTCAGTTTTGGTAGTTGATACATCTCTAGGAATGCATGCATTTCTTCCAGATTATCTAATTTGCTGGCATAGAGTTGCTCATAATCTGTTCTTATAATTGTTTGTATTTCTTTGGTGTTGGCTGTGATCTCTCCTCTTTCATTCATGATTTTGTTGATTCGGGTCATTTCTCTTTTCTTTCTGATAAGTCTGGCCAGGGGTTTATCAATCTTGTTAATTCTTTCAAAGAACCAGCTCCTAGTTTCGTTGATCTGTTCTACTGTTCTTTTGGTTTCTATTTCATTGATTTCTGCTCTGATCTTTATTATATCTCTTCTGCTGGGTTTAGGCTTTATTTGCTGTTCTTTCTCTAGCTCCTTTAGGTGTAGATTTAGGTTGTGTACTTGAGACCTTTCTTGTTTCTTGAGAAAGGCTTGTATTGCTATATACTTTCCTCTTAGGACCGCCTTTGCTGCATCCCAAAGATTTTGAACGGTTGTGTTTTCATTTTCATTGGGTTCCATGAATTTTTTTAATTCTTCTTTAATTTCCTGGTTGACCCATTCATTCTTCAGTAGGATGCTCTTTAGCCTCCATGTATTTGAGTTCTTTCCAACTTTCCTCTTGTGATTGAGTTCTAGTTTCAAAGCATTGTGATCTGAAAATAGGCAGGGAATGATCCCAATCTTTTGGTACCAGTTGAGACCTGATTTATGACCTAGGATGTGATCTATTCTGGAGAATGTTCCATAGGCACTAGAGAAGAATATGTATTCCGTTGCTTTGGGATGGAATGTTCTGAATATGTCTGTGAAGTCCATTTGGTCCAGTGTGTTATTTAAAGTCTTTATTTCCTTGTTGATCTTTTGCTGAGATGATCTGTCCATTTCAGTGAGGGGGGTATTAAAGTCCTCCGCTATTATTGTATTGTTGTCAATGTGTTTCTTTGCTTTTGTTATTAATTGCCTTATGTAATTGGCTGCTCCCATATTAGGGGCATAGATATTTACAATTGTTAGATCTTCTTGTTGGATAGACCCTTTAAGTAGGATGTAGTGTCCTTCCTCATCTCTTATTATAGTCTTTGGTTTAAAATCTACTTTGTCTGATATAAGGATTGCCACCCCAGCTTTCTTTTGGTGTCCATTAGCATGGTAAATGGTTTTCCACCCCCTCACTTTCAATCTGGGGGTGTCTTTGGGTCTAAAACGAGTCTCTTGCAGACAGCATATTGATGGGTCTTGTTTTTTAATCCAGTCGGATAGCCTGTGTCTTGATTGGGGCATTTAGCCCATTTACATTCAGGGTAACTATTGAAAGATATGAATTTAGTGCCATTGTATTGCCTGTAAGGTGACTGTTACCGTATATTGTCTGTGTTCCTTTCTGGTGTATGTTGCTTTTAGGCTCTCTCTTTGCTTAGAGGACCCTTTTCAATATTTCTTATAGGGCTGGTTTTGTGTTTGCAAATTCCTTTAGTTTTCATTTGTCCTGGAAGCTTTTTATCTCTCCTTCTATTTTCAATGACAGCCTAGCTGGATAGAGTATTCTTGGCTGCATATTTTTCTCATTTAGTGCTCTGAATATATCCTGCCAGTCCTTTCTGGCCTGCCACGTCTCTGTGGATAGGTCTTTTGCCAATCTAATGTTTCTACCATTGTAGGTTACATATCTCTTCTCCCGAGCTGCTTTCAGGATTTTCTCTTTGTCTCTGAGACTCGTAAGTTTTACTATTAGATGTTGGGGTGTTGACCTCTTTTTATTGATTTTGTGAGGGGTTCTCTTTGCCTCCTGGATTTTGATGGCTGTTTCCTTCCCCAAATTAGGGACGTTCTCTGCTCTAATTTGCTCCAATATACCTTCTACCCCTCTCTCTCTTTCTTCTTCTTCTGGGATCCCAATTATTCTAATGTTGTTTCGTCTTATGGTATTGCTTATCTCTCGAATTCTGCCCTCATGATCCAGTAGTTGTTTATGTCTCTTTTTCTCAGCTTCTTTATTTTCCATCATTTGGTCTACTATATCACTGATTCTCTCTTCTGCCTCATTTATCCTAGCAGTTAGCACCCCCATTTTTGATTGTACCTCATTAATAGCCTTTTTGATTTCGACTTGGTTAGATTTTAGTTCTTTCATTTTTCCAGAAAGGGTTTCTCTAATAACTTCCATGCTTTTTTCAAGCCCAGCTATTATCTTTAAAGTGATGATTCTGAACTCTAGATCTGACATCGTACTAATGTCCATATTGAGTAGGTCCCTGGCAGTCAGTACTACCACTTGTTCTTTTTGTTGAGGTGATTTTTTTCTGTCTTGTCATTGTGTCCAGAGGAGAATAGATGAATGAGAGAACAAAATGCTAACAGGGTAACAACATCCCCAGAAAATATACTCTAAACAAATCAGAAAAGACCTGAAGCTGGGGGAAAAGAAAGGGAAAGAAAGAAAAAAGAAAAAAAGAAAAAGAGAAAGATAAAAACAAAAACAGAACAAAACAAAAAAAAACAGAATATGATCAAATATGATCAGGCTGGTGCATAGATCAGTGCCACACACTAGATTTTGGGTGTATTTTGATCTGTTAGAAGAAAGTGCCTCCCAAAATTTTAAAGAAAGAAAAACTTATATATGTACAAAAATAAGGGTTGATATGAAGGGATGGAATATGATTGTAAAGATGAAAATTATAAAAAATTTTATAAAAGGAATTGATAAGTTGTTTGAAAAAAGAAGAGGATTTAAAAAAAAAAGGAAAAAAAAGGGAGAGAATGTGATCAGGCAGGAGAGTAGAACAAAACCATACACTAGAGATTTAGGGTATATTTTGATCTGTTAGAAGAAAGTATCTCAAAATTTTAAAGAGAGAACAACTTATATATGTATGCCAAAAATAAGGGTAACTACTATGAAGGGATAGAATATGACTCTAGAAATGAAAACTAAAAATGTTTTTTAAAAAAGGGATTGATAAGATGTTGGTTGAAAAAGGGAAAAAGAAAAATTCAAAAAAAAAAAAGTTAAAAAAAATTAACTTTGAAAGACTAAAGAATTATGGTAAAAAAGCCATGGATTCTATGTGCATTATTCCCCTAGCGCTGGAGTTCTGCCGTTCTCATTGATCGGTAAACTTGGCCTTGGCTGGCTGTTCTCACTGATCTTCTGGGGGAGGGGCCTGTTGCCGTGGTTCCCAAATGTCTTTGCAGGAGGTGGAATTGCCCCGCCCTTGCCAGTCCGGGCTAAGTAATCTGCTCGGGTTTGCTCTCAGGAGCTTTTGTTCCCTGCAAGCTTTCTGTACAACTTTGGAGGATGAGAGTGAAAATGGCGGCCTCCCAATATCTGCCCTGGAGGAGCTGAGAACTTGGGTACCCGCTCCTCAGTGCGCCCCTGTGGAAAAGCAATCACTCCCGTCTCCCCGGTCTCCAGCCACACTCCATGCTCACCCGGCCTGTGACCGAGCATTTCTATCTCTGGCATCCTACTCTGTGTGGAGTCTCCAAATCCAGCAGATCCCTGCGGTGCGCTCCCATGCCGCTCCTCCCGGGGGAGGAAGGGGAGTATCCCCGGATCTGCTGCTTGTTGGGTCCCTGCTGGAGGAGCAGTGGCCCGACTGTGCCCCGGATCACAGTTTATGGCAACCCCGAGCTGATAGCCCACTCCTTGGCTCCGTCTCTGCAGCTGCCTTCCCTGCTCTGATACCTGGGAGCTCTGCTGCACTCAGGCACCCCCGGTGTTTCTGTGACCCCGAGGGTCCTGAGACTACACTGTCCCACGAGAGTTCCACCCCCCGCTCAGCCACTGGAGCGACATTCCTCAGCAGAGCCAACTTCTAAAAGTTCCGATCTTGTGCTCCGTGGCTCTATCACTTGCCAGAAGCGGCCGACAGAGGCCCCTTCCCCCGTCTATCCTGCCGAATATCACCTCGGATTCACTTCTCCACACGTCCTACCTTCCAGAAAGTGGTCGCTTTTCTGTTCAGAGAGTTGTTGCTATTCTTTTCTTTGGTCTCCTGTTGAGTTCGTAGGTGTTCAGAATGATTTGATCCCTATCCAGCTGAATTCCTGAGACCAGACGAAATCCAGGTCTCCTACTCCTCCGCCATCTTGCTCCGCCCTGTTACTGAGTTTTGAATTCACTCTTGTTTTTGGTGCACAGGTATTCTCATGATCTAATGGAAATGTACATTTTAAGATCAGTGTGCTCATTGTAATGATTCTTCTTTTAATAACCTGAGTGAATTGGTACTGGGATTCACAAGGATATTTTTTTTTTTTTAAGATTTTATTTATTTATTTGAGAGAGAGAGAATGAGAGCACATGAGGGGGGGGGAGAGTCAGAGAGAGAAGCAGACTCCCCGCCGAGCAGGGAGCCCGATGCGGGACTCGATCCCGGGACTCCAGGATCATGACCTGAGCTGAAGGCAGTTGCTTAACCAACTGAGCCACCCAGGCACCCCTCACAAGGATATTTTTAAGAATAAACTTGTAGAACCCTTTGAGAATTATTTTAAATATTTTCATAGTAATAAAAATTAAAAAAAATTTTTTTTAAAAACTCAGTAAATATTTTCAAAGTAATACATCATCATTATAGATAGATACTGAATTCACTCTTGTTTTTCAATCTAGAAAAATGGGTAGAAGAAAAAAAGCATTGTTTCATCACCTGAGGCAGTCCTGTTCTGTTTTGGTTGGTTTGTTCTAGTCTTTTTACTGTGAGTTTTTAAAAAAAATTTTAAATCATGGTATTATATAATTTCGTTTCTTGCCTCTTTCACTTAACATTATACTGTCATTATAATACAAAATTAAATGTCTTAAAGTTGGGCTAATATTTTGTCAGTTGATGAATAATTTAACTATTGTGTTATTGAGCCTTGAGGTTATTTTTACGTAGTAAAAGTTTTTTTTCTTCCTTGAAAATTATTTCTTTCCTGATTGTAAAAAGTACTGTGTACTTAATGTAAAAAATAGAAAAAAATCACTAGCAGTTCTGCTCGTAACAGCTATTTTGATGTATTCCTTTTGGTCATTTTCCTATGAACATTTCTTTTGCAGTGTTGTGTTTACACAAATACACAAAACTGTATTGCACAATTTTTTTTTTAAGATTGTACATCAAATTAGCATTTTTCCATGTCACCAGCCTTCAGACCCATCATTTTTTTTTTTTTAAAGATTTTATTTATTTATTTGAGAGACAGAATGAGATAGAGCATGAGAGGGGGGAGGGTCAGAGGGAGAAGCAGACTCCCTGCTGAACAGGGAGCCCGATGCGGGACTCGATCCCAGGACTCCAGGATCATGACCTGAGCTGAAGGCAGTCGTTTAACCAACTGAGCCACCCAGGCGCCCCAGACCCATCATTTTTAATGTCCAATAAAATTCCACCAAATTCCACCACATTCTGCTATCTTGTTACCCACTTCCCAATTGTGTATTTAGGTGTTTCTTAATAGATACGAGGATTTTAAGAACTTTCTCTGTGTGTGTGTGTGTGTGTGTGTGTGTGAATGCTGTGTTTTTGTAGGTCCGTCTCACCCATGAAATTAAACACAAGAATATCGTAACTTTTCACGAATGGTATGAAACCAGCAATCATCTCTGGCTAGTGGTGGAACTCTGCACAGGTAAGTGTGTGTAAGAAGTGCTACAGATATATCCACCTTATGTAGTTTTGAAAAAACATATGATGTAGGTTTTGTTATTTTCCTTTTATGTTGCAAAGATAAGCACTTGATACTCTTGACTGTTCACTTGCACATACGTTGTTTGGTTGTTAGGGTAGGGTAAAGAGCTAAGATGTCTGATAAGAGGGAGAACGTAAAATTCAATTTGGACTTAACTTTATTTTGGTATAAAATATTACTAAATCACCTACATAAAAATTTACAAATATTTTTTTAGTGATAAACTTATCAAACAAGTTTTCCTATTCAATAAAAACCAAGTATTTTAGGTCAAGTAGCTATTAGTTAGGCAATTAGTTTATAAAGTGATCATCTTTTTATTTTTATGATGAGAATGCTTGCTGTTTATAAAACTTAAGCAATGTGAAAAAGTACAAAGATGAACCAAAAATACCACCACCTAACAATAATTAGAGATAACTTGTTAAAACTCTTGCTTGATACAACTTTCTGGGACTATATATATAGGGAGAAAACTGAATATACTGATATTATCTGGGCTTTTAGTTTCAGTGTCTTCAGGGAAAAAGGACCACTGTTAGCGTACTTATATTTATATATTGAGTAATAAAGGATCATTAAATATTAAGATATATTGTAATTTCTAGCTTTATGAGTCTTACTCATTATATTGGAACTTAGAATTTGTAAGACTAAATCATGAAAGAGGTTATCTGGAATAGTAACTTGCATTTTATTTTTTCTGAATCAGTAGGAAAGGACTATGGCTTAATTGCACAGTCGAACACACTGTTGAGGTGATCAGGGGACTTTCCCTGTGTTCCTTTTTGCTTCAGCCGTTATTTCTGCTCCCTGACCATCGTCCTAGCCTTACTACTTTATGCCTTCATTTGGAGTGGCTCCTCACCCACTGAAACAAAATAAACTTCAAAATACCTCCTACCTTCATCATAGTGTTCTGACTGAACTTTCAGATGACAGCTGAGACTTATTTTTTATTTTTTATTCTTTAAAGAGTGGGTGCAGGCTCGGGTTGGCGGGGGCTTGGGTGGTGGGGCGGGGGGGGGAGAGAGAGAGAGAGAGAATCATAAGCAGGCTCCACGCCCAGCACAGAGCCTGATCTGGGGCTCAATCTCACAACCCTGAGATCATGACCTGAGCTGAAATCAAGAGTCGGACACTTAACCTACTGAGCCACCCCGGTGCCCCAAGACTTTTTCTTCTCCCTTTTCTCTCTTCTCTCTCCCCTCCTCTTTTTTTTCTCTCTTCTCTTTTCTGTTCTTTTTAAGAGAAAGCAGAAGAGTTTTATTTGAAACCAAGTGAGGACAGCTACCTGGGATATACAATCTTCACAAAGAAAAGAGTGCTCTGGGGAAGAAACATTATTTGCAGTGTTCTGTACGTTTCTCGGAACTTGGCTCCTGTTGGAATCTTGATGTTTTGGAACCAAAAAAAAAAAAAAAAAAAGTTTGTTCCTGGCACTTAGATGGTAGAAATATGAGCAGGACCTTGGAAGAGTATAGAAATAGAATTCACAGTGTGTCTGCCTTTGATGTTTTATTTCCTCAGTGATATTACTTGAAGGGTTGTGATTTTCTCTTAAGGAAAGGCCTCTTTTCTGCCATGCAGTACTTTGTAGCATGTGATTAACTTTGCACAGGAGTAAATGTGGCTAGACTTTGCATGATGTGTTTTAAATGCACAGTTTGTATTAGTATTTACCACTAATTTTTGTAGCTGTTCAATTCCTGAGGGCTGAGTAAGAAATCATAGCACCAGAGGGATTCTCCCTGCATCCCACCTGCTTACTTACTGACTAGTCTCCAGCCTAAGCATAATTCTCTGGAAGCTGGCTCTGGAGTGTGGACACAAGTTCCTCTTAGGGTGCTTGGACCACTGTGTTCATTCACATGTGTATTTCCCCTGTCAGGCTGTCCATGTGTTCTGTTTGCTCATTTTTTAAAGGCTCAGTATCTCCCAGCATGGGAGCTCCTGGAGGCACTGTGTTATGCTGGTGGGTTAAAATGGGTGATTTTAATCAACTTGCAGGTGGTTCCTTAGAAATGGTTATCGCTCAAGATGAAAACCTCCCAGAAGATGTTGTGAGAGAATTTGGGGTTGACCTCATTACTGGATTACATCATCTTCATCAACTTGGCATTCTCTTTTGTGACGTTTCTCCTGGCAAGGTAATTCATAAAAGTTTTCATTTCCTAACTGCTTCTGTCTTCGTTATAGTGCTTTCTCAAAGGTGTTTTTATTTTTAGATAAAATTTAGATAAAATATAGACCATCTGGAAATTGAGTTAATTTTTTTATTTTAAAGGTTTTATTTATCTTAGAGAGTGAGAGCGAGTGCTATCAAGAAGAGGCAGAGGGAGAGGGAGAGAGAATCTCCAGCAGACTCTGTGCTGAGCGTGGAGCCAGTCCCCCTACCCGAGATTATGACCCAAGATGAAACCAAGAGTTGAGGCCCAACTGACTGAGCCACCCAGGAGCCCCTTGAGTTAATATATTTTTAAAATAAAAAACATAGTGCCATATTTTAGCTACCTATTGAAGTAGCTTTTAGAATGGGAAGTCTCCCCTCCTCTCAGAGTCCTTTGAGTAATTATTATTGCTGCCAAGGTATACTGTGAATGATGAGCTCAGTAGCTCTATAAAATAAGATGCTAAGCTCTTAAATTATAAGATTATGAGCCATTATTTTAGCTTGATAATGGATTTTTGGCTTTGTTGTTTGATTAGTGGCGCTATGGGTCAAATAGCTTCTTCTCTGGTAAAATTAATGATCCATAACTAAATGTGCTTCAGTGTAGTAGAGACATGAAACCTGCTTAGTTTCAGAATCACAGGTGACACTGACATTTAGAAGTTGTCTGACCCTGGGCAGGTTACCCTTTCTCTCTCTCTGTGCCTTGGCTTCCTTGTCTATGATCTGGAGATGGAGTCCGTACTATATTCTAGGGCACTTTCTGGTGTTTTCAATCAATGGCATCTATTATTTATAAGTACATATTCTTAGGGATTTGGTTTGAGTTGCTACTTTGTTAAAGTGTACATGATGAAATAAAAAGTTGAATATTGTTAAACATTATTATTGTAGGCCCTCCATATGAGAACATAATTACAGGTGAAGAGACCAAGATTTAGAAAGGTTAAGTAAATTCTCCAGTTCAGACTGCTAGTAAATGGTGGACCTAAGGCTAGATCTCTAACTTCAAAACCCTAGTTTTGAGCCTGTGAGTAAACAACACCTTGGACAGGTGGGTTTTCAAATCCTCCTTCAGCTGTCATGGAGGAGTGGTGAGGATAGACTGTTCCGTATACATTGTTCTTTATCTTTCCCAAAGGCATGTGGTTTCCCTCTGTGGTTATGATGTGTTCATTGTATACATCTGAGAATGGGCAGTTTAATATTTGATTCTGTTATTAAAATATTGGATTTATTTATTTATTTTTAAAAAGATTTTATTTATTTGACAGAGACACAGCGAGAGAGGGAACACAAGTGGGGGGAGTGGCAGAGGGAGAAGCAGGCTCCCCACTGAGCAGGGAGCCCGATGCGGGGCTCGATCCCAGGACCCTGGGATCATGACCTGAGCCGAAGGTAGATGCTTAACGACTGAGCCACCCAGGCGCCCCCAATTTATTTTTTTCTTTAGCTGCTTTTAAAAATTTGTATGCATTTAATCTTTTGAGTAGTATGAAGCAAGAAGGCCAATGCTCCTGAGTTCTTCAGTGGGATGTGAAGAGGTACTGATGGGAGTGCAAATGGAACTGGTTTCTGAACACCTTTATTTTTTCATCTTTATAGATACTCTTGGAAGGGCCTGGCATGTTGAAGTTTAGTAATTTTTGCTTGGCCAAAGTGGAAGGTGAAAATTTGGAAGAGTTCTTTGCTTTGGTGGCAGCAGAAGAAGGAGGAGGTGATAGCGGGGAAAATGTACTGAAGAAAACCATAAAAAGTAGAGCCAAAGGTATGTGGAGAGCTACAGATCAGAACCCTGTGCTGCCCAAGTCACGTGTTTAGGAGATAATGTCGACCTTATGTTTTTGCCAGCCAAAATAATATATTGAAAATAACAGTGAGTAGAAGTCTGGATATGGGGATGGCTTTGTCCATAACCCAAAGGTTTTCACATAGGTCCAATACTGTGTAAAGTACAGGGTATCTCTAACAAAGCCTATAGCCTATCCTTGGCTTTCTATGTCGCTGACTACTCATTAAACATGAGGATGGCCATTTTGTCCTGCTTCCTTCTGTATCCTCAGTACTTAGAACAGTGCCTGGCCCACACTTTCAGCTCAGTAGATATTTTTTCAACATTGATGAGTAGCTGATGCTCTGAAATTAAGGGAGATTGTTAGGGTGCATTCTTGGGAGGTGGTTTTGCCAGTGAGGTGGGGCCTGGGGTGTTAAGAGTTGCTGTACTTGAGGGGAGATTGTGAAGTGATATCTCTTTTGTAATATTCTTTTTTTAGAGAGAGAGAGAGAGAGCACGCATGTGAGTGGGGCTGGGGGCAGGAGGAGGAGAGGGAGAGAGCGAATCTTAAGCAGGGCTCCATACCCAGTGTGGAGCTGATGTGGTGCCCAGTCTCACAACCTGAGATCATGACCTGAGCCAAAATCAAGAGTTGGACGCTTAACTGACTGAGCCACCCAGGCACCCCTCTTTTGTAATGTTCTATGTGTAAATCTTTCGTGAAACTTAACATGTGTAATCATTTTTCTATGTTGTCTTTTCTCATGCAGTTGTGTTGGTAGGGACTTCATATTCATTTGTTCATTAGTATGTTTATTAACTCAATGTCGAAGGAAGAAGAAATAAAGTGCATAAGTCAACAGAAATTTAGACATGTTCTAGATACTGGAAATATGGATGTGAACAAACAGGCAAAAATCCCTGGTCTAACCAAACTTGCATTCTAATCGGGGAAGACATTCACCTTCAACACCTATGAATGATGTGCCTATTAATGTTGGGCAGGGTGCTTGGGCATCTTGGGGGTCTTATTCATGTTTGCTTTCTCAGGACCTGGCAAAGTAAAGGCAAATAGGCCCTCCGTAAGTGTTTGCTGCATGAGTGAATGTATGTATGAAATGTGATAGCATAGCAAAAATGTCACATGGGAGAGCTTTAAACCCTGAGGCCACATGAGACTGCTGCCCTGGCTGTAATGGGCCCTGGAGATACTATTTGCTGGAAGATTTACCTCAGTGGAATTTTATTTTCCAAATGATTGGGGATGACTCACTTCATGGAAAGAACATTCTCATTGGAAGATGGGAGGCTTTTCGGTGGAATTCTGGTGGGTGTTCTGCAACCGCTCAGCCGTGTGGCTTACGGGATATTAGGGGACCCTCTAGGCTTCAGTTTCTCTCATCAGTAAATAAGGGAACATGCTAACTCAAGAATTTGCTACTTCTCTGTAATATTAAACTTTGTATAAAGTCTAAGTGGCACGCACCCCTTAGTGTTCTTCACTAAACATTTCCTATTCTCCTGGATTGTATCTTCTCCCTGCGGAAGCTAAGGAAGTGTGAGCAGAAGTGTGGGGGTTACTTTGAGGTGGGCATTTTCAGAGCCCGTGTGCAGTTTGCTGCATTCTTTCCCCCTGTCTTGGTGATGGAGGAAGCATGTGTTGAGATGGCTCTTTGAGTGACTCTGAGGATCAGGGCCCCTGGGCTGACCTGTGGTGGATGTGTAGTTGGAGTAATGAATAGAGCTTTGTTGGTAAGCCAGTGGGAATTTGGGGTGTTACTGCTATATAACTTAACCTATTCTAATGAAAATATTATAATCAAAGTTTCTTTTGATTATTTAAATTGTTAACTTAAAAAAGAAGAATATACCTAGAATTGTGCCACACCTCTAACTCATGTGGATTTTTAAAACCTCTTTGTATTCTTACATATCCTTGTAAATGAAACCTTAAAATTAGAAACCATTAAAAAATGTGGAATACACGTGAAGGCATATAGTCATGTGCATGTTTTCCTACAACCTTTTTTTTTTTTACCTTACCAGGTCCCTACGAGGTAGATTTGTTTTTGGGGATTGATACAAATGCCTAACAAAGTTGTTCTTTATACTTCTAGGATCTCTTACATATACAGCGCCAGAAATTTTGAGGGGTACTGACTTCTCCATCACCAGTGACCTCTGGTCTTTGGGCTGTCTGCTTTATGAAATGTTTTCAGGTGATTCCTTTCTGGTTCATTTTAAAATCAGAGCTGGGCACACACAAAAAGGTGAAGTCTGTAGTTTGCAACAATTTTACCTGGAAGATGTGAAAAAAACCTGGCTTTTCTAAGTTTTTATATAACTGGTTTGGCTTGCTTCCCTCTGTATTCCTCCTGTATGCTTGGCGTCTAGGCATATGTCCAGAACCTTTGACATATAGGTCAAGAAACTTTTGACATATAGGTATTTTTCAGGATAATCATTTGGAAAAATGTGCCTACTTATTAAAAACTGATTATTAGTAGAAATTGTTGTAAGGTACCTTGTGCCTGGAATTATTCAGATGTGTCTAGTGGCCCATGAGCCCTTGGATCATGGTAATGGTCCATAAATGCATTAGCATATTTATTAGGATGGTAAGTTTTGAAATATAGAAATATAAAAATATACAGTGTGCCTGGTCTGTACCAAGCATCCAGTAAGTAGTTATTGCTCTATATTTTTTCCTGTAAACTTTATAATCCTAATCTATCTGTAGTTGAGATTTATTTAGAATTATTAGTGATAGCAAACTATTGTCTAATTTGCAGTTTTTCTTGTGATTTCAGGAAAACCTCCATTCTTCTCAGAAACTTTTTCAGAATTAGTTGAAAAGATTTTTTATGAAGATCCTTTGCCACCTATTCCAAAAGGTACGATTTGTGTGTGTGTGTGTGTGTGTGTGTGTGTGTGTGTGTGTGATAAATGCAGTTAGTTTACATCTGACACTTATGGTAGATTTTTATCCAAAGTCTGTTTTTGATTCCTAACCCCCAAATTTACATTTTATAAATAGTTCCAGATTTATATTTTTAGAAATGTTAGCATACCCTTTGCTTTTTTTTTTTTAAGACCTTGAAGAACAAAGTACTAATAGATTCCCTCATTTAAAAACACAAATTATTGGGGCGCCTGGGTGGCTCAGTTGGTTAAGCGACTGCCTTCGGCTCAGGTCATGATCCTGGAGTCCCGGGATCGAGTCCCGCATCGGGCTCCCTGCTCGGCAGGGAGTCTGCTTCTCCCTCTGACCCTCTCCACTCTCATGTCCTCTCTCTCATTCTCTCTCTCTCAAATAAATAAATCTTTAAAAACAAAACAAAACAAACAAAAAAAACCCACAAATTATTTTGTGCTGCTATATCAACAGAAGTCTGCTTTAAAGATTTTAAAAACCCAAACTTTTGTAATTTTTTTCTTGTGTGTGTATCATTTACTTTGTGCTCATGTTCCATGTAGTTATTTCTGTTTAGTATTCAAATAGGGACAAGTCGGGCATTTGTCAGTCCTTATCTCAATCAGAATGTCCCTGACGAGTTTTTAAAGTCTTTTAAACTAGATATAGTTGTAGTATTTTAAAAGTATTGGAACTTTAATCATATGAATTTTGATTAATATAACAATCTACCACTAACAATTTTAAGGCAAGAAAAGGAAAAAACCCCTGAACACAAAAACATAGTAAAGCACTTTGCTGGACGTACACCACAAAAAAAGTGAGTTTCAAGATACACAAATGAAAACAGGACTTTACAAAAATGTACATTTTTTTTTTTAAGATTTTATTATTTTTTTATTTATTTATGAGAGACAGAGAGAGAGACAGAGGCAGAGGGAGAAGCAGGCTCCCCGCGGAGCAGGGAGCCCGATGCGGGACTCGATCCCAGGACCCTGGGATCATGACCTGAGCCGAAGGCAGACGCTTAACCGACTGAGCCACCCAGGCGTCCCCAAAAATGTACATTTTTAGAAGAAAAAACTTTTAAAAGTAATTAATGGAAGAACTGGGAATGCAGAATTCTTTTAGGATTTCAAGAGCCATCCTGAGAAGGGAAAAAACCCAAAATCTTATTTTGAAAATAGTCCATAGTTATAAAAAAAAATGAAACTGCATTTGTTTTTTCTTTAACTTTTATATTAAGAGTGACTGATTTCTACAAAAGCTATCTCCTGTAATGATGATTTCTGATTTTTGTTTTGTTTTGAATACTCATAATATTGATTATTGGTTTGTCCTGTAAGTTAAGGATTTTTATGCAGGGAAGAGAAACTGAAAATGCAGGTGTCAAAGGTCTGGTCAGGATACCCCTGGTGGCCCAGGCTTAATTAGGGATCTTCCTTTGTGGCCATAGTGCCTAATAACATCCTCTATTTGATGTTTTTGTCCACTGTCTTCATGACTACTTGTAACCAGAGACTGATAATTTGGTTGTGGTATATTCTAATTTAAAAAGAACTAACATTTGGAGAATACTGGAATCGGCCAGGATCATAATATTGTCATATTTATTATTTTCCTGTTAAGAATCATTAAAATAGGGAGAGGGAGAAAAGAAGGATTGCAAGTATTTTTATTGTACCTTGTAAAGCCAAGTTGGTCAAATTAAGAATGCCTCAGAAAATGAGGCATAATTAAAAGTTGAAGATAAGGGGCGCCTGGGTGGCTCAGTCATTAAGCGTCTGCCTTCGGCTCAGGTCATGATCCCAGGATCCTGGGATCGAGCTTCGCATCGGGCTCCCTGCTCAGCGGGAAGCCTGCTTCTCCCTCTCCCACTCCCCCTGCTTGTGTTCCCTCTCTCGCTGTCTCTGTCAAATAAATAAATAAAATCTTAAAAAAAAAAAAAAATTTGAATATAAGGGTATGAGTTTGTCGGGCTGGTGATCCTTACCAGGCTTATTCAATAAAGAGGAAGTTGAGAGGTTAGTCAAGACTTAGTTTTTGAGATTCATGCTTTTTATGGTCTAGGAAAAAATATTTATTTTTATGCCCACACCTCACCCCCCCCATTAAATGGAGGCTGTAATTGTTAATAATGGATTCAGTGTTTTCTTAAAAATGGTATGTGCTTAAAATACTATTACTCTAAATAGTATGGTATGGTGTAGGGTATGTATTCATGTACTTACCACTTGTTTTTCTTTTTGGGAATCAATTTGTGTATAGATCCTTCTCTTCCTAAAGCTTCTTCAGATTTTATTAATTTGCTTGGTGGCTTACTTCAAAAAGATCCTCAGAAAAGGTATGTATGGGTAGTATTTTAATATGGAGAAAAGGTATCTTTTTCTCCTTTCATGTACTTCTAAAATAGTACTGTTATATACAGAGAGCTATTCGAATTACTCTTAGCATAAACTCAGATATTGTTTTTTGTTTTTTTTTTAAGAGTGTTTTCTCTCTGCAGGTATTTTTTTTTTAAGTTTTTAATTCCAGTTAACATACAGTGTAATATTAAAGATTTGTTTATTTTAGAGAAAGTGAGAGAGGGTGAATGAGGGGAGGGGCAGAGGGAGAGGGAGAAATAGACTCCCTGCTGAGTGGGAAGCCCTACATGGGGCTCCATCCCATGACCTAAGATCATGACCTGAGCTGAAATCAAGAGTCGGCTGCTTAGCCAACTAAGCTACCCAGGTGCCCCTAACATACAGTGTGATATTAGCTTCAGGTATACAATATAGTGATTCAGCACTTCCATACATCACCCGGTGCTCATCACAGCAAGTGCCCTCCTTCATCCCCATCACCTATTTCACCCATCCTCCCCCCCCACCTCCCCTCTGGTAACCAGCAGTTTGTTTTCTCTAGTTAAGAGTCTGTTTCTTGGTTTTTCTCTCTCTCTCTCTCTCTTTTTCTCTCTCTGTTTGCAGGGGTTTTTAATCATGAGGAAGTTTTAAAAGCCCATTTCTCCTTTAATATATTAAATGGTTGCATAGTAGGTTGACAGATTTTCTTGTAACTCCCAAATCCAAGAGGGACATTTTTTCCCATTGTGGATTTCAGGCTAAAACTGTCTTATACTATTGAATGAGGGATGATGCTGTCAAGATAGTTAATGTAATAACTACTGAGTGGTATTTTAATGTGATATGTTTTTATGATAATCCTGTCATAACAAGGGTATCAAGTGTGAGGATCATAGGCACAGAGTGAATTTTCTGAGTTACAGTAATGGCAGAAAGTTAGAAATCACTGTGGCATGGGATAGGGGAAGGTGGAAGGGAGGAGGGGAGCAGCCCGGACGGGGCCTCCCTGGGTTGGCAGACAAGAGCAACTGGTTTCTATTTCAGATTCTGCCTCTAGGTAACTGGGGGGTTTTTAGGCAAGTATTTGGGGTCTCTGCTTCAGGGTGTAAAATGAAGAGTCAGTTTAGTGTAGCATGTAAAATAATGCATTCTCTAGCTTCCTTAAATATAAGAGAAAAACTGCAGAAGGAGATGCTAATTCTTGTATAAGTTGTAGGACAAACCCCTTGCGCTTACAATGGATGCTCTTAGGATTGGCGTTATTTTGCTGTAATCTTCCAGACACCTTTTGATAGGATACAAATATACTTGAGAATGGTGTATTCACATTTCCACATATTAATATTCTTGTATACTCTATTGCATAAGTGGTACCACTCTGTAACCTAGTTCTTTATGTCTGCTAAGTCCTTTTAAATGGCTATAGAATGTACCTGTGCTAACCTTAAGCACAGTAAACATTTAGAGTGTTTCTTTGTTTTTTTTTTAAGATTTTTATTATTTATTTGACAGAGAGACAGACACAGAGAGAGCACAAGCAGGGGGAGCAGCAGAGGGAGAGGGAGAAGCAGGCTCTCCACTGAGCAGGGAGCCCAATGCGGGGCTCGATCCCAGGACTCTGGGATCATGACCTGAGCCGAAGGCAGACGCTTAACGACTGAGCCACCCAGGTGTCCCTAGAGTGTTTCTTGATTTAGAATATTATATGGGCTGCTACAGTAAAAATCCTTTTGTGTATTTGTTGTTGTTCACTTGGTAGTTAACAGCTTTGGAGAGATTTCTGACCGTGGGTTTGGTAGCCAGAGGCTAAGAACATGAAACAGTTTGATGCATTTGCTACATTCTTGGAATGTGTGCTGATTTAGTAACCTTAGAGAGCCCCTTCCCTCCCAGCGTTACCTACAATGGACTTTGTTGACCTTATTTATATTAGCCAAGCTGCCAGATGAAAAAGAAATTTCACTTTATGGGCAATTTTTATTTCTCTGTTAGTGAATTTTAAGAGCCCTTTGTGTAAAAGGGATATGATTGCAGATTCTTTCTCTTCATTAATCATGTTTTAGTTTTGATCTAAGTAGTTTTTCTTTTTTCTTTTTTTTTTTTTTTAAGTAGGCTCCTAGACTCCTGGCCTAGCGTGGAGCCCAACACAGGGCTTGAACTCATGACCCTGAGATCAAGACCTGAGCTGAAATCAAGAGTCGGATGCTTAACCAACCGAGCCACCCAGGCGCCCCAGAGTAGTTTTTATTTCAATAGAGACATTTTGAATAATCACATTTTCTCTTTTGTTTTGAAATTTCAGTCAGGCTTAACCATTCCGAGTCTGATTATAACTTGAAACCTACTCTATTGATTGTAAAAACTAATGCATTGAAAGTGAGTCTGGATTTTAGATACAGCCTGAAGTCATTTTAATGTGGGTGAACTAGCTAGATAACATTTTGGCTTCTACACAGAAGTGTGACTGTGTAAAATTATGAGGTTAATTTTCTTGTTTATTTCTGAATGCAGTTCTAAAAGTAAAGCCCCCAAAATGAAATGTGTGAAACAGGTAGGGTATATAGAATAAAGGATGACAGAATATAGATTGATAATTGATATGTTTACTTTAAAATTTTAAGCTAATTATAGACTCCTTTCATAGACTGTTTTTGAGAACCCAAAATGTTTTCATCAGGCTCCATGGAATATGAGCTCTGAAACTTCCAATACTTAGTTGTCAGACTCTTTCATTCTGTACCATTTAAGGCTTCTGAATTATTTTTTTGAGTTTCACTAAGAGATTATATACTAAAATGAAAATAGGGGCGCCTGGGTGGCTCAGTCGTTAAGCGTCTGCCTTCGGCTTAGGTCATGATCCCAGGACCCTGGGATCGAGCCTCTCATCGGGCTCCTTGCTCAGTGGGAAGCCTGCTTCTCCCTCTGCCTCTTCCCCTGCTTGTGTTCCCTCTCTTGCTGTTTCTCTGTGTCAAATAGATAAATAAAATCTTAAAAAAAAAAAAAATACACTCCTTTCATAGACTGTTTTTGAGAACTCAAAATGTTTTCATCGGGCTCCATGGAGTATGAGCCCTGAGATTTCTAATATTTAGTTGTCAGACTCTTTCGTTCTGTACCGTTTAAGGCTTCTGAATTATTTTTTTTTGGTTTTGCTAAGAGATTAATTGTACACTAAAATGAAAATAGGGGCACCTGGGTGGCTCAGTTGGTTAAGCGTCCTACTCTTGGTTTTGGCTCAGGTCATGATCTCAGGGTGGTGGGATTGGGCCCCGAGTCAGGCTCCACACTTAGCAAGGAGTTTGCTTGAGACTCTCTCCCTCATCCCCTCTGCCCATATATGTGCTCTCTGGTGCATTTTCTCTCTCTCAAATAATTAAAATCTTAAAAAAAAAATGTATGAAAGAATTGCTGAGGTACATTTATAGAGAAAAATTTGTAAATCCTAAAATCTGGTAGATGGGACATGACTTGGGAATTGTGCATGGTAAATAAATCATGTTAAAATAGAATTATAACAATTATGTTTTATAAAGATTAACTTGGGCAGGCCTACTGCAGCATTCATTTTGGAAGGATGCCTTCACTAGGAAAGATCAGGAATCAAGCACTGAGGATTCCAACGTCAGGTAGTATATAAGCTTATCTTTGTGTGGGGGGCATGGTTATTAAATGATCATACTGATTACTGTTCTATCAATGCAGCATCAATGACATGAATTTCTCTGCTGACTAGGAGAAAATCAAACATTTCTTTAAGCGTTGCTTAAAGAGTTTAGTCATGACATTCTGTGTTCTCAAATTTGCTTTTTCTGATCAGTTGTTTATTCTCCAGTGATTTACTATGCTAGTCATTAGCTCTGGCCATCCAATGTAACTCACTTTCCACCTTGTACGCACATGGTAGGATCTCATTTCCCCGTTTTGAGTTAGATGTGGTTATGTGACTTGCTTTGGCTAATGAAATGTGAGCAGAAGTGACGTGTGTTCATTCTGCATGGAAACCTCACAAGCCAGTGTGAGATTGGACACATTTCTTCCCCCTGATGGGGTAACTAGGTTGGAAATGTCCAAATAGGGTTGCTGTCAGGCCGAGTCTTCCGTGACAATGATGAGTGTAGCTTCCCTGCAATGGCTGTGTGCATGAGTGAGACAAAGTGATGAGATTCAAGCCACTGGCATTGGTGGGTTGTATGTTACCACAGCATAACCTAGCTCCTGTCTGATCCTGACTAATACACCTCATTTTTGTTATAAAATCTTCTTAGCCCAGGACACTTACACACGTGATGGTATAAAGAACCAGCTGAGAAGTTGTCAAATAAAGTTCTGCTAATTAGGCTTTGCTCCCCCTCCACTTATTCAGTGGTGAATGGTTGTCTGATCCTTGATTTTCACCTTGGCAAATTCAGTGTATTGGATAAGAGAAGCCTGAGTTTTATTTAAGGTCTCCCCAAACTTGGGTTTCTCTGATCCAGTGAGATTCAATCCTGTTCTCCCCATTGTGTTAGGGTCTGTAGGGACTACAGAAAGTGGGACCCTGGTCCTGGTCCTCTAGCATCAGCAAGTCACAGAACACCTCTGCCCTTAGTTTGTCATCTTCCCTCTTAAATCTCTATGCCTTTGATTTTGTTTCTTGCCTTATTGCCCCCTTGCTAAGCCTTTTTCAGTAAGATGTTGAACAGGAGTGATGAAAGTGAGTATCTTTGCCTAGTTTCTATCTCTGGGGTGAAAGCCTTCAGCCTTTCACCATTAAGTACAATGAGCTGGAGGTTTGTGTAGTTGCTCTTTGTAGTTTGAATGAACGTTCAATTTTGTCAAATGCCTTTTTCTATCAGTTGATAAGATCATATGGGTTTTCTTCTTTAGGCTCTGATTATGGACTCTTACATAAATTGGTTTTCAAATATTGAGCCAGCCGTGCAATCCTACAGTAAACCCCACTTAGTCATGCTATTTTAGAATTTTTATGTCTTGCTGCAGGTGTTTGGGGCCAAGTGGCAGGAGGACAGCGAGATAGGAGAAAAAAAGAACAGAGCAACAGGGATTTGCCTCATGTTCTTGAGATCATAGCTGTGTGATTAAAGGAGGTGCCCCTCTCTGTTGTAGGCACTGGCTAGAAGCTGCTGTTTCCCCAGCTAGCTGCTGCAGGATTACCCGGAGGCTGGAACAGAATAAAATGGAAAAAGAAACAAAACAGAATAAAAAACCAAAACAAACCAGGGAATTTCCCCTGCTCTGACCCTTAGAGGTCCCCTGTCCTGTTCCTTAGAACAGAAATAGGAAGCTTATCTTGGGGGTTCCTTTTGTCTGTACTCATTGCCTTTGAGTCCAGGCCAGGCAATACTGGAAGGGGAAAAATAAATGGGAAACTCACTGTGGGTTTATTGGTACTTTGAGTTCTGGTTTCCTTCCCCAATCTGAATGCTGCTATTTATTTCTCAGGGATAAGGTTTATAGACCCCGTACAATGCCTTTGGTATAGTGAGTGCTCATTTTAGCTACTCAGTGACCATACTTTCCAACTCTACGGCTTTGCCAAATGTTACCTGTAAGTTTCCCACCTCTTGTTCTACACAGAAAATGATGGAAAGCTCAAAAGTAAGTTTGATTGTGTTGGCTTTCTCCTGTTGAACAGCAGGAAAGTGATGGAGCATTCTGGGACACAAGATTCCAAGGAGTTTTTGAAGCCTCCGAGCGGACAAGCCAAGGGGGAGAAGAGTGGTCACCGACTAAGTCACTCTTTCAGGCTAGGTGAGCTCTCACTGGAGCACGTTCATGCCGCTTACGATGCTGTTTCTGAGAGTTTCTAGTTTTTGTTACCGCTCTTAAAATTTTTGTCTGCATCCTGCTCTTCTCATGGTATTTTTGGTCCTTTATGGATAATGTTTTTCTTTCCTGCCACAGAGAATCCAACTGAGTTGCGGCCTAAAAGTACTGTTGGGGGTCAACCGAATGAGTCCATGTTTCTTCTCAGGTAGGTATGTTGACAGAGCAGGAGGGAATCCATGGGAGATGACAGGGTCTTCCCGAAGCATCTGTTGTCCTGGTGGCAAACCGTGTTACACAGAGCTAAAGGACAGGGATGTGAATGCCAAATTCCAGTTTCACTCTCTGCTTTCAAAGTTAATGTTAAGTGCTGGCCAATGGAATGTTGACTTGGCTGTGCATTTTTTTTGTGTGTGTGCATTTTTAAAAGTTTTTAACTGAACCACCTATTCATAAGGGTTGAAACCTCTTCATTTTGTACTTTCCCTTCAAATAGAATTAAATTTGAAATTTTAGCAGGCCAGCTTCTTCATTGGATAAAGGCCCACAGGAAAGAACAGGTGTTTTTTGTTAAGCATTGTTTTATATGGAGGCCTCAATAATGTTTACTTAATAATGTAATCATCAAAACAATTAAAAAATCAGAAGGGTATTTTAATGTGATTAAGACCAATGTATTTAAAATTTTAGTAATATGTGTTAAGTGTTACATTTTATTTATAGCTTTAGTCTTAGACACAAATAGTTTTATTTTAATGACATAGGGGTTGTAACAATAAACTAAAGTTTCCTGACTTGTTTTACTCTATTTAAATATAAAATATGTTAACTTTATCTATATACATTCTAGGCATTTTAAATACAGTTTTTAAAAACTTTGATCTTTGGCATATTTTGTGAGTTAAATAAGAACTTGTTCAAGGAATGAATAAACAGATAAGTGAAAGAGAGGTGAGAATCTTGATACTTGGGAATTTGAAGGAATTCATTGTAAAAGACCCTAATGATCTGAATGGAAAAATTTGTTAAAATGTGAAAAACTCAGAGACCCAGGAGTAATGGAGTGACCCACAGAGTATGACAACCAATTTTAAGGGTAGGAGGGATCATTAAAAATAGGTGCAGATTATAACTTGTTTCTTAATCGGTACCAAGATCATTTCCCATTTCAAACATATTCTGAAATTGTAAATATTTTCCATCCTTTATAGAGTCCGATCTGTTTTATTATTTATTATTATACCAGCAGACATTTAAAAAATAATAAAACCAATGTTTTAAGATTTTTAGTTAAAATAGAAACTACTGTATATAACATAGGTGCTATAAATAAAAGAAATAATAAATTAACCAGGAAATTGCTTTGACATTTACAAAAAAAGTGTTGGATAATCCCAAATTAGGGTTTAAATATATGAGATCACCAAGAATCTTGATTATTCTGTTTTTTTCATGAGATATGTTTTTTTTTCCCCTCCAGATAATAGTAAACCTTAAATAGTAACCTTAAAGTTTCTAAAATGTGAGTAATGTTGACTGGTCTGTATTTTCCAGTTCTCGTCCAACTCCAAGAACAAGCACTGCAGTGGGATTAAGTCCTGGTGAGGATAGAACTCAGCATTCACCCCAGAAGACTTCTCCTTTAATCAAGGTGAACAGAGGGGGACTTTTTCTTTTTGTTTTTTTTTCACATATGATATAGAGACTCAGAAGAATAATTGCCAAGTTCATCTCTGAACTATGATTGAAATGACGAAATTTACAATTAAGTCGTCATCTTTGATCACTGGTTTTTCTGGTAAGTACCCTTAAGAGGGAGCTGGTTCATAGTTATTTCTTTGATAACAGCTTTCCTGAGATATGATTGACATCCCATGTAATTCACTCAGTTGGAGCGTACAATTCAGGGGCTTTGAGCATATTCACGGAGTCATGCAGCCATCACCATAGTCAGCTTGAGAACACCTCATCATCCCACAAAGAAACCGCACACCTATTAGCAGTCACTCCCATCTTCCCTCAATTTCTCTCTCCTCTGACCCTAGGCAACTACTCATTTTTGTCTTTATACATTTGTCTATTCTGGACATTGCATGTAAATGAAATATGTGTTCTTTTGTGACTGGCTTTTTTCACCTAACCTAATGTTTTTAAGATTCATCCAAATTATAGCATGTATCAGTCCTATGTTCCTTTTTAGTGCCAAAAAATAATTTGTTGTATATACCACATTGTATGTTTCCATTCATCAGTTGGTGGACATGTGGGTCATTTCCACCTTGTGGCTCTTGTGAATTGTGCTGCTGTGAAGGTTCGTATGCATGGTTTTGAGTGGGCATGTGTTTAATTTCTCCTTGTACCTGTAGGAGTATAATTGCGGCATTGTGTGGTAACTCCGTGTTCCAAGACTGCTGTGCCATTTTACATTGTCCCCCAGCAGTGGGTGAGAATTCCAGTGTTTACCCATCCCTAACAAAACTTGTTACTGTCCATTTGTTTTCTAATTGTGGTAAAATAGGCATTACGTAAAATTTACCATTTCACTATTTTTAAGTGGACAGTTCTGTGGCATTCCCATTTTTGTGCAACCATTCCCACCATCCATCTCCAGAACTTTTTCATATCCCAAACTGAGACTGTGTACGCACTAAGCAATAGCTCCCCATCTCCCTTTCCTCCCAGTCCTGGCAGCCACGATTCTACTTTCTGCCTCTGGGAATTTGCCTAGTCATCTCCTACAAGTGGAACTATATAATATTTGCCCTTTTGTGTCTGGCTTATTACACTCAGCGTAATATCTTCAAGGTCCATCCATGTTGTGGCATGTGTCAGAATTTCATTCCTTTTTAAAGCTGACTAATAGTCCATTGTGTGTATAAACCATGTTTTGTTTACCTGTTCATCCATCTTTGGACACTTTGGTTGCTTTAGCCTTTGGGCTACTGTGAATCATGCTGCATGGTAGCAATACTGGGGTGTATGAAATTACATCTAGCTTTGATTTGCATTTCTGATGGCTAATTAGGTTGAGTATCTTTTCATATGCTTATGGACCATATGTATATCTCCTTTGGAAGAATTCAAATCTTTACCCATTTGAGTTGTAGGAATTCTTTATATATTCTGGGTATGTGACTTGGTGGTAGTGTCCTTTGAAGCACAGACATTTTAAATTTTGATGTAGTTCAAATTATCTTTTTGTGTGCGTGTTTGTTGTTGCTTATGCTTTTGGTGTCATAATTTAGAAGCCATTGGCTACTTCAAGGTTACAAAGGTTTATGCCTATGCTTAGCTCTTACCTTTAGCTCTTTAATTCATTTGAGTTAATTTTTGTATATGGCATGAGGCGGGGGTCCAGCTTCATTGTTTTGCATGTGGATTTCCATTTGTCTCAGCACCATTTGTTGAAAAGACTGTTCTTTCCCCAGTTAATTATCTTGGCATTCTTGTTGACTATGAATTGACCATAAAGCCAAGGTTTATTTCTGGACCCTTTAGTCTGTTGATCTGTGCATCCTTCTCATGCTGGTAGTACAGTAACTGGTTAGCTATTTTTTTTTTTTTTTTAAGAGAGCGAGCACAAGGGTGAGGGAGGGAGGAGGGGGAATGGAGAGGGAGAGGGAGAATCCCATGCAGGCTTCATGCCCAACACAGAGCTCAGTGCAGGGCTCAATCTCATGACCCTGAGATCATGACATGAGCTGAAGTCAAGAGTTGGACACTCAACTGACGGAGCTACACAGGTGCCCCAATTTTTTTTCTTTCTTTTTTTTTTTTTTAAGTAGACTCCATGCCCAGCGTGGAGCCCAATGCAGGGCTTGAACTCATGACCCGGAGATCAAGACCTGAGCTGAGATTGAGTTGGATGCTTAACTGACTGTGCCACCCAGGTGCCCCTAGCTAGCTATTCTTGATCACCATAGCTTTTTAGTAAGTTTTGAAGTTAGGAGGTATGATTCTTCCAACTTTGTTCTTTTTCAAGGTTTTTTTGGCTATTCTGGGTCCCTTGCATTTCCATGTGAATTTTAGAATCAGTTTGCACTTTGCATGTTTCTGTAAAGAAGCCAGCTGGGATTGTGATAGCAGTGACATTGAATTTGGGGAGTATTGCCATTTTAACAATGTAAAGTTTTCCTGCATGAATGTGGAATGTCTATTTGTTTAGGTCTTTAGTTTTGTTCAGTTTTTTTTTTTAATTTTTTTTTTAATGTGATGTTAATCACCATACATTACATTATTAGTTTTTGATGTAGTGTTCCATGATTCATTGTTTGCATATAACACCCAGTGCTCCATGCAGTACATGCCCTCTTTAATACCCATCACCAGGCTAACCCATCCCCCCACCTCCCTCCCCTCTAGAACCCTCAGTTTGTTTTTCAGAGTCCATCGTCTCTTGTGGTTCATCTCCCCCTCCGATTTCCCCCCCTTCATTTTTCACTTCCTGCTATCTTCTTCTTCCTCTTTTTTTTTTTTTTTTTTAAACATATAATGTATTATTTGTTTCAGAGGTACTGGTCTGTGATTCAACAGTCTTACACAATTCACAGTGCTCACTGTAGCACATACCCTCCCCAATGTCTATCACCCTGCAGAGATATTTTGAATTAAAGTTTTCTGAAATTATTGTATTTAGTGCTTGAGAGATATACTTTCAGTTGTTATTGTAATTTTTATGTAATGTAAAATGCATTTGGACTGCATGAAACTTATTTCTGCATTGAAATGAAATATAAATGCATTATAATCTCATTCTGCCAATAATTATTTAGTTATATGTGAGATAGAAAATCAGTGTAAAAGTAAAAAATGCATTCTGAAATAAATGTTGAATCTCTTCTGACACATGGTTATTGTAGAGAAGTGCACTTCGTCATTTTATTGAGAATATTCAAGCAGTAATTATGTAAGTACTATATGAGGGTTTATCTTTTATAATTTTTTAAGTGATACTTTTAGATTCAATTACAAACTTTTTATAATACCTCTAGAAAACTTGGGGCACCTGGGTGGCTCAGTCGGTTAAGCGTCTGCTTTTGACTCAGGTTATGATCCCCAGGTTCTGGGATGGAACCCCACATTGGGCTCCCTGCTCAGTGCGGAGCCTGCTTCTCCCTCTCCCTCTGCAGCTCTCCCTCCTTGTGCTGTCTCTCTCTCAAATAAAATCTTTAAAAAAAAATAATTGTAGAAAACTTAGAAACTGTACAAGAGGACAAAACCCCCCCCCCAAAAAACAAAAAAAACCCCCAAAACAAAACCTACTTGTAATTTAATTACCCAGAGGAACTACTGCTTATATTTTGACATTTCTTCCTTTGGTTCTATACATATGTGTTCATTTTCAAACAAGGAAACATAATTTTTTAACTTAATTTTTTTTTCATTTAGTAGACTGTAGTGTTTGATCATTTAGTTTATTCCTGAGCATTATATTTTATTTTTTGCTATCATGAGTAGGTTTTTCTTTTTTATAGAGAGAGTGTGAATAGGGGGTGGGGAGGGACAGAAGGAGAGGGAGAATCTTGAGCAGGCTCTACACCCAGTGCAGAGCCTGATGCAGGTCTCGATCTAACGGCCCTGAGATCATGACCTGAGCTGAAATCAGGAGTTGGATGCTTACCAGCATGGATGGAGGGGAGGCAGAACTACCCAGAAATCCTTGGTATTTCCTTTTTGTAATCTGTTATCTGTGCATACATTTTGTTTATATAATATAGGAAATTAATTTTTACATATAAATTTCTAATTGGTCTGCCTAATTCTTATAAGAATATACTATATTAGAATATAAGTCATTCATTATGGCCTTTCTTTGAAGTCTTTCTGTTTTGAAAGTCCATGCCTTTAAGCATTAAAATTTTTGTTTTCCAAAGTTGTTCCATACTTACTCTTCGTGTATTTTTTTTTATATGTCTGTTTTCTAAATTGCAAAGGGGTGGTCTTGGTTTCTGGGAACTTTGTTAGCTAATTATTCTATTCCTTTTTTCATGCCCCTGCCTCAGTTTTGGATAATTTCCTCATTTTTCACTTCACTGATTTGGTTTTCTGTCTTGTTCAGTTTGCTGTTCAGTGTTTCAGTGGAAATTCTTAATGCATAAATCCTCTTATTTTGTCTGATGTGAAGTCCTAAGACCTAGCACTAGGAATGAGAGTTCTGTTTACTGTTTGAGCACAAAGAAACCTCTCAAAGGAACTGATGGCAAATATCTGGTTACTCATTTTCATTATGTGTTAACTCTACTTCAGCTTTTATAAAGATAGAGGGTTTTAACACTTAGGTAACAGGTCCCAACTTGACCCTGAAATTCTTTTATGCTGTAATTTTTAACTTCATACTGAATATTCTATAAAGCAGAATAAAGTGATGAGTGTTCAGTGGATGAATGAATAAAACCATGCTGGTGATTGAAAAACCAGTTTGCCTCGTCATAGCTTAGAACATTAGAGTATAGAAGATCTGTTTTCTGGTCCTAACCAACCTTTGTGGTAAACACAAACAAGTCCGTTACTTTGTCTGAGCTTTGTATTTTCCTTCTGTAAAAAAAAAAAAAAAAAAAAAAAAAGGCGGGGGGGGGGGAATGATGATACAGAGGTACAGAGGACTGAGGATCAAAGAAGACTGTGAAAATGTTTTGATTAGCAAAGTGAGGTGTGCTGATCTAGGTGACCCTTCCAGTGGTGTCTTACTCAGCATCTTAAGAGCTCAGTTTTTAAAAGCTCTTCACTAGTCACAGAATCAAAGCCTCATTTTTGTTCTTATTTCAGAATACAAGTGAATGCCTGAGTCAGCGGGACCTGGAATCCCAGATGAGAGAGCTTATCTACATGGACTCTGATCTTGTTGTCACCCCGATTATCGACAACCCAAAGGTGTGGAAACGTGCTGTAACAGCTGAGGGCTGAGCTTTAGACTTTCCTGGCAGCTGGAATTCTGGTGATACTGTCATTGCAAATATTCTTTGCCGTATTTTCTTTGCCTTTCCTCATGTCCGCTTTTATGTCCCTTGTGCCATGTGTCTACATTTCTAATGCCCGCCCTGCCTGTAACCCTCTTCTCTTCCTGCATTGTTTTCAGCTTCACTGAGTGGTGAGTTTCTTCCTCTTCTGCATCAGCTCTGCCTCCCCTCCATCCATGGGCTTCTAGGCCTCAGACCTTCGTCCTCAGTCCCTTCGTTTCTCCATATATACTTGGGTGAATTTCTCCAAACACTCTAGTTGTGGATGTGTTAGGAAAGCAGATATGGGTGAGCACTGCTCCCCCGACTGGGGTGGGTGGGCAGGGCACACGGAGACCACGCCCTCTCACAGGTGCTCAGGACCCCAGGGCAGATGGTGGGGAGACACTGGGAGCTTGAGGAGTCCTGGTTCACAGTGCACTTCATACCCAGTGTGATTTTTGCTGCTTCATGATGCTTGGAATGTAGTGCTATATTACTAGCGGAGGATGAGTATTCTGCTTAAGAAAAGAAAAATTAATTTCTCAGGCCCTCTGTACTACCTATTCTGTATTTTAATTTTTAAATGTCTTTTTCTCTTTTTAATTTATGGCCATTTTCTCTCCTCCTTGGGGAACATTACTGTAATTTAGAACAAATGGATTTTTGGATGCGTATTTATTAGGTAGACAAGATTTAATATAGATTACCCAACAATTTTTCATAATGGAGCTAATTCTTTTCATGAGTTCAGATATCTGGCAGAGTAATTATGTATCATGCCAAATTTAACGTAATGGGTCATTTTCCCAGTGGACCTTCTAAGAAGAGTTTGTAATATCTTTTGACCATATTTTTTCTGTTTCTTTATTTCTATTATAACCATACTTAATTGTTTTGGGGAAGCCTTAGTAGAAATTTTCTAACTTCTAATTTTAGACATACAGAAAAGGTTCAAATATAGTAGAGTTCCTGTATAGTTTTTACCCTGCTTTTCCTAATGTTATAATCTTATAGCACCGTAGAATGGTTAACAAAGCCAGGGAATTAACATTGGTACAGTGCTATTAACTAAATTCCCAAATTTATTGAATTTTACCAGTTGTACCACTGATGTCCTTTTTCTCTTCTAGAGTCTCTTGTTAACAGTTTGCTGTTATGCCTTCTTTTCCTCCTACTTCCTGTCCTTGTGTTTCATGGCCTTGTGGTTATTTCTTGGCTTTCCTGACCTTGGCTTTCATGACCTTGACGTTTTGAAGAGTACTGGTCAGGCATTTTGTAGACTGTCACTCAAGATGGGTTTGTCTAAGTGTTTCTTATGATTAGTATGTATGAGGTTATGCTTTTTTGGCAAGAATACTACCAGCAAAGCTTTTTAAAATTCTCTGTAGTGAAGTTTTGGAGGATTTAGACATAGAGATGATGGTTGAATTTTTAATTAAAAGTCTCAGGATGAAAGTACCCTTTGTTGTTCCAAACTTATGGGTCAAACTACCTGTTTTTTCCCCTTTCTTAAGAAAACCAATTGTGTGCTTTCCTATTCATGCTGTTTACAGCTTCCTGCAATGGTGTGTTCTCTAAATCAACCACGAAGTCCTTGCCATTCTTTAAAACCTCAGCCTCCCTCCAGCTCTTCCATAAACCTTGTCAGCCTAGAGTGCTTTCCGCATTCTCTAATATTTTAGAAAATTTTCTTTCTGTGGAATGTTCCAACTATAATTATGTCCTGCCCATTTTGCATTGTTCAATATTGTATTTTTTTTTTGTTTAACAGGTTTTATCTTCCCAACCAGAGTATCAGCTCTCTGACCATAGGATTGTGTCTTTTAAGATTTTTTTTTAAATTTATTTATTTGAGAGAGAGAATGAGAGAGAGCACATGAGAGGGGGGAGGGTCAGAGGGAGAAGCAGACCCCCTGCTGAGCAAGGAGCCCGATGTGGGACTTGATCCCGGGACTCCAGGATCATGACCTGAGCCGAAGGCAGTCGCTTAACCAGCTGAGCCACCCAGGCGCCCGGATTGTGTCTTTTATATCTTGGTTATCCCCCTTAGCACTTAGCATACTGCCTCACCCTCTCAGGTACCCAATAAGTATTTGTTGATATGACTAAATTTCTAACCTAGAGGTTGATTAGCTTAAGAAGATATCCTTTTAAGGATATCCTTACCAGGATAAAGTGCTTCTTTTTTAATGAAGCTTTAGTTTATTGCAGATATCAATTGAAGTGATATTTTAAAAATTTTATGTATTTCAAGTAAACTCTACCCTCAACATGGGGTTTGAACTCACGACCCCAGAGATCAAGTGTCACATGTTCTACTGACTGAGCCAGCCAGGTGCCCTGAAATGATTTTATTTTTATAAATTATTATCTGTGTGTGTATATTTTAAACTGAAGGGCAATGTTGAATTCTTTTTCTTTTTAGTGACAAATTTTCAGTGATTTTTTTTTTTTTTTTATTCTGCCCTAATTGATTTATAATCTGGTACTGGGCGATATATTAGGAGACAGCTGTCTCAAAAGGCGTCTTAGAAGTTTTTTTGTTTTTTCTACCACAGATAATGAAACAACCACCAATTAAATTTGATCCGAAGATACTGCACCTACCGGCACATTCAGGTAGGATTATAGCGGCCTTGTCAAACACATGGACTCTTAGAAGATAGATATAAATCTGAAATTTAATAGCAAATGGAATATCTTATTTATTGAATAGCTAAGTTCCTGTGTTCTTGCCACCTGGCTATATTCTTGGGGCAGAGCTGTGTATGTCATAAACCTGTAGTCCATTCATGCGAGTGTTTCACCTTACTCAGCTGAGTCTGGGCTGCCCTGGACTCTTGGGGGAGTGAAAGTTCCTGTAAAGCTGGGTGGGCCCTTCTCTTGCCCTTGCCCCTTGTGGAGTCCATTGAATTTCCAACACTTATGGTGCTCTTGTGGGTACAGAGGGGTGGAGACCATAATGAAGAATTGAGATTCTGCTTCAGAGAGTGGGACAGTTGACAACAGGGGTCAGATGGTTCACTTTTGTGGGAATGGAGATACTTATGGTATCTCATGATGTGGGAATGGAGATACTTAAGTTACTTGAAGGATGATTGTTATGTTTCCTTTCACCTAATGGGAAGTCTTAATTGGGATGAATATCAGAAATTGCTTTATACCTTAAATTTTGATGTATTTTGTTTGATAAAATATATTTGCAGCTATTAAGCTAGATCCAGAAAAAACTTGTTGTCATAGCTAGAGTATAATCTATAATTTAAAAGCAAATCAAAGTAAATTAAAAATAAAATATATTCAAATTTAAATAAACTGTGCCAAGTAGAACCACTGTTCATGAAAACCTTAGAGGAGTATTTCAAAATAATATTCCTTCCCTTTCTCCCTTTATGCTGAATTATTTTAAGAAATTATTATTACAGCTTATTTTGTTTAAAGATAGAAATTAACTGAAACTATGTTAGTTTTAGATGGCATCTCATTGCCCAGTTTTTGTTTTCTGTTTGTGGAGGGTTTGGACTTGGATTTTCCAGAGGACTATTCACCTGTTATGCTTAATAATTTCATTGGAACCTTTTAACAACTGTACAATTCTTGGCTTTTCTGACATTTTAAGGCTAGATTGCTTTATTTATACAAAGGGTATTTTGCTTTTTTGTAATACAGTTTAGCTTTGTATTTTGTTAGATTCTAGGTTGCAGGATGATTCTCCTGTAGTCATCTGTTATGCATAGTTTTCCATTCACATAGTGAAAAAGTCTCCATGGGTAGAAAAAGAGGAATCTAGAAGAATAAATAAAAGTAGTGTCATCTTTGGAGGACTTTTTGGTTTTGACATTGTAAAGTTGGGACTTTCTTAGTCCTCATCTTATTTATTGAAATTCTATGTTCCATTTATTTCTCTTGTAATGTTTTCAGCATTTTTTTTTTTTTTTACATGACACCCACTTTTAACATTTTCTTTCCTCTCCAGTGGATAAGTTAGTATTTCTAAAAGACCAAGAGTGGAATGACTTTTTGCAGCAAGTGTGCTCACAGATTGACTCCACTGAGAAGAGCATGGGGGCCTCCCGAGCCAAGCTCAATCTCCTTTGCTATCTGTGTGTTGTGGCTGGACACCAGGACGTGGCCACCCGGCTCCTCCATTCCCCGCTGGTATGTAGTTTGGTTGTAAAGACTCCTTTCCTGGTCCTTGCAGTGTGCCTTTTGCATGAAACTTTTGTATTTCTGTTGAGATTAAAATGTTAGTGCTAAAATATTAATTTGATCTAATTACAGTGGAAAAAAATGATTTATCAAGATTATAGGTTTGCCGAAATTATTGTTTAATCCTCACGTCTGAAAGCAGTTGAATAGACAGTAATCATGAACTTTTTTTGTTGTCTCCTAGTGCAGGATTCACATTTCCATTGTCTACAGGTCAGATGTGTTAGTCACTTTCTGTGTCATTTCATGAATGAAATGTACATCTTATTTTTTTTAATTCTAGTTCCAGTTGCTAATCCAGCATTTGCGAATAGCTCCAAACTGGGATATGTAAGTATCATTTATATTTTAATAAATTATTCATTAATAGTTACAACATATTTATCAAAAGCACTTAGGTCCAAATTCTTATATACTAAAGTAATAGAATCGTAGGCAATCATAGGCATCCCAACTGCAAATTTAAAAAGATTTCAAAATAGGCCTTAAACTATTATAAATATAATTCTAGGAATATATAAACTACATCTGGACACTTTGTTACTGTTCCTCTTTTGAGTATTTTTTTTTTTTTTTAAGATTTTATTTATTTATTTGACAGAGACACAGCGAGAGAGGGAACACAAGCAGGGGGAGTGGGAGAGAGAGAAGCAGGCTTCCCGCCAAGCAGGGAGCCCGATGCAGGGCTCGATCCCAGGACCTTGGGATCATGACCTGAGCTGAAGGCAGACGCTTAATGACTGAGCCACCCAGGCGCCCCCTCTTTTGAGTATTCTTTATTAAACACTTGATCCCTGTGTTTTGGTTTTGCTTCCGGCAGAGTTTTCCCTTGTGACTCTATCTTTCCCTTACGTGATGCATGACTTCCTCATGATGTTACTTAAAATCTAATGGGATTATCCTCTGTAAGCTCCTGATGGAAGGATGTATATTTGCTTATTTTGCAGGCAGTATACCATGGTGGAAAAACACATTAGATAAAGGTTAGAAGGCTCTGGGCTCTGGTGGCCAGTGAGACCAGGCCGGATGATTACCTCTTTCTGAGTCTCAGCTCCATGGTGGGAGAGGAGGGTCTGTGTGGGGCAATGGAATTGAATGGGCTTCGGATACAGACAGACCTGGGTGTGAATCACAGATCTGCCTTCTGGGCAAATTGCCTTAAGTGCTGAGCCTCATTTTCCTCAACTGTAAAATGGGGATAGTGTATCTACCTCGTAGATGTTAATAGTTAAACTTTGAATGCGATAAGTACATGAGCTACTTTGCATGGTGCCTGATTCTTCCTGGGTGGGTGGTAGATGTTGGAGCATGGAGGTTGCAGTGGTTGTGCTTGGTATTCTTAAGCCTGCTTATCTTGTATTCTCGTTAGAGAAGCACACAAAAACATAAAGGTGAAGGGGTTTTGTGAAATGTGCTAATAGCAATTATTCTTCCATGTTGGTGAAATTTGGGGGAAACGAGGTATTCACAAAATGCTTTTTTTTTTTTGCATAATTTTTGTTATGCATCTTCTAAGGTTACTTCCCCAAGGTAAAAATTGCCATTGCAAGTAGGATTTTTAGGTGATTTTTGAGTATGTAAAACTTTGAGAGGGTTTGTGGTATGCTCACTAAAAAGAAACCAACAAAACCGACACTTCAGCTAAAACTTATATCCTTGAATGGGGTGCCCCCTGCTGACTTGTAAAAATAGACATTTTTTTTTTTATCCTTTCCAAGTACTGTTTCCCCCCCCCCCATCTTTTAGATTGAAGCTTCATTATAAAACAGCTTGTGTTTGAGGAAAATGATAAATAATAAGGTACACAAATCCTCTCCTTGGAACCTTCTTTTATTGTCTTCCTCCATTCAAACACCAGTTCTCCCAGTGGGGCCTTCTCTGACCCAGGTCAAATCCCCTTAACAGCATATAGGGGTCCTCAACTTAGCTGGGGGATAACCACTGTTGAAGTAGATGTGTTTATTTCTTGGCTTTGTTCAGCATATAGAAAAACAAAATAGAATAACGTGATAGAATGTTTTGTTTCTCCAAACTGAGGGTTGCTGGAGGGGAGAGAGGTGGGGGAGTGGGGTAACTGGATGATGAGCTTTAAGGAGGGCACATGATGAAATGAGCACTGGGTGTTATATAAGACTGATGAATCACTGCTCTCTACTCTGAAACTAATAATACATTATATGTTAATTGAATTTAAATAAAATTAAAAAATGTTTTGTTTCTTCTTATAACATATGTTACGTAATTTTTTTGAGAGCGGGAGAGGGAGAGAGAGAATCTTAAGCAGGTGCCACGCTCAGCACAACCCTGAGATCATGACCTGAGCCGAAATCAAGAGTCGGACACTTAACCGACTGAGCCACCCAGGCACCCATATGTTATGTATTTTTTAATGTCATCAACTATTTGTCTAGGACTTTTTTCAAGGTATGCCTTTTCTTCTATGCTAGGAATGCCTGATCATTTAATTTACCCTGTTCCCTATTTTTGGATAATATTATAACATTGTAAATAGTATGTCGATGAACATTTTTGTGTTTAAATCTTGGTGCCTGTTTGTTTTTCCTTTTTTCCCCTTAGGGCAGATTTATAGAATTAGAACAAATGAGTACAAGGCAATAAATAGTTCTGCTACTTCTGATAAATTGCTTAAACATTCTTTAGAAACATTGTACTGATATGTATACCCAGTTGATGTGTATAAAAATGCCCTTTTGTTAGAACTTTCAACAGTGGATGTTTATAGAGTTTTGTATCCTTTGCCAGTCAACTTTATTGTGGTATATAATCCACATATAATAATGCATAATATTTTAAAAACCTGTATTAACTGTATTTGGGAATATACATCATATGAAATTGACCATTTTAGTAACTATACAATTCAGTGGTTTCTGTACAACCATCATCACTATCAATTTCCAGAACTTTTTCATCATCCTAAACTGAAGCCATTACCCATTAAACTTTAGCTTCCTATTCCCCTTTTCCCAGTCCTGGTAAACTTTTATTCTACTTTTTGTTTCTATAAATTTGCTTATTCTATACCTAATATAATTGGATTGTACAACATTTATCTTTTTGCAGCTGGCTTAATTCACTTAGCTTAACATTTTCAGAGTTCAGCCATGTTGTAGCATGTATCAGAAGGTCCTCCCTTTCTAAGGTTGATTAACATCCCCTAGATGTATATGCCACATTTTATCTTTTTACCTGTTGGATACTTAGGTTGGTTCTACCTTTGGTTATTGCAGATAATACTGCTATGAACATTGGTATACAAATATCTCTTTGAGTCTGTGCTGTCAGTTATTTTGGGTATATTGAATTTATTGTTGGGTTATTTGGTAATTCTATCTTTTCATTTCTCGAGGGGACATCATACTGTTTTCCACATCGCTATACTATTTTACATTCCCTCTAGCAGTGTACAAGGGTTCCGATTTCTCCACATCCTCTTCATCATCATCATTTTTTTTTTTTAAATAGTAGCTATCCTGATGGGTGTGAAGCTGTAAGTCATTGTGGTTTTGATTTGCATTTCACTGATGACTAGTAATGTTGAGCATCTTTTCATGTATTTACTGGCCATCTGTTTATCTCCTTTGGAGAAATGTCCGTTCATGTTCTTTGGCTCTTTTCTAATTGGGTTGTTTTATGTTGTTGATTTGTAAGAGTTCTTCATATCTTCTGGGTATTAACCCCTTGTCAGATTATGTGACTTGCAAATATTTTCTCCCATTCTGTGGGTTGCCTTTTCACTCTTGGTAGTGTCCTTTGAAACTCACATTTTCCACTTTTTCTTCTGTTGCCTGTGCTTTTAATGTCCTATGCAAGAATTCGTTGCCAAATTCAATGTCTTAAAGCTTTTCATCTCTTCTAAGAGTTTTACAGTTTTAGCTTTTTTTTTTTTTTTAATTTATTTTTTGACAGAGAGAGAGAGACAGCGAGAGAGGGAACACAAGCAGGGGGAGTGGGAGAGGGAGAAGCAGGCTTCCCGCAGAGCAGGGAGCCCGATGTGGGACTCGATCCCAGGACCCTGGGATCATGACCTGAGCCGAAGGCAGACGCTAAACGGCTGAGCCACCCAGGCGCCCCTACAGTTTTAGCTTTTATATTTAGGTCTTTGATCCATTTTGAGTTAATTTTTGTATATGGTGTTAGGTAAGGGTTTGACTTCATTCTTTTGCATGTGCATATCCAGTTTTCCTAGCACCATTTGTTGAAAAGGCGTCCTTTCCCCATTGAATGGCACCCTCGTTGATAATCTTTTGACCAGATATGTGAGGGTTTATTTAGTCTAAATATCAGTCTTCATGCCAGTCCCACAGTGTCTTGATTACCACAGCTTTGTAATAGTTAAGTTTTGCAGTCAGAAAGTGTGAGACCTCCAACTTTTTTCTCTTTTTCAAGATTGTTGCTTAGTTGGGGTCCCTTGGGAGTCATATAAAGTTTAGGAAGGATTTTCTGATTTTTGGTATAAGTTTGACAGTTGAATAAGGTAAAGTAAATGTTCATCATCAGTTTTTTAAATACAGTTTCTTTATTTGTGAGTTTTTTGCTCTGTTTCACCTCTTAGTTGATTGGATTTCATTTTTTTCAGTAGTTTTTCTTTTTTTTTTCCCTTTTCTTTTTTTCTTTTTTTCTTAAAGATCTCTGAGTCTCTGCTTCTCTAGTTGTTACCTTCTCAAGACTTTCTCTCTGGTTTTAGGGTTTAGGCTTAGGGGGCTGACTGAGACCTTCTTTTGCCCTTGGGCTCGCTCACCCCTGTGCCATGCTTTGGAGTTTGCTCTCTCTGTTTGCACAGCTCTGGAAGACTTAAGGTTGACCTGTGTTTTTCTTCTTTATAGGTGACTAGTTTGATTGTTTTTCAGTGTCTGGATTTTTCTTTTTGTTCTGGGCCTGTGAAATTTTATTGGAATGTGTATTTCTTTTTACTAATTTGTTTTGGCAAATTAAGTCTAAGTGCTTCAGGCTTTCTTTAGCTTCCCTGTTTCCTTAGGATGTCTTCTGTGTTTCATCCTTTTTCTGCTCCTGAAAGTTCTATAGGATGGGTGTGGGATTTCCTGTCTCTCTCTTTTTTTTCTATTTTTTAAGATTTATTTATTTGAGAGAGAGAGAGAGAGAGAGAGAGCAGGAGGGACAGAGGGAGAGGGAGAGAGAATCTCAAGCAGACTCCACACTGAGCAGAGAGCCCAACACGAGGCTCGAATTCATGACCCTGAGATCATGACCTAAGCTGAAACCAAGAGTCAGATGCTTAATGGAGTGCGCCACCCAGGTGCCCTTCCTGTCTCTTGACTCTTTATTTTCTTTTGCTTTCTCACTCTTTTGTTGAGATATAATTTACATATCATAAAACTCATGTTTTTTGTTTGTCTGTATTGAGTTTATTTTTTAGAGCAGTTTTAAGCTACAGCAAAATTCAGAGGAAGGTACAGAGATTTCTCCTTTCCTTCCTGCCCCCACACAGGCTAGTCTCCCCTATTATCACCATCCCCCACTAGAGCAGTACTTTGATTAGAACTGATAAACCTACATTGGCACATTATAATCACCCACGGTTCATAGCTTACAGTACAGTTCACTCTTGGTTTTATATGTCCTTGGGTTCGGACAACTGTATACTGACCTGTATCATACAGAGTATTTTCATTGCCCTCAAAAATCTGTGCTCTGCCTATTCATCCCTCTGACAATCACTGAACTTTTACTTTCTCCATAGTTCCACCTTTTCCAGAATGCCCTACTGGGAATCCTACAATATTGGGATCCTACAATATTTAGCCTCAGATTGGCTTCTTTCACTTAGTAATATGCATTTAAGTTTCCTCCATCTCTTTTCATAGCTTGACAGCTCGTTTCTTTTTAGTGCCAAATATCTCCTTGTCTTCATGTACCACAGTTTATTCACATGCTGAAGTATACCCTGGTTGCTTCCAAGTTTAGCGTTTATGAATAAAGCTGCTGTAAACACCATGTGGACATATGCTTTCAACTCCTTTGGGTAAGTCCCAAGGAGTATGATTGCTGGATCGGGTGGTAAGAGTATGTTTAGTTTTGTAAGAAACTTCCAAACTGTCTTCCAAAGTGGCTGTACTATTTTGTATTCCCATCAACAATGAATGAGAGTTCCTGTTGCTCCATAGCCTTGATAACATTTGGTGTTGTCAGTGTTTTGGATTTTGGCCATTCTTATGCGGGTATAGTAATATATTGTTTTAATTTGCATTTCCCTGATGACATATGATGTGGAGTGTTTTCTCGTATTTTTATTTGCCATCTGTTTATCTTTTTTGCCGAGGTATCTGCTAAGATCTTTGGCTCACTTTTTCATTGGGTTGTGTTCTTATTGTTGAGTTTTAAGAGGTCTTTGTGCATTTTGAAAGACAGTCTTACATCAGGTATGCCTTTTGTAGATACCTTCTTCCAGTCTGTGGCTTGTCTTTTCATTCTCCTGATGTTATCTTTCACAGAATAGTTTTTATTTAAATAAAGTCCAGGTTATTATTTCTTTCATGGTCTGTGCCTTTGGTGGTTGTATCTAAAAAATCCTTGCCACACCTGAGGTTATGTAGGTTTTTTTTTTTCCTATGTTACCTTCTAGCAGTTTTATACTTTGACATCTTAACATTTAGATCTTTGATCTGTTTTGAATTTTTGTAAAGTGAGTAAGATCTGTTTCCAGATTCATTTTTTTTTTTTTTGCATGTATGCTAGCACCATTTGTTGAAAAGACCGTCTTTGCTCCATTGTATTGTCTTTGCTCCTTTGTCAAAGATCCTTTAAGTATATTTGTGTGAGTCTATTTCTTAGTTCTCTGTTCTGTTTCATTGACCTTTTTGTTTATTCTTAATACCACACTGTCTTGATGACTAACTTTATAGTGAACCTTGATGAAGTCTGGTGGCATCAGTCCTCCAACTTTGCTCTTCTTTGTCAATATTGTGTTGGCTATTTTGGATCTTCTACCTCTCCATATAAACCTTTAGAACCACTGTATCAATATTCATAAAATAACTTGCTGGGATTTTGTTTGGAATTCTATCGAATCTCAGAATCACACTGGGAGGAACTGACATCTGGACAATATTGAGTTGCCTTATCCAGGAATATGTAATAACCTCTGTATTTTCTTAGTTTTTTGATTTCATTAATCATAGTTTTGTAGTTTCTGATATAGTCCTGTATATATTTTGTTAGATTTATTCATAAGTATTTCATTTTGGGGTGTTAATGTAAATGGTGTCTTGTTTTTAATATCTCACTTGTTCATTGCTGGTATATAGGGAAGTGATTGACTTTTATATGTTAACCTTGTATCCTGCACCTTGCCATAATCACTACTTCCTGGAGGTTTTTTTTTTGGGCAAGGGGGGAAGGGGAGTCAGTTCTTTAGGATTTTCTACAGATAGTTATGTCCTATGTGAACAAAGATAGCTTTATTTCTTCCCTCTTAATCTGTCTACCTTTTGTTTCTTTTTCTTATTGCATTAGCTAGAGCTTTCAGTATGATATTGAAGAGTGGTGGTGAGAGGCAGCAGACTTGCCTTGTACCTGATCTTAGTGGGAAATTTTTGAGTTTTTCAGTATTAAGTAGGATATTGGTTGTAGGTTTTTTGTAGATAGTCTTTATCAAGTTGACGAAGTTCCCCGTCTATTTCTAGTTTACTAAGAGTTTTTATCATGAATGGGTCTTAGATTTTTGTCAAATGCTTTTTCCTCATGTATTGATATGATTCTGTGATTTTTTTTTCTTTTTATTTGTAGATGTGATGGAAATTCTTTTTTAAAAACTGTAAATTCAGTGGTTATTAGCATATTCACAAAGTTGTGCAACCGTCACCATTATCTAATTACAGAACATTTTCATCATCCAATGAAACCCCATATCCATTGCCCCTGTCCCTCAGGTCCCTGCAAACCACTAATCTATTTTCTGTTATAGATTTACCTATTTTGAATATTTCATATAAATGAAATATACAAAATGTATTTAATTCTTTATGTGGCCTCTTTCACTTAGCATACTGTTTTCAGGGTTTATCAATGCTGTAGTATGTATCAGTACTTCATTCATTTTTTTTTTTTTTAAAGATTTTATTTATTTATTTGAGACAGAGAGAATGAGAGAGAGAGAGCACATGAGAGGGGGGAGGGTCAGAGGGAGAAGCAGGCTCTCCGCCGAGCAGGGAGCCCGATGCGGGGATCGATCCGGGGACTCCAGGATCATGACCTGAGCCGAAGGCAGTCGCTTAACCAACTGAGCCACCCAGGCGCCCGAGTACTTCATTCTTTTTATGACTGGATAATGTTCTATTGTACAATAATATCATATTTTGTTTATCCATTCTTGATGAACACTTGGGTTGTTTCCAAATTTGGCTTTTATGAATGATGCTGCTGTGAACATTTGTGCACAAGGTTTTATGTGAATATGTTTTCATTTCTCTTGGATATATACATAGTAGTGGAATTGTTGGGTCATATAGTAATTCTTTGTTCAGCCTTTTGAAGAACTGCCAGACTTTGTGTTCTTCCCTGATTTTATCTTTGAGCTTTCAGGTTTGATATTTATCCCTGCTCATTTTATTCTTTTATTCTTTTTTTTTTAAAGATTTTATTTATTTATTTGACAGAGAGAGACACGGCGAGAGAGGGAACACAAGCAGGGGGAGTGGGAGAGGGAGAAGGAGAAGCAAGCTTCCTGCTGAGCAGGGAGCCCGATGCGGGGCTCGATCCCAGGACCCTGGGATCATGACCTGAGCCGAAGGCAGACGCCTAATGACTGAGCCACCCAGGCACCCCCCTGCTCATTTTATTCTTGAGGATCTCTATTTTAACAATCATATGAAACAATTTTTTTTCATTGTATTCTGATTCTTTAGCAGCCTGTATTGGTCTATAATGTATTTTTGAATTTGAGGACAGATTGTAGGATTATAAAAATTCTGTTTTGGAACAGAATTTAGGGTTATAAATATTATGACTAATATTTAGGGTTTAACAGTAGGATTATACAAGTTCTATTCTTATCTCCTTAGCCTGTGGGTCACTTCTTTTTCATCACGGTCTTGCTTTTTAGTGCTGTTAGTTCCTCAAATTCTTGGTGGTCTTTGGTACTTATTTATATTATGAATAAATGGTTAAATTGATCAGTATAGAAGTTGGCAATACAAATTTTCCCTATGCTTCTCTAAGTCTGTTTCTCCAGCAACTTCTTTAAAGTAAAGGGCGGGCATGTGAGTGGTGATGCCTGTTGGTTGACTTACATGTTGGGAGCCCAGCTGGCTAAAGAGCAGGTAGGCAGGCTGGAGGCCTACTCAAGAGTTGCCAGGATGGGTTTTTCTTTGGGATGGAGCTGGCTTTCCTCCACTAACCCTCTTTTCCACTCTAGTATCTGCTGTAGAGGACCACAGTCTCTGGTTCCCACATCCACATCTGTATCCAACCTTAGGGTAGATTGCTTACTATAGGAATAATTTTCCATTTTTATCCTGGAGGCCAGGACTGTAGGGTTTATTTTGTGTACCAAGGAGGGAGATGGCAAGGCAGCAGGACCTGGTTGGCCCACTTGTTCATTGTGTGGTTTTGTAATCTGGTGATCGTCCAATGGCTCATCTCATCTTTGCCTTCTGTTTTAGTTTACTCTGAGTCTCTGGGGGCTTCCTTGGGAAGATCTGTCTTTATCTGTGGTTCTTAGGGATTTCTTCTGTTCATTTTCTGTCAATATGATTTCCTCTATGCTTGTCATCTGGGATTTCCTCAAACATTTTGGTCTACTGTCAGCCCTTCTTTCTGTTTTCATTTATCATTTAATTATAAATTATGTTTTCTTTTAGCAGACTCTTGACAGAACAGAAAGGTGGGTGTCAGTGTCCAGTCTTCTATGTAAAGCAGAAAAACGTCTAAGTTTCAACTTGTGCTTTTGTGTTGATTGTGATTGTGCCTGGTGGACATTTTCAGTTTTCATTTGACACATAAGATATACAGAAGTGCTTCTGAATTTACAAATGTTTAGGTTTTTTGTTTTTTTTGCTTTATATTTGCTATTTCACTTTTATAACATAATATGTTCTATAGAATTTCAGCTTTTGAGGATTCTGTGCGTTTATCTTTGAGGTCTAATACGAAATCTTTTTTTTAAAATATATTTTATTTATTTATTTGAGAGAGAGAGAGAGAGAGAGAGAGCACAAGTGGGGAGGAGAGAGAGAAGCAGGCTCCCCGCAGAGCAGGGAGCCCGATGTGGAACTCGATCCCAGGACCCCGGGATCATGACCTGAGCCAAAGGCAGATGCTTAACTGACTGAGTCACCCAGGCGCCCAATACGAAATCATTTTTAAAAATGTTATTAATGTAGTAAGTGATGTGGTAATAGTAGCTAGCCCATACAGCACATATTAGATGTCGGACAACATGGTAATTTCTTCACGTGGATTATCTCTTTTGATTCTTTGAACAACTTGAGGTACATATTGTATGTAGTCAATCCTATTTAACATAAAAGTAACCAGGCACATGAAGGATGAGTACCCCCCCTCCCCCCTTCCCCCCCTCTTTCCTCCCCTTCGTTGGGGGGACAAGGCTGGGCCCAGGACATTTCATTCCAGAGTAATAAATACTGCCCTGTCCCACCTCTCACTGAGTAAGTGTGGTCACTGTAGATTGTAGTAAGTTTGGTATATACTTCTGTTACTTTGACCTTGCTAGTTTTATTATGACTGCTTGTACACATGTATTCACTGTAGCCTCCTTGCTGTGCTTGGAAGAGAAGAAGGTTGAAGTTTCCCATTACTCTTGGGTGTTCTTTGTTACATGGTGTATAACAATACCCTTTGTAGGTTATATTACTTTTAGTTTACAAGGAATCTTTTTCTCATTTAGTGATGTTAGCCTTAAATTTTTTTTGAGATTTATATTGAAAACCCTGTTCACTTTTGTTTATCTTGTGCAGTCGTATATTCACTCCTTTCCTATTAATATGTTTAGTTACCTTATATTTGATGTCGATGTTCTATTCATTCAACAAACATTTATTGAGGGCCTTCTTGATGCAAGGGACTGTCTTGGTGTTGGCACTGGTGAGCAGTACCAAGCCTTGCATTCACGGCCTTCTAGGCTGGTGGGGGACACAGATAATAAACAAGTAAATACATGAAGAAGGAACTACATTTTAGATCTACTCTGTGTAATGTGGTAGCCACTAGCCATATGTGGTTATTAAATTTTTTTTTTTTAAAGATTTTATTTATTTATTTGACAGAGAGATAGCGAGAGCAGGAACACAAGCAGGGGGAGTGGGAGAGGGAGAAGCAGGCTTCCTGCCGAGCAGGGAGCCTGATGTGGGACTCGATCCCAGGACCCTGGGATCATGACCTAAGCCGAAGGCAGACGCTTAACGACTGAGCCACCCAGGCGCCCTGGTTATTAAAATTTAAATTTAAAAGTAATTCCAGGGTGCCTGGGTGGCTCAGTTGGTTAAGCGACTGCCTTCGGCTCAGGTCATGATCCCGGAGTCCCTGGATCGAGTCCCGCATCGGGCTCCCTGCTCGGCAGGGAGTCTGCTTCTCCCTCTGACCCTCCCCCCTCTCATGTGCTCTCTCTCTCTCAAAAAAAAAAAAAAAAAAAAAAATCTTTAAAAAAAAAAAAAAAGTAATTCCACAAAAAATTAGTTCTTCACTTGTACCAGCTATATTTTAAGTGCTCAATAGTCACATGTAACCAATGGATACTCTTTTGAACAATGAAGATATGGAACATAATCTGTCCTTGCATGAAGATTATTTGCCAGTACAATTTTGGATAATGTGAATATGGGGACACTTCTGAGATACAGTGTAACGGGACACTAGGGGCATCCAAAGTGGTGGCATTTAAGAAGAAAGCGGATTATGAGAAGAAGTCCATTTTTTGATATATAGGATCACATCGTATATAGGATATAGTTGTATGTAAGTATTTGGTATAAACTGAAAAATGTTTTTATTACTTTAAATAGTTTATAACTTAACACACGATCTTAAAATTCTTAGTTTTATCTTTTGTTCTGATAGGATCGTTTCTGGCGAGGTTGGGGAAAATAGCATGTTGTAATACATTTTTCTTTTAGTTCTTTTAGTTATTTACTTTTGTAGATTGAAAAAACAGGTTAGTGTTTCGTAAGTACTTTGGGCTTGTCCTTGAACCAAGGTAAGTTTTTGCTTTGCATCCCCTTAATTCAGTAGTCAGTTTTTGATAATGTATTTTTATTTTTTTATGTTCAGTTAGCCAGTATATAGTACATCATTAGTTTTGATGTATTCAGTGATTCATTAGTTGCGTATAACACCCAGTTCTCATTGTAAAAAAATTTAGAAGTTAATCCATCTATCCCTTTTGGGGATATCCCACACATGTGGAAATTGAAGGATAATTGACTTGGCTGTGGTCACAAAATGGGTCAGTGGCAGAGCAGTGAGTAGATGCTTTTTCTTGTAACTTTTGGTCCAATGCCCTACCAAATCTTTTTCAAAATGATCACTTTTAAAGTATAATCTTTTTAAGACAGTCTCTTCAACACATGGTGTTGGGAAAACTGGGCAGCCACATGCCAAACAATGAAACTGGACCACTTTCTTACACCAAATACAAAAATAAGCTCAAAATGGATTAAGGGCTTAAATGTGAGACCTGAAACCATAACAATCCTAGAAGTGAGGACAGGCATTGATGTATCTGACATCAACCGTAGCAACATTTTTCTAGATATGTCACCTGAGGCAAGGGAAATAAAATAAAAAATAAACTATGGGGATTACATCAAAATAAAAGCTTCTGCACAGTGAAGGAAACAAAACTAAAAGGCAACCTATGGAATAGAAGATATTTGCAAATGACCTACCAATAAAATTTATATAACTCAACACCCAGAAAACAAATAATCCAAATAAATGGCAGAAGACATGGACAGACATTTCTCTGAAGAAGACATTGGGATGACCAACAGACACATGAAAAGATGTTCAGCATCACTGATGATCAGGGAAATGCAAATCAGAACTAAGGAGATACCACCTCACACCTGTCAGAATGGCTAAAATCAACAAGAAACAAGTGCTGGTGAGGATGTGGAGAAAAGGGAACCCTCCGACACTGTTGGTGGGAATGCAAGCTGGTACAGCCACTCTGGAAAACAGTATGGAGGGTCCTCAAAATATTAAAAATAGAACTACCCTATGATCCAATAATTACACTACTATTTACCAGAGAATACAAAAACACTAATTCAAAGGGATACATGCACCCGTGTGTATTTTGCAGAATTATTTACAGTAGCCAAACTGTCGAAGCAGCCCAAGTGTCCATTGATAGATGAATGGATAAAGAAGACATAATGCAATACTATTCAGCCATAAAGAAGAATGGAATCTTGCCATTTGTGACAATATGGATGGAGCTAGAGTATAATGTTAAGCAAAATAAGTCAGCCAGAGAAAGACAAAAACCATATGATTTCACTCATATATGGAATTTAAGAAACAAACAAATCAAAAAACAGACTCTTAACTATAGAGAACAAACTGATGGTTACCAGAGAGGAGGTGGGTGGGGGGGATGGGTGAAATAGGTGGTGAGGATGAAGGAGTGTACTTGTGATGTGCACCGGGTGTTGTATGGAAGTGTTGAATCACTATATTGTACACCTGAAACTTATAAAACACTGCATGGTAAGTACACTGGAATTAAAATTTAAATAACAGTATAATGTTTTTTATTTAGAGGCAGGATGCTAGTCATACAAATGCCTAGGACTTCTTTAATTTGTATATGTTAAGAGATTTGAATGGCTAATTCAAGAAGTGTTGAAATCCATAAGAATTATGTCTGTCTGTTAGAGTTCTGACAACATCAGCACTTTCCTGTGGTCCTTCTCGGAGTTGTTTCCCTCCATGGGTCCTGTGTAGTTTATTTTACTACTATTTTATTTATTTTAGAACCTGAAAAGCTAGAGACTCTCTGGCTGGTGTACACACTAATTAGTCCAGAGAACATGCAAGCATCAATATGAATACAGTGCTCAAAAAAAAAAAAAAAAGATACGGTTGTCATCAACTCACATGTCCAACTATTTTCTCCAGTTAAAAAAAACTTACGACTAAACTTTAACAAATCATCTGTAAATGATATTTAATAATTTATTGACCTTATTTTCTGTTGGATAATGATACAGAAACACCTCACTAAAACTAGTAGTTTTTGGAACAATATTTGTAAGATCTAGGATTGTAAAAATTTCTATAAAAGTGGATATATAAATATGTTTAACTGTTCTGATATTTTTTTACCACTTATATATAAAATCCTTGGTCTACTAATAAGTAGGACATAACCTTTGCCAAATACTGCTGTACTCAGAAGTAAAAGGGTTAATTACGTTTTTTTCTCCTCTCTGGTTAAGGCCTTTCAAAAATTTTATTTTGTATTTTACTACGAAAGCCCACCTTGTTCAACTTGAGTCACTATTACAGACGGTCCTGCAGAGGGCATTGCTGTTCTTGTCTCTTCATGTACACAAGGGCCATATACGTGGAGGAGTGAATGCTCACCCCATTTTTATCTTATCTTAATGCTCATAATTGTGAAACATAACTAACTAGGGTTGGCTACTTGGGTCTCTAACTCTCCTCTTCAGAGCTTATTTTTCTCCATTTACAGACGGGCCAAGGTTGCTCGGGTGATTGGTTTACTGGCCTCGCACACAACTGAGCTCCAGGAAAATACACCTGTTACTGAGGTAATTCTCTTTTATGCCTGGAATGTTATGAATGACAAAAAAAGGTTGTTCCTGATTTGTAATTTAGAACACGCAGCTTTCATTGACCTTCACTTAAGTTTTCTTTGTGCAGTTGTGGCAATTATAAAATAACCTCAGTAGACCCTTAGGCGTAAACACAGCCACAAATTTACAACCTATTCTGTTATTAAAGGTGATATGGTGGAGTTAAAAGGCTTGTGGGCTCTATTCATCATTATTTCAAGAATTTTTGGATAACCCTTATTTCATTACTAGTTTTCTTGTCGTCTACCCAACATTTTATTATACCTAATTTATTTCCTAGTTGAAACACAGCTCACAATTCTGATTAAAATCCTTTTCACCCTGAATTTAGTGTTTTCATCCTCACCAGTTGTCAGTTATTTCTGACAACAATGCCAGTATTTAATGGCCATGCATATTTGAAAGGTATTTTGAAATATCAGGCATTTATTTCAAGTACTGATACTGGGAAGTGTTTCTTTGTTAATTAGTAAATCTAAGTTCCATCAAGTGAATGCTACCATTGAACTGCCTTTTTGAGCATCCTTTATCCTTTGGACTAGGGGAGTGTCAAGCGTCGAAATAGGCGAAGAGAACCAAGGCTTTTAAGGGCAAGGGCAATAACTCTTGAAGGAAGGAGAAAGTGGGGAGAAGGAAGTGGGAAGAAGAGGGGATTTTTATAGAGCCAGAACCTGGTGGTGTGGTATTTGGGGCTTTAGGAGGAATTGTTTAGCCAAGTATTGTCCAATAGAACTTTCTGTAGCGATGGAAAATGTTCTGTAACTTTGCTGTCCAGTACCTCAGCCATTTGCTGGGATGGCATCCCAGTTAGCCCTGGTCTGAGTGGACATGAACGGACAGTTAATTTAAGGTCCCTGCATTTCCTTTGCTTTTAATTCCTTCCCTATTTCCTGGAAACTGTGAGATCTCTGCGGAGATCTACAGGAAATGTCCCTAAGTCTAACCTTTTTCTTGTTTTTATGGGACCAAGAAGAATGAATTGTGACCTATGCAACCCCTGATGGTACCCAACTTGGCTATCAGAGATGCATAAGTTTGATTTTTCTTTTTAAGACCAAGCAGATTAGGGTGGTATCACTAAGCAGAGAGGCTTTTAGCTCATAAGTGGGGGGCTTCTTCCGATGACTCAGAGGAAGAGTTTCCAGTGAAACAGAGTGGTACTGTAGGAGATGGAAGAGAAGTTAAAGAAAATTCTAAGACAAAGTCCTGACATTCTAGAGGGCATTCCTAGGTAATCAAAACAGGCAGTCAGTGCTCAGGAGCAGTGTGCCATGAAGAGTGAGCCCCTGAAGATGTAAAATATGACTGTTGAATTAAAATGTTCAGTAGGTGCCATGATGAGTAGGGTGAATACTTTAGGAAGCTGAGTTAGTGGATTTGAAGATCAGCTGGATGAATTCTTTTAGGATTCAGAAGGAAAAGAGAAAGGTTAAAAATTATTAACTAAAAAAGAATGGAAGAGAGTTCCAGAAGATCTGTTCTGCTGTCCAGTATGGCAGACACTAGCCCAAAATGACTATTGGGCCTTTGAAAAGCAGGTAGTCTGAATTGAGATGAGCTGAATACCAGATTTTGAAGACTCAACAGGGGGGTGGGGGTGGGGGAAGCATCTCACCTGTAAATTTTTTATAGATTACATTTTCAAATGACAATATTTTGGATATATTTGGATAAATACATTATTACAATTAATTTCACTTTTTATTTTTTGCTGTGGCTCCTGGAAAATTTTAAATTACCTTTGTGGCTTGAATTGTATTTCTATCGGACTTGTCTAAGATAAACATAATGGGATTTCAAGGAGAGATCAAAGCAAACATTCATGAAAGAAATAATAGAAGAAAATTTCACCCTGAGCTGAAGAAAGAATCAATCTTTAGATGAAAGGTTTCACCAAATGTCAGGCAAGATATTGAAAAAAGATGCACATTTAGACCTATCCTGGTGAAATTTGTAATTACAAAGAGAAAAAGAAAACCAAAATTCAGGTTATAAACAAACAAAAGCGAATTAGACTTGCATATAATTTATTTGTAACACTACAAGCTGAAGATATGGAAAACAATAGGAATAGAACAACACTTAAGGGATCGTGTGACCTTAAATTTCTCTGTGCAGCCATCTTATTGCCTGCTTGTGAGGACAAAAGGAAGACTTTTTCAGAAATTCAGAGACTCAGAGACTCAGTCTTTCACCAACATATAGCTGCCTATAACCAAATTTTCAGGTAGAGAAGGACACATAAACAATGAATCCATTAACATTTAAATCCAAATAATAGCTGTTAATGTGATGTGTAACCTGGAAAAAAGGGATTCTTGAAAAAGAATGTATATACTGTGAAAAAAATAATGGTAGCATGGAAGTAAATTCTACATTGGTTTAGAAGATCTGGAAGGGGGAGAGAAGAGTAGGAAAGGACAAGACAAATCATTGTTGTTCTTTTACTAATTGAACATTTATTGAGTATCTCTTATGGGCATGGCAGTGTGTTATGTGCAGGAAAAGGAGAGCGTGTGAGGAAAGAGAGAGCGAGCGAGCAGAAATATAGTGTTAGGTGGTGATAGATGCAATGAAAAAGATAAAAGTAGGCTAGTGGTGTTTGGGGAGGATGAGGTGGTGGTGGCGCCATTTTAGATGGGTTGGTCAGGGAAAGCCTTGGAGAGGAACATCCAAGCAGAGACCTGAAAGGGATCGGGGGAATGCTTCCCTCAGTTGGGGGAAGGGTGAACAGCAGGTGCAAAGGATTGGCGATGGAAGAGTGGTTGGCATGTTTCCACGAACAACACGGAGGTTATGTAGCTGGAACTGAGCGAGAGGGAGACTCAGGAGGACGACACAGGAGATGAAGTTAGTGAGGTAGCCAAGGGCTACGTCATCCCAAGCCTTGTCGTAAGCCCTGGTCAGAATTGGGACTTTATTCTGAATGAGATGGGAAGCGATTGGAGGAATTTGAGCAGAGGAGAGCCTCGATGTGGCTTATGTTTGAAGAGGATCACTGTGTTACAAGGACAGGGGCAAGATAGACTCAAGAGAGACCACTTTAAGAAGAGCCTGTGGTAGTTCAGGTGAGGGGTGATGGTGGCTTGGACCAGGTTCGTAGTGGTAGATGCAGTAAAAAATGATTTTATTCTGGATATATGCTTTCTTTCTGGATAGATTTCAAAGTGTTGACAGATTGGCGGATTGCTGTGCTATTTGAAGGCAGACTTTAATAACTAGGTCTGGCCAATATAAGTTCTAAAATTAAATATGAAAAGTACTGAGGCATTAGAGAAATACAAATCAAAACCAAAATGAAATACCGAGAGAGTCACCAGATTGGCAAAAATGAAAAAGCCTCACAATCCTAAATGTTGGTGAAAGTACTGAGCAGAAGGAAGGCTTGTATGCTGCTGGTGGGACTGTAACTGGCCACAGCCACTCTGGACTGAGGACATCTTTACTCTGTAAGCCAGAATCCCCTACCTTGTAACCCAGTGTACCAAGTGACATGTTCAATAATGTATATTACCAGCATTATTTGTAACAGCCCTAAGTGTGAAATAACTGGTATACTTATCAACAGTAGAAAGGACAAAGTGTGTCACATTCACACAATGCAATGCTAAGTAGCATTGTGAATAATGAACCCCAGATTTGAGCAGCAAGCCTGAATGAGTCTCCTGGTCATGGGCCGTTGTCCTAGACATCAGTAGGGACATTTCCTGGGGAAAGATTGATCTACAGATTCAGAAATGTCCAGGGGCTATGAAGGTTCTTGTTCAGAGGGTCAGCTCCCTCTTGATGCTGGACATCATGAAGGAGAGGCGGATGTAGGTAGAAGTCATGGAAGGTGTGGAGGTGAGGGGTGCCTTGTCGCAGAATCTGGTGTCCCCCGTGGTGTCCTTGTGCTTGAGGCTCCATGTGGTTGTGACTGCAGATAGTATATTGTGCTGCTGTAGGAATTCCCGTGGGTTTGGGCAGAAGGCCTCTGCAGTAACTGGGGACCTGTCAGTCACCCCAAGTGATGTGTCAGCTCACCCCCCTGGCTCCATGCCTGTGGCTTGTCCCCCTGGCAATTGCTGTTGCTGCCGCCGCCGAGAGTGTTTGGTGGGGCAGTTCTGGAAGCGTCCTTGTCTCTGTGTGCACTCAGATTGTTCATTAGCCTGTGCTTCCCTCCCTTCAGAGACTGGGTACCTCGTGTTCTCAAAATACTCCTGTTGCTGTTCCTTATTAAACAATTGCATTCTCGATGCTGCCTCCACTGACAGGGGAGAGATGGGTGTTAATTCCTGAGGTTCTGGTGTCCTTCATTCATGTACTGTTCTTTTCTGGGTGTTTGCTGATGTTTTATTAATTTGAAATGAAACTTGGGAAAAATTATACTTATTAAAAAAATGCAGTAGTGTGTCATGTGTTATCTGGGAAACTTCTGAATTATGCATATTGTGAACTAAGTTCCTTTGGATAATGAGAAGTTCACAGAGTAACTTGAAATTGTGCTGGGTGCTCCTGATGATGCCATCTTCTCTTCTGTTACTTCTCACACTTTCTCATTCTTAATTCCGGCTGCGAGCAGTTGGTTGTGACAATTAAAGCAGCCACTAGAGGGCACTCAAACACTGGAAACAAAGTTTGACAAGTTTAAGAATTTCTTTCCACTTAAGAGGAAGCTGACTGAACAGGTATACTGTGTAGTGTTTCATCTTTTCCCTGGTTTTTGGAGTTTTTACTGCATGGCATATGGTTTTATTCCATTACCGATTATTACCATTTGAGATTAATGAACACCATGGCAGCCTATCCAGAAAAATGCAGTCATTTCAGGGGATTTGAGAACCGCATGGAGCGCATTGGTGAATCTTAGCTTCAGAGCTCTGGAGACCAGGTTTCTGTAACACTCATAATTGTGGGTGTTCATAGATATTTTTCAGTAAATCATGAATAAAATCTCAAGTGTGAGATATATCCTGATTTCCCCAGTAGGTTTACTACTGGTGGACCGCCCCCCGCCCCCGAATTGCGGTTGAAGATCTTATAGGCATTTTAAAGGTATAGAACCTTATTTTATTATTTATCTTTGTATCCCACAGTGCCTGGCCAGCAGAGCAATGAGTATTTTAGGCACTGAGTCAGCATTGAAGGACTTAATAAACGATTAAAAGAATAGTAGGGAAGTATGGCAGTATAATTTATTACGAAGAGAAGAGATGGAGAAAAAGCTATTTTGCTATCCTGGTGGTATAAATTAAGTCTGTTTCATCTAACTCTATCACCAGTGGCCACAGAAAAGAGCTGGTCGTGATCTCTTGTATGTATTTAGAAGCATTTATTCCATTCTTCTTTATTTTTTCTTTTTTAAAAGATTTTATTTATTCATGAGAGACAGAGAGAGAGACAGAGGCAGAGGAAGAAGCAGGCTCCCCACGGAGCAGGGAGCCTGATGCGGGACTCGATCCCAGGACCCTGGGATCATGACCTGAGCCGAAGGCAGACGCTTAACCGACTGAGCCACCCAGGCGTCCCTTCTTTATTTTTTCTAAAGAAGGAGATAGCCAGCTTCTTGAGCCTATCTTCCTAGATAACACACTTAGCACCCTGTAATGATTATGATTCTTATGTGTAATAATTTTTAAGAAATATTCCTGATATTCTGCTGCATAGATTATCTTAAGCATGCAATGGACATGTTTTAGGAAGTTGAATATAGGATCTAAAATTTAGAACTGGAAGGAAAACTAACAGACATTCTAATTCGATCTCTTCATTAAACATTTTTATTGTGGAAGATTTCAACATATATAAAAGTAGAGAGACAAGAATAAGGGGATACCACTCACTTCCCATAATCACTAGCACTTTGCCAATTTGTTTGTCAAAATCTTATCTCTCTCTTGTTCCCCCTCCTCTCCTTCCCCATCTCATTCCCTCTCCTTTCCCCACCTCCTTACGCCAGTATGTTTTAAAAAATCCCAGACATCATATTTAACTCATAAATATTTCAGTATATTTAACAGAAAAGAATTAAGAAAAAAACCAGTTATCACACCCAACAAAACCATTAGTGTTTTCTGAATATCCTCTAGTAACCTGTCAGTATTCAGACTTTTTCTTTCTTTTTTCTTTTTTTGAAGTAGTAATTAGTAAAGATTTATTGTGCACATACCAAAGAGTTTGTAAACTGGGAGCACTCAAAACATGGAATGAGGCTCAGAGGTATGCTGTTGTAAAGCAGATTTATATACTGTGAAGGCAGGGAGTGTTTATTCTTTACAGTGATTGGTTATAATGTTGGAATTCTCTTAAAGGGAATTGGTTAGCAGATACCTCCTATCGATTTTGGGGAACTGTTTATATTTCACTTATGATATCCAGAGGAAAAGCAAGAAGTGACCTAGATCAAGTTATCCTTGCTTGTTCTGCAAATAAGTTAAATTAAGCTTTGCTTGTATGACTAACTGGTTTTGTCTGCTGAGGGAGTTTTCAAGTCTGGTCTCTGTTTGATTTTAATAATTCCCTCTTTTTGGTTATGCTCTCAGCAGGCCAAAGAGTCCCATATTCACTGTTTTCCATTAGGAGTTGTCAGGCTGGAGGGCCACGTAGTTACTGTCTTCATTACTTATGTGGTGGTTGTTGATTTCATCCAGTTGCCTGATTTTTAAGGATGTCATTTGGTGTGCATGTGGCTGCCAATAGACATTTGAAACCCCGGCAAGCGTACAACCCAATAGGGAGGTTCATTTGATGACTATAAGAACAGTAGCCAAGGACTGAAAAATCCCCCAAAGCAGGGATTCCTAGAAGCCAAGGTTTAACAAGTTAAATGAGTCTATGGAAGAGGTGTCACTTATTTGATGAAAAAATTTTATCTGGTATTTAGGATCCCAAATCTAATTTGGGTAACAATTCCTGATTTGTCGATCTAGAAACAACATTTCACCGATGACAGGACATGTACCTCCTTGCTGAGCTGTCAGGGCATCAAGGACTCTCCCATTTTGGAGTACTGCTGGAGATAAACCATTTATTTCAGTTTGTACTGCTTGAGGAGCATTTAGGGTATCGTTAAAACTTTTTTCAATAATTGCAGAAAAATTAGTGAGTTTTTTCGAATTCATTAACTCCCAGTTGAAGAAAAAGCATTCTGACAAATGTATAGGAACTAGAGCTTTTTTGAATATTAGGATTTGGAAGTTCACAGGAAGCTCACCTATGAGGAGTCACTTTATGTACAAATGATCATATGTTTCAGCCTGGCTAGTATTGAAGGAGTCCTATTTAGTCATTTTGGGTGCAAGATATCCTAACCTAAAGCATCCAGACCATTTGGGTGGGAAACCTTCGTATATCTTATTACCACAGAGAATGACCAGTATTACTAAGAGACAGAGCTCAGGTGGATCCCAGAACCCACCAGTCCTAGGGGCAATGTGGACATCATAGTTATTCTTTGTCATGTAGGCATCGGCATGCACCCATCTTGAATTGCTGTGGTTTAAATGTGGGTAGGAACAAAAACATTCCTTTGAATTTGGTTTAGCAGCCCGTGTATTGTATTGATAAATGATTGGTTTCCTTTCCAATGGCCCCCTGAATAGTCATCTTTCGAGTAAGTGAAACTTATTTATCTTATGTAATGGGATTATGGAGACATTCTATTTACCTACAGAGTTTTCATTGAACTAGAACAGCTTCAGTAATTTCCTTGACAATGTAATTAAATGTTTCATTGTCATTACCTAATTTAAAATCTGTCATTATATATAGAAGTGCAGTCTCCTCCATCTGAGTCAAACTGGAGGGTTTGATTACAGAGTAAGCCTGGAACATGCCCCAAATCTGGTCTCATACCATTCAGGTTCTTTATGCACAGGGACAGGTTATCCAGCAATGAGGTTTCTAGTGGTTATGGACCATCTCTTGGGCTGTAAGGCTTCTTCTCAACCCCAGATTAATTGCTCCATGCTGTGAGTGGGGGCTGCGGGCTGAGCGGAGGTGTCCTGGCCTTTAGGGGTGGGAAGCTTGGGCTGGTGGTGCCCTGGGCTTCATGGTGGCTGGAGGACAGACTCTCCTTTGCTGCAGCCATGCTAGTTCCTCGCAGGGACCCGTGGGGTCACAGCCACTCTCCAGATTTTCCTGATGGTCCCATACATGTCATTTTGTAACTTTTCATTGAGCCGGGGTTGAAATAGGGTCTTGCACTGCACTTAGATAATGTAGACCCTTAAGTCTTTTAATTTCAAACATTTCCCTATTGTGTTTTAGTGCCATCTATTAAAGACAAATTGTCATTTGTTTTAGACAAAGCTGGAATGTCGGAGATTTTATTCCACCCTCTTGATGTCATTTCACATGGTCCTTAATCACTTACATTTCCTGTGAACTGTAGTTTTTGATGTATAGCCTTGATTAGACTCAAGTTCAGTTTTTTGGAGGGGGGATAGGAATTCTTCATAGTTGGTGCTGTGTATTTCCTGTTGCCTCACAGGGAGAGGCGGGGAATGTCTGGTTGCCTCACTGTGACTGATGTTAGGATCGCTTACTGGCTCCAGCTGTTATCAGCCTTATTGCGAAGTTGCCCATCGCTCTTTTACTTCATAGTTACTAGCATCCATTATGATCATTGCTTAGATGCCTTAGTCCATTAGGTTGCAAAAATGAAATTTTCTCATTTTTTTTTTTAATCCCTATACATTTTTTTTTTTAAGATTTTATTTATTTGAGAGGGAAAGTGAGACTGAACAGGGAGAGCTGCAGAGGGAGGGAGAAGCAGACCCCCGCCAAGCAGAGAGCCCAGTGTGGGGTTTGATCCCAGGACCCTGGGACCATGACTTGAGCCGAAGGCAGACGCTTAACTGACGAGCCACCCAGGCGCCCAACCTATAACTTTTTTGAAGAACAAATGATACTTGTATTTTTTGGCTGTATTCCTAGGTGTGTTTTATGTACATATGTGAAATTGTTTTTCCCTAGAGTTTTTCCATGTAACATTTATTCTGATTTTTTCTCATTATAAAAATAATATATGGCCTTCTAAGTATGGCGACATAGCTACTTAGATAATCTGAAAATACTTCAATAGCAAAAAAAAAATTAGAAAAGCAGGATAAAATATAACAAAGAGACTTTAAAATACTTAGCTGAATGCACAAGAAAATAAAGGAAATTGTCAAGAGTCAGAAATAGGGAGAACTAAAATCTGAAATGGTAAGACCTTAAGGCTGTTTAGGGCAGGTGGGTTGGTCATTATTGCTATTAGAGTTTTGAGATTTCGTGTAATTTAAGAACAGAAGATTAAGCTTGAGGTTTCCCCGAAGCAGGCAGTTGGAAATAAGACCCTTGCTGGGCTACTCCTACTAGTAGAAGGGGCATTTGGAAGAGGGGAAATAAGAAAAGAGCGACAGCGCACCTGTCTACACAAGGAGATAACAGGGGAGTTTGTTGATTTTTTTATCTTTAACTCTAGAAAGGGAAAAACTGTCTCCCATATAAACTTGTCACTGCATGCGAGAGGGAGGGGCAGAGGAAGAGGGAGAAATTATTTTTTTTGTGGTGCTAGTCAATCTTTTTTATTAGGGTTTAAGAAATTATGATCAACTAGAATGAGTTACAGGTGCACATGGAACACACCTCAAACAGCAAACAGTGACCCTCCCTCCCTTTTTGTTCCCAACCCACAGAGCCCCTTCCTTCTACAGAATCGAAGTATTTTTTTCAGAGGGATCCTTGCATATACAAGCGTTAGATGTGTATTTTTTTAAAACTACAAGTTACATTATTTTAATCACACTGTGCAGCACTTTGTTTTTACTTGGAGAGAGAGAGCATTTGAAGCAGGCTCCATGCCCAGGGTAGAGCCTGATGCGGGGCTCAATCTCATGACCCTAACCTCATGACCTGAGCCGAAACCAAGAGTTGGATGCTTACCTGAGCCACCCAGGTGCCCCTGTAACCAGTTTTTTGAGTTTCATCATGTTTGGGGTATAAATTTATACTTCTTCCAAACTGAAAAATTAACATAAAAATCAGGGGGTAGAGTTTCGGTTCTGGTAATGGTCGAGAAGCTATATTGTGTTAGCCATACTGTCCATACAATAACGAATCTGGACAGAATATAACAGAAGTGCATAGAAGCTGAAGAGGACACACTATTTAAAGGAGGAGGCAGGCAGGCTGTGAGAGATGTACTTTTAATTGGCTTATCCCCTGCAGGAGATCTGATTCATGCCAGGGAACAGAGCCCAGGTATAACACAACAGTCTTGCTGGGCCAAGGAATTGTGGTTGGAACTTGGCACCGCTAGGCAGGGTAGAAAAGGAGTGGGGGGAAATCTTCAAGAGCAAAGCCACAAAATATGTGCACCAGTTCCTCTGCAGTCCTTGGCTAACTTGGAAGCTGTGCGTGTGCTGAATGATACTGCATGGAAACAGGCAGAAAGTGGCAGCTGGGAGGTTGAAGAGTTGAGCAGAAATTTTCAGCAGTTGCCCAGTGCTGGGGAGATAGACTTTGGGGGTCAAGTCCCACGAAGTTAAGAGGGGCTTGATAAACACCGTGGACTTTCCATTGAAATTCCAGGAGGGCTATACTTTAGATCTAAGAACCATGCCTGGGGAGTATAGGAAAACCAAGCCTTCATAGGATGGAGGTGATTGGCCAGTATTTTAACTGCTTGACAACAAAACACTTTCTTTATAGGAAACTAAGATTATCCACAGTATTCAGAGGAGAAACTCTTTGGTACCCTCTGAGATTTCTTATACTTAATGCCAAGAGCATGATCCATAAAAAAAAATCAGTAAATTGGATTTCATCAAAATGAGAAACTTTCGCTCTGGCAAAGACCCCGTTAAGATGATGAAAAGACAAACTACACATGGGAGGAAATATTTGCAAACTACATCTCGGACAAAGGACTCATATTTATAATAGTAAAGAACTCTCAAAACTCAACAGTAAACAAATGAACAAAAAAATTAGAAAATGAGGAAAAGACATGAGAGACATTTCACCAAAGAGGATATATGGCAAATAAGCACATGAAAAGATATTTAGCATTATTCATTAGAGAAAAGCAAACTAAGATTTCATCTACACGTGTATTAAAACAATTAACATAATCATGACAATACCAAGTGCAGGCAAAGATGCTGAGAACTGGATCTTTTTACATTGCTGGTGGGAATGGAAAATGGTACGTCCACCCTAGAAGACATTTTGGCAGTTTTGTAAAAAATGAAACCTACGTTTGCCATATGACTCAACAGTTTTGCCTCCTGGACTCTCTTTCAGAGAAATGAAATCCTATGTTCATACAAAAGACTGTGTTTGACTGTTCGAACCAGCTTTATCATAGCCAAAACCTGAAAATACTACAATATCCTTCAACTTGTGAGTCATTATACAAACCTTGGTACATCTTTACCATGGAATAGTACTTCACAGTAAAGTGGAAGGAACTATTTATAATAATTTGGGTGGTATCAGCAAGGGTGTTGTGCTGAGTGAAAGGTCAGTTTATATATTATTCTTGAAATGACAAAATCATAGAACTAGAAAACAGACCAGTGGTTGCTAGGGGTTAGGGATACGGAGAGAAGAGTGTGAGTTTTACTGTAAAGGCATAGCTAGATCTTGGTGATAATGGATTAGTTCTGTATTATGATTGCGATGGTGGTTACAAGAATCTGCGCATTGTGATAAAATGAAGTAGAACTATACGTACATATTGTACCAATGCCAAATGTTTGGTTTTTGATAATGTACTATAATTGTGTAGGATATTAATCATTGTGGGAAACTGGAGGAAGAGAATATGGGATCTCTCTGTACTACTTTCTGCGGCTCCCTGTGAGTTTATGATTAAGAAAAAGTACTTTATTGGGGCGCCTGGGTGGCTCAGTTGGTTAAGCGACTGCCTTCGGCTCAGGTCATGATCCTGGAGTCCCGGGATCGAGTCCCGCATTGGGCTCCCTGCTCGGCGGGGAGTCTGCTTCTCCCTCTGACCCTCCCCCCTCTCATGTGCTCTCTCTCTCTCTCTCTCACTCAAATAAATGAATAAATAAAATCTTTAAAAAAAAAAGTACTTTATTTTCCAACATATTTACCTCTATAGTATTTTTTTTTTTCTTTTTTTAGAGGGGGTGGTAGGGGTAGAGGGAGAGAGAGAATCTTAAGCAGTCTCCACGCTTAGTGTGGAGCCCGACTCGGGCTTCGATCTCACGACCCTGAGATCATGGCCTGAGCCAAAATCAAGAGTTGGACTCTTAAATGACTTAGCCATCCAGATGCCCCGCTCTATAGTATTCTTTATTCTTATAAACCCAGGTTTTTGTATCTAGGCCCATTTCCCTTTAGCCTGAAAGATTTACTTTAACATTTTGTGTTAAAATCTCTGTTTGGAAATGAATTTGCCCATTTTCTCTTTATTTCTTTGTTTTTGAGAATCTTTTTTTAGATACAGAATTCTGAGATAACTTTTTTTCTTTCAACACTCTAAAAATATTGTTCTAGCATCTTATGGCATTGATGTTTTTTGATAAGGAGTCAGCATTCACTCATGTGATTGTTCCCCCAGAATGAAATATATAGTATTTCTCTAATTGCTTTCAAGAGTTTTGATTTTCAGCAGTTTGAGTATGATATGCCTAGTGTCCTCTTTGTATATCTTGGTCCATGTTCAACAAGATTCTTGTTGAAATATCAAATATTTCTTCTGTCTCTTTTTTTTTTTTTTTAAAGATTTTATTTATTTATTTGACAGAGAGAGACACAGCGAGAGAGGGAACACAAGCATGGGGAGTAGGAGAGGGAGAAGGAGGCTTCCCGCTGAGCAGGAAGCCCGATGCAGGGCTCAATCCCAGGACCCTGGGATCATGACCTGAGCCGAAGGCAGACACTTAATGACTGAGCCACCCAGGAGCCCCATCTTCTGTCTCTATTTTTTATGTCTTTTATGTTCATATTGTTTGTGTTGTACTGTTTATGAAATAGTGTAATGTTGATTTAAGGGGAATTGTGATAACTTACAGATGCTCTTATAATCTGCAGAATATCTAGTAAAAAATTAAACAGCTATGCCTAAATAGACAATAGAGGAGATTAAATAGAATACTAAATGCTCAATTCAGAAGAAGTCAGGAAAGAAGGAAGAAAGATCCAATGGGACGAAGAGAAAGCAAATAGCAAGATGATAGACTTAAACTTCACACATTAAGCCACTGACATTGAATGTAATTACTAAATAGTCTATTCAAAAGGGGAGAGATTGTCACACTGGATCAAGGAGAGAAACCTAGCTATGTACAGTTTATATGAGGCCTACTAAAGATAAGCTAAAAAACATAGGAAAATATATACCATGGATACATTAATAACAAGAAAGCTTGTGTGGATATATTAATAACAAAGTAGACATTAAGGAAGTATTGCCAGAGATGAAGAGGAGTATTTTATAATGAGAGTTTCAGTTCGGGGCACCAGGGTGGCTCAGTTGGTTAAGCGTCTGACTCTTGGTTTTGGCTCAGGTTGTGATCTCAGGGTCATGGAATTGAGCCCTGTTGGGCTCTGCACGCAGCATGGAGTCTGTTTGAGATTCTTTCCCTCTCCCTCTCCCTCTGCCCCTGCTCCTTCCCGTGCTCTTGTTCTCACTCTTGCTCTCTCAAATAAATACATAAAATCTTTAAAAAAAAAAAAAGTTTCAACTCATTAGGAAGGTATTAACAATCCTTAATTTGTACATATCAACGAATAGCACTTTAAAATAGATGAAGGAACATTCGCTAGAACTACGAGTAGAAGTAGACAAATTCATTATAATTGTTAGATATGTTTTAAACAAGGAGACAAAGTTGGGACATAAAAGATTTGAATGATACAAATGAAACCAAACTAGTTGCCATTCATGGAACACTAACTCCAGCAACTGTAAAACACATTCATTTTAAGTGCACACTGAATATCCACTAAGACATTTTCAGCCACAAAACATATTTTAAAGGATTAAAATAAATGGAATTAATGACATTAATTAAAATTTAGAATAAATTATCTGACTACAGTGGAATTAAATTAGACTTAGATATCAAGAGGAAATCTGGGAAATCCCCCAAATGTTTGGAAATTGAAATACTTTTTTTTTTTTCAAGATTTTTATTTATTTATTTGACAGAGACACAGCGAGAAAGGGAACACAAGCAGGGGGAGTGGGAGAGGGAGAAGCAGCCTTCCCGCTGAGCAGGGAGCCCGATGCGGGGCTTGATCCCAGGACCCTGGGATCATGACCTGAGCCGAAGACAGACGCTTAACCATCTGAGCCACCCAGTCTCTCCTGGAAATTGAAATACTTCTAAATAACTCATGTGCCAATGAAGAATGCTCAAGAGGCTTTAAATATTTTAAACTAAATGATAATGAACACCTAATACAGCAAAATTTTTGTCACGTGCTAAAGTGGGACTAAGAGGGAAATAGCTATAGCTTGAAATGCCCATTTGTTAGAACAGGAGTTCTGAAGACTCCTCTGACTGCATCAGAATTACATGGGAGGTTTGTTCAAATGCAGATTGTTGGACATCACCTCCAGAGCTTCTCATTCAGTAGGTCTGGAGTAGGGCATAATAATTGGCATTTCTAATACAATTATTATGTGATTTTTTTTTTTTTTTGGTTTGTTTTTGTTTTTCTTTTCTAGAGGGAGAAAGAGAATCTTTTTTATTTTATTTTTTTTTTAAAGATTTTATTTATTTATTTGACACACAGAGAGAAAGCACAAATAGGCAGAGAGGCAGGCAGAGAGACAGGCAGAAGCAGGCTCTCCACTGAGCAGGGAGCCCGATGCGGGACTCGATCCTGGGACTCCAGGATCATGACCTGAGCTGAAGGCAGTCGCTTAACCAACTGAGCCACCCAGGCGCCCTATTATGTGATTTTTGATGCTCCTGGTTCAGGCACTATACTTTCAGAACCCCACTATATTAGAAAGTAAGTCTGTTTTAAGTTCCAATTTAAGGAACTAGAAAAAGGAGAGCAAAATAAATCCAATGCAATTAAAATAAAGGTATAAAAATAAGAGGCAAAGTCAATGAATTGGAAAAGTAGCAATAGATAAAAAACAGTGAAACCAATAGTTCATACTTTGGTATCTTAAAATTATTGAACTTCTAGCCAGATTGATCAAAAGAAAAAAAAAATCAAAGTCACCATTGTCAGGACTAAAAGGGAGATAGCAGTATAAATTCAACATCCATTAAGGGGTACTAACTTTAGGCCTACATACTTGACAGTTTAAATGAAATGGACAAGTTGCCCGAATGACCCAACTTTCTGGAATTGACTGAAGAAGAACAATTTGGAGAGCCCCATGTCTGTTAATATATTATTAAAAACCTTCCCTCCAAAATATCTCTGGGCTAGATGACTTCTGGTGAATTCAATCCCCCTATGTATGGTAGTATATACATATGTAGTAGTATATACATTAATATATATATTTATTTACATTTATTTTCATTCAACCTGATTTACTTAGCTTTATGAGAAAGTACAAGACAGGCAACATAGCATGAATGATAATAGCATGGTAGAGGTCTCAGGATGTAGGTGTAACTAGTGATGATCCAAGTCACTTTGCAGTTGGGAAGCATGTGGTTGAAAGAGATGAGGCTGGATGGGCATAGAACAAATCCTTTTCGGGAAATCATAATCTCCAAAGTTAAGATTGTTTTCTTATTACTGAACTTTGCTATCTGTCTTCCTATCATCCATCCATTTACCAATTCTCACTCCTTAGTGATCTGTCTGTATATCTAAATATCTGTATCTGAGAGTGCTTTATATATTCTGGATATAAGTCCTTTATCAGATATGTGGTTTGCAGTATTTTTTTCCAGTCTGTGGCTTGTCATTTTATTCTCTTTATAGTGTTATCCAAAAGTTAATTTTGTTTAAGTCTAAGACAGGTTTCAATCAGGGAGTGGTTGAGTCCATTGGAGGGAGAGAGTGGCCACTTCCAAACCCTTTCACACGAGGCCCTGTGGTTTTGAGTCTTACACCCCAGGACCCAGTCCAGGTAGGAAAGCAAGTAAAGCAAGAAGGTGGTGCACTCATTGGCTTGGATGGTATTGTTGAGTTTAAAAAATAATTGTGGAAGGGCTTTGAAAAAGGATCTTAAAAAGATGAGAGTGGAGATTAACGAGTGTTTGAATTTGAGAAGTACTGGAGGTACTGTCAGGGTCCAGGAGGTGACTGTGGGTGAGTGGCTGAGTTGGGGTGGAGGAACAGGCTAATGAACTGAACAATGAGCCCAAGGAAACCGTGTGGTCAGGGTGCTGGGTGTGTCTTCCACGTGCATGTCCACTTTGCTGAGGTGTAGACAGGAGTACAGGTGGGAAAGAAGGTGAGGAGCAAGGAACCAGTGTCCTCAGTGGAGAAGAGGAGTGAGCAGGGGGTCAGTAGTCAAGGGCACCCAGGAGGCTAGTGTAATATGATAATGTACTCAATCACGGGTCCTTTGTCACGACAGAAGTTTTGGGAATGTTAGAAGGAGTGAGAAGGACACCAGCTGCATCTCACTTCCAAATATACTTTGAAGGGCACCTGGGTGGCTCAGGTGGTTAAGCATCTGCCTTTGGCTCAGGTCGTGATCCCAGGACCCTGGGATCGAGCCGTGCCTCTGGCTCTCTGCTCGGCAGGGAGTCTGCTTCTCCCTCTCCCTCTGTGTGTGCATGTGTGCTCTCTCTTGCTCTCTCAAATAAGTAAAATCTTTAAAAAAAACAAAAAACAAAAAAACAAAAAACCCCCAAATATACTTTGAATTAGGTTCAGTATCACCTTTGCTGCATGACAGGGCAACAGGAAGCAGAGAGAGAGAGAAATTTTCGACGATAATCTCAGAAAATGATTTCGCTGTTCTTTATTTAAATTTGGCCCATCATCAGGACTTGGTTAATAACAGTGTTGTGTATCTGCCAGTGTATGTGTCTCAGCTCAAGACAAAGTAGTTGCTCAAATGCGACCAGTGGGAAGAACTATTAAAAAAAATTAGCTATGTTTCTGGTAATACTTTTCTTTCTAAAACCTGCATTTGAGCAAGTTCTTGTTGATGGCAATTTGTAAAAATGGTGCTAGATGCTTTCCTAAAAAAACAAACAACAAAATGACTTCTTCCTTGTTGGATTTATATTTTCCCCCCTTTCGTAGTTTTTAAATAGCCCCACAGAGTGCTTTGTACCCACTGCTGTGTCAATGTGCTCTCCTCAGGAGTTTTTGTGTTGAGGGGCTGAGAGATGCCATCGTTTACATCAGATACTGTGAAACCATTTCTGGATTGTTTGTAGCCCTGAGCGGAGACTGTTATCAATTATAATCATCCACATTGTTAGTTTCAGCGACTCTGCCCTTATACCCTCCCTGCTAAACTTGTTTTTCTGTTACTTTTTGGACAGCGCCAGAGATAAATTTGTTGAAAACGATAAAGTGAGAGTTGAATAATATTCAGGTCTTTGTGTAGAATAAAGTGAAACATTCTGGATTTGTTGTAACCATGATGCTGAAGTACGTATCATTTAGGGAATTGCCATATTTGAATCACTTTTGCATACAAATTAAACATCCCACATTAAAGAACTCTTGAAAGGCATGTTTCCTAATTTCTTATAATGGTAGAATTCGTTTAATTTCTTACCTGACATCTTGTAGAACAATTTTTAGCTTCTGTGTTTTCTGCTCTGATTTTTGTGCTCGTTTTACCTGGGCTATGCACATACCTTTGTTATAATATTTTTAGAGTAGCAGTTGTGAGGCTTATATATTTGAATGTGATATAATTTAGTAATCCTTGGGAACCTAGCAGAGCATCACATTTAATTTTCTATTAGATAAAAGAAACCTGGAAAGAATTGGTGATAGGGAGAATTGCACAAAACAAAACTAATCAGAGCTGATCCCTGAGGCAGAAAACTGCAATTTAAAATGAGCTTCCTTTGTATTTCTACTATTTGAGGAGTGTTGACGGGATGACTATTAAGAACATAGTAACAAGTAAATAATAGTAGTTATATATAGCAAGCTCCAACCGCAGTATTGAGGTTATGTTCTTTGTGCCATAACTTTTACATTATTCAAGTCCCTAAAAGATTCAGTATTAATGGACAATGGTAACTTGGTTTCTTAAGAAAACATTTATGTAGCAGGCATAATTGTGTTCTGTTGATCCCAAATAAAAATGTCACTTAACCCTCAATAAAGATATGTAAATATATCATCTATACCCTACTATCTCCTTCATTAGATACAGAAGAAGGGGTTTACCACGACAGTGTGGCAGTACCTGGAATATACATCTGGCTTTGTTTTTTCTGTCTGGAATGGCTTCTCCTTCCCTCTTTGTTAGGTTTAATTTGTGGTTGCCAGAGGGAGGTGGAGAAGGGTGGAAATAGAGGGTATGCATCTCTTTCCAATATAGCTGCCAGAGAGTCCTGGCTCTGCAGTACCTGATATTGGTAAGAAAGCACTCGTTAGAACAGCATGACTTTTTCATCATCGTAGGTTGATTCTAGATTGAAGCCTCTGCGGACTGCTGGTGTCTTACTTTGATTACCTTCCCATAGCCACTGCCACACAGTTGCCATTGGTGAGCATTGTTGCTGGATGAGTAGTCAAGCCGAATACAGGGGCTAATTCTCTGATACCCAGATGACATAGGAATCCACTGTCCCTGGCAATTCCAGCAGTTCCTTTTTTTTTTTTTTTAATTTGACTAAAACTAACTCAAAAGTATAAAATCAATAGTTTATGAAGGCTTCAAAGGCTATTACTCAAAATGAAATCTGACAACTTAGTCATTGGTCAGTCTAAGTGTATGATATTGGTATGATTTTCCAAGAAGGAAAAGACGAATCCAGCTCTTGGGGAGAGGGGAAGGAAATGCCATCATTTCTAATGTTAATTGGTTTCAGAAACTAGTATGGGAAAAACTGGAAAGTGATGCTTTCAGAGGGAATTATATCATTCATAGTTCCTCACACATGGTACATTCAAATTGGGATAATTTGTCGATGGTTCATTTATAAAGGGGTTATTAAGTACAAGGGATAGTGCAGTTATCCGGGGTTAGTAATAGTGGAGTTGCTCTTACCTCTTGGTCCAAAGAGAAGAAGAGGGGTGGGGTGAATGCCATTCCTGGAACATTTGGGAGTTGCATTGGGAGGCCGACTGAAAGGGGCAGTACCATGCATGGTAGAGATGGCTCAAGTGCAGGGGCAGGGATGGTTAACTCATACCTGGAATGGGCATCTGTCCCTGTGAGGACAAAATGTTGTCCCCTTCATGATCAGAGAGTTCCAGTATAATCAGCCAGCCACTGGGTGACCACCTGGGTCCTCTAGAGAATGGAGTTATATCAAGACTCAGTGTTGTCCTTTGTTCATGGCATGTTGGGAACTCAACAGTGGCAGTGGCCAAGTCATCCCTGGTGAGCAGAAGTCCATGTTGTTGGCCCAGGCATAGCCTCCAGCCTGGCCTCCATGCTGTTTAGTTTGTACGTGGGCTCATTGAGCAAGCACCAGGGTAACTGGTGAAGGATGTTGATTGGCATCCATAGATGGTTCTGCTTTTCCAGCTACTTTTTTTTTTTTTCATTTTGTTTATTTATTTGACAGAGAGAGACTGCAAGAGAGGGAACACAAGCAGGGGGAGTGGGAGAGGGAGAAGCAGGCTTCCCACTGAGCAGGGAGCCCAATGCGGGACTTGATCCCAGGACCCTGGGATCATGACCTGAGCCAAAGGCAGACACTTAACAACTGAGCCACCCAGGCGCCCCTCCAGCTGACTACTGATGCCCTCTGGTGGGCATTTATGGGGGTGGGTTATGAATGTATTTACATTCTGTTCCCATTTAGAAGGCTTCCATCTATACCTCTCTCCCCCCACTTTATGATTTTCCTTTTTTTTTTGTGGGGGGGGGTAATAATTTTGTTCTTTCTAGGTTTTTGACCCCTGTTAGTTATTGCCTCTGAGTTGGTATAGATCCATCCCTTAGTCCATTTCTCTCTGTTAATAGGTGTACCACCCAAAGTTTTGCCTACTCAGTGGATTTTCTTTCACCATTGTCTTTGTGCACCAAGTTGAGTGGGATTGCAGTGAAGTGGCCATCCACTTTCTGCTGATTTTGACATACCATGCAGATCCATATGAGAACCAGGTTTATGCTTTTTTCCTCCTGAGAGAGAGGAAATACATAGAAGTCCCTAGGAAGTCATGAGAATGAGTCAAGGAAGGGAGAGGCAGCTGAGCAGGTAACCACAGGAGTCTGAGTCACCTGCACATGGAGCAAGTGAATCTGCTTGGCTTGGGCCTGTTCTTACCATTTTAATTTAAAAATAAAATGCTAGTGTGTATAACCAATGTTATGGTAACATGCAGTTCATGATGAGTAGGTCAGGTCTCCTATTATTCCAAGGTCAGGCATTCAGTCTCAACCAGGGTCCAGGAACAAGCCAGGAGCTGCTTTTCAAATGGAGTGTGGTTATTGACAGAGGGCAGGACAAGACCTTATTCCAAAATCCTAGGGATCTGTGCTATGCTATGGTTCTGCTGCTAGGGCTTGCCACAGGCTTTATATAGCATCCCTATCTGCCACAGTCAGTTCCAATGGCATTAGGTCTGCTGAGTCTTGAGACCCAACTGACAGAGTAGCTTGTACTTTAGCTTGGACAAGCTGTAGAGCCTTTTCTTGGGCCCCCTCTCAAAACTGGCAGCCTTATCAATGATCAGTAAATGGGTTGGAGCCTCTGAAATCCGAACAGACTCACCCATTATTGAACCTCCTTATTTTGGTGGGTAATGCAGCAACTTCTCTTACTTTAGAAGGAATATTATCAAATGCTCCAAGACCACTGGATTTCTAGGTATTTCGCCAGTGTAATAGACCATGAACTTTTATAGGACTTGTCTCCCCCCTCTGGCATCCAAATTAGGGTGCTACTTACCAGGGCCAGTTAGCATGGTCTCCGGTATAATGAAACAATATGCTATCCTGCAGGTTATCAAGATGAGGGAGTCCCTCGGGACTATATTATGACAAAGCAGGAGACTTGATATAGGGGCAGTTTGGTAAGTGGAAACTGCTTTCTGATTTTACTTACTGATTGGAATGGAAAAGAATGAAAAGAAAGCAGAACAAGTGCCAGGGGCTATGTTCATTTGCTTCAGTAAAGATACTGCATCTGAAACTGCAGCTACAATAGGCATCATCAGCTGATTAAATTTGCAGGAACTATAACCCATATGGCTTCTGTACTGCCTAACAGGCAAGTTAAATGGGGATATGATAGAAGTTACCATCCCTGCACTTTTCAAGTCTTTGGTGGCACTGGTTCCTAATCATTGATCTGTGGATATGGCTTGCTTTTGGTTTACTGTCATCGGATGGGTGGGCAGGGCAGGTGTTGAATGTAGTTCCAGGAGCTTCCATTTTGTCTCTTTGTCCTCTGAGTAGTCCTCAATCCACTGGGTGGGAATCTATTGTGGGAATCCTACTAGTTAGTGTATCTTTTCTCGTATGTTCTAGGACTAGGAAAATAACCAGGGATAGGCCCATGGGCCCACTGGACAGATGTGAGATGGGTTTAGTAAGATCCCATGTGGCACGTGGCCTTGATAAGCTCTTTCTTGATCTGACTACTGGAGTATAGTGGCTTCTGAGGCCTCCAGAGATCAGCCCAAGTTCAGAGCCAGTATCTAATAACTTCAAAGGGTCTGGGTATTTCCCCAGTGCTCAGTCCCATGGTAAATGTCTGAGGACTCTCTGGGGAACAAAAGTGGTGGGGGAAGATCTACAGCATTCACTGTGGCCATTTTTTAGGGGTCTCTTTGGAAGGGACCTTTAGCTTAGTGGAGGAGCTCTGGATCTGTGAACGGGCCTGGGTGTGGGATCTGGATGAAAGGCTGTGAATCCTTGGTATGGGGACTTTTCTTAGGTTTCTGCCCTGTAGACCTAGACATTTTCTTACTATGTGTCAATCATCACCTTAGTAGGCTGATTTGATGGCCAGTTTACCATTGTCTTGGATTCCAGTGGGTCAGAATACTCTGATCACCAGATTGCCGTGTGACTCATTGCAGCACTTGTGCCTACAGTTAAGTGCTCATTGGCCTCTACCATTGCTAGATCCCATTATTCACATTGTGACCAGAGAACCCAGTTCCATTGTCTGTACTTTCTACTGTCCCCTCTCACCTATCAAGGATAGCCAAGAGCTTCTCAAAGGTGCTGGTGCCCCTCTCACTAAGGCATGTTTTTCAGGCTCTCCTGGGAGGGGTGGTTTAGGGTGGCTTGGGCAGGTTGCATTTTGTAGAACCACTCCAACATTTCCAGTTCTCTGAGCTTTCAGACTTTGGTCTCTGTAATTCTGATGTCCAGGCTATACCCTAGACCACTTAAACCAGAATCTCTGGGGCTGGATGCAATATCTATAGTTTTTAAGGCTCTGCAAATGATTCCAATATGCAGGCAATATTGAGTCCCACAGTAGTGATTTCATTGGTGTCTTCGAGCTTAAGCACGACTGGGCGATTTGTTAGACATACAAATTCTCAGGCCCCCACCCCAGACATACTGAATGAGAAACTCGGGGTAGAGCCCAGTACTGTGTTTTTACAGGTTCTTCAGTGATTATGAAGCACAGTAAAATTGAGAATCACTGCTCTACAATCTGCTGGGGAAATCCTAGCATTTTGACCTCATTAACTGTAGACCATCATTAAGGCCATGTTGCCACTGGTCAGCCTAGCAAACTCCCAGGTGCTTGAATCTCTGGTCTCCCAGGTGCTTGAATCTCTGGTCTGCCAGGTGAGAGGCAATGCGAATGTGACCTGCAGATGCACTTTTCAGACCTGGTTTAATGCTCAAGGAAGATTTTTTTTTTCCCCAGTGCTTCATTCAGTACCAAGATCTCAAGATTCCTTACCATCCTCTTTTGCAGGCTGGTTCACGTTTTATTCCTACATCCTTGGGGTTTCAACTGAATGTAAATGGTCTCCTATATTTGATGCCACACTATGGGCAGGGCCTAAGATTTGTCTCTTATTCCATTTCAAAAGGTTATTTCAAGGTCACCAAGATTTAGCACATGCCACCAAGGTTAAAGTATCTTTTTTAAAAAAGATTTATTTATTTATTTATTTGAGAGAGAAAGAGTGCGAGGGAGTGGGGGAGAGGGAGAGAGAGAATCTCAAGCAGACTCCCCGCTGAGTGTGGAGCCTGATGTGGGGCTCAATCCCACAACCCTGAGATCATGACCTGAGCCAAAATCAAGAGTTGGATGCTTAACTGACTGAGTCACCCAGGTGCCCCAGGGTGAAAGTATCTTGAGTACTTACTTATATCTCTGTTTTCCTCTTTTTTCTCTTTTTTTGGTCTTTCAGTTTTCCTTAATTTCTTGCCAATTTAGCTGTGCATTTAATAAAGATATTTAAAAATATTTTACCTGACTTTTTTTGTTATTTTCTTTTTTTTTCTTTTTCTTTTTAGAAGATTTTATTATTTATTTGACAGAGAGAGACACAGTGAGAGAGGGAACACAAGCAGGGGGAGTGGGGGAGGGAGAAGCAGGCTTCCCGCTGAGCAGGGAGCCCGATGCAGGGCTCGATCCCAGGACCCCGGGATCATGACCTGAGCCGAAGGGAGACGCTTAACGACTGAGCCACCCAGGTGCCCCTTTTTTGTTATTTTCAATGCAAGGAATATTTAGGGTATGTTGTCTGCCATCCATCTGAAAGGACAAAAGAATTTTAATGGTTACTCAGGTTTCAAACTACAGATTTATTACAGATTTATTACAGTCTGACATCTAATTTCTTAACTTAATCTGAATAGCAAGATTTATTCATATGCTTTTATTTATTTGTTTTTAGATTTTATTTATTTGAGAAAGAGCATGTGCACAAGCAGGGGGGAGGCGCAGAGGCAGAAGAAGACTCCCTGCTGGGTAGGGAGCCTGATGTGGGACTTGATCCCAGGACCCCAGGATCATGACCGGGGCCGAAGTCAGATGCTTAACCGACTGAGCCACCCATTTGCCCTATTCGTATACTTTTTTTTTTCATATACTTTTAATACAGTGCTTTTCTGGTGGTTGGTGCTTTGCAACCGTGGTGTCAGATCCATGATGTAAATGTTGATGGCAGATCTTAGCTGCCACACAAATGATCTTTTACCCTTAGATATATGTGCAATAGTTTACTGAGTGTTTTATTAGTGATTATTTTAAAGTATGAAAACTCCTTTAGTTCTATGCATAACTAGAGTGGTCTTCTTGAATTGAATGAGGGTTCAGTCTCATGATAGGCTAGTTGATGTTGTGGTAATGAAGATCATCAACATCTCAGGCTCACCTTTGTTCTTGCAGGCCTAGGTAGCTCTAAGGGCAGCTGACCTTGGCCTTCCAGACTGCTTCCATCCTATATGGCATCTCCATCTGTCATAATGCTTTCGAGTTTCCTGGGGTGGGGAGGAGAGACTGGAAAATTGCACATGGGCATAGCTACATTATTTCTACTTTCAGCCCGTGTCTGGAACTAGTCACACCACCCCATCCAACTCCAAGGCAGTGGGTGGGAAATCTGTGTGTGTGTCCAGGAAAGAAGGGCAACTGCTCAGCAGTAATACTGTGTATCACTTTTCCAGATTGACTCTGCCTAACTTAAGTGTAAAGGGTGTTTATTAGGAGGGAATGAGCAAGGTCAAAGGCTCCAAAAGGTTTGGAGCCGTCAGGACCTGGCAGCTCCGGAAGGGCTCTGGAGCAGGACCCTCTTGGAGTCTTGGCTGGGGCACTGCCAGAATGAGTGAATGAAGTTCATCATTTTCTTTACTCTGTGTCACTCCCCTCAAGGTTCAGATTTCTGAGCAAGGGCCCCACAGGCTGAGTTTAGATTGTGGCCTTCCCTTGACTGTACCAGACTGTGGGAAGAAAGAGGTTTCCGAAGGGAGCCAGGGTCCCTTTCAGGTTCCGTATTTGGAGGGCAGAATGCCCGTTTTGTCATCCCTCAGACTAAGCATAGTACAGGAAAGGTTTTTCCCCAAAAGGAAGTTCAGGGGTATTAGGAAGGGGGCTCGGATGACTGGTGACCAAAAAATGACAAATTTCTTTTGCAGATGAAAGTTGTTGACACCTAATTTAAAAACAAAACCCCCAAGCAACCCGGGAAGTTGATAAAGTTTGTGTGCCTAGTGCTTCAAAACTTTGTATGACTAAAAAACTGCAAGAAATCTAGCTGTGTTTTATTTGCTTTTCCTGACAGTTTATTATCTTTAAGAGAAGTAATCCACCAGTTATGTTGTTTGTTTATATTTAGGCCTCAGCAGGGAAGGGACGAGTTAGCAGTCCTTGCTACATCTTCCCATTATCTGGTTTTAGGAGTTAGATGCCAATTTGAATGCAGTTGCCCAACCCATATGTAGAGAATCAGAGATTAAAGGTTATGTCCACAGAAGACAGTGTTAAAACGTTGATGTCAAGCTGTCACCAGGAGAGCTTCGTGGAGACAACAGTGCTTCGTTGCAATAACATTTTCAGTTATTAAATACAGAGCAGAATTATATTCTCTTCAAACAGGTTTTCCATCTTTGTTCTGCATCATTGGCCTGCCTTTGTGTGTCAAGACTTCGTTCTCACTCTGTTTCACGTTTTTAACCAGCACTTGTGAGAATGAAGGGTTTGAAGTTTCAAGTCTACAGGTGTGTGATTTTACTTGGCAAAACTTAATCAGAAATGCAAGATCCAAGGGAATCTAAGATTTAATACGAATAAAATGTAAGAAAGGACTGTGAGGCTTATCATGTTCTTATTTTATGTGCCCTAGCTATGTTGGGGACATTGAAAGTGGGGTTCTAAGAAAGAAAAAGCCTGGGCAGAGTGGTATCAGTTGGAATTCTCTGTTCACTTGAGATTGTGGAATACCTCTTCAGAGGTTAGGGGAGAATGCTGAACAAGGTTCAGGTTAGTAGGGTTTAGAAAGAGGTCCCTTTGGCCTAAAAACACTGACCAAATAGGAAATGCCAGATATTTTCTGGATCTGGGGTTGAATTCAGTTTCTTTTTGTAGCTTTTAATTGTATAACCTTGAACAGAAACATTTAAGAACTATTTTGAGGGTCAAGAGCAAGTAAATTATATCTGTACAAGTGTCAGAGTATTAGCTTTATAACCACAGAACTTCTAAGCCTTGGCATTCTTAATTCATCTTCCTGTCTTTCTGCCTTTGACCTAAGAGACTCAGTCCAGGGTATGTAAGACTGATGCACATTTTACTATTTAATTCAATCTGATGACTTCAGATAAAGCTGAAAGAGCTCTTGTTACACCTTGTCAAAGTTGGTATAAAATGGGTTTGGATTTCAAAGTAGTTTAGGAAATAGTACAATCTTAAATTATTATTCGTAGTAATCATGCCTGTGGTTGCAGAAGGATAGTCTCCATTAATAATGATGCTAGAAATAAGACCCCTCCCATCCGCTCGTTTTTCTTTACTTTGGTTTTTCAAAAAATGAACACAATAGTAGTGTAATACTTGAATATCCTGTTTTTATATTTCTTTAAAAAATTTTTGGGGTGCCTGGGTGGCTCAGTCAATTAAGCGTCTGCCTTCAGCTCAGGTCATGATCCCAGGGTCCTGGGATCAAGCCCCACGTCGGGCTCTCTGCTCAGTGGGGAGCCTGCTTCTCCCTCTCCCTCTGCCGCTCTGCCTATTTCTGCTCTCTCTCTGGCAAATAAATAAATAAAATCTTAAAATTTTTTTTTTATAGAGATAACATGTGTGTGTGGTGGGGGGAGGGGCAGAGGGAGAGAGAGAGAGAGAGAGAATCTTAAGCAGGCTCTATGCCCAGTGTGGAGCCCAATGCGGGGCCTGATCCCATGAGATCATGACCCGAACTGAAATCAAGAGTTGGACGCTTAACCCACTGAGCCACTCAGATGCCTCGTATTTTTGGCTCTTAGTTTCAGTGTTAGGAGGCCAGGTGCATTTTTGCAGAATATAGAAAAATAAGCATTAGAACAATATCCACACATTACTTGATTTTTTGAGTTTGAAGAAGAACTAAGCAAATGTATTTTTAATCTTTTCGTTCTGTTTAGTTTCAGCATTTTCGAATGTTATTGTACCGAGGTCAACTAAAACTTATTTTTCTCCTTGGTATATGTCATTTATGCGGCATGTTAGTTTATTAATCTTACACTTTCCCTTTTTAATATTAAAATTCCTTTAAAAATTTAAAAATAGCAAGTGGAAAATCTATACAAATAACATTGCAGACAAACATTATCAGTTGTGGACTGTTTAGTGCTATCCAGAGTTAACTTTTGCAGGTGACATGTCAGGTTGCTGTGCCATTACCAGTATAGATTCTATGATGTGTGTCTATTTATAAGACACTAAGCTCCAAAGCAATTTCTTTTACACTGCAGGCAGTCCAGACAGTTTTATCTCTTTAAGGATCTGCAGCATTGAAATGTTTTTAATTTCAAGTGATGCTCACTGATACAAAATGGCAGTGGATTATAAAATGGAGAAATGTTATAAATCCCTGACACTAACTTTGTGAAGCAGAAAGTGGGATCTAGGTTTCAAATTTAGTATGAGGTTGACTTTTTAAACAAATTTAACCTTTTATTTTGAGATAATTGTAGATCATATGCAGTTGTAAAAAATAATACAGAGAAGATATGTATGTATGCTTATGCTCCATCCAGTTTTTCACAATGGTAACATCCTGGACAATTATGGTACAATGTTACAACCAGGATATTGGCATTAAAACAGTTAAGAAACAGAACAGTTTAGGGGCGCCTGGGTGGCTCAGTTGTTAAGCGTCTGCCTTCGGCTCAGGTCATGGTCCCAGGGTCCTGGGATCGAGTCCCGCATTGGGCTCCCTGCTCAGCGGGAAGCCCGCTTCTCCCTCTCCCGCTCCCCCTGCTTGTGTTCCTGCTCTCGCTGTCTCTCTCTGTCAAATAAATAAATACAATCTTAAAAAGAAAAAAAGAAATGACTCTTCTAAAAAAAAAAAAAAAAGAACAGAACAGTTTCATCCCTAGGGATCCCTCATATTGCTGTTTTATAACCACATGCATTTGCTCTAGCACATGTCCCACCCCCACCCCAACCACTGGCAACCACTAATTTACTCTTCATTTCTATACTTGTGTAATTTCAAGAATGTTGCATAAATTCAATCATATGGTATGTAACCTGTTGGGACTAACTTTTAATATTTAGCGTAATTCTTTGGAGATTCATCCAGGTTGTTGCATGTGTCAGTAGTTCCTTTTTATTGATGAATGGTGTTCCATGTTATCAGTTGTACCACAGTTTATTTAACCATTTATAAGGCTGCTATAAACATTGATGTGCAGGTTTTTATGTGAATGAAAGTCTTCATTTCTCTGGGATAAGTTCCTTTTTTTTTTTTTTTTTTTTTTTTTAAAGATTTTATCCATTTATTTGACAGAGAGAGAGACAACGAGAGAGGGAGTACAAGCAGGGGGAGTGGGAGAGGGAGAAGCAGGCCTCCCACTGAGCAGGGAGCCAGATGCGGGGCTCGATCCCAGGACCCCGGGATCATGACCTGAGCTGAAGGCAGACGCCCAACAACTGAGCCACCCAGGTGCCCCTGGGATAAGTTCCTAAGATCTGGGGTTAGGTAAAGAGTATACTTACCACCAAATCACAGTTTCTCTGGGATATATGCTCAGGGGAGTTTGCTGGGTAATCACATGTTTAGTGTCCCCCCCCCCCCCCCCCCCCAGAAACTGCTACACTATTTTCCAGAGTGTCTGTACCATTTTGTATCCTACCAGCAATGTATGAGTGGTCTAGTTTCTTTCCATCCTCGGTGGAAATTGGTGGTGTCACTATTTTGTATTTTTGCCATTCTGATAAGTGTGTGGTGATATCTCATTATGGTTTTAATTTGTGTTTCCCTAATTGCTAATCACATTGAACATGTTTTCATGTGCTTATTTGCCAACTGCACATCTTCTTTGATATAATGTCTCTGTGCTTTTGGTGTCAAGTCTACTTTTTTATCTAGATCCTGAAGACTTTATCCCATCCCCCTCCCCCCAGTTTTATAGTTTCATTTTTCATATTAAACATTTAAGTCCATGGTCCATTTTAAGTTAGTATTTTGTATAAAGTGTTAGACTTGGGTAGAGGCTTACTTTTTTCCTCTGTCCTTTGGATAGCCGGTTGCTCCAGCATCATTTGTTGAAAAGGCTGACTTTCCTCCATTGGATTGCCTTTGCACCTTTGTCAGAAATCACTAGGCCATACTTTTGTAGAGCTATTTTTGGATTCTTTGTTCTATTGATCGATATGTCCATCTCTTTGGCAGTGCCACATGGTTTTGATTACATTATCTATGTAATAAGTGTTGAAATCAGGTAAAATAATTTCAACCCCCCTTTTCTTTTCAGAACTGTTTCGGCTATTCTAATTCTTTTGCCTTTCCACATAAATTTTATTTTTTTTTAAAGATTTTATTTATTTGAGAGAGAGAGGTAGTGTATGTGAGAGAGAGATCACAAGCTGGGGGGAGGGGTTGAGGGAGAAGCAGACTCCCTGCTGAGCAGGGTGCCCGACAGGACTCGATCCCAGGACCCTGGGATCATGACCTGAGCAGAAAGCAGATGCCCAACTGACTGAGCCACCCAGGTGTTCTCCACATAAATTTTAGAATAATCTTGTTGATACAAAAATTTTTGCTGGGATTTTGGTAGGAATTGCATTAAACTGGGCTATCAGATTGGGGAAAATTGACATCTTTACTATGTTTTTCTATCTATGCACATAGTATATCTCTTGTTTTGTATTTGTTTATAAGATGGTCAGTCAGGACTGGCCACCAAAAGAGACAGAGGAGAGGCTCAGGAAAATAAAGTTTATTATATTCACAGGTCCTTAGGGACAGGTGTGGCATGCCACAGGGCCACATGGAAAAATACTACAGTGATTAGGAGGCAGAAGATGGCAGCAAGGGAAATGCTTAAAGCCATGGCCTTTATTGGGGTTTCCACAGGAAAGGCAAAGGAGGGGTGAACAGTTTAGGATTGGGTTGTTTGAGTAACTTCAGCAGTGTTTGGGCTATAGGGATAGTCTCTAATTGGGTGGTAACTGGCCCTGGGATGATGAAGGCAGAAGAATAGTGCCTCCTGGGGTGTATGGGCCAGATAGAGGAGTGTCAGGGTCCGGATTGGCAAGTTTGCCTATCAAAGACATAGTTAATCTGAGCCTTTGCTTTCTCTAAGAATTGGCTAGCCTTGGGAGGAGGGTCAGTCTCTCCCCAGTCAGAAAGGTCATAATTACAGAAAATACAATACACACACAGTCATCTCTCCATTTATTAAGATCTTCTTTGATTTCTTTTAAAGAATATTGTGTAGTTAAGCATATAGATCCTATACATGTTTTGTTAGACTTATATGTAAGTATTTAATATTTGCAGTGATTGTAAATGGCATTTTTAATTTAAGTTTCCATGTGTTCATTACTTATATGAAGAAATACAGTTAGTTTTTGAATGCTGATATTTTATCCTGTCACCTTGCCAGATTCACTTATAAGTTATAGTAGTTTGTTTCTGTAGATTCTTTGGTATTTTCTGTGAAGACAATCATGTCATCTGCAAATAATTTTCTATTTCATATTGGGTGGGTTGTGATAGTTTGTGTTTTCTAAGGGGTTGGTCCATTTTGTCTAAGTTGCCAAATTTGTGTGTGTAGAGTTAGGTCCTTTTGATGTCTGCTCATTTTCTGCCTACTTGTTTTATCAGTTATTGAGAGAAGGGTGTTGAAGTCTGCAACTATAACTGAGGGTTTGTTTCTTTTTATAACTTTGTCAGTTTTTGGTTCACATATTTTACAGCTGTTTTGTTAATGATGCATGCACATTTATGATTGGTATATTTTATTGGTGGATTGACCCTTTTATTATTATGTAATTTTCTTTGCTCTGAAATCTATGTTATGTGATATTAACATATACATTCCTGTTTTGCTTTAATGCCATATATATATACACACACACATACATGAATGCATGTATATATACGCATATATACATGTATATGTATATACATTCATGTGTGTATACATACCTACACACATATATACATGTATATGTATGTACATACATGTATATATGTTATATATTACTTTCAATCTGCCTATATCACTATCTTTGAGTTTCTTGTAGATAGCATAAAGTTGGGTCATATTTTTAAATGAACTCTGTCTTTTAATTGTTGTATTTAGACTATTACATTTAATATAATCATATATTTGCTATTAAGTCTACCATTTTGTTTCTTCTTGCTGTTTTTCATTTTCTTTTCACTTTTGTATGAGTTACTGAACATTTTGATTTTTTATAGTATTTTAGAGTGTATTTGTATAGATTTTTACTGGTCCTAGATATTATATATATACATAACATACATATGTGTATAATTTTACATAACCTATCATTTTATTAGTTCAAGTGAAGTATAGAAAACTTACCTTCCTTTTCAACCTTTTAATTTCCCTCATTTTTATATAATTGTCTTAAATATGTCCTCTAAATTCATTTAGAACCAAATCAGACATTATTATAATATTTGTTTCAACCATCAAACATAGTTTAGGAAACCTAAAAGGAGAAGGAAAACCTGTTATATTTACCTATATTCTTCTCATGTTCTTGTTTCCTTCCTGTTAATTCTAAGGTTCTTTATCATTTAGTTTCTCTTTGGAATACTTCCTTTAGCTGTTCTTTTGGAGTAGGAGTGCTGGTGACAAATTTCTGTGTTTGTAGGTTACAAAAAAAAAAAGTCTGAATGCTGTTAATTTCAGATGGTTCATGTAATGCTAGTGGATGATCAGTAAAGGTCAAGGAAAAGGAAGACTGTAGGAGAAGTGACCTGCTGCAAGGGCTAATGTGATTTATATGTTTCCCTTTCCTTCACACTCATTGTGTGTGAGGCAGTGAGTGGTGGGGGTTACACATTTTGGTATATCCATTCAGGGGAATACGACTCAGCAATAAAAAGAACAAACTATTGATATATGCTGCAACATGGGTGACTCTCAAATGCATTATGCTAAGTGAACAGAGCAGACCAAAAAGAATACATAGGGCATGATCCCATTTACATAAAATATGAATTAATGACAAAGTAAATCAATGGCTGTCTGGGGAAAGAATGAAAGGGAGTGAGATGGAGAGATTACCAAGGGAACTTGAAGTAACATGTGGAGGTGTTGTTATCTTGACTGTGATGATGATTTCAAAGATGCGTATGTATGTCAAATGTACCCAGTGGTACACTTTAAATATATGCAGTTTATTCTGTGTCAGTTATAACTTAATAAAGCTGTTTAAAAAAAATGCCACATCAACAAGTGTTCCTCTAGTGCATGGCTGTTGTGCAGCAGCCCCACATGCAGGTCCAACCCGTCTACTCTTGTTTACAGAGGGAGGCCCATGATCACATGCTTGGATGTTGTGACAGTGTTAGATGGCTCTGGAAGTTTTTAAATGTTTACTCTCAGTTTTCTTTTCTTTTGTTTCTTTTCTTTTCTTTTGTTTCTTTCCTTCCTTCCTTCCTTCCTTCCTTCCATCCTTCCTTCCTTCCTTCCTTCCTTCCTTCCTTCCTTCTTCAAGATTTTATTTATATTATTTGACAAAGAGCTCAAGCAGGGGGGAGTCACAGGGAGAGGGGGAAGCAGGCTCCTCGCTGAGTTAAGAGCCTGATGCAAGACTCAGTCCCAGGACCCCGAGATCATGACCTGAGCTGAAGGCAGACACTTAACCGACTGAGCCATCCAGGCGCCCTGTTATTCTCAGTTTCTGTACTTAAATCTTTGTTGACAGTAAGAAACCGTTTTATCTGTTTTAGAGCAGTTTGTTTCTTCTGTTTTTCATTTTCTTTTTACTTTTGTATGAGTTACTGAACATTTTGGAATCACACTGTTTTAGAGCAGTGCTACCACACTACTTTATATACATTTTTTCCATCTCAGAATGGGGCCATTCTATATGTATCATTCTGAACCCATTTTATTCTACTTTATGGTCACACTGTGATTTGATTAACTTGCATTCTGGTATATGAATTCTGGTGATGAGTGTATGTATTTTCTTAGCATGACTCTCAGGAAATTAACTGGATCTGATAAAATATCCTGATGAATTTCAAAGTGGATTATATTGAAACTTCGGTATATTTCCTACTCTCAAAATTTTAGAGGAATCATTTAAAAGTTTCATGTAGTGTAAGAAATTTTCAAACTGGGGTGTGCTGGAGGATAGTAGGCTCTGGCATGGTGAAATCTGTGCTCGGATCCTGGCTATCTGAGTGAACTGGACAGAGACCCGCTGTTTGTCTTTCATCCTTCATTTCCTGTCTTTAGAGATGGAGCAGCAGTTGCCTCATCAGATCAGCAATACAGTGAAAGTGTGTGGTAACTGACAAGTGATATATGTATGTGCATTTCTTTCACTGGATGTATTTTTACCTTCATCTGGGACAGTTACCTTTTTTTTTTTTCAGGATTAAGACCCATATTTTGAAAATAATTTGGAAATTAGGCTTTAAAAATGGAGGGTGAATTTTATAGAGTGTCTTTTCTTTTATATATAGGCAAAAGAACTGAGAGATATATATGAACTAATATACCTTTTTTTCCTTTTCAGGCAGTTACTATCTTAACTGAATTAATTAGGGAAAACTTCAGAAACAGTAAATTAAAACAGTGCCTCTTACCAACCCTTGGGGAGCTGATCTACCTTGTAGCCACCCAGGTGAGACCATCTGATTAACTCTATTGCTCTTTGACCTGTTCTGACAAATCCTGGCTGACAAGTGTTAATATCCTATAAAAGTTGTTTTGACTTTGCCTCTTAGAGCATACCTAAGGAACCTTGGGGAAAGTTTACCTCTGAAATATTAAGTTTATCAGTGTCTTTATGTCTGTCCCTATCCTTGTCTGTCTGTCATGTTCCCTCTCTCCCATTGCCTCCTAGGAAGTATAGGAAATTCTCAAGCCATATTTAAAAACCAATTGACCGGGGCGCCTGGGTGGCTCAGTTGGTTAAGCGACTGCCTTCGGCTCAGGTCATGATCCTGGAGTCCCGGGATCGAGTCCCGCATCAGGCTCCCTGCTCAGCGGGGGTCTGCTTCTCCCTCTGACCCTCTTCCCTCTCGTACTCTCTCTCTCTCAAATAAATAAATAAAATCTTAAAAAAAAAAAACAAAAAAAACCCAATTGACCAAAAGTCCCCCAAACTACTTTCTAGATTGCTACCATCTTTGACTCCTTCAAGAGGAGGCCATTGGTTCTTTGTGTATAAAAGCTTCCTTTCAGTTAAAAACACTACTTTGTGCAAATAGAGCTCTTAACATGGCCATGAGAGTTTGTGACTACAGAATTTGACTTATTTCTTAAGTTACAATATTGAAGTGCTATTGAATTCAACAAAAAATTAGTATTTCTTTTGTGTTTTTTCTGAATATTATTGAATTGATAATGATAAATTATGAGTTATTCATTTGATACTGAGGTTTTTTTTTTATTAGTTTCAGAGGTAGAATTTAGTGATTCATCCGTTGCGTATAACATCCAGTGCTCATTACATCAGGTGCCCTCCTTAATGCCCATCACCAATTATCCCCATCCCTCCACCCACCTCCCCTCCAGCAACCCTGTTTGTTTCCTAGGGTTCAGCATCTCTTATGGTTTGCCTCCCACTCAATTTTCATCTTATTTTTCCTTCCCTTCCTTTACGTTCATCTGTTTTGTTTCTTAAATTCCGTGTACGAGTGAAAACATATGGTTTTTATCTTTCTCTGACTGACTGCTTGCTTAATACCCTCCAGTTCCATCCATGTTGATGTAAGTGGTAGGTATTCATCCTATCTGATGGCTGAGTAATATTCCATTGTATATGTATACCACATGTTCTTTATCCATTCATCTGTCAGTGGATGTCTGGGCTCTTTCCATAGTTTGGCTGTTGTGGACATTGCTGCTATAAACATTGGTGATACTGAGTTTTAAAGAAGTACTGGTAAGTTGTAGTTGATTAGGAAGTTCTCTCACTGTATTTATGAACGTGTCCTAGATCTTGCTCAAATGTTGTATAACCTGAGTATCTTTAGTATCTAAATTAAACTGACTTTCTACCATAATTATTATAAAACATCATTATTTAAAATCATTTAGCTGCATAATTAGTGGTAGCTGGTACAACAAATCTGTCCTCCTCCTTTTTTTTTTTTCATAAATGTTTTGGCTATTCTTGGCCCTTTGCACATTGGAATCAGCTTGTTCAGTTCTGCAAATCATTTAAAGAAATTGCATTGACTATGCAGATCAATTTGGGAAGTACTGTTACCTTGATAATTTTGAGTCTTCTGCATATTTGGAATTGTACTGAACCCATGTGTCAGGAAAGTATTGGTATGTTGATGGTATTTTGTCTTCCAGTGCATAAAAATGGCACTTCTATATATTTCTATTTTTAGAAATACTTTCATTTAAGTTAGTTCATTCTATTCATAAAACTTTTGTACATCTATCTTTGGTTGAATTTATTCTTAGGTAATTTTATATTTTGATGAGACAACACATTCATGAAGCTAGAAAACTAGGAAGTCAAGAAAAGTATATGGGGGGGCGCCTGGGTGGCTCAGTCGTTAAGTGTCTGCCTTCAGCTCAGGTCACGATTTTAGAGTCCTGGGATCGAGCCCCGCATTGGGCTCCCTGCTCAGTGGAGAGACTGCTTCTCCCTCTCCCTCTGCTGTTCCCCCTGCTTGTGCTCTCTCTGTGTCTGTCTCTCTCTGTCAAATAAATAAATAAAATCTTAAAAAAAAAAAAAGGTATATAGGGAAAGTGGCTTTCCTATTTTTGTTCCCTATAAGCCTCATTCCCCAGTCTAATCACATCCCTACTTGTATTAACAAAGTTACTTTTGTATGTATGAGCAAACAGACATGTAGATTCTTATTTTGATTCATTTTTATGTCCAATTAGGACAACTTGCTTTTTTTCTCTTAATAGTTATACACTCCTTAAATTTATTTAGGGGCGCCTGGGTGGCTCAGTCGGGTAAGTCGGTTAAGTTGTGATCCTGGGGTCCTGAGACCGAGTTCCTCATTGGGCTCCCTGATCAGCAGGGAGTCTGCTTCTCCCTCTCCCTCCTCCCCCTTGCTTGTGCTCACTCTCTCTCTCTCTCTCTCAAATAAAAGAAAATTACTTGAGGGAGAGAGAGCATTAGCAGGGGGAGGAGCAAAGGGAGAGGGACAAGCAGACCCCCCACTGAGCATGGAGCCTGACACAGGGCTCCATCCTACAGCCCTGAGATCATGACCTGACCTGAAGGCAGACGCTTAATCAAATAAGCCACCCAGGTGCCCTAGTAGTTGTACACTTTTAAGAATAGCCTATGGACTGACTGAGCCAACCAGGCATAGCCTATGGAAATACATACATTGGAGTTATTTCTTAATTAATGAATATATTTCTTAATCAGTACTTAGGGCTCCCACCTCCCTTCCTCTCTCCCTCTTGTCTCTCCTCACCTGTGCCAAGTTTGGTGAAAGGCAGTTTTACTTTACCTTGAGTGGGGCCTTGACATCAAAGCTCAGACTGACCAAGTTTTGCAGGCCCTTAGAGTAAAAGAAAGCTCAGTGCTCAGTTGAGCTCTCACGCTTGCGATTATCTAATTTTTGGTTTGATTCTTTGTTTTCCTGTCACATCTCTGATACATTGTAAGAATGTAGAATACAAGGTGTTGCTTTTATTAGAAGAGGGGTCAGGTACCTAGTCTGCCATCTAATCAGGGTTGAGAGTCTACTCATGTAAGTGGCATGCAATCAACTGCACATGTTTAAAGATTACAATTTGATCAATTTTGATATATGTATACACCTGTGAAACCATCACCACAGTTCAGATAATGAACATATCCATCACCTCTAAAAGTTTCTCCACACCCTTGTAATCCCTCCCTCCTGTCCCTCTTCCTGCTCCCAGGCAACAGCTGATTTGCTTTCTGTCATATAGACTAGTTTGCATTTTCTAGAATTTTATAAATGGAATCATACAGAATCCTATTTCTATTTGCTTCGAAAAGTAGGTCTAGAGAATCATTTTCTTTGGTACGTGTTTTAATTGGATATAAGCTAAGGCTATTTTCATAAAGGGATGATTCTGTGGCATTTGACTACAACTTAGGATAGCAAACTAGAAAAGGAAGTTATGTCCCTGCATCCATAAAAATCAATACCTTTTCATGAGATGAGGGCTTTTGTGGAATTGTCATTTTAAATACACGTGAACCTTAAAATCTCAGGTCAATGCTGACATAGACTAACCTGAAGCGAGAGTGTATAATACAGAGACCTAAGCCCTGTCCTGTTGGCTGTCTGGGAGCAGCCCAAGGTGACAAGCTTGAGGATGGAAGACCAGAGTAGATTCTGCAGAGAACATTAGGAGGCAATACATTTATGGTTTATGTATTTTTTTCTTTTATCAAGGATACCTCCCACCTTGAGCCCAGGTATTCCTATTTTGTCATTTTTTTTTTTTTTTGCCCAGCCATTAATGATCTTTCACCTGGACTGTTGTAAGAACTCTTAGATGGTGTCCTTGCTTTATTCTTGTGTCCATTACAGTCTATTTTCCAGACATTAGCCAGAGTGAGCCTGTTAAAAACACATGAGAGAGTACGGCGTCCTTCCTCAGAGCCCTCCAGTGCTTCTTGTCTTGCTTGTTGGCACCACCAAATCCCACCATTTGCTGTGGTGGCCACTGGGGGCTGCCTTCCCAGTGCCTGTGTGACCTCAGCTCTCACTGCTGTCCTGCTGTCTTCCTCTTCCCGCCACATTGACCTCCTCACAGCTCTTTGAACCCGCCATGCCATATTCCTGCCTCAACGCCTTTGCACTTACTGTTCCTCCTGCTTGCAGTGATTTCACACCCTCCCCCCAACAGATGTTTGCGTTTTCTCTGTTCAGACCCCTTCGGAGAGCCTTTTCCTGGCTCTGTGCAGTATGAGTGTGCTGAGGCTTTAGCAGGAGGTGAGGAAGTTGGGAAAGGCAATGTGAAATGAGAATGGTTGTGAAAAGTTGTGGGGGGGGTGCTGGGGGCTGCAGGGGGCCCTGTTTGAAAGATGGGGACAGTTAGCCTATTCTAGCAGAAATGGAAAGGACCCGGTGGACAGGACTTTGAAAATTTAGGAGTGGTATGGGATAGTCCATAACCTAATGACCCTGAAGGAGGCAAGATATGAATGGGATCCTGAGCCCACATGGAATGGTGGAGGATCCTCTCCTGGTATAACCACTGGGTGTAAGTAGCAGACAGCTTCAGGGGTAGGAACACTGGGAGCTCCTTTCTCACCACTTCCATGATCTCTGAGGAGGAGGAAAGCAGGTGCAGTGGTGGGAGGATCCCAGGTGTGAAGTCCTTTCAAAGAAGGAATTGGTCATAGAGAGGAACGAATGGGAGGCTGCAGAGTGATATTGAAGGTCCCTGGGCTTTCAAAGCCTAAGTCATTCATGGACTCTCTGTGTTCTAGGTGCCTGAGCACAGACCTGGAGAAGACAAGCCACTGGCTCCCTCCAGGGTTGGTTTCCCCAGAGAGGGGAAAAGGGCATATTGGAGGGTGAGGTGTTCAGGCTTTTGGCAGGAGTGATTGAATGGTAGACCACGGCATCTAAGTGGCCGGGAGGGAGGGTAGGTGATACATTACAGACAGATTGTGGTAGATCAGGCGCCTGGGTGGCTCAGTCGTTAAGCCTCTGCCTTCGGCTTGGGTCATGATCCCAGGGTCCTGGGATCAAGCCCCGCATCAGGCTCCCTGCTCAGCGGGAAGCCTGCTTTTCCCTCTCCCACTCCCCCTGCTTGTGTTCCTGCTCTTGCTCTCTCTCTCTGTCAAATAAATAAATAAAATCTTAAAAAAAAAAAAAAAGATTGTGGTAGATGTTTTGAATAAGTGAGCTGGAAAGGAGGAAAATTGTGTTTGGAAGTTAAATTGGGTGCTGAATTAGTGATTTTTAAGCTGGAGCAGCAGCTTGGGATGATAATGTCTCGATTATGACTGAAATTTTTTAAAAAAGATTTTATGTATTTATTTGAGAGAGAGTGTGTGCACACGAGAGCATGGGGGAGCAGAGGGAGAAGCAGACTCCCTGCTGAGCAGGGAGCATGTGGGGCTCGATCCCAGGACCCTGAGATCATGACCTGATGGAGTCAGATGCTTAACTGACTGAGCCACCCAAGCACCCCAGCTGTGTGGAATTTTGTGATTAAGTGAGGATTTGAAAAAAAACAAACAAACCCCAAAACAGAAAGAAAAAAAGTGAGGATATGGTTTTAATGGGTCGTAAGTCTCATCGTAAGTATAAAAAACATTTGGATCAGTAAGGTACCAGTTCTAAAATTTGGACAATCTTAAATATTTTCTCTTAACAGTAACTAATTTCTTTTGCTTTAAAGAGATTAATTTTTCCCACCTTTCTCTGTGGTACCTGATTTATATTTTGATTTTATTTGATACACTGCAGGAGGGTTTTAGTGGTTATTACCCTAATTTGGTTCGTGAGAGAATCATTGCCGATATCATTAAAATTAGTGGACCTGCTAATCACATTTGCTTATTTTTTTTTTTAACACATTGTCTTATTAGGTAACATACTCTCTTTTACTTGTACTTATGGGTCATCCTGAATATTCCTCAGAACTGTGTATTCCATGCCTTCAAATCGTTTCAGATAGTGTAATAACTTTTAGGTAGGAATAACTGTATTATCATCTACAATTATCAACAGAGTAGTTTCTCTACCAACTGGATCATATTGTCATTTCTCACTTCTTTTCGTCTGGTTTCTGATGAAGGGGTCTGATGAACATCACATAGAATATGATGAGAAAGAGAAATACCTTGTATGTACAATTTAGTAAAAGACCCCCTAATGAGGGCAGAACTGTCAGGTAATCTGTAATACTTTAAATAGAATATTAAGAAGTTTTAGATAGTTTGTGTATTTGAAACTGCCTTTTTCTTGAACGGGTTAATATCTTTTGTGCTGTTAGCTTCACGGCCTTTCCTTCCACTTCATTTTAGGAAGAAAAAAAGAAGAACCCTAGAGAATGCTGGGCTGTCCCCTTGGCTGCATACACGGTGCTAATGAGGTGCCTTCGGGAAGGGGTAAGGCTCCTTTGTTGTCCTCTGTAGACACCCGCAATTGTAATAACCCTTCAGGCACTGTGTGCGGATTGTAGCCTGCAGCAGTGAGGAGCCTGTCAACCAAGTATTGCTCTTGAATTTAAATAATCCCGACAAGCCACTGTGAGCAAGTGACCTACAGCGGAGCACGTGTAAAAATGAACTAGCTTTGTCCTTCACTTTCAAAAATGTCTTGCCTTTTAAAAGATGATAGCAAGCACAAACATCATAAGTAGCTTTTTTACTAACATATTCTTAGTCCTCCCCTGCTTTTAAACTTACTGATACACCAGTTTCATAAGCAAGGTGTATGCAGGGAATTTTCTGTGAGCCTCAAAAGCCCCATGATTATCTTGTCAGGTTGCCATTTTGCAGTTCAGAAACAGGAAGCTCCCACTAGTATCCATTGATTTTAATATTAAGTAGTGTTTATTATGTGATTTTTTTTTTTTTTAATTTATTCACTGTCCTTCTCATGCCATTGTTAATGGCTGAAAACCAGCCAGCCGGCCAACCAACCAAGCAACCAGGATGTGTAGCTCCTGTGTGTTACAATGTAAAGGATTTAGTAGCTGACCTAAAAGGTTCGCAATTTCTGTTTCTTTAAACCATTTGACATCGTTTCACCCAAGGCAAAGCCATAGGTGAAAAACATTCCTTAAGGAATGAAAAAATATGTCACAATAAACATCTTCCTTTTGAGTTCATTACTTGCTGCATTGTATGGAAATGGAATGATGTTGCAAGTGGAGAAGAGCTCTGTGAGATTTTACCCCTAGTGAGCCAGAAGTGAAGTTTGAACACTCCCAGCCTGTAGGGTTGAATGCATTGTCAGCCCTCGTTATGGGATATGAATAAAGCGGGTAAATTGTACTTTATCAATAATACAAGAATTAAGTCATGTTTATCTGTAGTCACAAGACATGCTTTAGTTTATTGTTTAAGGCCTCAAGCTAGGCACACTTGGGGGCACACAGATGAAGAAGGTAAATATTCTCTTCACACACTGATCCCACCTCTTGCAACGAAGTGGAATATGTTGTGTATAAATATGAAAGAACAAAATATGGGAACTCAAGGGAGAAAGGAGTCTTCTAGAAACTTTCTTAATAGTGTGAAGAAATTTTAAAAACTTTGTATTTTAATTTTTAAAAGTTAGATTAATGTGTAGTAAAAGATGATTAGTTCTAGTCCATGGGGTTATATCCTTTATTGAATATCTTCTCCCCACCCCTCCCTGTGTTTATCACTCTACATGTAATATGAAGAAGAATGTCTGATATCCATGTATATTGTTATTAAATAATTATTGTTAATATTTATAATGACATTTTGTATTTTAGTAGCACACGTACCTTTCAATGTCTTGGTATGTATAACAGGTCTTGTGTATTTTTCATGAAGAGGGAAGGAAGTCCAGGACTCTCTAATTTATGAAAATATCTGAAAAGCAGTTAGATATGTGCTTGGACAGCACATGCCTGTGTCCCTTGCTTTTCAAAAGTTCACGTTACACCACTTCACTTTTACGAAAGACCCATGCTAGCACTTGTTTTCTCTAATTGAAAGAAATGGAAAGAGGATTTCTGCTTCTACGAAAAAAAGCAAAAAGCAAAAATAGCATTCAGGGTTTGTTTTGCAACGAGTTGTTACACAGCAGGCTTCCCCCGGCCCTGCAAGGCAGGGAGAGCAGCCCCACCATGGTCCTTCCTTTCCCCGGAACTACACTCAGCATCTCAGCATCAAGCCACTATGGCTTTGAACCGTGTTGTTGAGCACCTGAGCTTTGTCTTGATGTATTTTCTGCGTCCGTTAACAAGATGTGTCCTAAGGTATCAGAGAAGCCTGAGAGAGGTTATTTTTGGGGTCTGGGAATGCTCAAAATCTTGTCTATTTATGTAATTGCTCTTCGCTTTACACCACTGGGGCTTAGGAAAGGTTTCACAGAAACATGGTACTTTTGGATAGTGGGGGCAGCCTGAACTCTAACATTGTCTCTGTAAGACAGATAAATTAAGGGATGATTATATTCCCCCTAAAAAAGGGTTTCTGTTTTTATAAAAATAACTCAATTGTAGCAGTTCTTTAACATATAGGTCTAATGTCTTTAGGACATAGTTGAGGGTAAATAATTTTTAAGCCTCCTATTTTCAACAATTAAAAACTTTTTTCCAGGTAGGAAAACTGTTTTCCCAGCACCTACTGGTATTTCTGAATGTAGGTTCTTTTTTGAAATTTACGTCATAAAAGAGCATGTGAAATTTATGTGTATGCTTATATGTATGGTTAAAAGCACACACTTTGATACACCCACTCTCTTGGGGGAAAAAAAAAGGCTGGTGGCTTAGAGAATTCTTCTCTGTCCCTCTTGGATTGCAGCTTACTTTTTCTTTCAAGGAGTAGCTATTATTCTGACTTTGTGATAAACATTCCCAAGTTTTTCTTTATCGTGTTTCCATCTTTGTTTGCTAGATATTTCTTTTCTGCCCTTCCTTTTCCTTTTCCCATTTCCCCTTTCCTTTTTGAGAGGGAGGGACAGAGGGAGATGGAGAGAGAGAATCTTAAGCAGGCTCTACACCCAGCCTGATGTGGGGCTCGATCTCAGCCCTGAGATCATGACCTGAGCCAAAATCAAGAGTTGGGACGCTTAACCAACTGAGCTACCCAGGTGCCCCTGTATTGCTAGATATTTCATTGACTGGTTTTTTTTTTTTTTTTTTTTAAAGATTTTATTTATTTTTTAGAGAGCCAGCAAGAGAGAAACAGCATGAGAGGGGAGAGGGTCAGAGGGAGAAGCAGGCTCCCCGCTGAGCCGGGAGCCCGATGTGGGACTCGATCCCAGGACCCCGGGATCATGACCTGAGCCGAAGACAGACGCTTAACCATCTGAGCCACCCAGGCGCCCCTCATTGACTGGTTCTTAAGGTTAAACTTCATATAAATAAATGGCACCAAATCCTGTGGAGACTTAATTCTTTTGCTCTAATGTTAGGTCAAGATTGATACATGCTAATTGTGAAAACTGTTGTTCATTTATACTACTGTGTGTTAAGTTGGAATATACCTCAGTATACACAGACACACATGTGTATCGGTTTATACTCCCACCAATAGGGTATGGGAGTACACCTGAACCCACATCTTGCACATTTGATATAGTCAGACTTTAAGTTTTTGTCAATTTCATGGGGGCATTAATTATTTTCTCATAATAGTTTTAATAATCATTTTTGTGATTACTAATAGGATCACAATCCTTATTTATTTATCTTTTTTTTTTTTTTGGTTTTCCACCATCATTAAGATGGTCTATTCCATTTTCTTCTAAAAGCTTTATTATTTTCCCTTTTTCTATTTAGAACTTTATTTGCAATTGTTTTGTGTGCGTGGTGCTATGTATGGGTAGTTTTATTTTTAAAAGTAATATGGGTATGCTGTTCTCCCAGTGCTATTTAATGAGAAGGTCACCCTCTCTCCACTGCTCTGCAGTGTCCCCTGTCATATCAGTGTCTCTTCCTGGGCTCTATTTGTTTCTGTTGGTCTATCATCTGTCTTTGTGCCATACTATCCAAATGAATATTTTCTATTGTTTAATAATTTTCAAGTATATGGGGAGTTTTCCCCTACTAACATAATCTTTTTTTTTTAAGATTTTATTTGAGAGAGAGAGAGCACGAGAAGTGGGGAGGGGGAGAGGGAGAAGCAGACTCCCTGCTGAGCAGGGAACCTGATGTGTGGGACTCAATCCCAGGACCCTGGGATCATGACCTGAGCCAAAGGCAGATGGCCAACTGACTGAGCTACCCAGGTGCCCTAATGTAATCTTTTTTTTTTAATATTTATTTATTTTTTTTATTCTTATGTTAATCCCCATACATTACATCATTAGTTCTAGATGAAGTGTTCCATGATTCATTGTTTGTGCATAACACCCAGTGCTCCATGCAGAATGTGCCCTCCTCAATACCCACCACCAGGCTAACCCATCCTCCCACCCCCCTCCCCTCTAGAACCCTCAGTTTGTTTTTCAGAGTCCATTGTCTCTCATGGTTCGTCGACCCCTCCGATTTCCCCCGCTTCATTCTTCCCCTCCTACTACATTCTTCTTCTTCTTTTTTTTTTTTTCTTAACATATATCGCATTATTTGTTTCAGAGGTACAGATCTGAGATTCAACAGTCTTGCACAATTCACAGCGCTTACCAGAGCACGTACCCTCCCCAGTGTCTATCACCTAGTCACCCCATCCCTCCCACCCCACCCCCCACTCCAACAACACTCAGTTTGTTTCCTGAGATTAAGAATTCCTCATATCAGTGAGATCATATGATACATGTCTTTCTCTGTTTGACTTATTTCACTCAACATAATACCCTCCAGTTCCATCCACGTCATTGCAAATGGCAAGATCTCATTCCTTTTGATGGCTGCATAATATTTCATTGTATATATATACCACATCTTCTTTATCCAGTCATCTGTCGATGCACATCTTGGCTCTTTCCACAGTTTGGCTATTGTGGACATTGCTGCTATAAACATCGGGGTGCACGTACCCCTTCGGATCCCTACTTTTGTATCTTTGGGGTAAATACCCAGTAGTGCAATTGCTGGGTCATAGGGTAGCTCTATTTTCAACTTTTTGAGGAACCTCCATACAGTTTTCCAGAGTGGCTGCACCAGCTTGCATTCCCACCAACAGTGTAGGAGGGTTCCCCTTTCTCCGCATCCCCGCCAACATCTGTCATTTCCTGACTTGTTAATTTTAGCCATTCTGACTGGTGTGAGGTGGTATCTCATTGAGGTTTTGATTTGGATTTCCCTGATGCTGAGCGATATTGAGCACTTTTTCATGTGTCTGTTGGCCATTTGGATGTCTTCTTTGGAAAAATGTCTGTTCATGTCTTCTGCCCATTTCTTGATTGGATTCTTTGTTCTTTGGGTGTTGAGTTTGATGAGTTCTTTATAGATTTTGGATACTAGCCCTTTATCTGATATGTCATTTGCAAATATCTTCTCCCATTCTGTCGGTTGTCTTTTGGTTTTGTTGACTGTTTCCTTTGCTTTGCAAAAGCTTTTTATCTTGATGAGGTCCCAATAGTTCATTTTTGCCCTTGCTTCCCTTGCCTTTGGCGATGTTTCTAGGAAGAAGTTGCTTCGGCTGAGGTCAAAGAGGTTGCTGCCTGTGTTCTCCTTTAGGATTTTGATGGACTCCTGTCTCACATTGAGGTCTTTCAACCATTTGGAGTCTATTTTTGTGTGTGGTGTAAGGAAATGGTCCAGTTTCATTCTTCTGCATGTGGCTATCCAATTTTCCCAACACCATTTGTTGAAGAGACTGTCTTTGTTCCATTGGATATTCTTTCCTGCTTTGTCGAAGATGAGTTGACCATAGAGTTGAGGGTCCATTTCTGGGCTCTCTATTCTGTTCCATTGATCTATGTGTCTGTTTTTGTGCCAGAACCATGCTGTCTTGATGATGACAGCTTTGTAATAGAGCTTGAAGTCCGGAATTGTGATGCCTCCGGCTTTTCTTTTCTTTTTCAACATTCCTCTGGCTATGCGGGGTCTTTTCTGGTTCCATACAAATTTTAGGATTATTTGTTCCATTTCTTTGAAAAAAGTGGATGGTATTTTGATGGGGATTGCATTGAATGTGTAGATTGCTCTAGGTAGCATTGACATCTTCACAATATTTGTTCTTCCAATCCATGAGCATGGAACATTTTTCCATTTCTTTGTGTCTTCCTCAATTTCTTTCATGAGTATTTTATAGTTTTCTGAGTACAGATCCTTTGCCTCTTTGGTTAGATTTATTCCTAGGTATCTTATGGTTTTGGGTGCAATTGTAAATGGGATCGACTCCTTAATTTCTCTTTCTTCTGTCTTGTTGTTGGTGTATAGGAATGCCACTGACTTCTGTGCATTGATTTTATATCCTGCCACTTGACTGAATTCCTGTATGAGTTCTAGCAGTTTTGGGGTGGAGTCTTTGGGGTTTTCCACATAAAGTATCATAGCATCTGCAGAGAGTGAGAGTTTGACGACTTCTTTGCCAATTTGGATGCCTTTGATTTCTTTTTGTTGTCTGATTGCTGTGGCTAGGACTTCTAATACTATGTTGAATAGCAGTGGTGATAGTGGACATCCCTGCCGCGTTCCTGACCTTAGGGGGAAAGCTCTCAGTTTTTCCCCATTGAGAATGATATTCGCTGTAGGTTTTTCATAGATGGCTTTTATGATATTGAGGTATGTACCCTCTATCCCTATACTCTGAAGAGTTTTGATCAAGAAAGGATGCTGTACTTTGTCAAAAGCTTTTTCTGCATCTATTGAGAGGATCATATGATTCTTGTTCTTTCTTTTGTTAATGTATTGTATCACATTGATTGATTTGCGGATGTTGAACCAACCTTGCAGCCCAGGGATAAATCCCACTTGGTCATGGTGAATAATCCTTTTAATGTACTATTGGATCCTATTGGCTAGTATTTTGGTGAGAATTTTTGCATCCATGTTCATTAGGGATAGTGGTCTGTAATTCTCCTTTTTGATGGGGTCTTTGTCTGGTTTTGGGATCAAGGTAATGCTGGCCTCATAAAATGAGTTTGGAAGTTTTCCTTCCGTTTCTATTTTTTGGAACAGTTTCAGAAGAATAGGTATTAATTCTTCTTGAAATGTTTGGTAGAATTCCCCTGGGAAGCCATCTGGCCCTGGGCTTTTGTTTTTTGGGAGATTTTTGATGACTGCTTCAATTTCCTTAGTGGTTATAGGTCTGTTCAGGATTTCTATTTCATCCTGGTTCAGTTTTGGTAGTTGATACATCTCTAGGAATGCATCCATCTCTTCCAGGTTATCTAATTTGCTGCCATAGAGTTGCTCATAATATGTTCTTATAATTGTTTGTATTTCTTTGGTGTTGGTTGTGATCTCTCCTCTTTCATTCATGATTTTGTTGATTTGGGTCATTTCTCTTTTTGATAAGTCTGGCCAGGGGTTTATCAATCTTGTTAATTCTTTCAAAGAACCAGCTCCTAGTTTCGTTGATCTGTTCTACTGTTCTTTTAGTTTCTATTTCATTGATTTTGCTCTGATCTTAATATTATTTCTCTTCTCCTGCTGGGTTTAGGCTTTATTTGCTGTTCTTTCTCCAGCTCCTTTAGGTGTAGGGTTAGGTTGTGTACTTGAGACCTTTCTTGTTTCTTGAGGAAGGCTTGTATTGCTATATACTTTCCTCTTAGGACTGCCTTTGCTGCATCCCAAAGATTTTGAACAGTTGTGTTTTCATTTTCATTGGTTTCCATGTATTTTTTTAATTCTTCTTTAATTTCCTGGTTGACCCATTCATTCTTCAGTAGGATGCTCTTTAGCCTCCATGTATTTGAGTTCTTTCTGACTTTCCTCTTGTGATTGAGTTCTAGTTTCAAAGCATTGTGGTCTGAAAATAGGCAGGGAATGATCCCAGTCTTTTGGTACCGGTTGAGACCTGATTTATGACCTAGGATGTGATCTATTCTGGAGAATGTTCCATGGGCACTAGAGAAGAATGTGTATTCCGTTGCTTTGGGGTGGAATGTTCTGAATATGTTGTGAAGTCCATTTGGTCCAATGTGTCATTTAAAGTCTTTATTTCCTTGTTGATCTTTTGCTTAGATGATCTGTCCATTACAGTGAGGGAGATGTTAAAGTCCCCCACTATTATTGTATTGTTGTTGATGTGTTTCTTTGCTTTTGTTATTAATTGCCTTATATAATTGGCTGCTCCCATGTTAGGGGCATAGATATTTACAATCGTTAGATCTTCTTGTTGGATAGATCCTTTAAGTATGATATAGTGTCCTTCCTCATCTCTTATTACAGTCTTTGGTTTAAAATCTAATTTGTCTGATATAAGGATTGCCACCCCAGCTTTCTTTTGGTGTCCATTAGCATGGTAAATGGTTTTCCACCCCCTCACTTTCAATCTGGGGGTGTCTTTGGTTCTAAAATGAGTCTCTTGCAGACAGCATATCGATGGGTCTTGTTTTTTAATCCAGTCTGTTAGCCTGTGTCTTTTGATTGGGGCATTTAGCCCATTTACATTCAGGGTAACTATTGAAAGATAGGAATTTAATGCCATAGTATTGCCTGTAAGGTGACTGTTACTGTATATTGTCTGTGTTCCTTTCTGGTCTATGTTACTTTTAGGCTCTCTCTTTGCTTAGAGGACCCCTTTCAAGATTTCCTGTAGGGCTGGTTTTGTGTTTGCAAATTCCTTTAGTTTTTGTTTGTCCTGGAAGCTTTTTATCTCTCCTTCAATTTTCAATGACAGCCTAGCTGGATAGAGTATTCTTGGCTGCATATTTTTCTCATTTAGTGCTCTGAATATATCCTGCCAGTCCTTTCTGGCCTGCCAGGTCTCTGTGGATAGGTCTGTTGCCAATCTAATGTTTCTACCCTTGTAGGTTACATCTCTCTTCTCCCGAGCTGCTTTCAGGATTTTCTCTTTGTCTCTGAGACTCTTAAGTTTTACTATTAGATGTCAGGGTGTTGAGCTATTTTTATTGATTTTGAGAGGGGTTCTCTGTGCCTCCTGGATGTTGATGGCTGTTTCCTTCCCCAAATTAGGGAAGTTTTCTGCTAGAATTTGCTCCATTATACCTTCTGCCCCTCTCTCTCTTTCTTCTTCTTCTGGGATCCCAATTATTCTAATGTTGTTTCATCTTTTGGTATCGCTTATCTCTCGAATTCTGCCCTTGTGATCCAGTAGTTGTTTATCTCTCTTTTTCTCAGCTTCTTTATTTTCCATCATTTGGTCTTCTGTAGCACTGATTCTCTCTTCTGCCTCATTTATCCTAGCAGTTAGTGCCCCCATATTTGATTGCACGTCATTAATAGCCTTTTTGATTTCTACTTGGTTGGATTTTAGCTCTTTTACTTCTCCAGAAAGGGTTTCTCTAATAACTTCCATATTTTTTTCAAGCCCAGCTAGTATCTTTAAAGTGATGATTCTGAACTCTAGATCTGACATCGTACTAATGTCCATATTGAGTAGGTCCCTGGCAGTCGGTACTACCTCTTGTTCTTTTTGTTGAGGTGATTTTTTCTGTCTTGTCATTTTGTGCAGAGGAGAATAGATTAATGAGAGAACAAAATGCTAGGAGAGTAACCACGTCCCCAGAAAATATACTCTAAACAAATCAGAAAAGACCTGAAGCAGTGGGATAAGAAAGGGAAAGAGAGAAAAAAGAAAAAGAAAAAAAAGAAAAAGATAAAGATAAAAACAAAAACAAACAAAACAAAACAACAACAACAACAAAAAAAAAACCAGAATGTGATCAAATATGATCTATACGGTATATAGATCAGTGCCACAGACTAGATTTGGGGTGTATTTTGGTCTTTTAGAAGAAAGTGCCTCCCAAAATTTTAAAGAAAGAAAAACTTATATATGTACAAAAATAAGGGTTGATATGATGAAGGGATGGAATATGACTGTAAAAATGGAAAGTATAAAAAATTTTATAAAAGGAATTGATAAGAAGTTGTTTGAAAAAAGAAAGAAGAAAAAGAAAAAAAAAAGGGAGAGAATGTGATCAGGCAGAGGAATAGAAAACAGCATATACTAGAGATTTAGGGTATATTTTAATCTGTTAGAAGAAACTATCTCAAAATTTTAAAGAGAGAACAACTTATATATATAAGCCAAAAGTATGGGTAACTACTCTATGAAGGGATAGAATATGACTCTAAAAATGAAAAACAAAAATGTTTTTTTTAAAAAAAGGGATTGATAAGATGTTGGTTGAAAAAGAGAAAAAGAAAAATTCAAAAAGAAATAAAAAGACAAAAAGACAGTTAAAAAAAAATTAACTTTGAAAGACTAAAGAATCATGGTAAAAAAGCCATGAATTCTATGTGCAGTAGTCCCCTAGCGCTGGAGTTCTGCCATTCTCATTGATCAGTAAACTTGGTCTTGGCTGGCTGTTCTCGCTGATCTTCTGGGGAGGGGCCTGTTGCCGTGGTTTCCAAATGTCTCTGCCGGAGGCGGAATTGCCCCGCCCTTGCCCCCTCCCGGCTAAGTAATCGGCTTGGCTTTGCTCTCCGGGGCTTTTGTTCCCTGCGAGCTTTCCGTACAGCTTTGGAGGCGGAGAGTGAAAATGGCGGCCTCCCAATCTCCGCCCCAGAGGAGCCCAGAACTCGGGGCCCCACTTCTCAGTGAGCCCCCAGAGAAAAGCTGTCAGTCACTCCCGTCTCCCCAGTCTCCGGCCGCATCCCGTGCTCGCCCGGCCTGTGACCGCGCGCCTCTATCTCTGGCACCCGACCCCGTGTGGAGTCTCCAAACCCAGCAGATCCCTGCGGTGCGCTCCCGCGCGGCTCCTCCCGGGGGAGGAAGGTGAGTCTCCCCGGATCTGCCGCTTGTTGGGTCCCTGCTGGAGGAGCAGGGGCCCGACTGTGCCGCGGATCACGGTTTAGGGCCACCCCGAGCTGAGAGCCCGCGCCTGGGCTCCGCCTCTGCAGCCGGCTTCCCTGCTCCGTTACCTGGGAGCTCTGCCGCCCTCAGGCACCCCCGGTCTTTCTGTGACCCCGAGGGTCCTGAGACCACACCCTCCCGGAGGGTCCCCCCCCCCCCCCCCCCCCCCCCCGCTTAGCCACCAGAGCGACGTCCCTTGGCGGAGCAGACTTTTAAAAGTTCCGATTTTGTGCTCCGTGGTTCTATCACTTGCCAGAAGCGGCCGAAGGAGGCCCCTCCCCCGTTGTCTATCCTCCCGAATATCGCCTCGGATTCACTTCTCTGCACGTCCTACCTTCCAGAAAGTGGTCGCTTTTCTGATGAGAGAGTTGTTGCTGTTCTTTTCTTCGATCTCCTGTTGAGTTTGTATGTGTTCAGAATGGTTTGATCCCTATCCAGCTGAATTCCTGAGAGGAGACGAAATCCAGGTCTCCTACTCCTCCGCCATCTTGCTCCGCCCCCTGCCCTAATGTAATCTTTTTCAAGAGTTTCTTAGCTATTTTTGTTCCTTTCACTTGTATATAGTTTTTACATTCACCTCTTCAGTTGCACCTGTTGGGATGTTAAGAATACATCTGTAAATAAATTTGAGGAGAGTTAGTGGATATTAGTAGAAAATGGAAGGCCTACTCAATGAGAAGACTAATAATAGAATGACACGTTTGATTAAGAAAAATGAATTACGGTAACTGAAGTTCCTTTGAATTCTTAATGACATTCAGCTAACATATTTAATTTATTGCTTATGTTAACTCTCTCAGATCTAGGTCTCATCTTTTACAGCTAACATTTATGAAACCCTTATTATGGCCTAGCTGGGTACAGGAAAGGTAAAGATGAATTAAGACACTGCCTTGCCTTCATTTTTTAGGAAAAAGAAATGTTTTTATCCTTAGTTCTGTGTGCCAGCCTTTTATTGTTGTTTTTGTAACTTCGTTTGCTTTGGTTCCTTTGTGTAGTCACTAAGACGTTTTAGGCTATTAATTGTTCTCTCATTCTAGTGTTAGCTGTATCTCACTAGTTTTGACATGTTAGCATTTCCAATGTTGCTATTTTATTGATAGTCCCTAGTTCTCGTTTTAAATTTGTCCTTGATCCAGGTTGTTAATGGATGATTAAAACTTTTTCAGGTGGGTGCGATTTTATTGCCTTTTTTTTTCTTTGTTAAAATAACGAAGTTGCATTACCTTATCGTCAAGAATGTGGTTTGTCCTATTTCTCTTCGGATGTAAAAAAAAAATTGTGGTAAAATACATGTAACATAAAACTTAACCACTTTAACCACTAAGTATATATAGTTCTGTGGTATTGAGTACATTTACATTGCTGTGCTATTTCTGTTGTTTTAAATGTAGTGAGATGTTCTTTTGCCTCACTTACTGAATTTTTTTCTGCATCAAGACTTCGTAATGTGTCTTGTTGAATATGGGCCATTGATTGCGGACCTGGTGAAAACCAGGTTTTACCCCTTTTCTTTCTTTCTCTAATTTCTGCTTTGGGAAGAAAGCAGTACAAAAATTTTACTTCATTTTAATTTGATATGTAGACTTCTTAGAAGCCAAATTTAGTTTTAAAATACATATTTTGGGGCACCTGGGTGGCTCAGCTGTTAAGCGTCTGCCTTCGGCTCAGGTCATGATCCCGGGGTTCTGGGATCGAGCCCCACATTGGGCTCCCTGCTCAGCAGGAAGCCTGCTTCTCCCTCTCCCACTCCCCCTGCTTGTGTTCTCTCTCTCTCTGTGTCTCTCTCTGTCAAATAAATAAATAATATATATATATTTTTTGTTAATTATGCATAGAAGTTGGCTTTGCCATGAGATATTTATAAGTGTTATAAGAATAAAGCATTTTCTAGTCAAATACATTGAGACACTGGATTAAACAAGATTGAACAGTTTTGTGTGTGTGTGTGTGTGTGTGTGTGTTTAGGACTTTTCAGAACTTGTAATTTGGCTCTACTTGGGGGGATAGTGTGCAACATTTTCAAAGTAATTTGCCCACAGACCCACCTTACCCTATGCCATGTTGTGGGATGCACTTTGGGAGAGGAAGCTATGGACTGACACTGAGACTGTCAGGAGTTTGTTAAGATAGTTTTCAGTAGGTTTTCTCTTTTTTAAAGTTACCTAAGATATTATGACCATGTTTTCTAAACAATCAACCTACTTTCTGAACATGCTTTCTGTAACTTTAACACTGGTGATAGAGATGTGAATTAGATGTGTTTGTCCTTGTTACAGATGGCAGTGCTTAGGTGGAGAGAGGGGAAGTATTTAGAGTAAGAGACATAGGGTGGACCACAAAAACAACAGGAAGATCTGGTGTGACTCTTGAAAAAGGAGTATGGCAGTATGGAAGGAAAGGTATTCATGATACTGACTGACTTTCAGAATTGGGGCTGGCATTTCAGAGACCTTGAACTGGGAGCTGGAAGATGTGGATTTCAATCTCACATGTGCTACTCTTTAGTGGCTTGGTGTTGGTCAAGGTCTGGGCACCCCACCTGGTGGTATTTCTTATATAGGAGGGTACTTGTTCTTGATGATCTTCCATGAGCTTCTGACTTGGGCCCCCTCTGAGTCTGACAAATTTCCCTTCCATTGCTTTGATCTTCATATTTGCATACAGTAGCAAGGAGTAGTTCCCTCCTTGGGATCATTGCTGTACTGATCTCAGGAATATTTGGCAATGAATTTACATGATGTATGTTTTATATGTGCATGGAATAAAGGAGGGTGAGAAAGGTGACCTTTCTCTGAGGTGTTTATTTTTATCTGGGTAGGTAGCAGCCTATTCTACAACACAAAAAGAAGCTGGAAATAGCTCCTAGACAATTTCCACATATTTGGAGGAAAAGAGTAATTTGTATATTTCTATCTGATCAACCACATGTTTTTTGATAGCCTGTGTAATAGTCTGCATATAATTATAGGTGCTGAACTGACATGGCAGAGGTTGTAGTTAAAAATATGAGGTTCAAAAAAAAATAAACTGTTGGCTTTATTATTTTATTTCTGAATAATAGCTCATTCAATAATTTTGAAGTAACAAAATTATTTTAAGAGTTAATTTCATTTTTTAATTAGAGCTCTTTCTCTTTTTTTAAAGAAAGCTAGTGGTAAAATTGCTTATGTGTTTAATTAGAAAAGACTGGGCTTGACTTAGAATGAAGTGCCAGAGGTGTTAGCCATTATATGTATTATCTTTGAAATGTTTTAGACAACCAGGGTTCCTAAAACAAGGAGAGAAATGAGTTGAAATTCTTGGTTTTTGATAAAAGTTAAAATGTACAGTTATATTTTCTGATTTGTTATTGTAACAGTTTAAGTTTCATCTTCTAATAAAGACATATGTGTGCCTCAACATCAGTTCTTTTTCTGTACTCACTGCTCTGTTGGCGTTTCTGCAGTGAGACTGGGCAACATCTATGTGGAATAGAAATGATCCAGTGTTTTCTTTATTACTATCCATGATTTTTTTTATTACTTTATTGATGGTATATGACAAGGTTAGTGCTCCCCAAGCCCCTCCCTTTCTTTAGGGGTTCTGGGATGGAAACTTTGTAGAGGTCAGGAGATTCTAGTGTGTTGGGGGATGAGTTGGGGCAAGGACTCCCCAGCAGCTGGGGGCCTCTCTTTCCTCTTGCTCTCACTGGGGCTGGTGGTCCAGGGGGCTCTTACTCCTTGGAGGCCATGTGGACCATAAAGTCTATCACCTGGTTGCTGTAGCCAAATTCATTGTCATACCAGGAAATGAGCTTGACGAAGTGGTCATTGAGTGCAATGTCAGCCCCAGCATTGAAGGTTGAAGAGTGGGTGTCCCTGTTAAAGTTGCAGGAGACAACCTGGTCCTCAGTTAGCCCAGGATACCTTTGAGGGGTCCCTCCCGTGCCTGCTTTACCACCTTCTTGTTATCATTGTATTTGGCATCTTTCTCCAGGTGGCAGGTCACATCCACGAATGATATGTTGGAGGTGGGGACATGGAAGGTCATGTTAGTGAGCTTCTTATTCAGCCCAGAGATGATCTTGCCTATGGTTCCGGCAGTGCCAATAGAAGCAGGGATGATATCCTGGGCAGCCCCTTGGCCATCGCACCAGAGCTTCCCAAAGGGGCTGTCCAAGGTCTTCTGGGTGGTGGTGATGGCATGGAGTCATGAGTCTCTCCATGATGCCAAAGTTGTGATGGATGATCTTGGCTAGGGGGGCAAAGGAGTTGGTGGTGCAGGAAGCATTGCTGGCAATCTTTAGGGAGTTGTCATATTTCTCCTGGTTCATGCCCATCGCAAATACGGGGGCATCAGCAGAAGGGGGAGAGATGATGACCTTCTTGGCCCCACCTTTCAAGTGAGCCGAGGTGGTGCCTTATCCTTATCCATGGTGGTGAAGATCCCTTTGGACTCCACAACATACGCAGCACCAGCATCACCCCATTTGATATTGGCAGGATCTCGCTCCTGGAAGATGGAGATGGGCTTTCCATTGACAAGTTTCCTGTTCTCAGCCTTGACTGTGCTATTGAATTTGCCATGGGTGGAATCATACTGGAACATGTAGACCATGTAGTTGAGGTCAATGAAAGGGTCATTGATGACGACAGTATGTATTTTGCCAGAGTTAATAGCAGCCCTGGTGACCAGGGACCCAATACGGCCAAATCACTTCATTCTCACCATCACCATTGTGTTTCAGGGGTGTGGCTGGCACTGCATCGGAAAATGCAGCCATCTGTCAAACGGGGAGGAGTAGAGAGCCACTATCCACAATGTTTTGAATGCTATTCAGTAAGATGAAGTAAGGATGGAGTTACCTAATGTGTTTTGAAGTGAACCTTTGAGAATGGCATGAGGAAGTGATCCTAAGTTAGTACAAAGTGAGATTGACCAGCTTCCAGAGAGTTGGTGTAGGGTAAGAAGCACAAAGCATGGCATTTTCCATGCAAGGTTGAGGTTGCATCTCCTCTCCTCCTGTGGCAGGTAACTTCACAATGGAGGCTTCAGAGTTTGGCTTTGCTGAGTTCAGTATGTGAGAACTGGTGAAATATCAATTGTAATACCTTTCAAGGATTTACATTGGTTGGGTGTAAATTTTCATTTTCATTTGACTTATTTTTATACCACTACATGCTTTGCACTGTTAACAAATCCTGTAGCTCTTCTGTTTCTTACTCATTTAATACCTGTCCTTATAGTTTTTCTGTTTATCTTTTTATTATTTTTAGCGTATGGTATTATGGTTAGAGGAAAGGGTGTTTGTATGATTTCAGTCCTTTAGAATTTGTTGGGACTTCTTTCATGACTCAGTATGTGTATACTCAGGGGAAAAAAAGTGAATTCTGCCATTGTTGGATAATATGTTTTTTTCCTGTCCATGGGTCAAGCTTGTTAATCTGATAGATAGTGATATAAATCTTCTGTATCTGTGCTGATTGCTTCTTTTCTCTTTATTTTATCAGCTACTGAGATAGGTTTGAAATGCTTTCTTTGGTATAATTGCAATTTTGTTGTATTTTGCCTTTATGTATTTTGAATATTAGTTATTAAATATATAAAAAATTTAGATTATATTTCCCTTGGCTTATTGAAATTTTTATCATTATTTTGTTACTTAAAAATTCACCAGTATGGGGTGCCTGACTGGCTCAGTTGGCAGAGCATGTGACTCTTGATCTTGGGGTCATGAGTTTGAGTCCCATGTGGGGTGTAGAGATTACTTATTAATAAATAAAACTTAAAAAAATAACCAGTAATGGTTTTTGTCCAAAGCCTATTCTGTCTTATACTAATTTAGTTATACCATCATTTGCTGAGTTAGATATGACTGGTATATCTTTTACCATTCTCTTGTTTTTAGCCTTTCTGGTTGAATAACTTTATTTTTTTTTGATGTATCTCTTCATACTGTATTAAAAAAAATTTCTGCTTTATAGTGTTTCTTGAGTATTTAGTCCATTTACATTTATCGTAGTTGTTGGTGTAGTTGTATTTATAGCTGCTATCTTATTTTGTGCTTTTGTTTATTCTGTTTTGTGTTTCTTTTTTTCTTCATGTTTTTTTGGTTTGTTTCTTTTAAATAATTCCTTTTATTCTTTCAGTAGTTATTCTCCTGCTCTTGTTTTTGAAATCTATTATTTCTGTGAACACAATTGTAGGTTGACAGTATTTTTAACAATTAAAGATATTGTTTTAGTGTCTTTTGATTGAACTTGTTGCTGTTAAGAAATTAGCTGTTAGAACAACTGTGGCTCTTTTGAAAGAGATACTGTAAATCAAGTGAGGACCTACTTATGCTTTTAGCTTTTGGACTTCCCCTCCTGCAGTATCCTTTCCCTAACACACACCTTCAGCCCCCAGCTCAGATCAGTGAGGGGTCAGGGAGATGGGAGAGTTACTTTTTGATCATCTCTATTATACTTGATTGTAGTCACAGGAAGCTCTAGCTTTAACTGGGGCTGGGTCTTCATCTAACTTCCGATTTGTGTGGGCCATCACCTTGCCTCTCATTCCTCTTGTTCATCTTGTCAGACAAATGCTCTCAGTGTAAACATCCCAGTTTGAGAGCTCTGGGTAGCTCTCAGAGTTCTTGCCTATACAGTCACTGGCCTAAGCATTTGGTACTAGTTCATTGATGCTTTTAAGAAGGTTTATTTTCTTATTTTTTATCGAGCATTTTTAGTTGCTTTTAGAGGGAGAGAGTTGTCCAGGTATCTATTGTAAGAAATAGAAATCCTATTCTCTTGATTGAATGAGTTAATGAAACAGTAAACCAAACAAAATAAACTCCAGGTACCTTGAAGTCTTTAGAAGAAAGATCATGGTTTTACTAAATCAACAAATGTGAAAATAATTAATGTCAGTATTTTAGGTGTTAATTTTGGTACTCTTTTTTGGAAAAGTCGGCACGCAGACTAACATTGGCAGCAAAACTTTTTTGTTAAGACTACCCACAATACATTAAAATTGTTTAACATTATTAAAAAATAGTACAGCTCTTCATTAATAAGCTTAGTCATCATAGGCTTATTTTCATAGGATAATTTCTAATCATCATAGCTTTTATTCTCATAATATGATGAAATAGGTCTTTGATTTGAATGACAGATATTAGTTCAGTCCAGTTATCCCTTCCAAAGAGTTAATTAAGCAGAAAATAGCACCAATCTTATTGCTTGTATCGTGTCCCACAGGGGATTTCAGAGGGACTAGGATAGCTCATTTCGGGTAGTAGCAAGTTGAATTGGCCTGACAGCCTCACTGAGTTCATAGAGAACTGGGACGACACATGGCTCCTTTCCAACCTAAGTGCTAAAATGGTGGTTTTCCAGTACTGGGAATGAGTCCTCTAGGAACTGACTGACAGTTGTGATGTAAAGCACATGTTAAGGTATTTGAGAAAGTCCTTCCCCCTCTCAAATTGCATTTTCCCCCTATATGCAGAGCAAAGGTTCAGAACCTAATGAGAAGACACAGAACAAGGCATATGGGATACAAATATCATATGTGTATGTACTGAGAGCTAGGGAGGATGGAGGATATAGCTTAATATCTTTGGGCGAGTAGGCACCCTTATATTGCACTCCTTTGTAGGGAATTTTTGCACCATCAAGGTACAGCTGCACTCTCCATGTGGAGTACCCATTTAGGTAAGACTTAAGATGGGGAATATGAGAAGACAGCTCTAGGTGGTTGGGCCTGGGCTCAAGGAAAAAGGGGCAGGAGTTGAGCTGAGCAGTTAGGCATGCTCAGTTTATTCTTCCAAATTTGCCAACTAGGTGAAGCATTTTTTTTTTAAATTTTATTTATTTATTTGAGAGAGAGAGACACAGCGAGAGAGGGAACACAAGCAGGGAGAGTGGGGGAGGGAGAAGCAGGTTCCCCACTGAGCAGGGAGCCCGATGTGGGGCTCTATCCCAGGACCCTGGGATCATGACCTGAGCCGAAGGCAGACGCTTAATGACTGAGCCACCCAGGCGCCCCTAGGTGAAACATTTTCTCTTGGGTAGAATGAATAAAGGGACAGAGAGAAGATGAAAGGGTTGCATTAATTTATTCTTGCCACACAGAAGGAAACATCAGGATTGGGGAGGAAACAATGAAGTTCAGGTATCTTTAAAACTTTTTTTCTAGCAGCCTTAGAATTCATACTTTATGATATTAATAATAGGAAGAAAAAGTAACATTAAAATATTCTACTTAAAAAATATTACTTTTTATGACCTAGGTTAGGTGTCCATGTATGTTGTTTAATTTCCAAACTGCCTTGTGTTTTATTATTTTTATACATGATGAAGCTGAAGCACAGAGGTAAAAATGCCCAAGGATATATAGCTAGTAGAATGTAAAATAATGGTGTGAACCTAGATCTAACTCCGTATCTTCTATTTTTTTTTTTACATTTTCATGAAAGATACATAATTTTTTGGTTGAAAAAGTAATACATGTGTACTGTAACAATTCAAATAATGTAAAAATGTCCAAAGTAGAATTAGTGGACCCCACTTCCCACAACTCACACATACTATACTCACCATTAACAGGTGTTGTATCTCTTTCCTTTACTTATGTATTTACATATGTATATTTTCTTGTTAAACATGGGATTACATTCTGCATACAATTTTTAATGTAGTTTTCAATATTTCTTTTGACCTATAACTTAAATAAACTCAGATATTTAATGTGTATGTTTTGCAAATATTTTCTCCCATTGTAAAACACTATGAGGCATAATGGTGTCATTAAGGGTAGAAATTTACAATTTTTATGGGGGTTACTTTACCAATGTTTTCTTTTATGCTTAGTGCCCTTTTTTCCTAAGAAAGCTTTGTCTACCTCAAAATGGCCAACATATTTTTTATGATCTCTTCTAGAAGCTTTTTTGTTTTAGCTTTTGCATTTAAATCTGTGACTCATCTCAAATTAATTTGTGAGTATAGAGTTTCCTGGGGTGTTTTATAGTTCAGAGCATAGTTTAACATGGTAATGTTTTGTGTGATCTTGAAAAGGACATTGTGTTTTACTTCTGTTGAGTAGAGTGTTCTATCCGTGTCAAAGTTGGTTGATAGTGCTATCTTTCTATATCCTTACTGACTTTCTGGCTATTTGTTCTGTCAGTTATTGAGACAGGGTATTGAATTTCCCAGCTAAAATTGTGGATTTGTCTGTTTACTCTCTCAATTTTGTCAAGTTTTGCCTCAGGTATTTTGAAGTTCTGTTGTTAAGAGGCATACAGATAGGATTGTTATATTCTGTTGTTGAATGACTCTTTGTGAAATGACCTTTATCTCTGGAGGTACTTTTTGCTCTGGAATCTACTTTCCTGAAGTAGTATAGCCACTCTGGCTTTCTTTTGATTCACATTAGCATGATGTATAGTTTCCATTCTTTTACTTTTAACCTGTGAATTTATTTATAAGGGGGTTTCTTGCAGGTAACCTATATGTGAGTCTTGTTTTAAAAAAATCTAATTTGAGAATCTCTACTTTTTGATTAGTATGTTTAGACTGTTATATTTAGTGTGATTGTTGAAATAGGTTTAAATCAGCCATTTGTGTTCAATTTGTCCACCGTTTTGTTTTCTTTTCCTACCTTCTTTTGAAATTAATAGACTTTTAAATGATTACGTTTTATCTCCTTTATTGGCTTATTATTCATTTTTTTTACAGTGTACCTCTCTAACTTATCACAGTTGACCTTCAAGTAATGATATATAGATTGATATATATATATATATAAGAACTTTGTATAAGAAGCTTACACCAGAGCTTACTGTATATAACGATATACAAATTTATATATCCTATATAAGAACCCTATATAAGACCATTACACCAGAATACATCTAGTACTCCCTTTCTAGCCTATTATTGTACATTTTACTTCTACATTTTATTTTATATTTTTAAAAGATTTTATTTATTAGAGCGCTTGCATGACCAGGGGAGGTGGAGGGGAGGGGCAGAGGGAGAGGGAGAAGCAGCAGGGAGTCTGAGGCAGGGCTTGATCCCAGGACCCTGGATCATGACCTTAGCTGAAGGCAGATGCTTAACTGACTGAGCCACCCAGGCGCCCCTGTTCTGTTTTGTTTTTCAGTTTCATTGAGGTATGATTGACAAAATTCCAAGATACTTAAAGTATACATAGTGATAATTTGATATGTGTATATATATGTGTATATGTATACATACACATATACATACACTGATACATTTGATATGTACATTTGATATGTATATATATGTATATATGTATATACATATATGTATATGTATACATACACATACATACACTGTGAAAGGATTCCCCTGTTGAGGTCATTAAAACATCAATCACCTCACATATTTACCTCTCTCTTCTTTTTTGGATGAGAACATTCGTATTCTACTCTTTAAGTAAATTTCAATTGTACAATACGGGGTTATCAACTACAGTCACAGTGTTTTACATTAGATCCTCAGACCTTATTTATTTTATAGCTGAAAGTTTGTATCCATCACAAACCTTTCCCTATTCCCCCCCTTTATCTTTGTTTTTGAAAGGTGTTATTGTTGGATCTACATTTGTAGAATGACAGTTACCTGTCTTTTTTTTTTTTTTTTCCCCCTTTTGGTACTTTAAAGATATTGCTCCACCATCTTCTGGCTTGCATTGTTTCTGATGAGAAAAGTTTCCTGCCACCCTTATTTTTGTTCCCCTCTACAAAATGTGTCTTTTTACTGTAGCTGCTTTTAAGTCTTTATCTTTAGTACTGGTTTTTAGCAGTTTGATTATGATGTGCCTTGGTGTGATTATTTTTGCTTGGTTCCTTCCCACTTGAGGTTCATTGAATTTCTTAAATTGAGAATTACTAGTTTTTATGAATTTAAAAATTTTCACCCAATATTTCAACTTTCCACCCCCCTCTTGCCATCTTTGGGATTTCATTGTGCATACATTAGGTTGTTTAAAGTTGCCCTATAGTTCACTGATGCTTTGATGCTCTGTTCCATTCTCCCCCGCCAACCTTCTTTCTGTGTTTATTTTGGATAGTTTTTATTGCTAATTGCTGTGTTTTAAAATTCAGTAATCATTAAGTCTCCAGAATCTAATCTGTTAATCCAACTCAGTGTATTTTTCATGTAAGACTCTATAGTGTCTGGCCTTTTGATTTGGGCCATTTTTATATCTTCTATTTCACTTTTTATCATGCTTATGCTTTCTTCTTCCTTATTAGTGTATAGACAATATTTATAATAGTCATTTTAATATATTTTTTTCCAAATCCATCATACTTGTCATTTCTAACTGACTGAATTTTCTTCTTAGGAGTCATTTTTTTCTGCTTCTTTGCATGTGTGGCAATATTAAATGGATACCAGACATTGTGCTTTTATATTGTTTGGTGCTGGAGTTTTTGTATTCTTATTTTGAAAATTTTTTTATTTTGCGGGTGCCTGGCTGGCTCAGTTGGAGGAACATGCGACTACTCTTGATCTCAGGGTTGTGAGTTCAAGCCCACGTGGGGTGTGGAGCCTACTTAAAAAAAATTTTTTTTTAAAGATTTTATTTATTTATTTACTAGAGAGCGAGCAAGAGAGAAACAGCGTGAGAGAGGAGAGGGTCAGAGGGAGAAGCAGGCTCCCCGCTGAGCCGGGAGCCCGATGTGGGACTCGATCCCAGGACACTGGGATCATGACCTGAGCCGAAGGCAGTCGCTCAACCAACTGAGCCACCCAGGCACCCCCCAAATTTTTTTTTTAATTTGTAATTTTTTTTTCATATTCCTTTAAGTACTTTTGTGCTTTTTCTTGGATCATTTAAGTTACGTGGAAATAGTTTGATCCTTTTTTGAGGCTAGCTTTTAAGCGTTGTTAGGACAATCCAGAACAGCCTTTAGTCTAGTGTTAATTTGGTCACACTGCTGAGGCAATAGCTTTCTTGGGACATTGCCTTGTATTTTAGGTGGTGTTTGGCTGATTGGTATGCTAATTATTCCCAGCCCTGAGTGATTCATGAGGATTGTTCCGATTGGTGCTTTTGATTTTTAAAAGTATCTTCCATTTTTATGTTATACTCATATTACATGTTTTTCAGATTATTTTAGCATTTTAATTTTTTAAATTTATTTTTTTTCTTTTTCAAGTTTTTATATAAATTCCAGGTAGCTAACATATAGTGTAATAATAGTTTCAGGTATAGAATTTAGTGATTCATCACTTACATACAACACCTAGTACTCACCACAAGTACCCATTGCCCATGTAACCCATCCCTCCCGTCTCCCTTCCAGTAGCCCTCAGTTTGTTCTCTATAGTTAAGAGGTCTGTTTTATGGTTTGCCTCTCTTTTTTTCCCCCATGTTCTTCTGTTTTGTTTCTTAAATTTCACATATGAGTGAAATCCTTGAGTATTTGTCTTTCTCTGACTGACTTATTTTGCTTAGCATAATACACGTCATTGCAAATGGCAAGATTTCATTCTTTTTGATGGCTAAGCAATATTCCTGTGTGTGTGTGTGTATGTACCACATCTTCTTTATGCATTCATCAGTTGATAAACATTTGGGCTCTTTCCATAATTCAACTATTATAGGTAATGCTGCTATAAACATATAGGGTGCATGTGTCTCTTCAAATCAGTATTTGGGTAAATACCTAGCAGTGCAATTGTTGGATTGTAGAGTAGTTCTATTTTTTAACTTTTTGAGGAACCTCCATACTGTTTTCCAGAGTCTGTCTTATTTTTATTAAAATATATTAAAATTATGTTATGCTAAGTTTTAGTGATTGAAAGATTAAATTTAGTGATTAAATTGTCATAATTTCATAATACCCTGAAAGAATGATCACACCTCCTAATTAACCTAATGCATGTGGGGGCAGATGATACACTCTTAGTATCAGGCCTTTATTTGCACTGGTTATGAATAAATTGCACGTATGTATTTCTCTTACTAAATAACTCTCACTCTTCTCTCCTTCTCTAGGAAGAACGTGTTGTGAATCACATGGCAGCAAAGATTATTGAAAATGTCTGCACTACCTTTTCTGCTCAGGCCCAGGGCTTTATTACAGGGGAAATTGGACCCATTTTATGGTACCTATTCAAACATTCCACTGTTGATTCTCTCAGGATCACAGCAATATCGGTAAGATGGAGCATCTCTGGGGGATATATCTGGGTATATTTAAACACCAAGTTTGAAGAACTGTGCCAGAAATAGGGTAAATTTCATTGGATAAGTAGGACACAGAAATCTCAGACTAATATAGTTGGTGAGAACAATAATTTTCTTTTAAAACAAAATTTTCGGGTGCCTGGGTGGCTCAGTTGGTTAAGCGCCTAAGCCTTCGGCTCAGGTCATGATCCTGGAGTCCTGGGATCGAGTCCCGCATCAGGCTCCCTGCTCAGCAGGGAGTCTGCTTCTCCTCTGACCCTCCTCCCTCTCATGCTCTCTGTCTCTCATTCTCTCTCTCGCAAATAAATAAAAAAAAAAATTAAAAAAAAATATTAAAACAAAATTTTCAAAACTGGGGTTGGAAAACCTTGGGACTGTGGGGAAATTGCAGGAGGACCTTGTGGGACCATAACATATGGTTTCAGAAATGACTGGGAAGTGACAGTGGGATGCTGTGCTCATAGGTGGGGTACAGCATTTGGTTTGGTTTATGTTTAGTGTTCCCTGACTTTTCCTGTTAGTTCCCTCTTTCAGGTTTTATGCTAAATACATTTATCATGAATTAATTATAAAGTGAATTCATGTTAGTATTCAGGCATCTGTGGTTTTGCAGCTTTTGTATTTTGATTGGCTGTCTCCTACTTTGCTGACTTAGTGTAAAAGATAATTATGTATGAAGAGGTGTTAACATGGTTGTATCAATTTAATAGTCTGTTGAACAAATACAACCCTTGCTCATATGATTTATTAAAATACTCTTTTTGATCACCGGTCTCATTTGGACTCTCAACATTATATGGCAGCCTTGCTGTCTCTCTCTCCTCTGCTCATTCTTGCACTTCTTTTGTCCCTTATTCTCTTTCCTTAGACCTCCAACCCACATTTTCCTCCTCTGTGCTCAGTAAGTGACTTTCCTCTGTACTTCCCAGAGAAAAATGGAGACCTCCAATGGTAATTATCCCATTGTACAACTGCCATGTCTGCAGACCTGTTTACATCCCCCCCCCCCCTCGCCCTCATCTTTCCCTCCTGTTAGAGTTGATGAACTATCCCTTCTCCTGGTAGAGAGAAACCTCTCCATGTTTCTTCCCATCTTCTTCCTGTTCCCTTTTTGGGAATCTCACTCAAATGGTTATTTTTGCTCTTTCCTGAATCTTTAACCCTCCTTCTCTACTAGATCATTCTAATCAGCATTGAGGTATTCTTTACCCCATTAAAAAAAGAGAAAAGCACACATGCAAACATATTAAAGAGTCTCTGGGCTGCACATCCCCCTCACAGCCATACTTCTTTAAAGAGTTATTGCCACAAACTATTACTCCTTTTTGGCTGTTTCCTCTTTAACCCAGTGCAGTATCTGTCCCAAGATGAAGCTGATCTTGCTACGATCCCCACTGACTTTTGTGTTGCTAAATCCTGGGAATATTTAGGGGTATTTTCCAGTTCTTACCTTAAATTTACCTATGTAACAAGCACTAAGCATTCTGTTCGTTGAATATTATTAAGCAAAGGATATGTAGCCTCTGCCTCTGTTTCTGTCTCTCTCTTACACACACACACACACACACACACACACATGCATGCATGCACACTTCTGGAGTCACATGATTTCAAAATGACAGAAAAAAACCCCTAATTGTGATATGAGTAATTACAGAGAGACTGTCAGAAAGAGTTACAAAGTATACCAATGAACTTTCTCAAGGCATCTTGGAATCCTATCTTAGAACATCCATTTTATACTATATCTTCTTTATATACAATGGAATATTACTCAGCCATCAAAAAGAATGAAATTTTGCCATTTGCAATGATGTGGATGGAACTAGAGGGTGTTATGCTGAGTGAAAAAGTCAGAGAAAGACAAATACTGTATGATTTTAGTCGTGTGGAATTTAAGAAACAAAACAGAGGATCATAGGGGAAGGGAAGGAAAAATAAGATGAAAACAGAGAGGGAGGCAAACCTTCAGAGACTCTTTTTTTTTTTTAATTTATTTATTCATGAGAGTCAGAGAAGAGAGAGAGAGAGGCAGAAGCAGAGGGAGAAGCAGGCTCCCTGCTCAGGCTCCCTGCCAAGCAGAGAGCCCGATGCGGGACTCAATCCCAGGACCCTGGGATCATGACCTGAGCTGAAGGCAGACACTTAACCATCTGAGCCACCCAGGCTCCCACCTTTAGAGACTCTTAACTATAGGGAACAAACTGAAGGTTGCTGGAGGGGAGGGAGGTGGGGGGATGGGGTAACTGGGTGATGGGCATTAAGGAGGGCACGTGATGTTGATGAGCACTGGGTGTTGTATGCAACTGATGAATCACTAAATTCTACTTCTGAAACTAATAATACACTATATGTTAATTGAATTTAAAAAATTTTAAAAAAGAACATCCATTTTAATCCTGGGCCTTTAAAAAAATCTGTCTTGCTTTAATTGGGTTTATGTTATTTTCATCTTTATACTCAAACATGATTTCTTTTCTCAGCAAATTTTTTTCCAGTTCCCACCAAAGTTGTGTACCTTCTAGCCCTTTCTTCATCTGAGACATTAAGCTTCACCCTTCATCTTGGGGTTCTTATATTTTGTTCTTAGCATTCATCTGAATCATTAATTTTTCACTGAAATTTTGCCTGCTGTCCCAAAAAAGTCTATCCTTTCTTTGCTCCAGGATTCTATTCAGTATCATGTGTTATGTATTGTTTTCCTATTTCTTTAGTTTCCTCCAATATGAAATAGTTCCTCAGTCTTCCTGTGTACTTCATGCCCTTTACAATTTTAAAGAATATAGGGCTTTTATTTTATAGAGGGAGACTCGACCTGGGTCTGTCTGGTGCTTCCTCATGAAACCTCCTTAGCACCATTGACGACCCCTGCCTGTAACCAGTCTGTGATGGGAGCCATAGGAGGATCACCTATTTTTATTATTCCTTCTCTAGCAGAGGTTGGCAAATGTTTTCTATAAAGGTCCAGATAGTAAACAACTTGGGCTTGGTAGGCCACATGTAGTCTCTGTTGTACATCCTTTTTTTTTTGTTTTCTATAGCCCCTTTAAAAATGTAAAAACCATTCTTTTTTTTTTAAGATTTTATTTATTTATTTGAGAGAGAGAGTGAGAGCATGCATGAGTGTTGGGGTTGGGGTGGGGGGAGAAGGTTTTCTTTCTTTTCTTTTTTCTCTTTTCTTGTCTTCTCCTGTCTTCTCTTGTCTTGCCTTCTTTCTTTCTTTCTTTCTTTCTTTCTTTCTTTCTTTCTTTCTTTCTTTCTTTCTTTCTTTCTTTCATTTTATTTATTTGAGAGAGAGCACGAGCTGGTGGTGTGGGGGGAGGTATGTGGGGTGAAGGGCAGAGGGAAAGGGAGAAGCAGGCTGCCCTCTGAGCAGGCAACTTGACACGGGGCTCCGTCTCAGGACCCTGGGATCATGACCTGAGCCGAAGGCAGACGCTTAACCGACTGAGCCACCCAGGCACCCCCGAAACCATTCTTATTGTATACCTCATGAGCTGCGGAAAAACAGGCCTTTGGTATTGGTTGGTATTCTATTGTAAGGAAGCTCTTTCCCTTCTCCCATGGGTATGTGTGTATTTGTATCATTATTTTGATGAATAAGTACTTTATGCAGTGGATCATAATGTGGTACTACTGCCACTGTTATTATTTGTGGGGATGCTGAGGTCATCCTAGATATGGCCAGTGTGATCCCTTCAAGCTGGCTTCTGTGTTCTGTGGACCCATTTCTATCATTGTTTGAGCACTTCATTATTTTCTGACACCACCTGATGTTCTGGGTTAATTTTTACTTTCTGCCAGTTCTGGAATCAATCATTTCTTTGGGGGAACATTTGGTATTTAGAAGCCAAGATCTGGGTGCTCTTTGTGCTTATTGCTATGGGGTGCCATTGTTTCTAGGCCTTCTTAATATTCAGAGTTAGAAAAAAAATCCATACATACACATACATTTATAATTGCTTTTATATGTATCATCATACATATTTGGAACAAAACTCATGCATTTGTATCGATACTTCCAATTTTAATCCAATACCTTAAGATTCTTTCTAGCGTTCCCACTTTCTTTCTTTGTAAATCCCTTCTCAGATGGAGACAAACTGGTTCCTGTTATTCTCAGTATGTGTACTGATTTGTTCAGTCAGTGAATTTACTTCTGTGTAACAGACTCCGTCTACTCAGGCCACCTCCGCTGTGTCCTCTTCTGTCTTCCTTGATATTGCCGCCCTGCTTCCTTGACCACTGTGCTCGGTTCCCCCTCCCCCTCACTGCCCCCTTTCCTCAGGCAATGACATGCTGACCTTGGGAGGGGAAGGTGAGAAGAGATGGATTAAGGAAAACGAAGGGTCAGGTGTCCTTTTTCATACTTTCCCTTCCCTTAACTCCTCCCACCTCACTGTTCACATTCAGGTGCTTAACCTTCCTGGGAAGCTCATTCCTGAGTCTTTCTCAGGTCCGTCTGCCTCTCTCTGCCGCTGTGTTGCTACTGCCATAGTCCTGGCCCCACCGTCTCTGCCCTGGACCACTCGAGTGGCCTCCTCACTGGTCTTCCCACGGCCAGTTTGCTCCACTGACATCATTGTGCACACAGAGCACACTTCCTAAAATCATCTCTCTTCTCTCTTCTCTGCTGAAACTTTTCAATAGCTTTCTACCATTTTTCTTAAAGGATTGGTACGACTTTATGCGAAGCACCAGGTAGAAGTTAAGAATTGGTGAGGCTTTCATTTTCAGGACAATATTTATTATTTAAAGCAGTTAACACATTTTGCTTAGTAAATTAGTTGTGTTAGCTTATTATAATTATAACATAATTATATTATATTGATTAAAACTCCTATAAAGCCAGGACTGTATTTTTTCATCTCTCTATCTGAAGCCAGGTCTTTGATTACAAGTTAGGATTTTTCCTGCAAAGATTGAGATGGAGGGATCCTTCTGTCCCACATTATGAATGGGGGGGTGGGCATCACGAGTAGATGTTTAATAACATTTACCATCCCTCTTTACTGGTGAGACAAAGAAAAATAGGTCACAAAGTTCCTGCTAATAAGAAAAGTGGGGTGATCACTTTTATTATATAAAATATAAATATATTTTATTATATAAAAGTATGAGAACATTGTTGGGGTTTCCTAAAATAAAGTTATTCTAATGTAATCTTAAAAAATTGTTTCTGCCTTATTAACAGGTTTACATGAGGATTTATTAAAGATTGAGGTGACAGAAACTGAAAATATGCATTCTGAAAACACTTTAGGCAAATTCCTAGCAGGGAATGACAATTGCTTCCTCCCTAGCATGCCTTATAGAGCTGAACTTCCTTTTTCTTTTTCCAAATTGTTCTCTCAGGAATGTTTGCTGGAGGTTAATGTACCCATTTGGTGTTAAAGATGAGAATTCTTATAACAGCCTTCAAGATCTCAGATGGTTTGTCTCCTGCCTCCCTTTTTTGTCACATCTCCTAAAGCTCATTGTCTCACTCTCTGTGCTTCAACCATACTTTGTTCTGACATTTTCTAGAATTTACAAACACTTTGCTGCCTCAGGATTTTCCCCTTTGCTGGTTCCCTGTGCTTGGATGCTCTTTTCACATGGCTGAGTCTTCATGTTTCAGCTATCAGCTTAAATGTCTCCTCCTCCTATAGGACATCCCCTGGCCCCTCAAATCTCTTTGTATTTTTGCTCATAGCAATGACCATAATTCTATTTATCTAAAGTATGGAAGCATGGTTTTCCCTGTTAGTGTCAGTTCCAGGAAGGTAGGAGCCCTTATCCTCTTCTTCCCTTCCTGAGCACACATGGTGGGTACTTAGCAGGTCTCCGTTAACCAGATGAATGCCTGAGCTCTGGCTGGGGAAGAGTGGTGTTCAGTGCTGGGGCACTGACCTGCTCCTTGTTCTGTTTGTAACAGTCTGCATCTGCTGTCTCTGCCACCGATCTCCTGGTCATCTCTTGGTCCCATAGATTCCCCTGTACCAGTGTGGTCCCTGGCCCAGCAGCATCAACATCACCTGGGAACTTGTTAGAAATCCAGGCTTTTGGCTTTTGACCCAGACCTGCTGAATAGGAATCTCTAGGGGGAAGGCTCAGTAATCTGCCTGTTAACACGCCTCCAGCTGATTCTAATACCTGCTGAAGAGGGAGAACCATTGCCCTAGTCCTTGAAGCTCTTGGAAAACATGGGCACAGTGTGGAGTGGAAGATGGTGAATTTCTCCTTCCCACTCAGGAATGGCTCCATGGCTTAGGGATTGGTTTTTGGGAGGAGTGGACCTGACTTAGGAAATATATTGGATGGATAAAAGATTACTAGAATTATTAGGATTACAGGAACTCTCTATGAACCATAGTGGGGACCGAGAAACCTGTAGAGTTAGATTGAGCGAGATGGCCCCGACGAGGATGATAACTGGGGTAAACATTACTGATGGGCTGAGATGAAGGGGATAAAAAGTGAAGAATTTTGCAGTGTAGTGGTTCTCACTGGGGTTGGCAGGGAGCTTTTCAAGCAAATTTTTTTTTTTTTTTTTAAAGATTTTATTTATTTGACAGAGAGAGATGCAGTGAGAGAGGGATCACAAGCAGGGGGAGTGGGAGAGGGAGAAGCAGGCTTCCTGCTGAGCAGGGAGCCTGATGCAGGACTCGATCCCAGGACCCTAGGATCATGACCTGAGCCGAAGGCAGACGCTTAACTACTGAGCCACCCAGGCGCCCCTCAAGCAACATTGACTACTTCCTCCACTTTACTCACACCCTGCCCCTATTCTGATGTATCTTAAGATCTCCCCGGAGTCAGATGAGAGTTTAGAAAAGCTCCCAGGGTAATTTTGATAGGACTTGGAAAAAACCATTCAAAAGACAAAATAGAAATGGTTTTTAAAGTTTTTATTCCATGGTGATTCCATGTTTCTAATTAGATATGCATCCTCCAGTTTTGGCTTAGTCTATTTCCTAGAAATTGCTTTTATTATATAGACTATCAGGAATTCTGGAGGTAACACAATGTTCTTTTTGAAGCAAATTTTGAAGTGAATTTTAGACAGGAGGTGTTTTCCCCAGTTTTAAAATGTAGTCTTAAGCTCTATTTTATTTATTTATTTTTTTATTCTTATGTTAATCCCCATACATTACATCATTAGTTTTAGATGAAGTGTTCCATGATTCATTGTTTGTGCATAACACCCAGTGCTCCATGCAGAATGTGCCCTCCTCAATACCCACCACCAGGCTAACCCATCCTCCCACCCCCCCCTCCCCTTAAGCTCTATTTTAATAAGTAAATATTTCAAAATCAGTTCACTGGAGATCAGACTTGAGATTTGATTTTTTTGATTCAGAAAATACAAGCACTAATGTGCTCTTAAGCCTCCATGAAACTCTCAACTGTGTTTGATATCCAGAAGTGTTGGGGTAAAGATTATTTTCTGCATGAGCTTTTTAAAATGGAGAGTCTGTTAGGCTTCTGAGCGGTGTTCTGAAGATGAGACATTCTAGTTGCCTTCATATTGGTTTGAATACATTTAGAAGTAGTCTGGACAAATCTTTTATCAAGAAATGTCCCCATCATGATCATTATGATCAGGTGGGGATTTTATATTGGTAGAAAGTCAGTTTTGCTATGAGAGCTGCCCCAACAATTGTTAAAATGTCAATGACAGTGTTTCGTGTCTTGAGGTCACTGTTGGGAGAACCCTTAGGGACTCTGTTTAAAATGCTGTTTTGTTTTTTAATTCTTGGATTAAAATAATGAAATAATTCTGTTTTGATTTCATACAGTGCAGTTTTCTTAGATCCATTATAAATGAGTTTTAAAAACTTTCACATTCTAGAATGAGAGCTAGCTTTATTTTTAGTGAATTCATTTTTCATACTCCTATTTTCAGATATTAGTTGCTACTTTTCTACTGAAACATATACAATTTGGGCTTTAGACTTGAAGAACCCTACTGTCATGGTTTCCAAACCATCATGTCTAACTTAGCCATCTGTAACTCCCATGGAAGGAAGAGGAGAGACTGAAATATGATTTGAAAGGTGTCCAAAAGTGATTTTTTTTCCCCATAATTTCATTCTGCTCTGGTAAATGAATACAGATCCCTGGTATATGTTTGAAATAGAGTCAATGATTATTGTTACGTTTTCTAGCTTTGTTGAGATGTCACTGACATAATGTGTAAGTTTAAGATGTACTACATGTTGATTTGATACATGTATATATTGCAAAATGATTACCAGATGATAGTGCTAGCTAACCTCTGTATCATATCACATACTTACCATTTCTTTGTTTTATTTTTAAATATGCTGATGTTTTCCAACTTTCTTATGCCAAAATAAGTAATGAAGGAGCAAGGTAAGCACCCCAGAAGTGGATGTTATCTTTCTGAGGTGTGGTTACTGTACCTGGAGTTGTCTGATGGATCTGTTCTGTCTCTGCAGGCCTTGTGTAGAATCACCCGTCATTCTCCTACTGCCTTCCAGAGTGTTATTGAGAAGGTGGGACTGAACTCCGTGATAAACTCCCTGGCCTCAGCCATCTGCAAAGTTCAGCAGTACATGTTGACCTTATTTACTGCAATGTTGTCTTGTGGGATTCATCTTCAGAGGCTAATCCAAGAAAAGGTTTGACTTAGATTTCACCTATTACTGTACTTTAAAAATTGTTGTTGAACCATTGCAGTTGCAGGAGAAAACAAGTAATATCATCTCTATAGAATTTATTTTTCTTCTCAGGGGACCTTTTTGAACTTTGCCAAACCCCTGTACCACAAGCCATTCATCTGATGATGTTGTAAGAGTCTTTTAGTGATTAAAATAGAAATCCAGTAAGTGGCTCTGCCTGCGTGTCCCATTTTATTAATGAAAAGCTGGAAAATTTATGAGTCCTTCTTATATGCTGATATTTCTTATGCCTCTGGCTCTTCAGCCCCCATCTCTTTCCCCATATGCTTTGTCTTCCCTTTATATTCTCTGCTTACTTGGACTCCTTTCTTGCCCCTTTCCTTGTCCAATATTTGGCTAACACAAATCACCTGGACAACTCCCTTTCTCCTGTTTTTAACTTAGTTTCCTTCTAATCCTTTGATATTTCTTTATGTACAGTAGAGTTTTTAAATATTCAGTTCTGATCCCAAAACTGCACAGCTGTGAAGAAGTCTCTGTGGTAGCCTTCCTCAACATGTCTTCTCCTCAACGTGTCTGCCCGCTAAAGAGTGATCTGAGAACCAGAAGCAATGGGCATCACCTGGGAGAGGGTTGGAAAGGCAGCCCCTTGGGCCCCACCTTGGGCCTGCTGAATCTGAATCTACATTTTAATGAGATCTCTAGGTGGTTTGTTCGAACTTTATGATTTGAGAAGCCCTGTCCTAGAGTATTAGTGCTGAGTGAGGTGTTACCAGGTAGAAAAGGTGGACCATGTTTGTATATACATGTTTGGAAAGCTATGAGTCAAAGTGAAAGGGATAGTTTTAACTGTGCAGCCTTTCCCAGTGTTTTATATGCTCATGTGTATTTTGAATCTTCAGAAGGGTAATGTAGTGTGTGGTATTCTTTAACCTTATTGGACCAATTGTCCTTTTTTTAGAGGGGAGATGCCTATGAAATTGGAGTTTTGAGAACTCGGTGAAGGTAATGCTCCTAACATGTGGAGAATGGAACCACTTACATACACTACTTGCCTTGGTTCTTGTGTGTTATGGTCCACACATTAAATTCTGGTTTTTAAAATTTCAGTAATTATGAATAATTATCTGATTTACATAATAAACTTGATCTGTCAGAGTCAAGATGGAGAGTAAACCACTTCTTGTCTTTACTCTGATTAGTCTGATTTAGATTCTGCTATGAAGTTTGAGCCTCAGAGAAACCTGTTTTTTCCCAACAGTCTGTGTATCTAATTTTTGCTTTTAAATTTTCCAAGTCATTAAATATTGTTACATTGTATTAGAAAAAGCCCCACTTGAGTAGTTTTCTGTGTAAACTGTGATAAGAGAGGCTGAGAGTTTTTGCAGTTTTGTTTTTTTTTCCACTCTCAGAACAGGTATGGATTGACTTAGTTTCACAAGGTAGTAAAATAAGATGCATTGATTAATGTGATTTTGTAATTGTTTTATAATATATAATATTCCATGTATCTTAACAAAAGGAATGATTGAACACTGAAATGTATTGAATAAGTAATCTTTTGATTTTGATTAATACTGGTATTGAAAAAAATTATCATGGTAGAAAAGATATAATACAAAATTCACCATCTTCACCATTTTTAAGTTTATAGTTAGTAGTGGTAAGTATATTCACATTGTTGTAGAACAGATCTCTAGAACCTTTTCATCTTGCAAAACTGAAACTCTGTGCCCACTAACCATTTAGGGTGCTGTGTTCTAAGACTCGGGGCTTTATTTGAACCTGTTTTAGTAGGCCTCCTCTGACATGGAACCAGCAGAGAAAGGAGGGTGATGCCTGTGCCTGCCTCACTGGGATGGAAGTCCATGTTCCTTGGTGGGCTTCTGTTGACACCCCGGGCGTGCAGAGAGCCCCTCTTTACTGCTGGGCAAGGGTGTGAGTCCACACTCTCCATAGGCCTCCTCTGATGCCCCCCTAGCTGGGAGTGGGGAGGGCTCCTCATTTACTGTCTCGCCTGCCACTATAGGGTGGGAATGTGAGCCTCATTTCTGGGGGAAGGTGCTGAAGGTGCAGACTTCCCACTCGCCTTCTCTGCTGCCATCTTGTTGGGGAGCGAGAAAGGAATCTGGTTACTGCTATATATGGGCGGAGACCCAGGCTCCCCACGTGGTCTGTACTGACACCAGGGTTGGGGCGAATGGCTGTTGTTGGGTGGGTGTTATTGTCAGCTCTCCACTTGCTCTTTTCTGGTATTGCCCTTGTGGGGAGAGTGTTGGCTATTGAGGGTAGGAGTTTAGGCTTCCCACTTGCCCTGGGCTGATGGGGATGGCGTCATGGTTTTTCCATGATGTTCGGCTAGAGTAGAGTAGCTATTGTTTGAAAGTTTTCAATCTTTCTGGGCTGCCCCTTTCTTGGTCCTTTGGCTTGAGAGAGCTGATCTTTCTTCCGTTTTGTGCCTATCGATGTTTCTAGGCTCCTGGATTATCCAGCACTCAATCCAGGATATCTGAGGCAAAAAATAAAACCCAGTCAGTTCATTGCCATGTTGATGCTCAGGTCCTGAGGTTCCTACTGGTTCTGTCTTCTCTTTACCTTTCAGAGTTGTCTTATGTTTGTTTATATCCAACTTCCAGGGTTTTTAGTTGTGCTTAGTGGGAAGAATAGGAAAAAGTGCATCTCCTCTCTCTTGTCCTTTAATTTTTAAAATGTTTCTGTGACAGGTCAATAATATGCAGTGAATTCTCTTTTAAAATGTAAGATTCTATTTTTTATTAATTAAAAAGTATTACCATTTATTGAACATTTACTATGGGCCAGTTAGTGACTTGCAATCCTGGGGTATTCGTGGATGAAACTTAGTGTGTTGAGTAATTTTGTCAAGTTAATGGAGGATGTAAGTGCTAGAGCTAATGCTCATGCCAGACAAATGAGGGACGCAGAACAGTTTTGGATAATGTTGATGTTCTGAAGAACGTAAAACAGAGTAATGTGATAGAGTGTCTGTAATAGCGTGCAAGGAGTGCAGGTAATGATATTACCTGGGTGTGTGTGGGGGGGGTGGGGAGAAGTCAGGGAAGGCTTCTCTGAGGAGGTGTCATTCCATCTGAACCCTGAATGACAAGGAGTTTGCTCTGTGAAGCCCTGGAGCAGGGGGAGGGGGAGAACTTTATAGTTCAGCTTCCCTGAGGTGTGAGAGATCTTGGGAAGGTCTGGAAAGAGAAAGAAGGCCCACAGAGCTGAACCTAGTGAGCAGGGGGTGGGGAAGAGGCCATTGGGAAGAGGCTGGGAACGGAGGGAGGCCTGGATCATGAAGGATCATGATATTGGCCTTCCTCATGGGTTTTATTTTTACTTAAAAGTGCATTTAAAAAAATAGACATGTGTATTTCAGGGGCAGGTTTAGCAACCTTCTTATTGCTAAGTTGAGCTGCTTTTCTGAGTGTTTGGTTGTTAACAGGTTAGAATAAGTGAGAGAGGAGAGGACCTGGGAACAACAAGTACCGGCTCTACTTCCTGTTGGACAGAAGAAGAGCTGCATGTGTGCTTTTTGGGGAACCATGGACTGTATATCATGATCTTTTAAAAACTGAAAATGAGTCCCCAGAAGAGGTTCATGCTATTCCTTTTAAATAAAAGAAATTACCATTTAGTGCTGAAAATTTAGAGGAAGCTAAAGAATAAGACAAAATCAGCTGTAATCTCACTGCCCAGAGATAATGACTATGAACATGTTGGTCTGTCTCTTCTTAGTCTTTTGTCTGTGTGTCTATGTATTTTACACACACATTTATAAAATTAGGATCCAAATGTGTAGGTTTATCTTTTTTTAAAATTTATTAGAGAGAATGCGAGTGCACTCATGCTCATGTGTGGGGGGAAGGGGAATGGGGGAAATGGGCAGAGGGGGGAAGGAGAAGGACAAGCAGACTCCACGCCCATTGAAGAGCCCAGTGCAGGGCTCGATCCCATGACCCTGAGATCATGACCTGAGCCGAAACCAAGAGTCAGATGCTCAACCCATCTGAGCCACCCAGGCGCCCCAATGTGTAGATTTATCTCGATGGCACTTTGTCATTAAATATTCCCCAAGAACATTAAAGAGTATTGTATAATTTTTCATTTTGTGGTACTACAATAATTTAATTCTTTCTCCACTATTGAAGTGTTTGCTTCTCATTTTTTGATTTCCACTGACCCCGATGCAGTGAACATGCTGTTGCATACATCTTTGTGTTCACTGCTAATGGATTACCACAGGTATTATCCACATTTAGAAGGCTCTGCCTAGACAGTGCTAGACTATTCTCTAGAAAGGTAAATGATGAGAGTATAATGGCTTGAAATTTAACCAGCAATCATTAGAGACATGCTATCTTTCTCTTATAATAAAACGTGGGGTTTGGGATTATTAGCAGCATACTGCATGTTTTCATAGTTATTTGCAGTTAGCAGTTAACCTGACTCTCCATTTGAACTATGTAACTGTAGCCAGGTTTTCATCTTAAACTAGACTAATCAGATTATTATTCCCTTCTGAATCATGCTCATGTTCTCGAGTGGGTAGTGAGGTATTAAAGGAATTTGTTCAGGTTACTCTCTTACCTGTACGAGCTACTTGCATGTCTGTGCCCTTAGCTGACCAGTATCCAGCACCCATGTGTATCGGTGATGTTTAATTTGTTTTGTATTGCCATCTTCAAAATGATCTTCTTTCCCATAAATGTGCTAAATGGCAGAATATTCCTTTATCCAAAAACAAGTGTTAGTTCCATACACTGGGATGTGAAAAGTGAGCGATCACAGCCATGGTGACAGGGGACTCTCTGAGTCACAAATCATGTGTTCTGAATATTCTAGTAACTGGAGAAATTGAGCAAAACAACAAGTGACAAGTAGTTTTTCCATTTTTTTTTTCCTCCCCAAATACTCAACACGATACTTTTTGTACCATTGGTAGATGGTACTTTATTTATTTATTTTTTAAAGATTTTATTTATTTGAGAGAGACAGAGTGGGAGAGAACACGAGTGGGGTGAGGGACAGAGGGAGAGGCAGGCTCCCCGCTGAACAGGGAGCCTGATATGGAGCTTGATCCCAGGACTCTGGGATCATGACCTGAGCCGAAGGCAGATGCTTAACTGACTGACCCACCCAGGCACCCCAGTAGATGGTAATTTATATGTAATTCCTGTGTCATTCCTAGAGGTTAGGAATTGATAACTTATTCACAATTCAGATACATGAGTGGCTATGAACAAGAGGCTTCTGGAAGGTATGACCAGGTGTAAGAGAAAAACATGTAGGTTAGGTGTGAGTTCATTTAGTAATCCTTGCCCTAGAAACTTTTTTTTGGTTTTCCTTGCTGTTTTAGTTTTATTTTTGTGGTTCTTCCAAGCTGTTAATGTGTCCTACAGATATTCAATATTTAAGACCTGGGGCTGGATTAGTTTGGGAGTTCATAAATGTATTTCCTGCTGTTTTATTGAGGAGAAAGATGTTGGATGAGGTCATCGCAATTTCCCTTAATTACCAGAGCAAGAAATGTAGAGTAGGAAATGCTAATCTAATGTATTTTTATCAGGTTATATTTATAACTTTTGTGAATTTGGGGGTTTACATGTTTAGTATAGAAAATTCAGAATGTACGGAATACAGACAACTGATGTGCTTACCTCCCTGACGTAATCTCTGTAAAAATTCTCATATTCTGTCCCTTTCAAATTCATATTTGTTGTGCATGGATACACACACACACACACACACGCATTCCCATATTCCCTCCTCTCTGCTGTCACACACACATACTGTTAGAATCTTCTTTGCAGAAATTGGATCAACTATATATTGTTTGGTAATCCATATTTTTTCTATTCCATGACATGTTAGGAATGTGTCTAAGTCAGTATAACTCTTCAATATTATTTTTAAAGGGTAATGACATTCCATCACATGAAGGTATCACCAGTTAGCCCAGCAGCTCACTACTCCCCATCTAAGAATTATTTTGCCATTGTTTTCCCAGGTAGAACATTCTTATGGCCTTTTGTGTGGCCATCCTTAATTTTTCCTTTAGGATAAAACTTTTAAGTAAAATTGCTAGGTTAGTCTCATTTTTAGAAAGTTCCTTTCTCTTCATAGTTTATAGATTTAAAAAAACCCCACTATGGTTGTATGTATGTTTGCAGATAGACTCAGTGCCAGTAAAGAGTGTGGTAACGTTGCATCCAGATTATGTGTCTCTCACATCTGCCAAAATGTTTTGGTTTCAGGCAGTATTAAGTGCATGGCTACAATCCCATCATTCCTTTTGATTTACTTTTCTGTCTTTGAAAATTTCAGCCTGGATACTTAGAGATCACTTGGTAAGTTCTCTTTTTCTTTTTTTCATAATCTCTTTTACATTCACAGAACCACAGTGAGTCATTTCTGGGTTGTTGAAAGTTGTGGCTCTGTTACTTTGGTCTAGAAATCATGCTAATTATGAAATCTATTTCTTGTAACGTCAGGGTGTCTGATAGAAGGTGACTGGTTATGGAATTTAGAAATCTGACCAGAACAATAACAGAATCTTAAAAGGTATCTGTTTTTGCCAGTATGGCTGACTTGTCCTTGCAGGGACAAGACTGAATTTTCAGGAAAATAACAAAGATGCGGAAGCTAACAGTGAAGATGAAATGAAAATTGGGAGGGCTACTGTGAGAGTGATGGGGCCACAGACTGGTTATCAGGGGACTGGAGTCTGTGTGTGTGTGTGTGTGTGTATGTATGTAGCATATGTGTATGGGGTGGGGATATGTGTGTGTATGGAGTGTGGGGTGTGCGTGTGTGCAGGGTTTGTGCATGTATGTGGGGTGTGGGTATGTGTGTGTGGGTGTGTATAGGGCATGGTGAGTGTGCAGTGTGTGTACAGGGTTCGTGTATGCAGGGTGTGTATGTGTGTGTGTGTAGGTGTGTGGTGTATGTGTGCAGGGTGGGTGTGTGTGGGGTGGGGGTATGTGCAGGGTTTGTGTGTGTGGGGGGGTGTGGGTTATGGATGGTGTGTGCGTGTGTGTGCGCACGTGCGAGGGTGTGTGTGTGTTCAATAAGAAGAGTGAAACCTAAAAACCATTGAGAGAACAATGTAATTGGCCCATATATACCCATCATCCTCATCATCAATTTTCAGTACATGCTGATGACGTCTCATCTCTGCTCCCTCTTCACTTGTACTTCATTTCTACACACTCCTTTTACCTCTGAATTATTTTGAAGCAAAACATGGACATCATATCATTTGTAATTATTTCATCTATATCTGTAGAAGATAGCAATCTTTTAAAATAGATATATTCACAATATTATTAAACACCAACCAATGAATAAGTTCTCTTCCCCCCCCCCCCGGGTTTTCTTGTTTTTGGTTTTTTTTGAATAAGTTCTTAATACAGCCATATATCCAGTCAGAGTTCACTTGACTGGCTCATCAATGATTATTTTCTAGATTGTTTGAATCAGGATCAAATCAAGGTCTGTATATCTCCTTTCTAATTCAGGTTAATTTGTCTCTTAATTCTCTTTAAATCTATAGATCCCCTTATCATTTTTTAATTTTTTATTTATTTTTTTAGTCCTTGAAATGAGTCTTTTATAAGGAAAACAGTCATAGTTCATGGGCCTTTCATGTTTGGATTTTGCTGATCGAATCTAGCAAACAACAGTGTTGTGTCCTTTAAACTGCTGCTCCTGTATTTCTTGTATAAATTTATAGGTTTGATCAGATCCAAATTAGATTTTTTTTTTTAAAGATTTTATTCATTTATTCATGAGAGACAGAGAGAGAGAGAGAGAGAGGGAGGCAGAGGGAGAAGCAGGCTCCCAAGGAGCAGGGAGCCCGATGCAGGACTCAATCCCAGGACCCTGAGATCATGACCTGAGCCGAAGGCAGACGCTTAACCATCTGAGCCACCCAGGTGCCCCCAAATTAGATTTTTTTTGAAGACAGTTCATTGGTGGTTTTTTTGGTTTTGTTTTGTTTTTTATTTTATTTTATTTATTTATTTTTAAACATTGGATCAGAAGATTTTTTTTTTTTTTTAAAGATTTTACTTATTTATTTGACAGAGAGATAGAGAGAACAAGCAGGCAGAGAGGCAGGCAGAGGGAGAGGGAGAAGCAGGCTCCCCGCTGAGCAGGGAGCCCGATGCGGGGCTCGATCCCAGGACCCTGGGATCGTGACCTGAGCCGAAGGCAGCCGCTTAACCTGACTGAGCCACCCAGGTGCCCCTTGTTTTTTATTTTTTAAAGATTGTATTTGAGAGAGTGAGAGTGCATACACACAAGCAGGGGGAGGGGCAGAAGGAGAAGCAGGCCCTCTGCTGAGCAGAGAGCCCGACATGGGGCTTGATCCCAGGACCCTGGGACCATGACCCCAGCTGAAGGCAGATGCTTAACCAATTGAGCCACCCAGGCGCCCCTGTCTTTTCTTTTAAGATTTTATTTATTTATTTGACAGAAAACTAACACAAGAGCACACAAGCAGGGGGAGCTGCAGAGGGATAGGGAGAAGCAGGCTCCCTGCTGAGCAGACTGCCAGTTGAGCTGGGCGTTGAGCTGGGGGATACCAGGACCCTGAGATCATGACCTGAGCCAAAGGCAGACACTTAACTGGGGAACCACCCAGGCGCCCCAGTGGTTTTCATAACAGAATGCACACACGAATGACTTGGATCTCCCTTTTCCGATCCAAAGAATGAGCAGTGGCTTCACTTCCGGTCTACTCATTATAAGTTTCCTCACCAGCTCTCCTTGTAATGGTTTTAGCAGCTGTCAATGATAATTGCTGAGATATATTGTTTTGGTACGGGTGAAAATATACTGATATATTATCATTCTGACTTCATGTCTTAATCGAAATTGCTCTATAGAGAAAAAGCTCTTATCAACTGTGTGGTTACCCTGAGGAGTAGTTTACGTAAAATTGACTTACTTACCGGGCTTTGGAATCAGGAGTTGGTTTCCCTAGCAGTCTCCAAAGACTTACTTTTTAGGACTGGGACTTTAAAGGATACTTTAGTTCCCTTATAAACTCACGGATTTTAATATTTTGTTATGTTTCCATTGTGGATGATGTTCTTTTCAGTACTAATAGTGTTGCTGCTTTAGCCAGTGGAAGCCTCCATAAGTGGCCTCCTGGGTCCTTTTGTCAGAAATCCAGTAGTCTTTACTTTCTTGCCTTCTGATGGAACAGTGTGTTTTAGGCTTCTCTTGCACGTTTTCTGCTCTGCATCTGGAGCCAGTCGTTCCTCCAAAGAGCCCCGGTTCCTCTAGTGGGAAATAATGTTTAGAGACCATAATCTGATTGGAGTACTCACTGCTACTGGGTTGGTTGTTGTTTCTAGGCATTCCTAGCAGATAGAGCCAGGAAATAACTCTTTTAAAAATACATCTGTTCATACTGGTATTTCCAATTGCAGTATTTTGCCTAATTTATTTTATATGAGTAATTCTTTCTCTTAAGTTAAAAATCTTGTTTTCTATTGACATTATTTGCTTTACAATATTTATAGAAGTTTCAGAATAACAGTGATATTATTAATACTGTTATGATTTCTGAATACAACCTAGGATTTTTGTGCAATTGTTTTAGTGCTTAGGGTATGTCTAACTTGATGTGCTGTCAGATTAGTATGTGGTAAATTCTTTTCAAATAATTCTTTTTTTTTTTGTCTTCTTAAACCACCAACATAATATACCCTTAAGTATCATTTTCTTTTTGATTTGAGGGGATTGCTTTTTAAAAGTTTGATTTAATTTGTTTTATAATCATGTAAAATGTTGATTTTTTTAAAAAGATTTCTTTCTTATTTTTTTAAGATTTTATTTATTTATTTGACAGAGAGAAACACAGCTAGAGAGGGAACACAAGCAGGGGGGAGTGGGAGAGGGAGAAGCAGGCTTCCCGCTGAGCAGGGAGCCCGATGCGGGGCTTGATCCTAGGACCCTGGGATCATGACCTGAGCTGAAGGCAGACGCTTAATGACTGAGCCACTCAGGTGCCCTGTTGATATGGTTTTAATGTCAGTTTACAAAGAATCAATTCAGAGGAAACTGTTTTCCATCTCTACCCTCTTCACTTGTTTCCTTCTTTATGCATTGAATGTAAACATTTTTATTAGTATCTGTTTAAATCTTCTATTTAAAAAAAAAATCGAATATAAGCAACTATGGCTCTCTCCCTGTATCTTTCTATTTCTCTCTTTATATCCATGTGTTATATCAATGTATTTATCTTTATATTTATCTCTAAAGTTTTTATTAATGTGTTATTTATTTTATAGATATATCTCCTTCATCTTATCTACCTGCACCCCCCGCCCCCAGTGGTCCTATATTTATCTATGGGTAAAGGGTTAAGAATTGTGCTTTCAGTTAACTTTCCAGCTCTGTTTCTGGAAACCTAAGACCAACCTGTCATCTGTGAAGTTGTTACAAGAGAGATTGGTGCCTGTGGGGTATGAAGCTTCTAAGCCAGGGTGACTCCCATACCCACCCAGTGTGGCTCTTTTCTTACTATGCCAAGCTGTGCTCGGTAGGCTATGGCCAGAGCAACTTCTGCTGCTGCCTTCCCAGCAAGTTCTGGTTTCTGAGCAAACCGGTTGAAAATGTGATCTATGGTTGTCTTTTGCATCAGTATGTCTAGTTGACTCTCAAATGACCTCTGGTGGGTGCTGTATTATTCTCTCCCTTCTTTAGACTAAAGGACAGCATATGCCATTTTGTACCTTGTTTTTTGTTTACTTGGCATATATTTCAGAGATCACTGCATTGTTGTTAATAGATATGTTCTTTGTGTGTGGCCCCCCCACCCCACTCTTTTAAAAATGATGCTTCATAGTGGATGTGCCACCTTTTAGTCAACCATTCTGCTTTTGAAAGATATTTGGCTGTTAGGTCTCTTTTCTTACATTATCAGACTAAAATATGAAAACTTGAAAAATTTTTAAAAGAAAATATAAGTGGCTATCTTTGTGACCTTGCTGTAGGGGAATTTTTCTTAAGGCTTAGTGTCCAGCATGTAAAAAATAGCCTATGTATAAAAAGGAAAAGACAAGACAAAATGAACATAGGCTATGAAGACTTAATTCATAGAAGAAGAAACTAGAATGATCCATAATGTTGGGAAAAGATGCTCACACTGAAGTTGATGAATAAAAAATAAAGGTTAAAATGAGTTAGTTTCATACATTTTAGGTTGGCAAATATATAAGTCTGACAGAATTGTTGGTGAAGGTATAGACCAGTGGGAACCCTCCTAGGTAAGATGGTATAATCACTTTGGAGTGCAATTTCATACTCTCTAGTGAAGTTGAAGATGCACATAGCATAGCAATAAATATTTCCATTAGGAACGTATCCTTGTACAGTTGTACGCAGAAACAGAGTATTTGTCTCAGCATTTTTGTAGTGTTAGAAGGTGGCAAGTGATGTAAAAGTCAATCAACAAAGGATTGGGAAATTGAATTGTGATATATCCATATGATGGAACAATACATAGCAAGTAAAAATGAGTTAACTAGACTGAAAATGTATTGATTTGGATAAATCTCATAAATAAAACTGAGTAAAAAAGGTAAGCTGAAAAGGATATGGACAAAAGAATAATATACACAAAGTTTAAAATATGCAAAAATATTTATTTTTTATGGGTACATAATTCTGTTGTAACCACCAGAGTTCTGAGAGTGCCTTTTTGTAATGGAGGGCAGCAGCTTCAGCTCTGTCTCTGTAATATGTTGTTTCTTTAAAAAAAAATAAAAGGAATTTGGGTTTATTTTTTTCTAAATATTAAGATTTGATAAAGTTGAATGGATTTTTAAAATCACTTTTCTGATTCCTTGAAATGTTTCATAATTTTCATAAAAGGTGGCTCACTTGGTTGGGCATCTGCCTTCAGCTCAGGTCATGATCCCCGGGGTCCTAGGATCAGTCCCCACCACCTCCCTGCTCAGCAGGGGTGGTCTGCTTCTCCTTCTCCTTCTGCCCATCCCCCTACTTGTGCTCTCTCTCTCTCTTAAATAAAATCTTCAAAAAAATTCTGGTGTTTACTAACAATATGAGTACCAATGAAATACATCTTTTAGTTTACATTTATTGAGTTTTGGTATCATTTGTGATTCTAAGCTTCCTTTTGTTCTTTAGAAATGAACTTGAAGGTAGAGACACTGTAACATGTATTTTATTTAAATTCAAGTTAGTTAACATATACTGTATTATTAGCTTCAGGGGTAGAATTTAGTGATTCATCAGTTGCATATAACACCCAGTGCTCATTATGTCAGGTGCCCTCCTTAATGCCCATCACCCAGTTACCCCATCCCCCACTCACCTTCCAGCAACCCTCAGTGGTATAAAAAGGTCTGATTGCTGGTCATTTTGTGCTTATTCCCAAGTGGTGCCAACCTGGTGCAATGAGTGGATTTTGAGTAGGATACATATATACATATATACACTTAAAATAGTTACTTAAAAATATTTATATGCTTGTTGGCTTGTCCAGATAGTCCATATTTGAGATTGTCGCTTTGTAATTGATTTTAGATTATAATATTTTATGACAGGATTATTCAGATGATAGAATCAACGTCATAGCCCCTTGCCTACGAATTCTGTTGAAACTGAGAAAAACTCAAAGGTAAACATCATAAAATAATGTGTTCCTGTTGGGGTAGATTTGGGGAGGTAGAATGTTGCTGATACATAGAATTTTTTCACCTCGTCAGATCTCCTCATAAAGGTGTCAAGTTATTCCACAAATGCCAGAATAGGAGTGGGTGCGGTGAAATTGTGAATGGCAGTGTGGGGTCACCTGTTTGGGAGGTTGTGGAGAGAAGGAGAAGGTGCGTTCGGTCAGTCCCAGAAACTGGGGAATCCAAGAATTTCCAGCAAGTACTCACTCTCTAACAGAAAATTCCCCACTCATTTTCCAAAGTGGAAAACCTGGCATGCAGTTCTTAAATTAGTCCTCGAAAGTCGGGGAGAATTCCTAAGTTCTAGTGTGTGGTTGAGTACAGACAGACTGGAGAGGCCCACCCTGGTCTACATAAATAGAGTAACATAAGCCCTTCCAGGTTTTCAGAAATACCCAAGAAAAACTCTTTCCTAGGAGAGCACTCCACGCTGGACAAACCAGGACTAGAATGCACATTAAATATGGTGGGAACCCTGAGAGAAAAGATGTAGAGGACATTGGAGAGAAGACAGCTCTGAGAAGGTGCTGTGGAGTTCACTCTAAGAGGCCATATGTGTGAATATTTCAGAGTCACAGCAGAGGAAAGAGCCCTCAAATCACAAAAATAACAAGTTATCCTGGTCTATCCTCACTGTCCAGAGTAGAACCTCCTTCTCAAAAGTACAAGAAAATCCATTTCATTCAGACACCAACAAAGCAAAAGGGTTGTGGTCAAAAATCCATGAAAAGATAGTGTAAAAGTATATAGGAAGGTAAGAATAAGTGGTTCTGAATAACATCCCCCTGGACAATGGAGGATTAGTAATAAAAACATGGCCACAAAGCATATGAAAACTTCCAAACCAATATTTAAAAAAAAACTGAAACAAATCAGGAAATTTGGCATGGAAGCTATGGAAGAACTGCACAAGTCAGAAATAGGAGAGTGGAGAAGAGAACTGGGCTGTAGGAAAGTACAAAAAGATGACGTTATCTCAGGAAAGATTCCAAAATAAGGGGAAAAGCAGTAATGAAGACAGTTTATAAAGGAACACAAAGGGAAATAGGCACTAACACTTTTGTTTTACAAGGATAATAGGAATAGAAAGGAGAAAAGTGAAAAAAAGATTGAGATGAAAAGCATCCCAGTGACAGTCTTAGATATAGAGGAGACAAAGATAACCCAACATACAAAGAAGAAAACTAAGTCACTGAAACAGAACAAATACTAAAAACTATGATCCAGACAACATTTTCCTGAGTAAAGCGTACTTGAATGGACAAATCAAAAGGACACGCAGCGTATCTAGGAAAATCATTCTACAATACCAATAAGATGACAGTTTAAAGAAAACTCCTTTGAGCATAGAGGCAAAAGGACCTTAAATCTCAGCAAGTCACTTTTAAGGAAACGACAATTTTACTGGCATTGGACATTTCTGTAGTGACCCTTGATGTCGCAATTCAGCTCCACTTACTCCTAAGGTATTTAAGATTTTTAAGAAAAGATATTAGCCAAGGATTTTATATTCAGTTACATTGGGTCTTTGTTATAAAAACCACAGGTAGATGTGTGAACATGGAAGAGATCAGTTCCTGTGAGCTCTTCCTGAGGCTTCTATCAGAGAATGAACTGCAGACAACCAAATATTGTTTGACTAAGCTAAGGCCAAGTAATGAGAATCAGGTTGATAGAATAGTATGTCATTCTAAACCTGCAGTGACTGTCTCCCTCCCTCCCTCCATCCATCCATATGCACACATATATGTAAATACACGCTTATGTGTGTATATAAAGGCATACAATGTAAAGGGGTAAGTATATGAAAGTTACAGTAAACTAGTCAGCCACTTTGTAAATAAATCACTGGTGTGACTTAAAAAAAAAAAAAAAGCTTACCATAAAAACTCAGTGTCTGATTGCTAATGTTAGAAAATTGACAGCATATAAAACTCCTGGAACTTTGCTGTATTTCAGTTAATTGAGCTTTGAAAACTCACATCAACTTGTTTAAGTTACATAGATTCAAACATCTGCCTGGGTTATGTTTTTCCTAAGGTAAGTGACCTCGAATGTACCTTGTAGCTGGATAATCAGTAATGCATCCTTTGGACTCTATATGCTTTGGGGGTTAAAGATTTACACATTAATTTTTAAAGGCATAGCGTATTGCACAGGTGAGTTTGTTCATGCTCACTGGTAAGAATGGCTTCCTTCTGAGTGTTACTGACTAGAAATACTGCCTTCTGAAAATTTTTTGCCTTATTAATTTTAACAATAGCTGCTGTCCATTTTTATTTTGGCAATCTAGGTTGACTGAAGTTGTTGCTTCAGATTTTATGTTTTGCCCAAGTAGCACAATAGCAATTAATAATAAACCAGAAGCTGTAGACCATTGTTATTTGGAAGTACCAAGAAAGATCACTGAGAAATTTTGTGCATGTAAAATTTAGAAAAATCTGAATGCTAAGCCTTCTCAGGCTTTTTTTTTCTTCTCAGAGTCACTAGGCAAACTGACTCAGTGGTCGCTAAGCATTTAAAAGATGGTAATTTCTGCATACTCATCAGACTGTAAGTCTGTATTGTGGTATTTTTAGTCTGTCTACATTAATAAATGTATTTTGTGAGACATTTTAGTTAGATACTTGGCTAAACTTTAAGGAAAGTGTAGCCCAAAAACAATTTGAGATTTAATCAGTACATTTTTTTATTTCCATTGCTATTAAACAGAAAAAAATCGTGTCCATGATTTCTCACTGTTTTCCTTGAGACTATTATCCGTTGATGGCTAGGCTGTACTCATTGATTTTTACCTGTGACAATCGATTGAAGCAGATCAATTTTTCCCTCTTGAGATTTGCAGGAGAAAATTTTGAAGTTTTCGACCTCATCATTATTTTTATTTATCTAATAGTTTTGTCTTTATGGGATGTAGTACAGGATGTTTTATCCTTTTGCTGAATTTTGATGAAGGTTTCATTTTGTTTGCTCTGGAAGCTTCACACATTTGGACCAATTCCTAGCTTTCTGAATATTTCATCATCTCATCTTCGTTAGGTAGATCTGTCCACTGTGAAATCACTGCCAAGTACCATTTGATTGTTGGACATAAACTCGTTTTGCTGTGGTTTGGTTATAGACCTACACGGCTTCTGCTTTTTTCCCCCCACATGTAATATTTAGGTATGTTGAGCTGAATGGCAAGATGAATTTAAATCAAAGCTGAATACATAGTGGACTGCAAACTGAAGTGACCTGAGGTCATTTTTGGTTCTCTAAAGGTAGTTTTGATTATTCATCCTTGGCACTGTGTCTTTGCCTGCAGGCTATAATCTTCCCTCCTCAAGTGTTCTAAGACTAATACTGTTCTAGAGGTGTGGTGCATGTTGCTTAAGATTAATTATGGAGTCCTGGGCAGTTAGTGGTAGGGAATCAGACTGTTCATTTTTTTCAGATATGACTAAATGAGAATTTATTTAGGGCACAAGATGTTTTTAGGCCTCGATCCAAAATTGTGGTCTGTAATATACTGCATCTTCTCAAGGGACTCAGAGTTACTGTGTTACAAACAAATCTAGTATATAATTTCTTTTATTTTTAGTATTTGTTATAGTTTGTCTAGTTTTTTTTCCCCAATCAAAATCATAAATTATTTTAGTTTTGCAAGATTGTTAATAATGGCTGCATCCACTACACCAAGAAGAAATACGTTGGACCTCATCACTTGTGGGCGTTTCTGTGTTTTAAAATTATGGCTATTACTGTACAAAATTTTTTTATGCCTGGAAAGTTTTCATCTTTCATTATATACTTAAGCTGTATTTCACTCATCTTTCCTCTGTAATAAACTACTTCAAAACATAGTGGCTTACACAAGGACAGTAATTCATTTTGCTCACAAATCTGTAATTCCAGCAAGGCCGTGTTAGCTGGGAAGATGGAGTGGGTTTGGAGAATAAATTTTCCAGATGGTTCATTCATATGAACAGCGAGTTGGTGCTAGCCATTCAGTGGGCACCCCACTGGGGCTGTGGGTTGGGAGCCTCATTTGCTTTCCACGTGGGCCTCTGAAGGTTGCTTCGGCTTCCTTACAGCATAGTGGCTGGGTTCCATGAATGCTCTGAGAGGGATGCCCGGGTGGCACAGTCTGTTGAACATCCGACTCTTGGTTTCAACTTGGATCGTGATCTTGAGGTCATGGGATTGAGCCCCACATTGTGCTCCATGCTCCACATGGAGTCTGCTTGAGTTTCTCTTCTCTCCTCTCTCCCTCTGCACCCCCCCCCACTGCCGCTCTCTCTCTCACTCTCTCTAAAATAAATCTTAAAAAAAAAAAAAAAAAGGTATTTCCTGAGAGAAGCAGGCAGAGGCCACATGGCCTTTTCTGACCTGGCTCCACCCACCAAGCGCGTTGTTAGTGTTTGCCATGAAAGAAGACAATGAAACGGGAAGTGGGCTAGATATAGTCTTTGCTACAGTTATGATTTACTTAACAGATCCCCTATTTTGGGATATTAAGATTGTTGCTTGTTTTTGTTTCTGTCATGTAAACAATACTACAGCAAACATTATTGTACTTAAAGCTCATTTGTTCATCACTTTGTTAGGAGAAATTTCTTGAGCTGTAACAGCTGTGTCAGAAGAAAATAACATTTTTAAGGCCTTTGAGAAATAACTCACTTTCCTCCCAGCTGGAGGAAAGGTTGAACACTTATTTTCATATGGGCTGTATTTAAAATTTATCCATTTACCCATGACCATGCCAACACTGGCTGCCATCCATTTTCATCTTTGCTGGTCTGCTTTGCAATGAATCAGAATCTTATTCTTCTGAAATTTGCATTTCTTTGCCTACTAGTGAGAGTAGAAGATTTATTTCCTTGTTAGGCAGTTTAGAGTTCTTTTATCAGTTGTTTGCTTGTTCATGTGTTTTTTAACTGGAGTGTTCATAATTTTTTTTTTGGTAAAAGTGATTTATACATATTTCAAATACTTTTTCCAAGATTATATATTTATTTTGACAGATGTATCATAAGGCTGTTCCCCCACCCCTTCTTTAAATTGAAATTTTTAACAACACATTTGGAGTCTTTCTAGTGTAAGTAGAAAAGTAAGAATCTCAATAAATGAATAGTCTATTTATCTTTTTTATTTGCTTTTTTATTTAAAGTCTTAAATATACCTCTGATTGTTTTCCTCTTTCTATTGTTTTATTTATGTTTCCCATACACATTTCAAAACTTTAGTTCTTGCAGCACTTTATGATATGTTTTAGTAATTGTATGGAAAATACATTATTTAGTATTTTTAGTTATTTTAGTATTTTTAAGTTGGACAAAAAGCCTTCAGTCATTATATGAAGACTGTGAAAATGTCAGTGTAATCATCTCCATTTTATTTTGAAGTTGGGGAAACGGAATCCTAGAGAGGTTATTTTGTCAAGGAATGTGGCGTTTGTAGTCAGGTTTGCTTGGCTCTTGATTCCAAGTTCTTTCCCAGTCTGTATATTATGTTGCCACTCCAGTTGTTCAAGAGTTCTCTTATCACTCAATCAAAAGCTATGGTTTTCTTTGTTAAGTCATACATTTCTCTCAAGTTTTTTCTTAAAAGGTTAGTATTTTTGTTATTCTTTGTCGAAGGAATTCATCTTTTCATGACCTAATAGAGTGAAAACTATGGAGTTTTCAGTTTTATTTAGCCACTTTCCTAGGCACATGGAAAAGAAAGAGAAAGCACCAATTATATTTTTGGCATAATAGTTTTAGACTTGAATGCATAAATGCTAAATCTATGAGTACTTAAAAAATTTAAATGTTTAAAATTTAAGAAGATGCATTTTAATATACATAAAAATCTTTAGCAGGAGTATTCACCATTTATAGCAGTGTATTTTCTTTAAGTAAATACACATTTTCATTTTCTTGATTTTTATATTTATACTAAAGTCTTATGTTGTATTCTTTGTCAGGGAGTTAAATCTATTTAAATATAGATTTCCTTATATGGAATCTATCTACATGTATATAGATTGCTGTGAATCCTTTTTAGTTCCTTTTAAGTTAGAATAAGGGATGTGTTATCTTATTCATAAATTTTGGCTTTAAAGTAATACTAGACTGTTTAGAAATTTCTCCTTTTAAATTGACTGTCATTTGTGTTCATTATATTTGCTCTCAACTCAGAGTTAAAACTTTAGATAAAATGAAAAGATGGATAACAACAAGTGTTGGGAAAGATGTGGAAATGCAACTTTCATATATTAGTGAAGAATAAAGTAGTACAACCACTTTGGAAAATTCGACAGCCTCTATTAAAGCTAAAGAGATGCCTACTTCTTGACTTAGCGGTTCTGCTGTCAGGTATATATCCAAGAGAAGTGGATACTTATGTTATTTGTTCACAAAAAGATACATAAATGTATCATGAGAATGTCCATAGCAGCTTTACTCATAATAGTCCCAAACTCCAAACAACACAAATGTTCAGGAGTAGAATGGATTCGTATATTTTTCTGTGTTCACGTAGTAGAACATTATAGAGCAGTAAAATATGAATTGCTTCTGCACAGAACACAGCTGACTTTAATGCCATTATATTTTTTTACTTTTTTTATATCTTTGCTGTCTCCCCTTTTTCTTGATTTAGTGCTTTCTCTATTTTGTTATTTTTAAAAAACCCAGCATTTTGACTTATCTATCATTTACCTTTTTTTTTTCTATTTTCTACGTTATTACCTTCTGTTTGCATCTTTATTTTCTTTGATTTTCTTCATTTTTATTGCTTTTTTTTTTCATTTTTTTTGTGTTGGGAATTTAGTTCTCATATTTTTGTTCTTCCATTTTCATTTACAAATGTATTTACAGGGTGTATTTTCTTCTGACTGCTGTTCTAAATGTGTCCCATATTTTTAAGTTTTTAAATTTTGGCTTGTATAGGGAAAAATTTCCAGGTATAAGGATCTTTTGGATTATTGGTGCTTTTATTAATTTCTAGTTTTATTGCATCATGCTAATAAAAATTACTTTTTCTTCTCAAACTATTCCAAAAAAAAGAAGGAAACTTCCAAATTCACTCTCTGAGTTTCAACATTACCCTTATAACAAAACTAGATAAAGACATTACAAAAAAGAACTACAGGCCAATATATCTGATGAACACAGATGTAAAAATCTCAACAAAATATTAGCAAACTGAATCTAGCAATATATGAAAAAAATCATTCACTACAACGAAGTGGGATTTATTTCAGGGATGCAAGGATGGTTCATTATTCACAACTCAATCAATATGATACATCACATCAACAACAGAAGGGATAAAACCATATGATGATCTCAATAGACACAAAAAAAGCATTTGACAGAGTACTACATTCATTCATGGTTAAAAACCCTCAACAAAGTAGGTTTAGAGGGAACATAGCTCAACATAATAAAGGCCAATAAAAACCCACAGCTAACATCATACTCGATGGTGAGAAGCCAAGAGCTTTTCCTCTAAGATCAGGAACAAAACAAGGATGTCACTCTCCCAACTTCTATTCAACATAGCACTGGAAATCTTAGCCACACCAATCAGACAAGAAAAAGAAATAAAAGGCATCCAGATTGGTAGGGAAGAAGTAAAACTTTCACTATTTGCAGATGACATGATACTGTATATAGAAAACCCTAAAGATTCTACTAAACTACTAGAACTGATATCACTGGATACAAAACCAATGCACAGAAATCCGTTGCATTTCTATACGCTAATAATGAAGTAGCAGAGAAATTAAGAAAAATCCCATTTTCAGGTACACCCAAAATAATAAAATACCTCGTAATAAACTTAACTAAGGAGGTAAAAGACTTGTACTCCAAACTATAAAACACGAAGAAATGGAAAGACATTCCATGCTCATGGATTAGAAGAATTAATATTTTTAAAATGCCCATACTACCCAAAGCAATCTATAGATTTATTGCAATCTGTATGAAAATACCAACAACATTTTTCACAGAACCAGAACAAATAATCCTAAAATTTGTATGGAATCACAGAAGACCCCAAAAAGCCCAAAGCAATCTTGAAAAAGAAGAACAAAGCTGGAGGTATCCCAGTTCCAGATTTCAAGATATACTACAAAGCTGTAGTAATCAAAACAATATGGTACTGACACAAAAATGGACACACAGATCAATGTAACAGAATAGGGAGTCCAGAAATAAACCTGTGCTTTTATGGTGAATTAATCTACAACAATGAAGGCAAGAATATACAATGGGGGAAAAGACAGTCTCTTCAACAAATGGTGCTGGGAAAACTGGAGATCTTTCTTACACCATACACAAAAATAAACTCAAAATGCGTTAAGGACCTAACTGTGAGACTTGAAACCATAAGATTCCTAAAAGAAAACATAGTAATTTCTGTGACATCAGCCGTAGAAACATTTTTTTAAGATATGTCTCCTCAGGCAAGGGAAAGAAAGGCAAAAGAAATTTTTGGGACTACACCAAAATAAAAAGCTTTTTCACAGCAAAAGATACCATCAACAAAACAAAAAGGCAACCTACTGAATGACTGAAGATATTTGCAAATGATATAGTCAGTATCATTTAGGGGTTAATATCTAAAATATATAAAGAACTTATGTAACTCAATGCCAAAAAAACCCACCCAAAATCTAATTAAAAATGGACAGAGGACCTAAAAAGACATTTTTCCAAAGAAGACATACAGATGGCTAACAGACCCAGGAAAAGATGGCTCAACATCACTAACAATCAGGGAAATGCAAATCAAAACCACAATGAGATATTGCCATACTCCTGTCAGAGTAACTGGAATCAAAAAGACAAGAGATAACAAATGCTGGTGGGGATGTGAAGGAAAAGGCATCCTCGTGCACTGTTGGTGGGAATGCAAACTGGAGCAGCCACTGTGGAAAACAGTATAGAGGTTCCTCAAAAAATTAAAAATAGAATTACCATATGATCTCATAATTTCACAACTGGATATTTACCCAAGGAAAATGAAAACAATAATGCAAAAAGATAATGCATCTTTGCTTATTGCAGCATTATTTACAGCCAAGATCTGGAAGAAACTGAAGCATCCATTGATAGACGAATGGATAAAGATGATGCCACGCACACACACACACACACAAATATTACTCAGCCATAAAAAGGAATGAGATCTTGCCATTTGCAACAATATGGATGGACTTCAGAGGGTATAATGATAAGTGAAATAAGTCAGAGAAAGACAAATACCATCTGATTTCACTCATATGTGGAATTTAAGAAACAGAACAAATGAACAACCAAAAAGACAAACAAAAAAGACTTAAATACAGAGAACAAACTGGTGGTTGTCAGAGGGGAGGTGGGTTGGGGGAGAGATGAAATCTAAAAAAAGTATTTATTATTTTATGGATTACATTAAGGTTTTCTTTGTGACCTTTTATATGGTCAGTTTAAAGGAACATTTTATGTTGAAGAAAAAGGTACATTTTCTGTTATCTAAGTGTAAAGTTGGATATATACCCATAACATCTGTTGTTTATGTCATTTAGTCTTTTATATTCTCACTTATTTTTGTTCTCTTGACAGTCTTGGGCTGAGAGTGGTATGATAAAGTCTGTTGCTTCTTGCATCTTCTGTAGTTTCCACTTTATAAAAGTGGTTACTATGCTATGTAAGGCATAGCATTCACTACTGTATTCATTACTTGTTAAGTGTTAAGTGGCCTTTAGCATTAAAAAGTCTTCCTCATCTTGTTTACTTCTTTTTGGCCTAAATTCTGCCTTATATGTGAGGAAGAGTCATTATGTAACTCTTTGTATATTAGGAACACAAACACAGTTCCTGCTTTCTATTCTTGTTTGCCTCTCTCTCTCTCTCACTTTTTATCACTTCTAACATTTATCACTTTATCACTCTAACATGTTAGAAGTGATAAATTTTTACTTTTTGGAGTACAGTTCTGTGAGGATTAACACATGTGTAGACCCTGTCACTGCCACCATAAGGATACAGAACAATTGCAGCATCCCAAAGAATGACATAGTGCTGCTCCCTTTTTAGGCAAACCACCTCCCACCCCATTCCCTGGCAATTACTGATGTCTTCTCTGCCCCAAAGTTTTACCTTTTCTAAAATGTTATGTAAATGGAACTGTATTGTATGTAATCTTTGAGACTTTTTTTTTTTTTACTTAATGCAGCTGAGATTCATCCATGTTGTATCGATAGTTCATTTCTTTTTATTGCTGAGTACTGTTCCATTATGTAGATAATATCACAGTTTATATACCCATGTACTCATTCAAGGACATATGGGTTGTTTTCATTTCTTGACTCTTATGAAAAGTATTGCTGTCAACTTTTGTGTGTAGGTTTTTCTGTGAGCATACATTTTTATTTCACTAGAATAGAAGTACAGTGGCTGCATCATATACGGTAGTTGTGTGTTTAACAACTTTTTATGAAACTGCCAAGCTGTTTTCTAGAGTAACTGTACCATTTTGCAGTCCTACCAGCTATGTATATAGAATTCTAGTTGTTCCACATAGTAGTCATTTTTCAGTTGGTCATTCAAATAATTGCATAGTGTCTCATTGTGATCTCAATTTGCATTATTTTAATGATTGTGACATTGAGCATCCTCTTGTGTTTATGTGAATATCTGCATATGTTCTTTGGTGAAATGTCTGTTTAAATATTTTGCCCATTAAAAATGTTTTTTCTTAATATTGAGTTTTGAGAGTTCTTTTTATATTCTGGATACAAATATTTTATGCTAGTATCTGGCTTGTCTTATTGTATTTGTCTTCCACAGAGGATAATTTTAATATTAATGAAATTCAGGTCATCAGTTATTTCTTTTATGGATTGTGCTTTTGGAACACCAGAAAAGTTTTTATATCTAAAAACTTCCTAACCAAAGATCATGAAGATTTTCTGTTCTGTTTTCTTGTAAGAACTTTATAGTTTTACATTTTTTATTCAGTTGTATGATTCATTTTGTATGATTGCAATTTTTGTATATGGTGCACAGTATGAAATGAAGTAAATTTTTTTTTTTGTATGTGGATATCCATAATAAGTACTACTTATTGAAAAAATTGTCCTTTATCCTAAGTTCCCTTTGCAACCTGTCCTAAACTAATTGATTCCATTTCTGAACTCTGTTTCCTTGGTCTGTGTATCTGTCATTTTGTCAATACCACATTGTTTTGATTACTGTAGGGTTTTTTTTTATGTTTTAAAATAATTGTGTGATTCATCTTTTTCCTCCCAAGTTGTTTTGCTTATGGGTTCCTTTGCCTTTCCATATAAATTTTACGATTAGCTTGTTTATATCTACAAAAAATTCTGCTGGGATTTTTTTTTTTTTTATTGGAATTGAATTAAATCTGTAAGTCAGTTTGGGAGAAAATTGGCATATTAACTATCTTGAGTTTTTAAATAGATGAACATGAAATGTCACTTCATTTATTTATGTCTTTAACATTTTTTCTTTCATGATTGTTGTATAGTTTTCAGCTTAGTGATTCTCCACAAATTTTGTTAGGTTTATACCTGTATTTCTGTTGTTGTTCTTGTTAGAGTTATTGAAAAATGATACTTTAAAAAATTTGTTTTCTAATTGTTCATTACTGGTGTATAGAACTACACCAGATCTTGCTAAACTCATAAGATGTAGGAGCCTTTCTGTAGATTCCTTGGGATTTTCTACATAGACAATCATAACCTCTGAGAATATTGCTTCCATTATAGTGTGAATGACTTTTATTTATTTTTCTTTCCTTATCACACTGGCAATGACTTTCAGTAAAATATTGAATTATGAGTAATGGGAATGGACATGCTTGTTTAATTCCCAGTCTCCGTGGGGAAGCATCAAGTGTTTCCCCTGTAAGTATGATGTTAGCTGCAATTTTTCTTTAATACTCTTTTACAGATTGAGGAAGTTCCCTTCTGTTCCTTGTTCAGTGGGTTTTTTATCATGAATGGATGTTGAATTTTGTCAAATGCTTTTTCATTATCTATTGATATGATCATGTGGTTTTTCTTATTTAATCTGCTGAATTACATTGATTGATACTCAAATATTGAACCAGTCTTGATTTCTGAGATAAACTCTACTTGATTGTAATCTTTCTATTTATACGTTTTATGTATTGTTGGATTCAAATTGCATATATTTGTTGAGGATTTTTGCATCTCTATCCCTAAGGTATGTTTATACTTTTTTTTTCTTGTATCATTAACTGTCTTGGATCTTTTTCATGCCTATAAATGCTTGTGTGTGTGTGTAAATATATATACATCTGATATGTCCTGTGGCCTCTTCTAGATATTTTCATTCTTTTTTGTTTATTTTTTAAATCTTAGATTTGTGTGGAGTTTACTTTCAGGTATGACACTACCACAAACATGCATTCATTGTATTAGTTTTGGTTAGCTCAACATTCAGCAGAATTTTGTTACATAACTTTCTGTTTTTAGATTGCATTTCAATGCATCAGGTGTTCTGTCCAATTTTTTCTCCTTAAAAAGATCTCTCCTGGAGTCTTCTAAACAACTCCAATATGGTTAGGCTGCCCTCTGTGCCTGGTTATAGCTATCACCTGGAATCATCGTGGGATTCCCTTCCTCTCTTTCCTTTGTTCAGTGTCCTCTATTTTCTTGGTTTATTTCCCCAGGGTGAGTGTTGGGGGTTATATAGATTAGTAGTGGAATGATAAGTGATTTTGGAAAGATAATAAAAGGCCAGATCATGAAAAGCTTTGTATGTTGTGATAAGGGTCATCTCAAGGATTGCAGCAACTATTGAGAATATTTTATAGGTGAATAACATGATCATATTTGCTGTTGGAGAAGATCACTGTGGCTATCACTTGTGAAATAGATGGAAGAAAGCAAAGTTATAGTAATTCAGGAAAAATATAATGGTGCATTGAAATATAAGGCAACATTAGTGGGGGTATCACTCTCACAGTGATTGGGGATCAACTGGACATGGGAGGAAGGAGGTGTCAAGGAAGATGCCCAGGTTTTTAAGTTTGGTCTTGAATTGATGATCCTCAGAGGGCGAGTATCATGTTTAGGGTAGATTCTGAGTTTAGTGTTGGATGTGCAGTTCAAAGGATTGCAATATACCCTTTACCCATATTTAGCAAATGTTAACATTTTACCATGTTTGATTTATAGTTTCTTTCTTTTACCATGTGTGTGAGCATGTGTGTGGCCAATACGAGAAGAGGTTGGAGACCTGATGCTCCTTTACTTTTTTTTTGGTTTGTTTTTATTTTTGTTTTGTTTTGGTTTTTGATGCTCCTTTACTTTTAATTACTTCATTGAATATTCCCTAAAAACAAGCCATGGATTTAAAAAGAAGTTAACAGTTATTTAACGTTATTAACTCATCTACAGACCTTATTCAGATTTTGCATTTGTCCCAGTAATGTTCTTTTATGTAAAACAAAGTTGCCAGATCTTGAATTGCATCAGTTATCATGACTTTTTAGTCTCCTGTAATCAGAACAGTTTTTCAGTCTAAGGCTAGTGGATCTTTGAGTGGTTTTGGAATTATGTGTTTGTATGTGTGGCAGGTGGTCTTAGTGTGGGAAACAGATTTGTAATTGTGGTACTTGGGCCCAGGGTATAAATTAGAATGGGAATTGACTGTGGAGAATTGAGCTTTCTACTGTCTACCTGCTGGAAAGGTGGAAACAGATCTATTACTCAAAGATACCTTAGTGTTGATTCGTTTTTTAACCCTAGGTGATGAATTAGCTTGATTTATTTGTTCAGGACCTGGTGAGACTCATGCATAGGTATAGATACATAGGTATATCTCCATCCTTAAATAAAAGCAGATGTCTGACTATGTAAATTCTTCCTGCTTGGCAACATAGCCCCCAGTGTAAAAGGACCGTGGCATGGCCAAAAAATCGAACTGCTTACATTTGCCTTGGACATAACAGTGTCACTGTTAGGTGTTTGCTTCTCTTCAGGACTGTTGGGAAGTTCCACTTTTGCTCTGTGTAGCCATCTTGCTAACAATACAATTCTGTATTCCTGCCTGCTTACATTCATTAACTCTGTGTGCCTATATGTATGTGTCTGCATTTCCTTTTTGCATATCAATAGGTACCTGAAACGATGTACAATCTGTCAGAAGGGAAAATAATACAAATATTAGTCAGTATGTATTCCTCTCTGTTGTATTATGCCTTTAGTTACAGAATGTTATAGGAATATAGGTTCTTCTTTTGGGTATTTATATATCTGTAGGACCTTAGATATGAGACTAGAGATGTGTTTTCTCTAGACGCAGGTTTGTACTGATGTTCACGTGTACATGCAGTTGTGATTCCAGTTTTTCTAGTTATTTATTGCCACACTTCCTGTTGGGTGGTTGAGTTGTTAAGAGGAAGGCTTTGTTGTCCCACTGGCCTTGATTTCAGTCCAACTTTTTGAATTGGTTAACTTTTCAAGATTCATTTTCCTCTTTAAAATAGGGATAACGGGGCACCTGGGTGGCTCAGTCGTTAAGTGTCTGCCTTCAGCTCAGGTCATGGTCCCAGGGTCCTGGGATCGAGCCCCACATTGGGCTCCCTGCTCAGCAGGAAGCCTGCTTCTCCCTCTTCCACTCCCCCTACTTGTGTTCCTCTCTTGCTGTTTCTCTCTCTGTCAAATAAATAAATAAAATCTTTTTAAAAAAATAAGTAAAATAGGGATAAATTGGGACGCCTGAAACTATGGAAAGAGCCAAGATGTCCATCAACAGATGAATGGATAAAGAAGTTGTGGTATCTATATACAATGGAATATTATGCAGCCATCCAAAAACCAAAATCTTGCCATTTGCAACGACATGGATGAAACTAGAGGGTATTATGCTAAGCGAAATAAGTCAATCAGAGAAAGACATGTATCATATGATCTCACTGATATGAGGAATTCTTAATCTCAGGAAACAAACTGAGGGTTGCTGGAGTGGTGGGGGGTGGGAGGGATGGGGTGGCTGGGTGATAGATATTGGGGAGGGTATGTGCCATGGTGAGCGCTGTGAATTGTGTAAGACTGATGAATCACAGACCTGTACCTCTGAAACAAATAATACATTATATGTTAAAAAAGAAAAAAAAGAAGATGATAGCAGGAGGGGAAGAATGAAGGGTGGGAAATCGGAGGGGGAGAGGAACCATGAGAGACTATGGACTCTGAGAAACAAACTGAGGGTTCTAGAGAGGAGGGGAGTGGGGGGATGGGTTAGCCTGGTGATGGGTATTAAGGAGAGCACGTTCTGCATGGAGCACTGGGTGTTATACACAAACAATGAATCATGGAACACTACATCAAAAACTAATGATGTAATGTATGGTGATTAACATAACATAATAAAATAAAATTAAAAAAACAAAACATTGGGGCGCCTGGGTGGCTCAGTTGGTTAAGCATCTGCCTTCGGCTGAGGTCATGATCCTGGGGTCCTGGGATCAAGCCCCGCAAGGAGCCCCTCATCGGGCTCCCAGCTCAGCAGGGAGTCTGCTTCTCTCTCTTCCTCTGCCCCTTCCCCCCCACCCCCCGACTCATGCTCTCTTTCTCAAATAGATGAATAAAATCTTTAAAAAAAAATAGGGATCATAGTGTCATGTTATTATGGCTAGTTTTCAGGTTTAAATGAGATAATACATACTAAAATTTTATTATAGAGTCCAGCGCAAATTAAGAATGCAAAACCAGTAGCTGATATTTTATTTTTTGCTGTTTAGTTATTGTACACTACTGACCCTGATAGCTGACTGCTCTATTCATTGCATGTTTTCTCAAAAAATATTTTATTGTCTTCCATAGGATTTTGTCTCTACAATTATCCGTTTACTTGACAGCCCCTCGACTTCCATTAGAGCAAAAGCCTTCCTCGTTCTTTTATATATTTTAATTCATAACCATGAGATGCTGCTGCTCAGCTGCCAATCAAGGTATGATTTTCTCTGATATGGTTTCATCAATAACATCGATTTGGAACCTCTTTTATTGTTAGTATTTCTTGGCCTCTGTGTGCCTAATGCTGAAATTTTTTTTCCTGGACTTTTCTATGGGTTTAATTTTTCACATACAGCCACAGCTGGGAAATACAGAGGACTGAGAGAAGACATCTGGAGCTGAGGCAGGGTGGTGGGAAAGAGCTAGAGTTCCTAGATGTGAGGACAATCCAAGTCAGGGTGTTAAAGTTGGTTCTGGTTTGCATCTTTGGGAGGCATTCTTGACTCGTGGTTTGGTCATAATTTTCACTTTTGTAAGATTCTGGAATGAGCAGCTGGAAGCCCAGCGGAATAATCTAGTGAAGTGTAGAGGAAGAGGCAGAGCAGGGACAAGTTTCTGGAATGGACCTAGGCTGGGCAGATCTCTCTCTCCCTGGGTTGCACCTACTTCCTCTAAAAGGAGAAGCTGTTCTGACACACCTCAGATTCCCTTCATGCTCTGATGCTTCCTGATGAGCATCTGGACTGTCTGGTCCACGCAAAATTACAACCCAGAGGAACCTTGAATATATGATTGAATGTCTGTTTTTTGATTTAGCTTGTTACTCACTGTAGAATACTGAGGAGACCCTAGAATTGCTGAGATTGATCTAGATTAGAGATTGGAAAACTTTTTTCTGTAAATAGAGAGTAAATATTTTAGGATTTATGGGTTAAGAGGCAAAATTGTGGCTATTTGTATTTATGTAATGAGAAAAACCAAACTTCCACAAAGTTTTTATTGATTAATGTACTTCTATAACAGGAGAGAGAACAAATATCCACAGATTTTTAAATTTACATAGTAAAAATATACTAATAAATGAGTACAATTTTTTTTTTTTTTTTTTTTTTGTAATGCAGGTCTACAGATGAGAAGAACAGAATTCTTTTTCTGAGGGAGAGATAACATTTTGCTTAATTAGGGATCAAAGTCAGTGTCTTCCTCATCAAATCAGTTGTAAATGTCTATGTTAGTGCTCATTGCTAGCTTAATTTTGTGTATCTTGTCTTTGAAATGTCTTTTCTTATAGATAGGTACTGTCACATACCAATATTAGTTCATAAGTATGTGATTTTAATTGAGCATATTCATTGCTTGGAAGGCATTTGTAGGATTCTTTTAGATTCTTCCTTGACATCTGCCTTTTAGCATGTCCTTATGTTGCAGGTTAATCAGAACTAAGTGAAGGGTCTGTAGAAGTTCCTACAGAGCCTCCCTTCTTTTCATGTCTCAGGGATCGTCGTCCAGCTTTGTTTTACATCCAGTGTCTTGAAAACTGATGTTTTACATATTTTGTTTATCTTGTAGTTGTGTTTTTAAAAAACTTTTTATTTAAATTCAATTTAGTGAACATATACTGTATTATTAGTTTCAGGGGTAGAATTTAGTGTTTTATCAGTTGCATATAACACCCAGTCCTCTTTATGTCATGTGCCCTCCTTAATACCCATCACCCAATTACCCCATCCCCACACCCACCTCCCCTCCAGCAACCCTCAGTTTGTTCCCTATAGTTAAGAGTCTCTGATGGTTTGCCTCTCTCTCTGTTTTCATCTTATTTTATTTTTCCTTCCTTTCCCCTGTGTTCATATGTTTTGTTTCTTAAATTCCGAGTATGAGTGAGATCATATGGTATTTGCCTTTCTCTGATTTTGCTTAGCGTAATACCCTCTAGTTCCATCCACGTTGTCGCAAATGGCAAGATTTCATTCTTTTTGATGGCTGCATAATATTCCATTGTATATATATGTATATATATGTATGTATATATATATACCACATCTTCTTTATCTATTCATCTGTCAATGGAGCTCTAGGCTCTTTCCATATTTTGGCTATTGTGGCCATTGCTGCTATAAACATTGGGGTGCATGTGCCCCTTTGAATCACTATGTTTGTATCCTTTGGATAAATACCTAGTAGTGCAATTGCTGGGTGGTATGGTAGCTCTATTTTCAACTTTTTGAGGAACCTCCATACTGTTTTCCAGAGTGGCTGCACCAGCTTGCATTCCCACCAGCAGTGTAAGAGGGTTCCCCCTTCTCCTCATCCTTGCCAACATCTGCCATTTCCTGACTTGTTGATTTTAGCCATTCTGACCAGTGTGAGGTAGTATCTCATTGTGGTTTTGATTTGTATTTCCCTGATGCTGAGTAATGTTGAATATTTTTTAATGTGTCTATTAGCCATTTGTATGTCCTCTTTGGAGAAATGTCTGTTCATGTCTTTCCCCATTTCTTGATTGGATTATTTGTTCTTTGGGTGTTGAGTTTGATAAGTTCTTTATAGATTTTGGATACTAGCCCTTTATTTGATAAGGCATTTGCAAATGTCTTTTCCCATTCCATACGTGTCTTTTAGTTTTGTCAACTGTTTCCTTTGCTGTGCAAAAGCTTTTTATCCTGATGAAGTCCCACTAGTTCATTTTGCTTTTGTTTCCCTTGCCTTTGGATATTGTCTAGCACAAAGTTGCTGTGGCTACAGTCGAAGAGGTTGCTGCCTATGTTCTCCTCTAGGATTTTGATGGATTCCTGTCTCACATTTATGTCTTTCATCCATCTTGAGCTTATTTTTGTGTATGGTGTAAGAAAGTGGTCCAGTTTCATTCTTCTGTATATAGCTGTCCAATGTTCCCAGCACCATTTGTTGAAGAGATTTTCTTTTTTCCATTGCATATTCTTTCCTGCTTTGTTGAAGATTAGTTGACCATATTGTTGACGGTCCATTTCTGTGTTCTCTATGCTGTTCCATTGATCTGTGTGTCTGTTTTTGTGCCAGTACCATACCGTTCTGATGACTGCATATTTTATAGTTGTTTCAAATGGGTGCATGAGTCCTGTCCCTTAGTCCATTAGAACTGGAAGCCGAAGTTCTTGTCTATTCGTAAAGGCCTCTCACCACTCACTTTGCTGCCTCTATTCTGTGTGTCTACCATATTTTCACCAGGGCAAATAATATAGTTTCTCAACAGATGTTCTTACATCATTTCTTAGACTCATAGTCTGGTCTTCATGTAGCAACTAGAGAAGCTCTTACACAGTGTGAATTGACTTTTGTTTCTTCCCCGCTCAGACTCTTCTAAAAACATCCTGTCATGCTGAAATGATAGCCTTGGCATCCTCTGCCCTACTTCACCTAGTCCCTGCCCACCTGTCAGCCTGTGTCTCTGACTCTTCTTGGCTCTCACTCCATTCCAGCCACATAGTTTTTCTTACTGCTTTTCGAATGCAGTAAGCCTACTAGACTCACCTCGGGGCCCTTCCCGGTGCTGTTCCTTGTGCCCATTTTGCTCTTCCCCCAGAGGTTTTCATGGCTGGCTTCCTCAGGTCATTCAGGTTTCTGGTCAGTGTAAGGGTCTCTTCTTCTGAGAGCCACTCTGCTCATCCTGTCTCAAATCCCCCTCTCAGGCCCAACTGCAGAAACCCTTTAACTGGTGAGAATCAAAGCATTCAGACCATTAGAGCCTAGGTGTGATCTATTTGGTCCTCCCAGGAAATGGCTATGATTTCTGTGTGTCTGAATGAATATTTAGAAATTTGAGCAGTGGTGGGAAGACGGGTCTGAATGCATACCCTGGCCCCAACTTCCACCCTGCCGACTCTCTGGAGCTCCACAGTGAGCAGGATGCGTGTAGAGAAGGAGCCTGGAAGATGAGGCTTAGCCTTGCCGGAGACGTGAGGACAGGCTCCATTCTTCCTGTGCTTTGTGGCAGAGTTGATGCGCTATCCTCTAAACCTGGGTGAACAGCAGATCTTGGGGCTTCCTCAGGGTCCAAAATGCAGGTGCTTTCTATGTGCAGTTGTTGGGGCCAGCATGCGTGTTCCCAGGAGACTGGGAGCAGGACTGAATGGGGGCCAATCTGCCCCCGGTCAGTGAGGCTGCAGGCAGATGACCTCATTTCCTTGCACTTGAAGAGAACAGCCCCCTCTCACCACCTGCCTCTTTGCCACAACCTGTCCTGGTTAGGTGCTGAGTAGATGAAGTCATGAGTAAGCACATTTGTCATAGTCTGTTGAGAGAGACATGGTACTTGAAGGAGGAGGAAAAAGAAGAACAGGCAGCTCTTACTGGGACAGAACGAATGGAATCGACAGAATTTTAATAAACAAGTAATGAGAACTCTGCAGAGACCAGTTTTTTGAAATTCAGCAGAGGAACTAAAAGAGCATGGCCTCTGCTGGGGATGGTGTTAGGACTTTGAAAGGTGGTATGAAAGAATACCGTGAACCACACCGAGCTCCTGACAGAGACCTGGACAGTTCATGTGAAAATAGGAAAGATGGAGTGAACTTCCAGGAGACCTCACATGCTCTGAATGCCAGGGGGAAGAAAGGAACCTATGGAGGGTTTCTAACTGAAGACATGTTAGCAGTCGTCTTCTGCTCAAACATATTCTCTTCTGATACTGTACTGAGCTGCAAGTAAAGGAATGAGAACGTTACAAAACTACAAAGGCAAAGGGAAATATGGCTAAAACTGATGAGCATTGTCACCTCGTCTTTTGGTTTTGGAAGCTGGAAAGCTGAGAGATGAATGCTTGCTCATTTAGCAGAATGGAGATTGCCGAGGTCCCTTTTTATCTGCAAGGGGAAAGCCGGGAGGAGATCTGATGCCTGCGTGACAAAACTCTGGAAAGGTTGGGAATTAGGGGTGCCTGCTAGGTTTGATGGTGGTGGTGAGGGGGAGGGGAAATGCAAGGCAGGATTGATGGGGAATCTGCAGGGAGGGTTGATCCCCACCACCTCCTCCAACACAAACATCCAGGAGACTCTGCCTCTTCTGTCTCAGCAAGAGACTTGAAATGCATTCTGGATAGTGTGAACTGGAAATGCTGCCAATTTGGGTATTTTCACATATAGATAAGAGGGAGGTGAGGTAGGTGCCTTGTGAGAAATCTGAGGATTGTCTGCAAGTCTACTTACTCTGAAGGGTGAGGCCTTCCACCCCCTTTCCTACCGCACTTGCAGACTGTTGGCAGCCTGGCTGATGTACTCTTGGCCAGAATCTGGAGATTCATCTCTGGGAAACTGACCAAATCCTGATAAAAGCCCCACAGGGGCTGCCATTTGGATGTCCCCTTCTGCAGCTAGTGACACTTTGCCGAATATTCTTGGAGTGGAGCCCATCAACCTTAGGCGTTGATCCTGCACACACACCTCCCAACAACACTTCAGTGCATCATTTAAAAATATAAATGGAACTCAAGAATCACCAGGTATTTAAGGGAAGCCTCTAACATGGGATGCAGAAGCCAAAACTCGCCAACAGATAAAAGGGATGTGGCAGAAATAGAGATGAAAGTTCTGAACAGACACTTCATGGAGAAAGGAATGAGGAGGACCTTTAAACCTACAAGTAAATGTGAAAGCTTCCTCATTGAAAGGTGAAAGCTTCCTCATTGTAAGAGGAATGCACTTCGCTCTTCCTCATTCTAAGGGAAACCAGCAGAGATAGTGTTTCTCACTTAGTGCCCTGGCAGGGTTTGAAAATGTATTATCTTGGTGAGGCTGTGGGGAAATCAACCTTCTTCTTTGGATATATTTTTATTAATTGTTTTAGATGTAAGTCACATTTGTCTTATGCTTAGGTTACTTTTTTTTTTTTTGTAAGTTCAATTAGCCAACATATAGTACATCATTAGTTTTTGATGTAGTGTTCAATGATTCATTAGTTGTGTATAACACCCAGGGCTCATCATATCACCTGCCCTCCTTAATGTCCATCGCCCAGTTACCCCATTCCCCCACCCACCTCCCCTTCTGCAACCCTCAGTTTGTTTCCCAGAATCAAGTCTATAATGGTTTGTCTCCTTCTCTGATTTCTTCCCATTCAGTTTTCCCGCCCTTCCCCTGTGGTCCTCTGCGCTATTCCTTATGTTCCGCATATGAGTGAAACCATATGATAATTGTCTTTCTCTGCTTGACTTATTTCACTTAGCATAATCCCCTCCAATTCCATCCATGTCGACATAAATGGTAGGTATTCATCCTTTCTGATGGCTGAGTAATATTCCATTGTATATATGAACCACATCTTCTTTATCTATTCATCTGTTGAAGGGCATCTCGGCTCCTTCCACAGTTTGGCTATTGTGGACATTGCTGCTATGAACATTGGAGTGCATGTGCCCCCTCTTTTCACTACATCTGTATCTTTGGGGTAAATACCTAGTAGTGCAACTGCTGTCTCATAGAGTAGCTCTATTTTTAACTGTTTGAGGAACCTCCATACTGTTTTCCAGAGTGGCTGCACCAGTTTGCATTCCCACCAACAGTGTAAGAGGGTTCCCCTTTCTCCACATCCTCACCAACATTCGTTGTTCCCTGAATTGTTAATTTTAGCCATTTTGACTGGTGTAAAGTGGTATTTCATTGTGGTTTTGATTTGTATTTCCCTGATGACAAGTGATGTGGAGCATTTTTTCATGTGTCTGTTGGCCATTTGTATGTCTTCTTTGAAACCAGCCTTCTCATACTTTGCTGGTGGGGATGTAAAATATTGCAGTTACTGTGAAGAGGAATTTGACAATATCTAGAAAAATTGCATGTTTTCACCCTTTCACCCAGCCATTTCAGTTCTAGGCAAGAGCATCCAAAGATCCATTATTAGCAAAGAAGTGAAGTGACACATCCACTAGGCATTGCTTGTTATGGCAAAAGCCTATAAAAAATATGCATCAGCAGGAGACTGGCTAGAGAACTGTGGGCAACCTTGTGTGAGTTTTGTATTCCCACTGTAACAAATTACCACAAACTCCGCGGTTTAAGACAATGCACATTATTAATCCGACCATTCCCATGGGTTGGGAGTCAGGGCTCTGTGTAGCGGGACCCTCTGCTTGTGTCTCACAGGCTTGAAGGGAAGGTGTTGGCTGATGCTGCAATCTTCATCTGAGGCTCAGGGTCCTCTTCTAAGCTCACTGATTGTTGGTGGAATTTATTTCCTTGCAGCTCTAGGACTGAAGTTCCCATTTCCTTGGTGGCTTTTGGCTGGGGATAGCTCTCAGCTTCTACAGACTGACTTTCCTCTCCAACGGCAGTTCACAGTGGAGCTGTTTGCTTTCTTTCTGGAGGCCAGCAGAGGGACTATTTATTCCTCAAATCCTCTCCACCCCCTCAACTGTCCTTGACCTCCCTCTTCTGCTGCCAGCCACAGAAAACTCTGCTTTTACAGGTTTCACCTGATTGGGTTAGGGTCATGTAGATAATCTATGTATTTTTAGCTTAATTAAATTGGTTCTTCAAATTCTCTTCACTGTAGTACCTAGATTAGTGTTTGATGCCGGAGGGGTGGTAATCTTGGGGGAGGCACATTTTTAGGATTCTGCCAACCACAGTCCCCATAATGGAGGACTAGACAGCTGTGAGAAGGGACCAGGAGGATCTCGATACACAAGCATGGTGTGGTCTCCAAGATATGTTACTATCCTGAAAACAAGGTGCAGAACAGTATTTGTGGTATATACTACCTTTTGTATAAGAAAGGGGGTGAGGGATGCCTGAATGGCTCAGCTGGTTAAGTGTCTGCCTTCAGCTCAGGTCATGATCCCAGAATCCTGGGATCGAGTCCCACATTGGGCTCCTTGCTCAGCGGGGAGCCTGCTTCTCCCTCTGCCTGCCTCCCCCTGCTCGTGCTTGCTCTCTGTCCCTCTCTCTCTCTCTCCCTCTCTCTCTGACAAATAAATAAATAAAATCTGAAAAAAAAAAGGGGGGGGGTGGAAACAGAAAAGATACATGCATTTACTAATATTTTCAAAAAGACAGTAAATAATGTAAAATATTGCAGTTACAGTGAAGAGGAATTTGACAATATCTATTCCTTCAACAAAAAATAACAATTTATAGGGAAAGGAAGAGAATACGGCGTAGGGGCAGGGATGAAAGCTCTACTCTGAATGTAAATGGTTTATGACTTAGATTTAAAAACCATGTAAAGGTTGTACATAATTAAAAATAAAATAAAAATGATAAAAAGAAAGTAGTGTACAAATGGAAAAAATAACCTGGTATCAACTTTGTGGTATAACTACCCAGAGAAGAGATATAAACATGTTTTTAGATCACAGTACTTGGCAGTATATTTCTATTGGGATATATTTTAGGGACTAAAAAACCCCATTAAGAAACTTACAGCTGTGGGACGCCTGGGTGGCTCGGTCGGTTGGGTGGCTGCCTTCGACCCGGGTCATGATCCCAGGGTCCTGGGATCGAGTCCCACGTCAGGCTCCTTGCTCAGCGGGGAGCCTGCTTCTCTCTCTCTCTCCCTCTGCTTGTGCTCTCTCTGTCAAATAAATAAAATCTTAAAAAAAAAAAAAAAGAAACTTACAGCTGTGTTTTGTTCTTGTTGGTGGTGTTAATAATTGTACTTCTGGCTTGAAACTATTGTATATACCTATATGTACAGGAAGAGAAAGCTAATAATTATGCCAATTGTAATAGGAACTAAGGATTTTCAGCATAAAAGAAAACATACAATTATGAAATAAAAAGTAAAATCCTGTCACCCTTAATTGAAATCAAAATTATTAGGATGAATTCATGATTTAGTCTTTTTATTTTTGTTTTATTTATTTTAGTCTCTTTTGAAAGAAGTCACTTATTTTATAGTTTATTTTTATTTATTTTTTTATTTTATAGTTTTATCTACTAAAAATCCAGCACAAATTTTAATTCCTAAATGCTGTTTTCCACTAAAAGGAACCATGCCTTTTGTGCAGATGGCCTCTGTGGTGGACACAGCTACACATTCATGCAAGAGATAAGCAAAATAGAGCCCAGGACATGTCATTCCTGAAAAAGCAAAGAAATTCCCAGAAACTGCTAAGGCTACATCAAAAGAATATAAGATCCAACATGAAGGAGCTTCTATTGGCCCAAGATGGCATTTTGAGCATTAAAAAGAATAATGACTGCAATATATTAAAATATCAGTGTAAAAAATTTTTGAGGTCATGATTATAATAAACAAATAACCTTTTTTAGGATAGGTGACTATTATCCTGAAAATTGTTTAGTCAGGGGCCAAAATCAGTATTTACCCAGCATTTAACAGACTTTAATTCAGAATAATCAAATAGTTGATTTGGCAAAGTTCTTCTTTATAGAAATCTCATAGCTAAGCAATATAGGAGAAATGATAGAATTAGGAAATCTCCATTTGCAAGTCTTCAACTCATAAATTAATTAACTTAAAAAAATGAACATTTGGATAAATCTTCTGATATACACTTTAAGATTTCTTTTGGGTAACTTTCTAGAAGTGAAATTGCTGGGTCTTATGGTAGGTCTTATGTTTTTAAGAAACAGATCAGCTATTTTTCAAAGTAGTTGTACCATTTTACATTTTCCCCCACAGTGTATGGGAATTCCAGTTTTTCCACCTCCTTGCCAACTCCCTATGACTAGTCTTTTTTTAATGTTACCTGTTCAACCAGGTGTGTCATTCTGTCTCACTGTGGTTTAAATTTGCACTTCCCTAATGACTTATGATTTAGAGCATCTTTTCATGTACCTATTTGTCATTTCTGTATCTTCCTTGTTGAACCATCTATGCATATCTTCTCCTTATTAAAAAGGGTTGTTTTCTTAGTGAGTTTTGAGGGTTTTAAAATATATACTTGTGATAGAAGTTATTTATCAGATGCGTGACTTGCAAATATTGTCTCTCAGTCAGTGGCTTGTCTGTTTAATCTCTTAAGACTGTCTTTCAAAGAGCAGAAATGTCCAAATGTACATGGATAAACTGGCTTATTTATACAAGGGATCCTTACTTTGCAATAACTACTTAGCAATAAGTAGTTTTTAGGACTGAAAGGTTTCATCCTACTTGAAAGTTAACAGGCAAATCTGCTGGTTTTAGTAGATGCAGGTGGAAGACACAGACTCCCGGGTCAGAGACAGGACTTTATCACCCCAGGGCACAGTGGACAGCATGAGGGTTATGTTTGAATTGGTTCCCCTTGACTCCCAAGTCCCACAGTGGAGGGAACAATGTGCAAGCAGGCCCAGGTGGATGCTGTGCACACGGGGAGGTGGTTTGTGTCATTGCTGAGCTCCATGATTAGGAAACCCTCATTTTATGAGGGGTGCTGGCAAACCTGCCCAACTTTTACCCACAGAAGGAAACATTATCTTCATTATCCTGATTGGAAAATAAATCTGCCCTCTTCCCGGGGGCATCCTTTCCTCCCTCGCATTCCTTCTTTCCTTTCTCTCTCTCTCTTTTTCTAGTTTGAGTATAATACTGGCCTCATAAAGTGAGTTGGGATATGTTCCTTCCTCCTCTGTTTTCTGGAGGAGATTGTATAAAACTGGTGTTAAGTTTTCTTTAAATGTTTGGTAGATTGCTCCAATGGATTCATCTGGGCCTGGAGATTTATTTAGTTTTTTTGGAGCATTTCACACAAATCTAATTTTTTTAATCATTGCAGGGCCATTCAGGTTATTAATTCTGTCTTTAGTCGAGTTTTGGTAACTTACAGTTTTTGAAGAATTGGCTGATTTCTTCTATGTTGTTGAGTTTATGAGAATAAATTTTTTTTCCTGGTATTATATTTTTTAACTGCTGAAGGATCTGAAGGATCTTTTCATTCCTGATATTGGTAATTTGTGCCTCTTTTTTTGGCCAATTGTGTTAGAAATTTATCAATTTTTTAAAAAGTAACTAGCTTTTTGTTTCATTAATTTTATTTCTCTGTTTTCAGTGTCATTACTTTCTTCTCTGATTTTTATCATTTTTCCCTTCTTATTGTTTGGACTTGTTTTGCTCTTGTTTTTTTTCATTTCTTAAAGTAGAAACTGAGATTATTGATTTGAGACCTTTCTCTATAAAAGTTCTCATGTAGATTGAGTGTTATAAGTCCCGTTTACTGCAACACTTTTGCTGCTTTTGTATATATTTTATGTTGTGCTTAAAAATTTCTTTCAGTTCTATGCATCTTTATTTCCCTTAAAACTTCCTCTTGGGGTGCACCTGGGTGGCTCAGTTGGTTAAATGTCTGCCTTCAATTCAGGTCATGATCTCAGGGTCCTGGGATCAAGCCCCGCATCGGGCTCCCTGCTCAGTGGAGAGCCTGCTTCTCCCTCTTCCTCTTTCTCTCCCCCTGCTTGTGCTCTCTCTCTCTCTCTCACTTGTTCTTGCTCTATTTCAAATAAATAAATAAAATCTTTAAAAAAACCCTTCCTCTTTGATCCATGGATTATTTAGAAATGTATTGTTTAATTTTCACATGCTGAGAGATTTTCTGTTATCATTTTGTTATTTATTTATTTATATTTAAAGATTTTATTTATTTGCAAGAGAGAGAATGAGAGACAGAGAGCATGAGAGGGAGGAGGGTCAGAGGGAGAAGCAGACTCCCTGCTGAGCAGGGAGCCGGATGTGGGACTCGATCCCGGGACTCCAGGATCATGACCTGAGCCGAAGGCAGTCGCCTAACCAGCTGAGCCACCCAGGTGCCCTCATTTTGTTATTGATTTCTGTTTGGATTTTGTTACAGTCAGAGAACATAGTCTGTATGATTCCAGTTCTTAAAAAATTTGTTGGGATTTATTTTATGGTTTAGTAAATGATTTATCTTAGTGAATGTTCTACGGAAGCTTGAAAAGGATGTGAATTCTGCTACTTGTTGGGTGGAGTGTTCTTTCTCTGTTGGTTAGATTCTCTTGTTTCATTGTGTTGTTTAGATATTTTGTACTCTTATGGTTTTTATTTCTAGTATTTCTGGCAATTACTGAAAGTGGGATAATGAAGTCTGCGATTATAATTGTGGATTTGTTTATTTCTCTTTTCAGCTCTTACAATTTTTAAAAATTTAAAAATTTTTTTAATTTTTAATTTTATTTTTTTAAATTTAAATTCAATTAGCCAAGGTATAAGTACATCATTAGTTTTTGATATAATGTTCACTGATTCATTAGTTGAATATAACACCCACTGCTCATCATATCACGTGCCCTCTTTAATTCCCATCACCCAGTTACCCCATCCCCCCACCCACCTCCCTGTCCACAACCCTCCTGGAGCCAAGAGTCTCATGTGGTTGGTCTCCCTCTCTGTTTTCTTCCTATTCAGTTTTCCCTCCCTTCCCCTATTGTCCTCTGCACTATTCCTTATGTTCCACATATGAATGAAACCGTATGATAATTGTCTTTCTCTGATTGACTTATTTCACTTAGTATAATACCTTCCAGTTCCATCCATGTCAATATAAATGGTGGGTATTCATCCTTTCTGATGGCAGAGTAATATTCCATTGTATATATGGACCGCATCTTCTTTATCCATTCAACTGTTGAAGGGCATCTCAGCTCCTTCCACAGTTTGGCTATTGTGGACATTGCTGCTATGAGCATTGGTGTGCATGTGGCCCTTCTTTTCACTACATCTGTAACAATTTTTACTTCATGTATTTGGAGCCTCCATTGTTCAGTGCATATATATTTAGGGTTATTATGTCTTCCTGGATAGATGCTTTTATCATTATTTAAGTTCCTCTTTGTCTCTGAGAGTTTTCTTTTCTGTGACATCTACTTCATTTAGTGTCAATATAGCCACTTCTGTCTGCCTTTAGTTTAGGTTAATGTAGGTTAGACTATTACATATACCCCTAGTTTTACGTATTCTGATGTTCTTTTTTGATAGTCTGATGTAGTTTCCTTTGTTTAGAGAACTTTCTGAAGCCATTCTTTAAAGATAGGTTTGTTATAAAGGAATTATTACTTTTCCTTTTTCTGAGAAGTCTTTATTTATAATTTTGCTTTCCCAAAGCATATTTCTCTGCAGTTAAAACTTTGGTTGACAATTTTTATTAAAGTCCCCCAAAATATTACACTTTCTTCTGGTCCTCATAGTTTCATATGAAAAAATCTGTTGTTACAATTGATGTTATTTATAAGTGATGGGCCATTCCTCTCTGGTTGTTGTTTTTTTTAAAGATATTTTCTTTGTCTTTTAGGATTTAGAAGCTTAATTGTAATTTATCTGTGGTGTGAATTTCTTTGAGTTTCTCCTATTTTGAGTTTGTTCAGCTCCTTAAATCTGTAGATTTATTTCTTCTGCTAAATATGCGTATTTTCCAGGCATTATTTCTTCAAATACTTGTTCAGTTCCATTCTTCCTTTCCTTTCTTTCTTGGGAGTCTGAGGATAAAAGATATTGCAGGTTCAGTTCCAGACTACTACAGTAAAGTGAATATTACAATAAAGTGAGTCAAATGAATTTTTTGATTTCCCAGTGCATATAAAAGTAATGTTTAAACTATACTGTGGTCTATTAAGTGTGAAGTAGCATTATGTCTAAAAAAAACAATGTGCATACCTTAATTAAAAAATACCTTATTGCAAAAAAAGAAAAAAGTGCTAACCATCATCTGAGCTTTCAGTGAGCTGTAATGTTTTTGCTCATGGAGGGGGTTCTTACCTCAATGTTGATGGCCAGTGACTGATCAGGGTGGTAGTTGCTGAAGGGTGAGGGAGCTATAGCAATTTCCCAAAATAATCCAACAATGAAGTTTGCCTCATTGATTCTTCCTTTCATGAATGATTGCTCTGTAGCATGTGATGTTGTTTGATAGCATTTTGCCCAAGTAGAACTTCTTTCAAAATTGGAGGCAGTTTTCTCAAACCCTGCTGTTACTTTATCAACTAAGTTCATGTAATATTCTAAATGTGTTGTTGTCATTTCAACAATCTTCACAGCATTTTTACCAGAAGTAGATTCCCTCTCAAGAAATTGCTTTGTTTGCTCATCCATAAGAAGCAACTCCTCATTCGTTAAAGTTTTATCGTGAGATTGCAGCAATTCAAATATAATAAATAATATGAAAAAGTTCGAAATATTGTGAGAAAAATGTGACAGAGACCTAAATGAGCAAATGCTATTGGAAAAATGGCACCAATAGACTTGATCCATGCAGAGGATGGTTTTACAAACTGAAGGTTTTACAAACCTTCAGTTTGTAAAAAATGCAATATCTGCAATGCCCAATAAATGAGGTATCCTTGTATAAAGCATTTTGTGGTTATTCTACAGGCCATGAGACTCTGCTTTTTTTTTTTTTTTAATTTCTTTAGGGAGAGGGGTGGGGAGGAGGAAGGGGAGAGGGAGAGAGAGAATCTTAAGCAGTCTCCACATCCAATGTGGGGCTCGATCTCACAGCCCTGAGATCATGACCTGAGCTGAAATCAAGAGTTGGATACTTAACTGACTGAGCCACGCAGGACCCCTGCTGTTTTTCTTTCTTTTTTTTTTTTCTTAAGTCTTTTTTTAAATCAGTTTTTCAGATTTTGTAAATATAATTATTCTGTTTGTAATTCACTGATTATGTTCTCTCCCATCTGCATTCTATTATTGAGCCCCATCCAGTGAGTTTTTTGTATTGGTTATTGTATTTTTCAGGTCTATATTTTACATTTTTTTATAACCTTTATTTTTCCTGAAATTTTCAGTTCTTTCATTGAATTTGAAACATTTGTATTATAGCGGTTTTAAAATTCTTATGAGGTCGTTCTAGCATCTGATTCATATTGGTGTTAGGATCTGTTGACTGTCTTTTTGATTCCAGTTGTGATATTCCTGGTTCTTGATACCATTAATGATTTTTGGACATTTGGCCTATTATCTTAGGAGACTCTGTGTCTTCACCTTAACTCTGTGTCATTAAGTCTTATTGCTTGTTAAGAAATGGAGGTTCAGCTCATCACTGGACCCCACTGACACTAACCCGATGGGGGAATCTGATTGCTGCTTGCTTCTGCTGGTTGGGGTCTGGGACAACAGTATCCTGCTCAGATACGCTGACACCATCCTCTCTGGGAAACTGGCGGGTGCCTTGCTTTGGTTGGGCAGGGAGTAGAGGATCAGTTGCGGGCTCATCTCATGGATGCGATGGTGGGTGGTGGGATCAGATCATTGCTGCCTGCTCCCACCAGGCAGAGGATGGAAGATTAGCTCCCTGTTGGCCTTGTTCACACCTCCCAGTTGGGGGATCAGAGTGGGCCACTTGTAGAGGAGGGAGAGGGCTGTGTGCAGTTTTCTGTTGGTGTTTTGCCAAAGTAGGGTGGGTATTCTCACAAAAATTTCCCTTTAGACTATCTTTTTACTGGTGCTTTGGCTAAGGGAAGCAGGTCTTTTCTTTTTGGGGGATAGTTCTGGGTTGGCAGCTTCTGCAACATCATTTTCTGAATACGTGAGCAGCAATAAGAAAACCAAGGAGACTCATAGTTGTGTTGTTCCTCAAGTCCTTTATTCTCCAGGCAGCTTGGCTCCTTTTTTCCATATTTTAGAGTCACCTTATGCTTGTTCTTTATATTATGTCCAGGCATTTTTAGTTATAAGAGGGAAGATCTGGGAGGAATGGAGCATAATTCCATCTTGGCATAATTGGAAATCCAAAGTCACTTTTAAGTGCTGCTCATGGAAATACAAATTGGTGCAACTTTTTGGAAAGTAATTTATAAACATCTATGACTGTTAACAATACACATCACTTTGGTTCTAACAGATCTGCATTTGGTGTTAGAAGTAGAAGTGTGAATTATTCAGGATGTGTGCCTGTGGGTGTCCAATGTAGTAGCATTGTTTGTAGTGGTTAATATCTGGAAATACAGTTACTATCCATTGATATTGAAATGCTGGTAAAGCTATAAGTAAGTGATTCATTTCATTAACTTGGAGGTATGTTCATTATATATAGATAAGTGGCAAAATGAAACGGCAGAGCCACATATAATGAAGTTGTTTTTATAAAACAAATAAAAATGGCAAAAACTCTTCTATTTGTATAAAAAATTATTTTTAAAAAAGCTAGTGAAGGATAATACCAACTTGGTATTATCAGAGGAGGGTGGGATAGGGAGATTGTTATTTTTATTCAGGAGATTGTTATTTTTATTCATTTTTATTTTAGCCTTATTATAATAAGAATGTTTCACTCCTGTAATTAAAATCTAATGAAGAAAAAAAATGATAGTAATAGACACTAGGTGATTTTGAAGGATTAAGGGAATCCTTAAGGCAGTCAAAGCTCAAATTTGTTTCGACTTTATAAATTAAATTTATGAATATGTTACTCTCAGAAACACAGAGGTAGCCAGTCCAGAGTATGGAAAATGGTTGCTTTGTGCTTTGTAGCCCAGGTATTATATTAGGATATCTATAAAATGCAAGGTTGAACCTAAAAGCATGCAAAAGGAAGGCAGACTTCAGGTTAGAGAGAGATTAAAATTCTCTGTGATGAGTTTATATGCAAAATTGTTTCTCCTTCCTTACCCGTCCCCTGGAACTCCACTCGCAGCTGGAATCCTGAACTAACCACAATGCTGTCCATCTGCCTGAGAACTTGAAACCTCACATCAAAAGCCCATGATAACTTTTGCTACATTATGTAGATATTTTTTCCTGCTTACTGTCATCACCATTGGCCTTTTCTGGATTAAATATCAGCACATTTTCTATGATGTCAGCTTTTAAATCTATCTTGCATGACAGGCAGTGGAATTGATCTGTCAGGATCAGATAAAAATTATATGATGGCCCCAAAATGTCCACCTATTTTTCCAAATGGTTTCATACTCATATTGAATATGACAGGTGATAAAATAGGGTCTTAGTTGTCTCTGGAAATGATAACCCTTTCCGAGGATGAATAGTCTTGTAAGCTCATTGTATAGATTTGCTCTCTGAGCCTGAAATTTCAGTGACTCCTGAGGGATCACGTTTTTCTTCAAGGTTTTTTTTTTCCCTTCCCCATAGCATTACTATTAATATGGTAATTAGTGAAATAAAGAAAAAGTCTACTTTGATCTTGGAGGATTTTTTTTTAAAGAAACATTTATTCTGTATCATTGTTTAACTATATGGGAAAAAATTTTCTCAGCTTACACCATACAAAAGCTAATTCCAGATGGATTAAAGAATTAGAGACCAAAAAGGAACCATAAACAGCTGGAAGAGAATATGTTTAAATATGGGTAACAAAAGCTTTTTTGAGTGGAAAAGCAATGAAAGAAACTGTAAAAGGAAATACTGATGTTTTGGCTATATATAGATTGGAAACTTTTTTTTTTCCACTTATTTTTTAATTTAAATTCAATTAACATATAATGCATTATTGGTTTCAGACGTAGGGGTCAGTGATTCATCAACACAGTACCACACTTCTTTTGCTGTTAATAAGATCCTGGGGCAGATATAGGATTATGTTGATTACCATGATGATAAATAAGGCATTTCTTAAATCCGCACTTAGTGGCACAGGCGGACGCTTAAAGGCTGGGAAAGCAAATCTGTATCCAGGATATGTAACTTGTTACACCAAGGAGAGTTTACAGCTTCTTCCATAACTCTACTTGTTGCTAGATGACTGGCTGGTCTCCCCAGGAAATGGGGCCAAACGGGGGTCTCAGCATTGGCTTCTCCTGTTGGCTGAAGTGGCAATATCCAGGTCATGGTTGATGAGGAGCATTCCTTTTGCTGAGCCCGTGCATAGCCTCCATTGTTGCCACCTGGGCCACTTTGCATGTGGGCCCATTGAGCAAGTCCCGGGGTGGCTGGAGGGAGTCGTGACTGATGTTTGCAGAACATGTCATTTGTCTACCTGGTTATTGAGAGCCTTCTCTGAGTGTGGATGCCCAAGAAAGGTCATCCACATGGTACAGAAATGTCTTCATGCTTTGTGCCCATTCGGAGACGTCTACCTACATACCCCTTTCCCAGCACTTCCTGTCATCAGTCTTCATATCTTGTTCTTTCTAAGTCCCCGACCATCCTCCTAAGCTGTTAGCCAGTGCCTGTGAATCAGCATGCATCTGTACTTGTAGCTGTATCGCAATTTAAACACAGGGCACAACAAAATGTATTTGAAGCTCTGCCACCTGGGAGGATTTCCTTTTCAGGAACTCTCGCGATTCGCTTTGTAAACTGCAGCAGTATACTTCGATTTGGTGCCAGCACATTGTACTGCACCATTCAGCAACCAGGCTCAATGCTTTTCCTCTTCAGTCAATTGGTCATAAATAATTCTTGGTCAGGATCAAGGGGTGGGGGGCAATGGAGAAGAGTGTGTGTCAGAGGAATCTCAGCCACCTACTCATGCAACTTCCTAGTACATTCTGGATCTCTTCCAGCTCAGTCTCTTCTACTGATCAGTCTACCTAGTGGGTTACTGCTCTGCATGCCTAACCTAGTGGCTTGGTGTGTCAGGTTAATAATACAAGTAATGAGAGGTAGCTCAGATGATGTAATCATTTGATGTCAGTGCTCATTCATTCCTTCTCAATCAGGAGCTGTTCTCAAAAGAACAGTAACCTGCAGATGAGCATGTGGCTTTGCTCTAAAACCCCTGGGTCTGTTTGGGCTGCTATAACAAGATGCCAGAGACTGGGTAGCTTATAAACAATGGAAACACAGTTCCGGGCTGGAAGTGTGACACCAGTGTGCCAGCATGGTTGGATGAAGGGCCTCATCCAGTCACAGACTTCTCCTTGTATCCTCACGTGGAGGAAGGAACTGGGGAGCTCTGTGGGATCTCTTTTATAAGGGCACTAATTCCATTCATGAGGGCTCTCCCTTCATGACCTAATTACCTCCCATGGGTGACCTAGTCACTTTCTAACACCATCACATTGGGTGTTAGGATTCCAACATGTGAATTTGGGGGTGGATACAACCCTTCAGATCATAGCAACCCTAAAGACCTGTGTTGATTCACTTCTTGGTGCTTCCCTGGGGCTCCCTCTGTCAACCCTGTTTACCACAGACACTCAGTGTCAGTAGCTATGCTGGGTCCTGAGGCCCGAGGGGCCGAGCAGCTCATACTGCAGTCTGGAAGTGCAGCAGAGCCTTTATTCACACCACCTCTGTTCAAAACTAGCACATTTTTAAATGGGTTCCTCAGGAAATGAGTTAAGAACACATTCAAAAGTGGTATATATTGCTTCCTAAGTTCATAAGAGCCCACTTGTTTTGGTCATAGTCAGTAGAAGATGCAATAACTTGTTTTGGACCTGGAGGGATGCCCCAACATACTCTAGACCAGTGAGCCCCAGAAACTTCACTGAGGACTATTAGGTCCATGGATTTTTATGGAATTTATCTGTCTGTCATGTGTCTTCCTAAGCCAACTGAAGTACCCGCTGCTAACTGTTCCTCAGGTTCAATCAGCTTAATGCCAACAAAGTAGCGTACAAGTGTGGTGTTGGGTAGACATCAAGATGATCTAGGTCTTTGCAAACTGTTTTATGGCTGAGAGCAGGATCGTTGGCATATCTCAAAGGCAAGGCAGTGAACATTTACTGTTTACCCTGCTGAGTAAAAGCAGACACATGCTGGTGGTTCTTCCAAACTGGTAACAGAGTAAAAAGCCTTTGTCAGGCCAATAGCAACTACAATTCCAGGGTGGTGTTGATTTGCTCCAGTAGGGATCCTAAATCTTAAATCACAGCTGTAGCTGGAGTTCTAGCCTGTTCCTATTTTGGATAACCTACAGTCATTCAAGATCTATCATAGCCATCTTCTAAGATTCTGCACTGGCCAAGTTAGACAGTTTAAATGGGGACATAATAGATTTTATCACCCCTGCACCTTTCAATTTTTTGCTATCGGTGGAATTTCTGTGATTTGGTTTTCCGCTGGTATGGGTTCCTATCTTGTTAGGGGACATGCCAGACACTGCCATTTGTCCCTTCCCATCATAATAGCCCTCACCGCACAGATCAGATAGCCAATGGATGGATTCTGCTGGTTGCTAAGTATGCCTGTTCCAGTTACACATTTGGGAACTGGAGAAATAATCACTGACTAGGCTTGTAGATATGCTCGGTGAATGCAGTTCGAATTGGGGCCAAAACTCCATTTATCACCTGACTACCCTAAGCTGAGGGACAGTAGCTTTAATTATAAACCGCAGTTTTAATTGGATGATTAATTTGTTGAGGATTCTGACAAGGAGATGGAAGAAAAATGCCTCTCCTATTTAAAGTACAAATTTTTGCCGTATGGGGAAAAACACCAGGTATGAGTTAAAGAATGTGCAGTAGATAGATACAAATGGGCTTAGTGTGTAGTGAAGCAAAGAAAAGTGTGGCGTTTTGGCTCTCTGGAAATAGTATATGGCCACAGCAAGGAGTCAATTGTGAAGTTGTTTAGGATGTATCCAATGAGATGGATATCCCCAGTTTGCATCCTATTGCAGTAGTGTGAGAAGATCTGCAGTAGAAACAGATAGTGGAGCAGTGCCATCGATGGGCACAGTGAGCTCAGCAGAACTTGAAGGGAGTGGAGATGTCCCGGGGCTGGGGGGTTCGACTGGGGGGGCAGAGGTAAAGGCAAATTCCAGGAAGGGCATGGATTAAGTTAACGCAAGGTGTGTGGCTTCTCCATTTTTAAAACCTATCTAATTGCCTTCCCACAGTGCACAGTGCCATTCTCTCAATAACAGACTATGGGACTCTTGTCCCCTATTCACACCATTTCCAGGCAGTCTGTTCTGTTCTTGAGTTCCTTTCTGTTTCTCCTCCACCTGTACACGTGTAACTCCTAATTGCCTGTCTGGCTTACTCCCTTTCTCATCCTTCCGGCCACTACTAGATTAATATTCCTTAATATGCCACTTTTCCTCAAGTCATTCCTTTGCTATAAAAAATTTCCTTCCTGCTCTTCTCTTGTGCTCCCTCTCCTTTTTGGTAGCATGGTCTTTGTGCCAGGTTTTCTGGTTTGTGGTTCCTTTAAGAATTGTTCATAGGACATATCTGACAAACAGTATCCAAAATACATAAGGAACTGATACAACTTAATACCGAAAAACCGAATAATCCAATTAAAAAACGGGCAGAAGACATGAACAGACATTTCTCCAAAGAAGACAGCCAAATACCCAACAGACACATGAAAAGATGCTCACCGTCACTAATCATCAGGGAAATGCAAATCAAAACTAAAATGAACAAAAACAAACAAAAAACTACAATGAGCTGTCACCTCACACCCGTCAGAAGGCTAAAATCTAAAACACAAGAAACAGGTGTTGGTGAGAATGTGCAGAAAAAGGAACACTCATGCACTATTGGTGGGAATGCAAACTGGTGCAGCCACTGTGGAAAACTGTATGGAGGTTCCTCAAAAAATTAAAAATAGAACTACTCTATGATCCAGTAATCACACTGCTGGGTATTTATCCCCCAAAGACAAAAACACTAGTTCAGATGGATACATGCATCCCCATGTTTATTGCAGCATTATTTACAATAGCCAAACTATGGGAGCAGCCTAAGTGTCCATCGATACAAGATGGATAAAGAAGATGTGGCATATATTATACAATGGAATATTATTTAGTCATAAAAAAGAATGAAATCTTGCCATTTGCAACAGTGTAGATGGAGCTAGAAAGTGTAATCTGAGCCAAGTAAGTCAGCAAGAGAAAGACAAATACTGTATGATCTCACTCATATGGAATTTAAGAAACAAAACAAAGGAATAAATTTACAAAAGAGACAAACCAAGAAACACACTCCTAACTATAGAGAACAAACTGATGGTTACCAGAGGGGAGGGGGATGGGGGGATGTGGGAAGTAGGTGATGGGGATTAAAGAGTACACTTACCTTGATGGAAAAAAAAACCCAATAATCAGTTTCCTTCCTGTAATCCCTCTGCTCCTTCTCTTTTTAGTTAGCATGGCCTTTGTGCCAAGTTTGCTGTTATGCAGTTCCTTTAAGAATTGTTCATAGGGGGGCACCTGGGTGGTTCAGTTGGTTAAACGTCTGCCTTGGGCTCGGGTCCTGCATTGGGCTCCCTGCTCAGTGGGGAGTCTGCTTCTCTCTCTGCCCCTCCCCCCATTCATGTGATCTCTCTCTCTCTCTCTCTCTCTCAAACGAATGGGTAAACTCTTAAAAAAAAAATAAAAGAGTTGTTCATGGGGTTGAGAAACTTCCCTCTCCTTATTTGCCCCTATGTCTATAAACCTGTCTTGTTCCCCTGCCATTTAGAGCTTTGTGTGCTGCTGGGGTTCTCCCCACTTCCCAGCCAGGTTTTCCACCCTGGGCACTTGGGTCTTCCCTTGGTGCACTTATATCTGCACCATCATCTTTAGGAAATTCTTTCAAGGTTCTGGTTGTGAATGGTACCGTTTCCTGTTTGTAGGGCTAAGGTGGATTTCCTGTGGGAAGAGGCAAAAATGGGAAGTAAAATGCTTGGGTTCAACTTGCCAACTGGACCCAGAATTTCCCTTTATAGTTATAGAGCTCACAGTAGGAACTTGATAGACAGTCCTTGCTTTCTTTCCACCTCAGGCTCTCTTAGCTAGTTCTCCCTCTTCTGCTTCATCCCAGGCCCTCCTTGTTTCCCTACCATTACTGTTCTGAGGTGATTTCATCTAATCCAATGGCTTCAAAACTTTTTATCCGCTGATAAGCACTAAATGACCTCTTCCTACTCCAGGCTTATATGATCACATGTTCAATGTTCAGTGGCCTGCCTAAGAGGAACCTTCAAGTTAACCTGTACCAACCAGATCTGCTTTCCGCCTTCATTTCCACTCCCAGACTCCACCATCTCAATAACATCCAGCATGCTCTGTAGTATTCTTTATCTAGTTCTTTGATCCCAAACCTCTGAGTAACCCATGTTTTTGTTGTTGTTCTCATCACTCAGTCCGTTTCATCAGCAAATCATATTGACACTTTCTCCAAAAGAGGCTCACCTCCCCATTTATCTACTTCTTTCCATCCAGACCGCTCCTAATCCTAGTCCAAGCCAACAGCATCTCTCCTTGGCTATGACTCTAGCCTGCTAACTGGTCTCTCTGCTTCTAGTCTTGCATCCCATCCTCCCACCCTCCCCTGATTTATTTTCCATACGAAAGCTAGAATAATCTGATGAAAACATCTTGGAGTTAGTTGAATTCAAGGCGATTCTGATTATAACACAAACACTCAGTGTTTCAATGGTAGGTTCAAAAAGGCTTGTTGGGACCATGGCAGAACATATATATATTTTTTAGGAATTTGATAAAATAGACATATCTACCTGTAACTCTAAATATTTAACTTATTATTGTGGTTACACATATGTACTTACAATTACATAAAAAAATGTACTGGTTTAGAAATTTTTTTCCATTCTTGCGTTTCATAAAAAGGATTTATTTCAACACTCCACGTGCATCTTCTTAAGTTGTTTTATTGAAGTGTTACCATAGCATAGTTGACATCAGTTCCTTGAGTTTCTTCTGCAACAACTGACACGGTATTCCAGAAAGTATCATCTTCTCTTCCATTTAAATTGTTTCAGAGACAACACTTTTGTACCCAAGTATGATGTTGTCACTGAAAATTCTGTATGAACCATGGTGTTCTTGTATAACAGTAGACAGTTGCTTAGGCATTTTTCCTGTGCTTATTTGTACTCTACATAATTTGATGTGATTATTAAATGGATATATATTTTAGTCAGCATGTTTCTTTTTTGCATTGTTTATAGTGGGAAGGCTTGTCTGAATAACCTAACTTGCCTTTACCGGAAATTGGAAGTCCACTGTCTTCTTCCCCTGTATTTCTGAAGTACTTTGTTTGGCATCCAGGGTAATCCAGTTCAGATTGTTGGTCTTTTTAACTTGATATCTCTGTAAAATGCTAAGAAATATAATTTACAGTTTTGTTGTAGAGCAACTGTAAAGTGTTTAGGGATACTACACTCAAATGTTACCACATTTTATTTTCTTTATAGAATGTGAATCCTTTTAGGAGCTAATGTTCCCTTGTCAGTAAAGTCAATCTATCCTACTACAGCCTGTGTAAACATATCCTGTAATGGGAAGGCACTGGGGAGAGCACAAAGAGATGGAGCGTGATTCTAGAGTTAATTTGATATTGTTATGGATCCCATCAGTCTTTTATTTCTCCCAGCAGAGGTAATGGATATTTTCTTATGTGTGAAAAGTCTGTGCTAGTGTTTGGAAACGATTTGAGTAGTTTTTGCCTAAAAAAAAAAAGATGTTTCAGGCTATGGTAGTTAGGTAACACATTATTACATTTTGTAACAGAGTACTTAAATACTAAGGAAATACACTTAAATACTAAGGAAAAAATCAGTTCCTTATAGACAAGTGTTAATTTGCTTTTTTTATACTCTGTGAATTTTGGCAGGGTTTCTTTTGGATCCCCTGATTTCCAATAGATAAACATTTCCATCTTCTCTGTTTTCTGTTTCTGGACTACCTGTTATTTATTTAAAGGATTTCCTAGAACCAAGGAAAGAAGCCCACTTCTGAATCATCTAAATTTCTGAGTGGATTCAGGTGATCCAGGCTCATTGATACCCCAGCTACCTTCCAGAAGCAAATGTAAATCCTGTCTGGAGAAGTCTAATCCTAGGCCTCAAAATATTCTTCCAGTTTTTATGTATAGAATCTAACCCTCAATAGAAAGTAATCAGGCCTATGAGGAGATAAGATGATATGACAAACAAACAAACAAGATAGTATTCACAGAGGATACAGACGATGGGCTTATCAGATGTTGACCTTAAAATAACTAGATCAGTATAGTCAAGGAATTTGAAAGATGGGACATTTCAATAGAGAGCTAGAACTATAAAAACAAACAAAATGGAGACTTCAGAACTAAAAAATACAGTAACTGAAAGTAGGAGTTCAGTGGATCAGACACAGCTGAATAGAGAATTAATCTACTGAAGTAAGGTGGGGTCAGGATAGAGAGATATGAGGATGGAAAACATGGAGAAGAGCAGAAGAGATGGGGGGGGAGGACAGTGGGAAATGGTGGTTTTTACAATAGATGGTGCTGGATTACTTTGGATATCAGTAGAGAGACTGTATTAAGTTACACTGTACAAAAAAGTCCATTCTGGTAGATTGCATGTTTAAATATAAAAATGTTATTTAAACAATAAGGCTTCTAGTAGGTAGCAAATAAAAATATCTTCGTGATCCTGGAGTTGACCAACTTTTTTTTTTTTTAAAGATTTTATTTATTTATTTGACAGAGAGAGAGAGATAGTGAGAGCAGGAACACAAGCAGGTGGAGTGGGAGAGGGAGAAGCAGGCTTCCCGCCAAGCAGGGAGCCCGATGCAGGGCTCGATCCCAGGACCCTGGGATCGTGACCTGAGCTGAAGGCAGATGCTTAATGACTGAGCCACCCAGGCGCCCCTTGACCAACATTTTTTTTTTTTTTTTTTTTTTAGATTTTATTTATTTATTCATGAGAGACAGAGAGAGAGAGGCAGAGGGAGAAGCAGGCTCCCAAGGAGCAGGGAGCCCGATGTGGGACTCGATCCCAGGACCCTGAGATCATGACCTGAGCCAAAGGCAGACGCTTAACCATCTGAGCCACCCAGGCGCCCCTTGACCAACATTTTTTAACAGGACACAAAAGCACTGTCCGAAAGGAAAATATTGATAGATTGGATTACCTTAAAATTAGGAACTTCTATTCATCAAAAGACATCATTAAGAGAATAACAAAATAAGACATAGGGTACAGGAAGGTTTTTGTCACATAACCAACAGTGGGCTCGTAATTACAATATCTAAAGAACTGAAAGGGGATAACTCAACAGGAAAATGAGCACAATACTTGAATAGGCAGTTTACAAAAGTTATCTCCAAGTGGCCATTTAACACACAAAAAGACACATAGCCTTATTAGTCATTAGGAAAATTCAGTTTGATTGTGATGATGTACCAATGAATACCCACCAGAATGGCTATAATTAAAAAGTCTGATAATGCAGAGTTTGGCAAAAATGTAGAGCAACTGGAATTCTTATATCTGCCTGTTGGAATGTAAATTATCTTGTTTGTTTTTTTAAAGATTTTATTTATTTGACAGAGACACAGGGAGAGACAGAACACAAGCAGGGGGAGTGGGAGAGGGAGAAACAGGCTTCTGGCTGAGCAGGGAGCCCGGTGCGGGGCTCGATCCCAGGACCCTGGGATCATGACCTGAGCTGAAGGCAGATGCTTAACAGCTGAGCCACCCAGGCGCCCTGGAATGTAAATTGTCTTAATCACTTTGGAAAACTGATCATCAGCAGTGTCTACTAAACTGAATCTAAGAATGCTTTGTGATCCAGCAATTTCACTTGAGGTATATACCCAACAGAAATGTTTACATGTGCCAAGCATAAGATATTCTTAGCACTATTCATAAATTGAAACAGCCCCAACATCCATCAGTAATATATAAATTGTGGTATATCCACACACTGGAATACTATCCAGCAATGAAAAATAGCATGGATGAATATCAGCAAATATAATGTCAAGCAAAACCATGGCTGCAGATAAGTGGTAATGTTTGGTCTGGTTATGATTAGGGTGACAACCTGTTTTAAAAGTTCTCAGTGCATGAATGAATTTTCTTGACTTTGAGTTTCACACTAAGATCATCTGTACAGGGATTTTTATTTGAACTTCAGCATTAATATCACTAATATGTTTGTCTTGGGCCAGTTTTACTAAAGAGCATGAAGAGCATTCTAGTCATCAGCTGGAAGGCAGGGACCTGGCTACCCAGAATCCTGGGAGCCTGCTGGGGAAAGGGGATGGAAACCCCAGTGGGAATTCACTTAGTCTCTCCCTGTTTGCGCTTTGGTAGTGGTCTCTTTGATTTGGTCTACTTTCTCCCAGTGTAGAAACTTGCTGTTTTACTTTCTGTAGAGAATAAACCTCCAGATTTCAATGTCTGCTTGGGTGCAAGTTTAGTGGTAGTCACCAGGACTCATTGGGTGGAGGAGGTAATCTAGGGATCTGCTGCTTTTTAATCAGACTTTGCCATATATTTGTTATTTTACCCTTTGTCTTTCACACGTAGTTTTGGAAGAATCTTTTTAGTCGGTAGTACCAGGCAAGTGGTTATCTACCTGGAAGAATAATGGATTTGGATTCCTTCCCAATCTGTATGATAAATCAGTTTCCAGTGATTGGAGGACTTCAGTGGGAAAGACCAAAAGAAGGAGAAGAAAGAGAAAGAGGGGAAAAGAAGGGGAAGAAGAAAGATATAGACCATATAAATAATGCCTACGAGTCAGTAACAGAAGTTTGAAAACCCAGTGGGAGAATGAGCAAAACACCTGAACAGGAATTTCACAAAAGAGGAAATATGAACAAAGAGATACAAAAATATGCTTACCCTGTTAATAACAAAGAAAATTCAAATGAAGACCACAAGATATAGATGGGTAAAGATGAAATCTGACACCAGTAGACATCAATGAGCTTATAACTCAGAGGTACCTCCTACCTGGCTGTTGGGAGTACATTGGGACAGCCACTTTGGGAAGCAGTGGGGCAGTACCATGATGTAGAACTTTCGTGGTTCTGTTCCTATATATGTACCTCAGCCACTCTTGCCCCTGTATCCCAGAAGACATATGCAGCAGCGTTCACAGCAGAATGGTCTGTAAGAACGAAAGCTGTGCAGCCATAATGTCTCTTAGTAGAAGATTGGGTAAATAAATGGCAGTACATTCTGCATGTCTGTTTAAAACAAAACTGACCTGATAGCTATTTTATTTCCTAACAGGAAATGTTTACATTTTTTCTTACATCAAAAGGAGTAGTAAAGTTTTAATGCCCTGTATTTCCACATCATCTACTGAAAGACAGCATACTCCCTCTTACTGTAATCACTTGAGGCAGGGCTCCAAATGCAGGGGAAGCTGGAGGTGAGATTTTTGACCATGATGATTTGTGAGTAAGAGAGTAGGATGAGGAGTAGTTTGCCCTCTGGGATCTTTCTCTTAAGACCTGTACACTCAAGAAAGCAGTTTCTTGAGTTTGGTGGTAGGGGTAATAATAATTATTAATATTAATAATAATTAGCAGTACTAGCTACCATTTCTTGAGAGTTGACTGTGTATCCTACCCCAGGCTACTAGCTCATTGAATTCTCATAGCAGTATCCTACAAGGTGGGCATTATTATCTTGTTTATAATTAGAAAACTGAAGCTTTTAAGAGTTTAAGAAATTTGTTCAGGATCACAGTTTTAGATAGTGCTGCAGGGAATTATATACAGGTTTGGGTGACAGCTCCATCTTAGTATTGTTAGATGAAATGAGCCTGCCGAAGGAAAGTAGAAAAAAAAATCTAGAAATCCTAATGCGGCCACAGACCATTATAAACTTTTGGGGTACTGCTGTGGTACTGTTGTTGGCTTACTCTTTAAGAGTCACCCTGGGGCGCCTGGGTGGCTCAGTTGGTTAAGCGACTGCCTTCGGCTCAGGTCATGATCCTGGAGTCCCGGGATCGAGTCCCACGTCGGGCTCCCTGCTCAGCAGGGAGTCTGCCTCTCTGACCCTCCCCCCTCTCATGCTCTCTATCTCATTCTCTCTCTCAAATAAATAAATAAAATCTTAAAAAAAAAAAAAAAAAAGAGTCACCCTGACACTTGGCACTGTGAGAAAGTATAACTCTATAGATCTTACAGAGAGGGATAGTCTTTTTGCCTGCACTCAACATTTATCATTTGGTAGAGTATCTTGTGCTATTGAGCATTACATCATTGAAACAATTTTTTTTTTTTTTTTTTGAGTATAGCTGACACACGATGTTATATTACTTTCAGGTGTACAACATAGTGATTCAGTAACTCTACATTATCCTGTGCCCACCACAAGTCACAAGTGTAGCTCCCATCTGTCCCTATACAACGCTTTTACAGTACCAGTGGCTATATTCCCTATACTGTGCCTTTTATTCCTGTGACTTAAAAAAATGGACTCTGTAGGACAATGATATTACTCCATGTTTTGACTAGATAACTTGTATTCTTGGTTCACAAACTAAAGAAAGCTCAAAAGTGAGAAATCTATTCCACCTTGTCTTCCATAGCCCCAGAGCACCATCAGGCAAAATTAAGCATTATTATTAGTTGCTCTTGGCTTGTGTATCCTTCCAGAGAATTTTTATTCAAGCAAACGTGAGTATAGATCCTATTTGTCTCTTTATACACAAAAATACTGTTTTGAACTTTGCCTGTTTAACTTAACAGTGTCTCTTTTTTTTTTTTAACTTTTTTTTTTTTTAAAGATTTTATTTATTTGAGACAGAGAGAATGAGAGAGACAGAGAGCACATGAGAGGGGGGAGGGTCAGAGGGAGAAGCAGGCTCCCCGCCGAGCAGGGAGCCCGATGCGGGACTCGATCCCGGGACTCCAGGATCATGACCTGAGCCGAAGGCAGTCGCTTAACCAACTGAGCCACCCAGGCGCCCTTAACAGTGTCTCTTATACACAGTTCTTTCCGTATAGTATATAGACAACTTCCTTGTTTGTTTGTTTTTTTGATAGTTACGGTGTAATGATGGACCTTATTTATTTATTTATTTATTTATTTATTTATTTATTTATTTATTTATTTATTTATATTTTGGACCATATTTTATTTAACCAGCTCTCTTTTGCTGGACACTTTCCTCCTTAATATCTTACTGTTATAAGCAGAAAAATATGGATGCGTCACATGTATACAAGTATATATGTTTCTTCCTAGAGGTAGAGTTGTTAGAATTTTTTAAATTTTGAAGATACTGCCAACCTACTGTCTCTGGGATTTACACCAAGTTTTACTTCCACCAGCAGTACCAGGGTGTTGGTATCCTCCAGAGTCTTGATAGCAGTCTTCGCTACCAAACTTTCTGCATTTGGCCATCTGAAGGCTAAACCGTTATTTTAACATACAGTTGACCCTTGACCAACATGGGTTTGAGCTGTATGGGTCCACTTATATGCAGATTTTTCCAATAAACACTTTGGAAAATTTTTTTGAGATTTGTGACAATTTGAAAAAAACTTACGGACAAAGCATATAGCATAGAAATATTGAAAAAAATTAAGAAAAAGTTGGGTATGTCATGAATGGACAAAATATATGTAGATACTAGTCTACTTTATCATTTACTGCTATTAAATACATATAAATCTATTATAAAAAGTTAAAATTTGGGGCGCCTGGATGGCTTAGTCAGTTAAGTGTCCGACTCTTGGTTTTGGCTCAGGTTGTGATCTTGGGGTCTTGGGATTGAACCCTGCACAGGGCTGTGTGGTCAGCGGGGGTCTGCTTCCCCCTTCTCTCTCCCTCTGTGCCCCCCACCCCCGCTCATGTGCATTCACTCATTCTCTCTAAAAGAAGTAGATAAATCTTAAAAGATGTTAAAATTTATCACAACTCAAGCATACAGACTATGCAGGGTGCCGTTTGTAGTTGAGAGAGATATAAACAAATGTAAAGATGCAGTATTAAATCATAGCTACATAAAACTCACTGTAGCACATACTGTATCACTGTAAGAATTTTGTAGCTACTTCCTGGTGCAGTTGCAGTGAGCTCAAGTGTTGCGAGTATCTGCTTAAAACATGTGACACTAGTAGTCTGTGCTTGAGCGGCAGTTCATCTCTGTAGGAAATTGCGTATCACAGTAAAAAGTGATCTCTTGTGGTTCCAATATTGGTAGTTAGGTTTTTTCAGATGGGGGTGTCAAATGTTATATGTGGATTTTCAACTATGCCAGGGGCTCAGCACCCTTAACTCCCACGTTGTTCAAGGGCTAACTGTACATTTTTCTTATTATGGGCAAAGTGGAGCATCTTCTTGCTTGGGCCATTTATATTATCTTCTCTGTATATTGCCTTTTCCTATCCTTCATATTTTCTCTTGGCTTCTTTGTTTTATTCTTTTTTTTAAAAATTTTATTTATTTATTTGATAGAGAAAGCGAGAGAGGGAACACAAGCAGGGGGGGTGGGAAAGGGAGGAGCAGGCTTCCCACCGAGCGGGGAGCCCGATGCAGGGCTTGATCCCAGGACCCTGAGATCATGACCTGAGCCGAAGGCAGTCGCTTAGCCGACTGAGCCACCCAGGCGCCCCTCTTTGTTTTATTCTAATTGATATCTGGTAGGCATAGATATGTATATGTATATATGTGTGTGTGTATATACATATAAAATAGTCTTTTGTGATTGAGTTGGAAATATTTCCCAATTTGTCTTTTAAAAAAATTCAGCTTTATTGAGGTATAATTGACATTGTAAGATATTTAAAGTGTAGATTGTGGTGATTTGATACATTGTGAAAGAAAGGACTCCCCCATCTAGCTAATTAATACATTCACCAGTCACAGATTTATCTTTTTTTTTTTTTTTGAGATTATTTAAGTTCTACTCTCTTAGTAAGTTTCAGTTATACAATAAAGTGTTCTCAACTATAGTCACCATGTTTTACATTAAATCCTCTAGACCTTATTGCTCTTATAGCAGAAAGTTGGTACTGTCTTACTTACCTCTCCTTATTCCCCCCCCACCCCCAGCATCTAGCAATTACTTTTTTACTCTCAGTTGCTAGGAGTTTGACTTTTCTTTTCTTTTCTTTTTTCTCTTTTTTTCTCTTCTCTTCTCTTCTCCTTCCTTCCTTCCTTCCTTCCTTCCTTCCTTCCTTCCTTCCTTCCTTCCTTCCTTCCTTCCTTTTAGATTCCACATAGAAATGCTACCATGAAGTATTTGTCTTCTCTGTCTGGCTTATTTCACTTAGCACAGTGCCCTCAAAATCCATCCATGTTGTCTCAAATGGCAGGATTTCCTTCTTTCTCATGCTGCATAATATTCCACTGTATTTGTATACCACATTTTCTTTAACCATTCATCCCTTGAAGAACCAAATGGGGAAATATTTTCCCCTCATTTGTCTTTTGATTTTACTTATGGTATCTCTTCCTTAGAAAAAGCTTTTCTTAAAAATTTCCTTCGTTCGTTCGTTCGTTCGTTCGTTCGTTCCTTCCTTCCCCAGCAATATAATGCCAAATACATCAAACAGTAGAATTAAGAAAAAGGCCTTGGGAAAGGTAAGGACCAAGGAATTGCTTCAGAGAACTAGGTAAAGTCTTAGGGCAGTTTCAACAGCAATATGTATCTAGTCAGCTAAAATTTATCGGGCACTTATTTCATGCCAGGAACTGTGCTCATAAGTGGAAAGATGTGGTGAGGAAAATCAGATATAGTTCTTGCCCTACGGTATTTTTAAATTTCCTGGGATGCCAAACATTATCAGATAATCAAAAATACATTATAAAATGTATAAAAATACATTATAAAATGTATAAAAATACATTATAAAATCTCACTGGCTAGGAGAGAAGAGAAGAGCCAGGTAGGCAGAGAGGCAATACCTTATTGCTGGGGAAGGTGAGAGGGGCTGGAAGAACAGTGTAACCGGAGGGAAGCAAGCAAGCCAAAGCTGGAGATGCAGTTGGGGGCCAGACACTGTAGGCCTTAAAGTTCATGATAGGGAGTTTTAAGAACTTCAGGACAGTGGGATTCCCTTGAAAGGTTTTAAGAACAGGAGCAACTTGATGGACAAGATCCACATAGATGTATGGTGTGTAAGGGTGAAAATGACAGAGTAGAAAGACATACACTAGCTAGGAGGCTGTTGTAGTTGCCCGGGAGAAGGCAGTATGGAAGCTTGCACTTGATTGGGAGTGGAAAAGTGTAAGGGTTTGGGGAGCATTTAATGATTGACATGGTATGGGAAGTAAGAGAAAGGGAGGTGATAAGGATGACTCTTAGGTTTCTGGCCTGTATTAATAGGGTAGAGAGTGATGCCTTACAATGGGACATTATATTCTGAAAGACCACCAGGTTTGTTGGGATGATAATCATGTTTATCTGGGATATGTAGATTTTGAAGTGCTTTGAGACAAACAAAAACAGAAGTCAAATTAGCAGTGGAATATGTAGATCTGTAGCTTAGAGACCAGGTTTGGGCTGCAGCTATGTAATTGGAAAACATCTCTGTACATAGTGGAAGTCAAATCATTGGTGGGGATGAGATCACCTGGGTCAAATGGTAGTAAGAAAAGAGCAGTGGATCTAGAACTGAGTCTTGATAAACTTGAGCATTTAGGAGCATGAGTCAACAAAAGACACAGAGAAGGACCAACTAAAGAAACTGGAGAAGAAAACTAGGAATGTATGGTGTCATGATATATAGAGGAGCAAGAAGAGGTGGCAACAGTGCTGAACGCTGCTGACAGGTGCCCGCTGGGTTTGATGGCATGGAGATTGTCAGTGACCTTCAAGTGAGTGATGAGCGTGAGTCAGACTGGGGAGGGTTGAGGAACATGTAGGAGGAACTGTGGAGGTGCTAGGTATAGATTTCTCTTTTAAGAGATTTGAAGGGGCCTAGAGAGGCAATGAAGAAGTCGCTAGAAGAACATGAAAATTATTTTGTTAAGTGGGAGGAAGTAAATATATAAAAGGGAAAATGAGTAATTGGCAGTTTTAAGGTTCTGAGAAGGTGGGAGAGAATGAGATCTAAAGCACAGAGCAAAGGAGAGAGAGGTCCACTGTTGTGATGGGAGGAAAGGCAGCTAGGATGGGATGCACAGTAGGTGTCCATGTCGAGAATTAGGGAGGAGAGTTCCTTCATGATGCTTTCTATTTTCTCTGTACAACAGGAGGCAAAATCACTCACAGTCTCATGAGAGGGTAGACCCTTGGGGGTTTGAAGAGAAGAAAAATTTGGAAATAGACTGGACGTACATTGACCAGGACAGTCAGATTGCTGCTACTGCTCTGGGCCGTTCAGTACTGGTGCCACGCATTTATGGTGGAGTTTAGCTGCAGCAGCCTTCTCTGCAGGCATCCAGAAACCAGACCTAGCCAAAGAGTTCATTTGGCTAGATGGGCACAAAGAAAAGACAGGGGACAAAAGGGCATCGAAATGATGGATGATGGGATATAATCGAATCAGGAAGTAAGTGAAGAAGAGAGAAGGATGATGGATTGGGAGAAAATGTCATGGATTCAATTAGGAGAAGAAGGTTTCCCGAAGTTGAGGAACGGTCACAGTGAAAGAACGGGCAAGTAGGATCAAGAGCAGATTATGGTTAGAAGGTGTGTTTGAAATACTCATCTTGAAGGAGACGCCATATTCTTTCACTTTGGAAAAGCCGTTGGGCAGATGGTGGGGCTGGGCAAGGAGATGTCAGGCAACCCCTCTTGGGGAGCAGAAAAGGTTAAGTTTCCCCGTCCTTGGTATTTTCAGGTCCTGCTCCTTGGATTGGGCTGAGGGACTAGTGCCAACTAATCAAGAGGTTCTTGAAGTTGCTGCTCTTGTCTCAGAAGCTCCTGGCCATAATGATGGTGTGTGGTGCTGCATGTTCTGGGAGTCCAGGCTGGCTGGCAGAGCAGGCCCCCACGCATTGTATCACATCTCCTGAAGCTCTTAGATTCCACTTATCATGAAATCTCAGGGTCTTATTTCTGTGGTTTACTCATCATCAAGAAGTTTTGTCCTGTGAATTCTTTAAGTAGTATTGATATATTTCTGCTGATTCATGAGTATTTTCCCTGCATTTTGACGAATGCCATGTATTTGTTAGAGTGTGGCCAGTGCTGTAATCAGTGACTCAAACAAAGGATACTAACTGGCTGATGGAAACAGACTTTTGATTCGGTGTTGTCCGCATGTGTTCATGTAGAGCTCCAAGTAATAGTAAGCAAAAACCGCAAAAAGCATGACCAGATCTATGAAGAGAGCCACATGAATGCTAAGCATTATGATTTCAGTATACTTTATGTATATCTGTGTTATGTACAAAACCACCTCTTTCCCACTGACAGTAGGAGTTGGTTCGAAGTTCCCTCTGGGAAGTAGAAGTTGGGTGATATGAGTGAGAACAAGGGAGCTGAGAAGAGGAATGATGAGGAATGATGGCATGGGAGATATAAAGGGGCTTTCATGTGATGGAATCAGTGAACTCACTGCCCTTTCAAGAATCAAGAGAAGGGTGCCTGGGTGGCTCAGTTGGTTAATCGACTGCCTTTGGCTCGGGTCATGATCCTGGAGTCCCGGGATCGAGTCCCACATCGGGCTCCCTGCTCGGTGGGGAGTCTGCTTCTCCCTCTGACCCTCCCCCCTCATGCTCTCTCTCTCATTCTCTCTCTCTCAAATAAATAAATAAAATCTTTAAAAAAAAAAGGATCAAGAGAAATGGGCATTTGGGAAGGTGCCTGGTGGGTTCAGCAAAGGGGATGAAATGTGAGCCTAAAAGTTTTCAACCACACTCTCAGTATCTGGAGTGATGGTCAGTATGTTCCTTGGGTCTGGGCTGGGCACAGTTGGTCAGAGATTGATGTACTGAATGTCAGTGGGTTAAAGAAGTCATATGTTCGTTAAAGGGCAGAGATCATAAAACTAGGGGACAAAGGGACATGTGAAATCCAGATGTTTTGATATAGTGTCTGCTATCTGTATCGCCCAGTGCTGAAATGAAACTTTTTCTTTGGATTTATGTACACAATTTACTGAAGGAGCCGGAATTCATGTGACTTGCCTGAGGTTCCAAGCAAGTTTAGTACCGATGACCAACAGAAGTGCAGACAATTTGTGGTTCTACTTTGAATCTTTGAAACTCCAAGAGCACTCTTCTGCCCAGATGCCTTTTTCTGCCTTTCATCTGTCATCTAAAGAATGTGGTTTCTTTTCATGAGCCAAGGCCAAATGAAATCAGGGCATTATTTTGTAATACATTGGCAGATACATTCAAAGTTGCCTTATTTTCTTACTGCATAAACATTTAGATTTTTCTAAGGCAAAACTAGACTGTGCCTGACAAATTGCTACAAATCCAAATGTCAGCATGATTGGGACTGTGCCCCCTGGAAACACTTGCCTTGGCGGCATTTTCAGACAGATGCTATCAACTGTTTTATCATGAGAGGTAATCTTTTGCACTTTCCTGTATGTAGACTGGTGATGTACATCGAGAGAGACAGCAGAAAGACCACTCCAGGCAAGGAGCAGCAAAGCAGCAATGAATACCTGTCCAAATGCCTGGACCTTCTCATCCGTCATATCGTGCAGGAACTGCCACGGATCCTGGGTAAATTGGAAGCTCATCCATACGCCCCTTGCTGATTGCCTTTCTGTGCCTGGGCTTTTAGGCTTCGCCTCTTTTATTCTCGCCTCTTGCTTATCACAGGCGAGCACGGTTACACCTTTTCTTGATTGTGTAGTTTCAAGATTTCAATTCAAGATTTGCTTTATCTGTTTTTACAGTTATTTTGCGTCAGTGATATGACTGAGGCAACGAGCAGGCTAAAGGTCACACTGAGGTGTTATCTGTGGTGAACGGGCAATTTTGGAAAATAAACACAAGGAAAGCACCTTAAGAGCTTAAAATTGAACTTAGGCTTTATATTTTAGGTGACTTTCCCAAGATTTTTCTCTGCCTAATTCTGAAGAAGAAAAATTTTCCTTCAGGTTATAGCCACACATTTATTTACTGTTAAAAGAATTTAAAAATGCATGGGTATTAGCATTTAGATATTAAAGAATTTTGATATTGAAGTTCAAAGTTCAGAAATTTCTTGAGTTTGAAAATTTAAATACAAATATCTAATAATGATTTGTAAAAGATGTCTATTCCAGCTAATCTCTTATTTCATTGTTATTTGGAGAAACTAAAATAATCTAAGGAATGCGTACATTTTGTTTAAATCCCTTTCCATGCTTTTCCAGCAGGTGTAGCTATAAACCAGAAAGGTTTAAAATGTTAAATTTGATCCAATCTCTTATGGTAAAGTATACTTAGAATGTTAGAGTATTAAATCAGAATAATGAAAATATCTTCATGGCTGATTGACAGTATCTTTTTGCTCCTTACTAATACTTGCAGAGGGTTTTTTTGCCTGTTAATGACTGAAAATAGAACATTTCAAATTTCTTTTTGGATTGTAACCTTTTGTAAAATTTCAACCTGCAGACTACAGTCTGGTCAATTGGTAGCTGAATTTCTTAGTGCCAGACTCATCTTGTTTTAGGATGTGCTGCTAAGATTCAGATGTCCACAGCACAAGTTTTATTTATGACTGGACTTATCATCTAATGGGAAGTTTTAGGAATTGATCTTTTTTTTCTTCCATCCTATTATTTAAAAATTGCAATCTGTAATCTGTTCACTTATATATTTTTTAAGTAGGCTGGGCGTGGAGCCCAACGTGGGTCTTGAACTCATGACCCTGAGATCAAGACCTGAGCTGAAATCGAGAGTTGGATGCTTAACCGACTGAGCCACTCACTTTTAATTTTTTAAATAACATTTTCCTGTTTACAGAAGTGTGAAAAGGGCTTGTGGTTAAAATTTGGAAAAGACCAAAATAAAAATAAAAAAAAAAAAAAGAAAAAAGAAAGAAAGAAAAGAAAAAGGAAGAATAATCATATCGAAAACCATTACTATAAACTCTATTTAAAATTGCTAGACGAAAGATCAAGCTTATATCCATTCTGTCCCCAGAGGCCACCGCTTTCTAGTATAATCTCAGTATTTCTGAATAAAATAACACAGCCCCTACCCACTTCTTTTATTTGGAGAGTAATTACCGCAGCAGCCCCATGAGTGTTCAAGCAGTGACTAGTGGTCCCTAAGTATTTGTGGTCTGTAACTGTCGTGTGTGCTCTGGGATGTGCTTTGCAGGTGACATTCTTAACGCCTTGGCCAATGTTTCTGGTCGTAAGCACCCATCAACAGTCCAAGCGAAGCAGCTGAAAATGTGTCTACCCCTGATGCCTATAGTGCTTCACCTGGTAACTTCTCAGGTACTATCTTATTAGCAAAACAATAATGTAAAGGTGACTCCCTTCTTGGTAAACCGAATCTTAGAGACATCAATTCAGACAAAACATTTTCTTTCTGTTTTCTCATACGTGGCTTTCAGGATTTAATCTGTGGAAACTCTCATCACACAGGTATTTCGACCTCAAGTTGTAACAGAAGAATTCCTTTTCAGTTATGGAACTATACTTGTGAGTAACACTGAATTTTTCACGTTCCTAATAAAAATGTGGCTGTCTCTACTGTCTGTGGAATTTGGTGTCAGAATGAAGTAATATTAAAATCTTTGTGGCCGGGCGCCTGGGTGGCTCAGTTGGTTAAGCGACTGCCTTCGGCTCAGGTCATGATCCTGGAGTCCTGGGATCGAGTCCCGCATCGGGCTCTCTGCTCGGCAGGGAGTCTGCTTCTCCCTCTCCCACTCCCTGTTTGTGTTCCCTCTCTCGCTGTGTCCTTCTCTGTCAAATAAATAAATAAAATCTTAAAAAAAAAAAAAAGAACTATCGTTTAAAAAAAAAAAAAATAAATCTTTGTGGTATTTATTTGTCTCTAGGAATGTGACCTTTTTATATTTTTATCTGTTGACTGTAATAAAATTTGACATTTGGAGAAAAATACATTCTCTCCTGATGTATTTTGTTCAGATACTGCCCAAGTAGGGTAAATAAGTCCACAGAAAACACTTTCATAGATTTTGGTATTAAACGTCATGAAAAAATTTAAAATGATCAACCTGGTGAGAATGGAATGCTGTGACTATATTATCTTCATTATTTACTTTAGCTTATGTTGTCCAGTTACATGCAGTGTCTCTTTTTATGGTGGCATTTCTCTAAGTTAAGCTCAATTTAACTTTTTCTTTAATTTTGAGGAGATGAGTAAAAATGAAAAGCAAATCATTGTCCTTTCACTTCATTTTTGCTTGCAAAAAATCGTCTTTTTGTTCAGGTTGTGGCTCATGAATTCTGTTATCTTTTTTTCTAGCCTGGAATAGTTATAATATCTATTGTTGATAAAATGGGGAGCTACATAAAGAGGAAGCTGGGACATTTGTCACATGGCATCTCCAGTCTTACTTTGATATTAATAACAAACACTCAACTGAGATTTTTCAAAAGGACATAGAGGTTTCTAGTTAAAACGTAGTAAATATCTCCATGTTATCGTAAGTTTGGTATACAAAAAAAAATGACTGTCCTCCACAGGTGAGAGTATAGTTTTCTAGAAGGTTCATCATAGAGTAAAATGTGAAGTTTTGAAGTACAAATGTTGAGTGGAGGTCACTGATTTTTTAAGAAGTGTGTTCAAGCAATGCAATTAGGGTCCTTTTGTACCTAATTTCAAATCTTTATCATCCTAAGTGCCTTGAATCCCAAATTCTGCAGAGTATGTAATTTTGTTTTTGTGCATTCATGGATTTGTAGATTATTAGAATTTTCACTTGCTACCTTCTTTAATTTGCTTTTTAATCTGTTTTTAAGTACTATATAGGTATCATTTTGGCATTTTGGCATGACCGAATTCTCTAATCGCACTGCATTGAACTGTTGTTGTCTGGAAATGGTAGTTTTTCCCTGTAGCCATCTTGGAATCTTTTGGCACAGTGTTTATTGGGGATGCAGATAATTGTCCTTGTTTGTTCCCTTGTTTTTTTTTTCTCCTGTGGAGTACTTTTCTCTGCCTATATTAACTGAGTACAGTTTAAGTTTTCAAGGAACCAGCAAATGTCTCAACTAAAAGTCTTTATGGACAAGAATGGGTGAACTCTGTGGGTTGGGAGGTAGTCTGTAGGGTCTTCTTAATATAGACCCTTTTAGGGAATGGAAAATAACTTGCCTGGTTGAGAGATAATTAGGATATTGGAAAATCTTTAGCAATTTTTTTCCTTAGATAATGCCACTCAGGTAGAGGGAGTTTAGGCAAATAAAATGGAAAAGATCTTTGGGCTTTCTTCAGGCTGTTTTCCTAGTTTGGATCATGGCCAATCCCAGAATTTTTTCATTATTTTCCTCATCACATCTGTTATTTGCCTTAGCTGTGTGTGTTCATTGTTCTTATACTCAGTGTTGATGGCTTTGATGAAAAACTAGTAAAGGGAAAGAGGTATTGACTAAAACGAAGGACTTGGATTTAGTTATCTACAGAGTTCTTATGCATATATTATGAACTGTTGAGGGTTGTTACTTCTGTGAATTGATTCATAATCTATCTAGAAGGTGCCAAAGGTGTTTTTGAAGTCACAGTGCCCTACTGATGCCACCAGGCGAAGTCAACTCATCCAACATCCTCCAGCTTCATAGAAATTCACAGTACAGATTATCATATTAAAGCCTCTGAAATAATTCTTTTAAATTTTGCTTTGGCAAGGGTTTCCTGAACTTATTTGAGAGGTTTTGTCTGTTGGTTTTGTTTTGGTTTGTTGTGAGGAGAGAAGGGGGCTGCACAGCTGTATGTGTTCTGTAGAGCAGTCCTGTAGAAACTGTCCAGAGCACAGGACACCTTCTGTCCTGGTGGCCTGAGGGGGCAGGTCATTCTTGTGTATGTATTTGGTGCTGTGTTTTGAAAGCCTTATTGTTCTATCTGGAGATAAATACTCTTTTTCGTATTTTTTGAAATATATCTGGTAGAATAGCTTAATGTGCCTTAATTTGAGGTATTCCAGTGTGGTTCATCTTTAGTAGCTGTATCCAGTGGCAGCAAGTTGCTGTCCAGAGCTTTTGGGCTTCCTGTAAAGCAGCTCTCCAGGAGCTGCTGAGCTGCCTTCCACAGTTATGGAGACAGCAGTCAGGCTGGTGCGGTGGCCACTCGTGAGAAGGGTCCTGAAGGAGCCGGGCTGGAGGGGGCAGTGGAATTGTGTGCTTCCTGTTGGTCTCACTCCTCATGCTGGCACCGGGCATGGTTTGCCTATTTGACCCATAGACCTCTTTTATTTTTTTGGTAGAAAAATTCGGGATACTTCTTACATATGGACACATGAGTATAGGAATTAACATTTTGTAAACATATTTTTCCCAACTGAAATGAAGTTTTCGTCGTCTTATGTTTTAAAGAGGCGAGTATTTGGAAACACTTTAGCGGGGCACCTTTAAACCATTATTAAGCTTTGAAAGGGTCCAGGCAAAAGAGGACTACATAGCTGATAATTGCTATTTTCCCTTCTGATTAACAGAAGCAGTGTGTCATCATACCCACCTCTCTCTCCGGTTTAAAAAAAAAAAAAGTATCTAGGGATAGTGTGAGCCTCTGGGGAAGTGCTATGGGGAAATCCTGTGGTGAATACCATAGTTCTGTGGGGCCTCCATTGAATTGGGCTGGGAAATAGGAAGCAGTGACATTAAGGAAATACGCTCAGGAACTCATGATGTGTATTAACCTAATGTTCACTGTGTTTCTTGCGTCCTTTTGAAAATGCTCTTGATTAATGAGCTGAGGAAAAGGATTTTGTTGTGGTTTTCTTCTGAAGTCCTGGCCTCGTTAGTTTATAAAAGTGCAATAATGGCAGTGTGGTGGCTACAGTTTTCTACAAAAAAAAAAGACCTCACAATTCTAATTTTCAAATACAAGAAATGCTAAAATGATTCTGATAAATTTTTATACAAAAGTATAATTATAATTTCCATTATTAGTAAATCTTTACTTATCCTGGGTATTGAGATAATTATTTGAAAAGAGACCTACTCCCTGCCTTCTGCGGATTTTTAAAGTGTTGACTTCAGTTGCAGTAGATACAACAGAGAGAGTGTATCTTACATTTTTAAAAATATGATACTATGTACTTGTTCACTGCCACACAGGTGTTCCTATTATGAGGTCCCCCCCCCCCCCGCTTTTTATGAACCATGAGTTAAATCATATACATAGTTTGCTGCAGGAGCTCATTCCCAGCTTCTTTGAAGTACTGAATGATATTGCAGAGCACCAGTCTGCCCTGGAGGTGCAGCTTTTCCTTCTAGATGGTGCCATTTTCTGCCCCCTACTCCTCCACCCAGGGAGCCTGGCTGTGGGGCAGGTGTCCCTCCTTTCTGCTTCTCTGCTAAAACTCCCAGCTTTGAAGATTGTGCCGTCAGAAGGTGGCCTGTGTTACGCCCTGTGCCGTGCTCATACAGATTCCTGGATCATTGCCCCTCATTCCTCGGAATCTTCCAGCACTGAGCTCACTGCTAACGTCTCCGTGCTGCATCTGTCCACGTTCTTGGAAAGCCAGACTTCACTATGGACCATCCTTCCAACACCTTGACCTCTCAGCCTCTCCAGCACCTCTTCCCTCAGGAGTTTGTCTTCCCTCTCTCAGCTGTCTGCACCCATGACCTTTCCAGCGCCTTGCTGTCTGGCCACCACCATTGATCTTCACCTCACTTCCTCTGCTCCCCATGTCCAGCAGCCCTTCGATTCCTCTGGACTTAAATTGGTCTTAGCACTTTCCGCTCACCATCCTGCCCTCTCAAGGGCCAACGACTTCACTTTTCTCTTCACTCAGCTTTGAGTCCCTTGTTCAGCCCCTGTTATTGCCTTACACAAACCTGTAACTCCCTTTGCTTTCTTCCTCCAGTGTCGTCCTCTGGCAAACCCTAATTCTGGCCCAATGTAATTTTCTACCTCCTGCTTTGAGGGGCTAAATATGGCTAGAGAAAAACTCAATGAAATAACTGGGCTCACTTAATTTTTTTTTCTTTTTCTTTATTTTTTTGTAACTGGTCTCACTTTAAATTCATGACTGCTTATCTCAAGTGAGCCCTCTCTCTGCGCACTGGTGCATCTAGCTTATTTTCCTAATTTATACACCTTCATGCTTACTAGAAGAAGAAATGTATCAAAAGACATTAAAATTGGTAAATCAATGAAACATTCAGGAGGGATTTTTTTTTAATTAAACAGGAAGTATAAGGAAGAAAATAAGTTAAAAGAAGCCCATAATTTCACTATCTAGATAATCCTTCATGACATTAAAAAAGAAAAAAATTTTTTTTAAAGATTTTATTTATTTATTGGAGAGAGACACAGCGAGAGAGGGAACACAAGCGGGGGGTGGGGGGTGGGTGGGAGAGGGAGAAGCAGGCTTCCCGCTGAGCAGGGAGCCCGAAGTGGGGCTCGATCCCAGGACCTTGGGATCATGACCCGAGCCGAAGGCAGATGCTTAATGACTGAGCCACCCAGGCACCCCCCAAAAAGAAAAAAAATTAGTACACATATATGGCTAGAAAATTCCAACAGTGCAGAAGGGCAGAAAATGAAGCGTGAAAGCCCACCTCCCAGGCCAGCACCTCTGTTAGTGCTTTCCTTTGATTTCTTCCTCCAGAATTTTTGTCCTCATCTGTGTTTGTGTATGATCTATATTTAAAAATATATACACAGGAGAGATGATAGTATAAATACTGTGCTGTGCCTTCTTTCTTTACTTAGTAATCCGCAGATCTTTAAATAGATTTATTTAAGTCAAAAGACATCTTTCTTTGAATATTTTATTCAACATCAAATCCGTATGTACTCAGCAAAAGTTATGTGCCCAGTTTGGAATTTTGTGAAACTATTACAGCCAAATTAGCATGACAGGCTTACCTTACCTTTTTAAAATTTTATTTTATTATTTATTATGGTTATTTCTTTTTTAATCTTTTTTTTTTTTTAAAGATTTTATTTATTCATTTGAGACACAGAGATACAGAGAGAGCATGAGCAGTGGGAGAGGCAGAGAGAGAGGGAGAAGCAGACTCCCCGCCGAGCCAGGAGCCCGACGCGGGACTCGATCCCAGGACCCTGGGATCATGACCTGAGCTGAAGGCAGACGCTTAACCATCTGAGCCACCCAGGCACCCCTCTTTTTTAATCTTTTTTTGTTTTTGTAGTCATAGACTGAAAAAAATTTAAAGTGTCTCATATGTTCAGCTTTCAAAGAGCATATGTCTTTGAGATTTTGTCTTAAAGGCAATTTGTGCTTATTTAAATTATAAAATATATGCTTATTCAAGAAAATGTAGAAAATTATAGTGAGATTTGAAGGAGAAAGCACCCATAACTTCACCACTCTCAGAAACAACCCTATTGTTAACATATTGTTATTTACTTAGAGTGTTTTCAATTCATATATATGCATCTGTGTGTAGAAAACTGTATGTGTAACATATATGTATATGACCTACACTGATACATGTGGTTGAGATTATGCTGTGTGTATATAGATTTGTATTCTTTTTTCTATTTAACTTTTTAAAAGATTTTATTTTATTAGAGTGAGAGAGAGAGCAAGCAGGGGGAGGGGCAGAGGGAGAGGGGAAGTAAACTCCCTGCTGAGTGTGGGAAGCCCCATGCCGGGCTTGATCTCAAAACCCTGAGATCATGACCTGAGCCAGAACCGGGTCAGATGCTTAACTGACTGAGCCACCCAGCCACCCCAGTTTTTTTTCTCTTTAATTTTGACTCATAAGTATTTTCCCATAACTTTAAAAATTTCTTTTTTCCCCACATTTTAATGGCTATATACTGTCCTATTTGTATAAACTGTGTACAGTTTGATACCATTTCAGTGAAGTTCAAAAATACACAAACAGTATACAATTTAGGGACACAAGTCTAGTAAAATTATTTAAAAATGCCAAGGAAATGATAAATTCATGACAGTGGTTATCTCCAAAAACATGACATGGGGTGAGGAAGCTCATGCAAAGAATTGGGAATGTCTTAGTTCTTTTTTTTTTTTTTTTTTAAGTATAGCATGGAGCCCAGTGTAGGGCTTGAACTCACAACCCTGAGATCAAGAGTTGGATGCTCAACTGACTGACTGACCTAGGTGCCCCTGGAATGTCTTAGTTCTTAACTCAAATATGAGTTTAAGGATTTTCTTTATTTTTCTTTATTTTTTTATAGCACAAAAGCCTACACATATGTTCTTTTATATTGTTATATATAGTTGTTACTGTACTTTAGTATTTTAGTGAATAACTTTACCAAGTATTTTGAGAAGAACCATTGGACCAAGTAGACTCATTTTCCCTCCAGACTGATTGCTTATTTGTTTTTTTCTATTCCAGGGTAATTTTATACTTTATTTGCTATTTGTTATTATATATAAAATATTATATATGTATTCTTTTATGAGCTGGGGGCCAGAACTCTGTTGCAGTGTTTCCGCACATCACCAACATGGCCACGCTGCTTATTATTACTGTTTCATTCAGATCGTGTTCACAGAGTACCTCTTCTGTGTGGTGCGTTCAGCTGGGGACTGGGAAACTCATGCAGGGAGCTCATAGCCGAGCTGCGTAGGCCTGCCTCTAGAACAGAGTTGGGGGTCATCCTGCACGGATGGGGCTGGGTTTGGGGTTGGGGTAGGACATATATAAGAGGGACTAACAACAGTGGTGAACTTTGAAGGCAGTCCTTGAACTACTGCATCTCGATGCAATGTGCACTCAGGGTAGATAAGGCTTGACCTTCCTTTGAGAGGATTGTTTCACCTGATTACTAACATCCAAGGTAGCGAGTGAGTAAGTGTAGCATATTGGAAATGGTTATGTATTAATTGGATTTTCCTCACTTTTATAGGTTGATCTTTCTGTGCTTTTATTTCTATTGAATTTATTCCAACATTAAATATCATGGATAGTGATCTGTATGTTTAAAAATGACTATGGTTTATAATATATATATATATTATTTCATATGATCATATTTTAAGACGATTATAGAGTTTAATAAATTGTATATGGTATGTAATACCTTCCAGGAATTATTTCAGTAAGAAGGATAGGTGCTGTTTTGGGGAAAACATTATCTATATTTTCTTTCAGAGTTATTTTGAAATCTTCACTTATTAATTTTTATATTTTACAGAGTCATATTAAATCTGTAGACTCAGGAGAAACGAACATAGATGGAGCTATAGGTGAGTAGACCATGGGACAGTTTACGTCTTTGTTTGAGATACTTTGATATCATGATTTTGCACATGAAAATCAACACCTGTAATAATTAACTATATCCCTAGGACTGATGGCATCAGAAGAATTTATCAAGATCACGTTGTCGGCTTTTGAAGCAATAATACAGTATCCTATTTTGTTGAAAGACTATTGCTCTACGGTCAGTTCCGACAGCTTGTGAGAAAAATTTTTTTGTTTACTTGGTAATTCTGTATGTAAAAAGATTAATTTACATATGTTTGGTTCATGTATGTTCCTCACATGAAATAACCATTCAGAAAAGCTGCCCCCCCCCCCCCCCCGATAAGATGAACATAAGAAGTGTCTTCCCTCCTTGTTGACTTCTTTGGGATTGCCTATGCTCATTAGTCTGTTTCCCTTCTGGTCCACACCTTACCCCCAGCTTGCTTCTTCTTGCTTCTTTGCTGGTTATTTGTTGTACCCAACCACATAAACTCTTAGAGCAGAGTTTCTCAGTCTTGGCACTATGGGCATTTGGGGATGGACTGTTCCTTGTGGTGGCTCTCCTGGGCATTGTAGGATGTTTAGCAGTGTCCCTGGCCTCTACCCACTAGATGTGGGTAGCACCTACTCCTTCCCCCTTCAGTGACAAACAGAAAGGTCTTTACAAATTGCCAGATGTCTTCTGGGCAGTGAAATTGCACACATTTCAGAAGCTCTGCCTTAGAGCCATCCTTAGGTGGGTTGAGCGCTGACTTTAGAGGAGGGAGGAGAGGCTATGTGATTTCATTCTCACTCACAGAAAGCCTCAAGAAGAGAAGCCAGGTAGGATGAGTACCCTAGTTATCATTTTCCTATTTTCTCTAGTGGTTCTAGGGGTTGACTGAACTCAGTAAGGCAGTTCTAACTTGGGGTCTTTCAAGTTCTTGTAGTCAGTGGTGCCTGGGACTGGAATCATCTGAGGACTCATGCACTCACATGTCTGCCTCCAGCTGGGACTCTTCAGGCACTCTCTCCATCCTCTATGTGGTCTCTCCAGCAGAGTGACTTCAGGGTGGCCTGATTTCTTACATGGCATCTGGGGACTCTGAGGACACATGTTTCAAGAGAGAGGGAATAATTATTTTCTAAGGGTAGAAAATTTCTACCAATTTATGATTGTTTTCTTCTCCTTCTTCTCCTCTTTAAAAGTGCCTTAAAACGTGTGTGGTTTAACAAATAGTTGCAAAGCCAGTGCTTGAGAAATTGCCACTTGGTTAAAAAACCATGACCATAGCCCTGAATTCCCCTCCGTCATGATTCCTTTCCTCCCAAGAGAGGGGCCACTATTCTGACTTTCATAGTAATCATTCCCATGTATTCCTTTGTAGGCCTGTGTATGCATTCCTAAACAATATAGATTGGTTTTGTCTGCTTTTGTACTTTGTATCAATATTATGTGTTCATTTGTGACTCGCTTTTTCTGCTCAGTGTTTGTAGAATATCTGTGTTGTTAAGTATCTTTATGGTTTAATTTTTCATCAGTGTATTGTATCCCAGTGTTGAAATCTGAGTCTATGCAGATATCACAATTTACTTATTTTTTTCTTGGTAGATGTTAGGCTCTTTCTGGCTTTTGACATTTACAAAATATTGCTGTGGAGATTCTTGTTTTTGTATTTGGCACCACGTAAGCATGCAGTATTTCTAGGATACATACTTAGGAATGGAATTAGTGGTTATAGAATATTTAAAAACTCATTTTGTCTAGAAAATGCCATAGTGTTTTCCAAGAGGTGGTATTAGTTTATATTCACACCAGCAGTGCAGTACCTGATCCCCACATCCTTCTCAACTCCTGTTATTTCAGGCTTTTCATGAATGAATATATAGTGATATTTCACCATAGTTTTAAATGGTAGGATCAAGACTACTAATGAGGCTGAATTATTTTTCAAATGTTTATTGGCTGTTCGAGAATATTTGTTTATGAAATGCCCGTCAAGGTATTTCTGTGATTTTGATTTTGACTTCTGTGTCATTTTTCTATAACTTACTGAGAGAGGTGTGTATAAGTCTCCTTTAAGGCCATTATGAATTTATTTCTCCTTATGTAATTGTTTTTATTTTAGGTATTTTGAAGCCATGTTATTAGGTGCATGAAAATTTAAAATTCTTGTGTCATTTTATGAAATTACCTTTGTTTCATTGTGAAGTGACCTTGATTTCCAGTTATGCTTTTTGCCTTAAGGCCTCTTCTGTCTCGTTTAATATAATCACACATACTTTCTTTTGCTTTATATTTGCTGATACAGCTCTTTCATTTTTTTCCTTCCAACAGCTCTTTCCTTATATTTTAGATCTGTGTCATGTAAATATTGTATAGCATTTTTAAAAAATCGAATTTGACCAGTATTTAACTTTATTTAACATGGAGCATGTACTCCATTTACATTGACTGTAATTGTTAGTATATTGGGCTTCATTGTACCATCTTCTTTCAGACTTTGTCATACATATTTTCTCTTTTCTCACCTCCAATTTATCTTCCTTCCTAATGACTTACTTTTTTTTTTTCATTAAATTTTCTCTGTAGGGGCGCCTGGGTGGCTCAGTCGGTTAAGCGTCTGCCTTTGGCTCAGGTCATGATCCCAGGGTCCTGGGATCGAGTCCCACATCGGGCTCCCTGCTCGGCAGGAAGCCTGCTTCTCCCTCTCCCACTCCCCCTGCTTGTGTTCCCTCTCTTGTTGTGTCTCTGTCAAATAAATAAATAAAAATCTTAAAAAAAATTTTTTTTCTCTGTAGAATGTTAGTATTTAGGTACTCCCTCTTTTTTTACTGCTTACCCTAAAATTTACATTATGCATATTAACTTATTAAAGGCTGAACTTAAAAAGCAGCTCTCTTTAAGTAAAATACAGACCTTTAAGTAAAATAGACTATAGGTCTGAGATCCTAACTTCCCAGGGCAGCCTCCTCAGCAGTTCCCAGGAGTGTGATTGTGTGTGGAGGGCTTGGTGACTCGATCACTATATCACTAGAATGATTTCTCTCTTACTCCGAGAGTGTAATCCCCCACCCCCTTCTCAGTGCCCAGCTCAGGGTAGGAGATGATACAAAACTGCATAGGCTGGGAGGTTCTGGACTCACACTTTTCTGCCTGGCCCTGGTGGCTCCCGCGGAGCGTGCGCCTGTGTTCCTGGTCCTTACCTCCGCAGCACTATCAGCTCTGTGCTCACGTGGTCTACTCCACTCACTAGTTAAGGCTTTCATTCAGGAGATTGGTCTGAAAGTTCCCCTGCTGTCTTTTTCAGATCTCAAATACTTTTAAGATTTTGTTTTTTTTTATATTTTACCTGGCATCTTGCACTATTTTCAGTGAGAGGGTTAATCCAAATAATCATACCCATTATTACCAGAAACTCTGTGATGGTCACTTTCTCAGCAATGATTTCTGAGTCTTTCATTGAGCTCGTACTTGCTCCAGTGTTGCTTATTGAGTCTTTATCCCAGTGAACAGTAACCTCATGGAGAATATGTTAAGATCCAGTATTTACAAGTATCTGTACTTACATATATGTAGGCATTTAATTAGTTTATTTACAAAACATGAAATGCCATCATAATAACTAGAGCCCATATTATGATAGGAAAGGTACCATTGCAACTCATGGGCTTCATAAAAAAAAAAACAACTTTCTAATGCTATAACCCATGGGAAATCTTCTAATTATCTCTTCTTGAGCATGACTGGAATACATGAAATTGAAGATCCAGCACTGCAAGGAGCATAACATTGTTTGAAATATTAGCACAAATTGTGTTCAAGGCTGCTGATCAGTATTTTAGTATATGGAAGTGATTACATGCATTTAATTCTTGATGAGCACAATTGCTTAACTCAGATTCTTTCCAGAGTTTAGACCACTTAGTTCCTCAGAGTTGGAAATCAATAGTGTGGGCTACAGAGTAGTCAGAAATACACAATGATTTGGATTGTATAAAGAATTTGTTCCCATTCATGGTGGTTTACTAATAGCAAAGGGAAAAATAAAGGTGATTCTTTATTAGAAAATTCTGGCAATAATATAGTTAAGTCACCTAAAATATATTTCAGTTTCTTTAACTAAAAAACTAAGCTAAGTCATAATCCCCCCCCTTTTTTTAAAAAGTGAAATCCTGCCCTTTTGTAAAGTTTTAAGCTAAAGCCTTGGAGGCTTATAAATATTAAGTAATTTACCTTTAATTAAACCAGATTTTTAAATTAAGAGTTGGTGAGGATATAGAGCGTGGGAATGTAAATTGGTACAGATATTTTGGAAAACAGGTAGTAGCTACTGAAGCTGAATATAGTATATACCATGAGTCAGCAATTTCACCTCTAAATATACATTCAATAGAAATGTGAGCATATGTTCACTAAAATACATATAGAAGGATGCTCGTAACTCCAAACAGGAAACTATCCAAATGTCCATTATCAACAGTCTGATAGATAAATTACGGTTTAGTCCCATGACGGAGTACTATGTAGCAAAGAAAATGATTTATAGTTATAATTAAGAACATGGATAAATCTCACAATGTTAATAATGAGACAAAGATGGCAAATACAAAATATCATAGTACCAGTTGCATTAAATTTAAAAACAGGTTTGTCTATTACAAGTTAGGATAGTGGTTATTCCTGGGGCAGGTGGTGACTGGAAGGAACTACAAGGGGGTTTTGTAATGTCTGGTAAAGTCTCGTTTTGATCCAGGTGCTAGTTAACATGAATCTGTTCATCTTGTGAAAGTTAACTGAGACATAAGCCTAGGATTAGTATACCTTTATGTATGTTTTATTGAATTAAAAAGGTTACATAAATATAAAAATATTTTTCATAGATAAGTTAAAAAGTATTTAGAGCTTGGCAAATATAAGCATTTTTTTTGTTTTTTTGCAAAGTAACTAATATGAATTAGCATATCTATTAATCACTGGTATGGACTTGTATTCTGTATTAGTTTCCTATTGCTTCTGTAACAAATTATCAAAACTTAAGTGGCTTAAAACAACACAGATTTATTATGTTAGGGTTTTGTAGGTCTGAAGTACAAAACGGGTCTATAAGGTTAAAATCAAGATGTCAGCATACCTGTGTTCCTTTTGGAAGCAGTAAGGGAAAATTCTTTTTCCTTGCCTTTTCCGGCCTCCAGGGGCTGCCTCTATTCCTTGGCTTATGGCTCCTTCTTCCATCTTCAAGGATGGCAGTGTAGCACTCTCTCTGACCTCTGCATTTTTTTTTTTTTTTCCTAGAGAGAATCTTAAGCAGGCTCTAGGCCCGGTGCAGAGCCTGACGCGGGGCTCGATCTCGAACCCTGAGATCATGACCTGAGCCGAAACCAAGAGTCAGACACTTAACCCGACTGAGCCACCCAGGCGCCCCACTGGCCTTTGCTTTTGTCGACACATCTCTTTCTCTGACTCTGACCCTCCTTTCTCCCTCTTCTAAGGAGATCTTGTTATTACATTCAGCCCACCTGTCTGATCCAGGATAAAAACCTCAAGATCCTTGATGTAATCATGTCTACAAAATCATTTCTGCTGTGTAAGACCAGGAATGATCAGGTTTCAGGGATAAGGATGGTGGACATCTTTCTGTCTGCCATCATTCAATGTACCACAGATTCCTGTTTTTATCAATGGCTTCATTACTAAAATTACTTTGGCGCTCAAATTATACCAGAGTTGGCCAGTGTAAAGCCTTTCAAGTTGGCTGCTGTGTCCTTGTGACATACCCCATCATTTTTTGAGTGATTTTTTAAAAAACTTTCTGGCACAAGATCTTCTTGCTTCAGCTTCTAGCTTCCCTGCCCTGGCCCAGTCATTTCCCAGTCAGTTCTCTGAGGAGCCCTGGCTCCTTTTCATGGGAGGTGTCATTAGTTAGTTAGGGCCCTAAGTGTGCTCCTCCTTTCTAGGATGTCTTAGCTTCTAGGAAAGGCATACATAGAGCTAGGAAATGGATACATGTATATACACATATGAATACACATGACACTCATATGCATGCTTGCATATACTTGTATGTACACACATACACATATGTATTTTGAAATCATGAGTTCACATTAATACCTTCAAATCCAGGCCTTGTCCACATGGTTCTTTCTTGCCTTCCCCCATTTCATATTTGTGTGTCCCTTCTTCCTTTGTAAAAATTCTGGCTTCCAACAACATCACATTCTCTCATTTGCTTAATTATATAATGCATCTGAAATTATTACAGAATTGCTTTACCCTCAACAATACAAAAACAAACCTAATGAAATCAGGGAATCAGGGAGGGAATTCCTACCTCTCCTCTGCCTCCCATATGTCACCCAAGCAAGACTCGGGCTGTATACTCAATGCTGTGTTCATAAGGTACTGGGATTGGTTCCTTTCCTCCCCTTGTAGTGTGGTTATCATGCTCATCTGAAATGCAGCTGATTTGTTTTCAGTTTGCTTTCAATTGTAGGTTTTCTTTTCCCCTTCCTATGCTTTTTGATTTTATTTTTTGAATATGTATAAGATTAACATGCTTCCAAAAGCCAAAGCTATAGAAAAAGATGTATTCAGAACAGTGTCATTTCCTTCCCCTGGGCATATATCCCTTTTGCCTTCCCTACTCTTACAGGTAGCTGGCTTCATTGTTTTCTGGTTTCTCCTTCAGTGTTTCTTTTTTGTGAGGAGAACAGATGTCTTATTTCTGCTTCTTTCTTATATAAAAGATAACATATATATTCTTTTGCACTTTACTTTTTCATTTCATAATGGATGTTGGAAATTACTCCATTTCAGTTCATAGAGCTCTTCCTGTTTCTTCATTGGATCCGTGTAGTACTCCACGTGTGTATGTGGGTCGTAGGTTATTCAACCCATCTCATGTGTTGGGATGTTTAGGTAGTATATAATATTTTTCAGTTATAAACAAATAACTTCATGCGTATGCAGTTTCTTGTTGTTGGAGGTGTATCTTCAGGGCATATTTGCAGAGCAGTGATTGTGGGATCAAAGGATAAATGCCCAGGGTTTACTATTTTGCTTTCCTCCCAGTAGTATACGAGACTGCCTGTGTCTCCCAGTCCCGGTATTGCCAATAGCAAAGGCCAGTCTTCTGAAATATTGCCACTCTCTTGTGCCTTGGGAATTCCTTAACATCTGTTTAGGTATTTAATATTGTAAAGAAGATTTAAGGAAGTTGTGTCTAGTTTTCTTAGTTGTTCTCCTTAAAAGGGGTGTTCTGTATGACCCGCTTTGCCATTAGCAGAGGTAGAATTCATGTCTTAGGCATGTTTTCCCTGTATGTTCACTTACTTCATGTGGAGGAAAGGGGACTGGCAGTTGGTGTGAACATGTTAATTACTGTGCTGTCAGGGGCACCAGATTTTCCAAGGTCTGCTGCAATGAAGGAAGTGGTGATTAATTTTCAAATGTAGGATAAGAATTTTAATTGAGTGCCTAGAATAGTAAACTTCACTTTTCAAATGATGTACTTTCCTTTATAAAATTAAAAAAAAAAATAGGAAAAACACCCCTCTACAAAAATAACAGTATGAAGCATACTTTCGTCATAAATGATTATTTCAGAAATACACTTTCCATAGGTTAGATTGTTGCTTTTTTCTTGGTGAAAAGAAGAAAATTTGAATATGGTTACATGGTTATTTACAGTTTAAAACTGCTGAGCTGCATGTTCATCATTTCTTAAAATGGAAAATAAGTCTGTTAAATGATAAAGTATCACCTTGGCCATCACTGGCTTTAAGAACAAGTGAAGTAAAGGTTTAGCCATGTGAGTGTTATTTACACATTTCAATGCCTTTGTGATTGTTTAGCTTAAGTGTCCCAGCGCTGTCAGTAGCATCCCTAAGCCACAGGTATTCATTTCTTTTGGGGCACTGAGGATCATTAGCAGCAACATGTGCATACATGCACACAGAGTGTTTGAATATGGGCTTTTGCCCAGTTTTGGAGCAAAGAAATAAAAAGTCCCTAGACTTGGGAATCTGCATTTTTTAAAAAAGTGAAATACAACTCTGTTTTTAGGACATGTCCTTAAATGACCTCCACCACAGACGAATGTCTTTGTTTAATAAGAAAGCAATGCTGCAAGCATTAATTAAATATTAAAATTCCTTGGATTGCTCTATACACAGGTGTATTATCTCTACAACTAAAATAAGTAACAAATGGGGAAATTTCATGATCGAAGTCATTAGTGCAGGGGAGCTTGATTAGAGTTGCAGTGGTATTTACTTAAATGGTGTGTATGTTGTTTATAAATTCTGCGGAAGATTCGAGAAGAGGAGAGCACTGATGAACAAACCATCTAACTTCACAGCAGCAAAAGGTACTGTGAAGGTACTGTATATTGTCTCCGATGGTTCAGTCTCTTGTTTTTAACAGGGAGACCCCGTACCAGTGAACAAAGCCAACTGAAGGTGTAGAACACTTTCTTTGTCATACACAGCATCTGATATTGTTCTCATGGTTTCCTCACTGTGACTTGAAAGTGATTTGGTAAAGAGGGTTTTTAGGTTTTTGCCGCTTTCCTCTCTTCTTTATTACTCTGCTGCATTGTTGCCATTTGGCATTGGATTGTCATGAAAGCATACCTTTATAATGTGACTTCTCAAAATGCAGATTGAGTTTTATCCTGAGTCAGACTGCATTCCCCATATATGATTTTAAAATCCAGAAGCATTTTGTAACATGATTAACAAATAATCATTCTTTGTGTTGGTATGATACAGGATTTGAATTTCTCCGCTGCTAAGGGAACTTAGCTCCAGGTTTAGATAAAAATCAAGGGGTGTTATGTATAGAATTGTTGAATCGTTAAGTCATACACCTGACACTAATATAACACTGTATGTTAACTACACTGGAATTAAAATTACAAACTTAATAAAAAAAATCAGGAGGTGTTAAGAAAGGAAATAACACACGAATGCTGTTTAAAAGTATATTTGGAAGAGAGAATGGACAGAGATCTCTGGGAGGGGTGTGGGTCTCAGATTATGTGGAGGCGGACCTCCTCTTTGCATGTCGGGCAGTATGGTCTGCTGGAAGACCGAGAAAAGCTGTCACCTTGGAACATTTTCGTGGCTTTTTAATAACCATTAAACCATAGATGGGTCTGTATTGGACTTCTGCTTCCTTTGTAGGTAGGGATCTAGGAGCCGCCTCGAAGCCTGGATAGACAAGGGTGGGGATGGCAGGATAAGTAAAATTTGCGTAAATAATGAACAGGCATTGGGTGGGCTGAGTGAGAGTAGAAAAGAGGAAAAAAGGCAGGAACAAAGGGGGAGCCTAGAAGAGACAGGCAACAGGGCAGGATCCCCAGAGCTTGGGGTGGTGGGGGGGAGAAGCTTAGTAAAACAAAAAGGTGCAGGTGATTCAAACACAACCAAAAACCAGATGTTTAATATTTAATTGCAGATTGTCGGTGTTGATGTTATAAAATCTGCATCACCCTGAGCCCTCAGTGAAGTCCGGTGTACCTACTGACAACTTGTGAGATTTTAAATTCAGTCCTTAAAAAGGGACTATGTTCTGCATCTGGTTCATATGGTACCATGAGGAAGGTGGAGATCAGGGAAGACCACCTGAATGATGACAAGCAGAGGCTGTGGATTCAGAGCTTGCTGTAGCAAAGAAGTTAGCACCATCACTTGCATTTGGCAGAGACTCAAAGGCGGGCAGAGGGTGTAAAAACTTTAGGGTAAAAAAAAAAAAATGGGAAGGCTGAAGGCATATCTTGGTTGGCATGGGGGAGCTGGAGACATACTAATGAGAAATAGGGCCTCCTATGGGATTGGTTAGGGAAGCATATTTGGCTTTCTCTGGCCAGTCTTGAGTTGGGGAGGGGAGTAAAGGGTGCAAAACACAGTGAAGCTGGCAGTCATCCACCATGCCCTGACCATCCTGAGCTGATTGCAGCAGGTGTGATTTGGCTTCCTGTGGAGGCTGTGGGGCAGGGTCCTAATTGTCACAGATAGTCTGACCACCGCTCATCTGTATAGTCAGCTTCTCTGAAGCAAACAGCAGGAGAAGGTGAGAAGCTAATAAAATAGTAGAGTATGTAAAATCTTGGAGTCGGCAGTGAAGCATGGAAAAGTAAATAAACTACTGTACATTCCTCGAAATCTGGGAGAGGACTGGAGATTTCTTATAGCATTCAGGCCTGAGAGTTTTATTTAAAATTAAAGTTTGGGGTGACCTCAGCTGACACCTAGGATACAAAGTCAAATTAGGTTTTTCTTTCCTTTCTTTTTTAAAAGAAATTGCCATTGTGTAGAACAAATACCTTTTATTTTATTTTTTTAAAGATTTTATTTATTTATTTGACAGAGAGACAGCAAGAGAGGGAACACAAGCAGGGGGAGTGGGAGAGGGAGAAGCAGGCTTCCCACTGAGCAGGGAGCGCAATGTGGGGCTTGATCCCAGGACCCTGGGATCATGACCTGAACTGAAGGCAGATGCTTAACCGACTGAGCCACTGAGGCACCCGAACAAATACGTTTTAGGTTTCAAAACATTTTTTTAATACCCTATTCATATTAATGGGATGAATTAATATGAATAGAGTTATAGCAGTGATGTAATGAGTGGACCCCCCAAAAATTTTAAGTTTTTGGTTTACTTACGTATTTATCACTCATATATTTATAGTAAAGTACCTTTTGTAAACCACCTCTTCAAAATAAAGCACCGAGAATACACTAGTGAGCTAGAATCAGACCCAGCTCGAAATAGGTTCAGTTTTGATTGGGAGGAAGAGACCAGTGTGAAAAATTAAGATTGGATCACGCATGGTTTGAAGAGTGCTGTATTGGTGGTTTGCATGGGGTATAGCCAAGAGCCCTACTCAGTCTGACAGGGTCTGGAGAGGAATTTTAGAGATGATTCTATTCTTGAGCTAAATCTTGAAGACAGGTAGGCATTAACTCCTGAGTGGGTTCCCAGGTGAGGAGTGGGTGTTACCAGCAGAGAAGTGTGAAATAATTTCATGAGTCATTTTAAGGTTTCTCCCCGTATTATTTTGAGATACTTAGAGTAACTTACTTGAAAATACTTAATCATAGAGGTATAAAAGCACATGCATGAGTCGGTTTTAATGTCTGCCCCAGGAAAGGTTAGTTTGTATGTGAAGTATGCTAGCATGAATACGCCCTCAATAGGTGGTTGGTTAGCATTTGAAAAGCTCTAATCAGAAGTTCACACCTGTCTTTATCTTGATGAAGCTTTTGTTAGGATTCTCTTCTTTGGTGAAATGGGTCCATTTTTAAAGATGGACCCATGTGAGCTTCCTCGGCGCTGCCTGTGGAGGTGGCAGCTATCTGTTACTGGGCATCATGGCTGCCCTCAGACCTCTGGTGAAGCCCAAGATCGTTAAAAAGAGGACCAAGAAGTTCATCCGGCACCAATCAGACCGCTATGTCAAAATTAAGCGCAACTGGCGGAAACCCAGAGGCATTGACAATAAATAGGGTGCGCAGAAGAGTCAAGGGCCAGATCTTGATGCCCAACATTGGTTATGGGAGCAACGAGAAAACAAAGCACATGTTGCCAAGTGGCTTCCGGAAGTTCCTAGTCCACAATGTCAAGGGGCTTGAAGTGCTGCTGATGTGCCAAATCTTACTGTGCAGAGATTGCTCACAGTGTCTCCTCCAAGAACCGCAAAGCTATTGTGGAAAGAGCAGCCCAGCTGGCAATCAGAGTCACCAATCCCAACGCCAGGCTGCACAGTGAAGAAAATGAATAGACAACTTGTTGTGCACGTCATATTTGTATCATATTTAATAAAACCATAAAACTACACACACACAAAAAAGATGGACCCATGTGGATTGGCTGGAAATAATGGGCAAGTGACCCATGCTTGGAAGGGTGCAGGAATCCAGTGAGCCCAGCAGGGTGGAGTTCTTGGCTTCGACTCTGGTTTGTTCCTGCGTTTTGTACATTGGAAGCCTTTGGCAGTCTGGTGAAGTCTGTGAACTCATTCTTGGAAAGATGTTTTTAAATGCATAAGGCAAAATAAATAAACTGCATAGGGATATATAGGAAACCGTTTGTCCTGAAATACAGATAGCAAGATATTTTTTTTTTTTAAGATTTTATTTATTTATTTGAGGGAGAGAGAGAATGAGAGACAGAGCACGAGAGGGAAGAGGGCAGAGGGAGAAGCAGACCCCCTGCCGAGCAGGGAGCCCGATGTGGGACTCGATCCCGGGACTCCAGGATCATGACCTGAGCCGAAGGCAGTTGCTTAACCAACTGAGCCACCCAGGCGCCCCAGATATCAAGATATTTTTAAAAAAGAAACTCGCCCTGCTGCTGGGCCCAAGTTATCATCAATCCTGTGTTTCCAAGAGCCTTTTTCTGGGATGTTCCCCCACCCCGCCATGCTCTGCTGCCTCACTTTGAGCACCCTTGGAGCTGTGGTCTTTTATCTTACAGCAGTCCCCCTCTATCTCTCTCTGCATGAGTGATCTTGTGACTCCAGGGATTTGGGGCCAGAGGCTAGAATTTTTGCTCAATTTGTCATCATGAGTCAACCTGCTCTCTCAATTTAGAGTTGCTTTCTCATCTCTGACTGCTATCTTGTAGGTTATATCTCCAGGTAATTGTTTTAAGGTTCATCTGAATGTTTTCAAAATAAATTACGAGTAAATTACTCTAAATATCTCAAAAAGGAAAAAAAAAAAAAGGCCCAAGTCGTCATATGGATGGATCTCTAGGTCTTTCCCCCCCCCCCCCCCAAATTTACCACTTCAATAATTATTAAGTATACAGCTCTGTGGCATTAAGTACATTCATGTTGCTGAGCAACCACCACTACCATCTCCAGAACTTCTTCATCCTCCCAAATAGAAATGCTGTACCCATTAAACAATAACCCCCCCACTCCCCCCTCCCTGCCAGCCCCTCACAACCATAGATTCTATTTTCTGTTTCTTGACTGTTCCAGGAAACTCATGTAAGTGGAATCATACAATACTTGTCCTTTTGCATTTGGCTTATTTCACTTACAGTAATGTTCTTGAAGTTCATCCATGTCGTAGTATGTGTCAGAATCTCCTTCCTTTCTAAGGTTGAAAATACTCCATTGCACAGATATACTGTGTTTTGTTTTTCCATTCATCAATAGATGGACACTTAATCCCGCAACCACTTCTCATACTTTAGTATGTTGTAGGGTTTTTTCCTGCTTCTTTTTCTGTTTTTCTATGAGTTTATATAGACATGAACATTATATTTTTCTATAAACAGGACCATTTGTTTTATTTGTTTTATTCTACAGCTTGCCCTTTTAAAGTTTAAATTTAACTCTAAGCAGTTATTTATTTCAAGGACAGCGGCAACAACAAAATACACCTTCCCCTCTGTAGGAATCTGGCTCACCCACACATCTCAATTTATGTAATGTTAGTTATTCTACGTTTGTGTTCATTTCCCTTCTAGCCCTTAGTAGCTATTAAGTTTTGATAGTGGTGGTGATAAAATCCCCGTACCTACATAAAGGGAGCTCACTGAAATCATTTATGTGTGTGTGTCTCTGTGTGTGTGTGTATTTATATATGTAGAAATGTTGAATTGTATCAGTTCTACAAATTTTTTTCTTACATTTTGTTGAGAGGAGATACAGTAAGCCTTCTGATTTGTATGGGAATATATCAAAATGTTTTATTTTCTTAAATTTCTATTGTTAAATTTTCTTTGTATGTTCTGCTAAAATTCTACTCCAAGGACTAAATAATATGTTTCTTTGCTCTATGCTCCAAAGTAACTTTTTAAAACTTTAACTTTCACTGTTCTTTTTTGCTCAAATCATTGTATGCTTAATTTTAAGTGAGCATTTTGCCAAAGGTATGTGGTCTTTTTCCTTGTTATGATTTGAAAACCAGTGATCTTTTCCTGAAAACCATTTATTATTTTGATTTATGAAGTCGTTGAATAGAATATAAATAAAATGGAGAAACTGTTTTTTTTTTTTTTTTAAAGATTTTATTTATTTATTTGACAGAGAGAGATAGCGAGAGCAGGAACACAAGCAGGGGGAGTGGGAGAGGGAGAAGCAGGCTTCCCGCCGAGCAGGGAGCCCGATGTGGGACTCGATCCCAGGACCCTGGGATCATGACCTGAGCCGAAGGCAGACACTTAACGACTGAGCCACCCAGGTGCCCGAGAAACTGTTTTTTAATTTTTATCTCCCTTGCTTTGCTTGAATTGCTAAGCATCCAGACATTTTCAGTGTAATTTTATTTTTATTTTTCAGTTTGTGTCTTTATGGGTAGCTTTCATTTGATAATGTAATCAACTGTCATTTTTCAGCAAAAATATGAATTAAAGGTGAATAGTCAAATAATTTTCTGAATATTCTTGTACTTTTCATTTACATATTATAGCAAGCATTTTATTTCTTCATTACCATCCTCTACCTATTATTTCTTCTAAAGGATCATTCTTAATTGGAAGGATTAAATTTGTATCATCCTGGGATACATTTATAATTGCCTTCAGTCATTCAAAGGAAAATTATTAATTAAAAAATGATATTAAAATGAACTAGATTTTTTCTTCTAAAACTGATGAAATATATTTTTAATACTGAAATTTACATTTAGTATGTATTTAAGATCATAGGTATTGTTTCAGGCTACATAGTATTATGTCGTCTAGATCTTTTTGCAAGGTGATTGCTTTCATGAAATATAATGATGAGAGATTTACCTATTCTATTTTTGAACTCTTGAAATCAGCTCTTCAGTGAGGATCTTTGAATGTGTCACATAGATGTGGAATTGCTAGGTTGTAGGGTATGTTCATCTTCAGCTTTGGTTGGTGTCGTGAAATTCTTTATCCAAGTTGTTGTACCAATTTACTGATTTACTGTGGTATGTGAGTACCTATTTCACCCCAGTTTTGCAAGTTCTGGTATTAATGTGGTTTCTTAACTGGATATGTATAAATTGGTATCTCAGTGTTCTAATTTTCATTTCTCTGATCATTAGTGGGTTTGTGTAGTTCTCACGTTTGTTGGCTATTTGGGTATTCTCTTTTGTGAACCACTTGTTCCAGTTGTAGGGATTGTTCATCTTTTTCCCATTGATTTTTTTTTCTTGTATTCCACATATTAATCCATTGTCAGGTATGGAGATTGTAGAACTTTCTCCTAGCCAGTGGCTTTTCTTCTCATTTTGTTCATTGGGGACTCATCTGATACAAATGGTTTTTGTTTTTTTTTTAAATTTCAGTTTGTACTTTTTAGATGTTATTTAAGAAGTCCTCTCCTACTCTAATATCACAAAACTGTTCTCGCATATTTTCCTTTAAAAGCCTTTCTTTTTAACTGTTAGATCTTTAATCTTCTTGTAATAATTTTTTTTTTTTTAGTATTCTTTGGCATTTTTTTTTTTTTTACCAAATAGATACCTATACCCTTAAATGAATAGTCTATATGCTTTTGCACTGTTGATAATGCTCTCTCTGCCTCTTGCTGAGTTCCCACATGTGTCTATTTCTAGGCTGTCTATTATATTCCATAAATCTCTTTGTCTAGCCCTATGCTTGTACCACTTTATTTCCATTACAGTAAATCTGGAAACTTGGTAGGGTAAATCATCCCTGCCCACAATATCTTGAAAGTTCTCTATTATTCTTGTTTCTGTCCTGTTGATGAAAATCAACCTCTGTGCTCCAGAGCCAAAATCCAGAGCAAAGGCAGAATTGGTGTATAAAGTAGGAAGACAGTTTATTACTTTGCCAGGTGAAGGAGTCTGCAGCAGGGTAATGCCTCCAAGACTGCAAGTCCTCCCGGGGTAAAAGGCTGAGGGGTTTTATAGGAAAATACAGGATCTGGGTGGTTCCAATAGGAATCTGATACACATCCTACCAGCTATCTTCATCATGTCCTCAAGGTGGTCTCATGACTAGCAGTGGTGCGGCCATTATTATTAAGTATACATTGGGGTCCGCGAGATGTCAGTATCAATACTGAGTTCCTGGAACAAAGGATTCTACAGAAAACCAAGTGAGGGGAAGGAAGAGAGGCTTCAAGAATGAGGAGGAGGAAAATTTATTCAAAGTCAAGCCTTTTTTTTTGCTCAAACACTAGTGTGTCCCTCTTTTTTTTTTACCTTTTTATTGTTATGTTAATCACCATACATTACATCATTAGTTTTTGATGTAGTGTTCCATGATTCACTGTTTGTGCATAACACCCAGTGCTCCATGCAGCATGTGCCCTCTTTAATACCCATCACCAGGCTAACCCATCCTCCCATCCCCCTCCCCTCTAGAACCCTCAGTTTGTTTCTCGGAGTCCATCGTCTCTCATGGTTCGTCTCCCCCTCCGATTTCCCCCCCTTCATTCTTCCCCTCCTACTATCTTCTTCCTTTTTTTTTTTTTCTTAACATATATTGCATTATTTGTTTGAGAGGTACAGGTCTGTGATTCAACAGTCTTGCACAATTCACAGCGTTCTAGTGTGTCCCTCTTAATTGCCATCCATCTTTCTGTTTCTTTAGCAGTATCACTACCTTTTTTTTTAAGATTTTATTTATGTATTGGACAGAGAGAGACACATAGCGAGAGAGGGAATACAAGCAGGGGGAGTGGGAGAGGGAGAAGCAGACCCCCCGCTGAGCAGGGAGCCCGATGTGGGACTCGATCCCAGGACCCTGGGATCATGACCTGAGCTGAAGGCAGACGCTTAACAACTGAGCCACCCAGGTGCCCCACTACTTTCCAAATACAGTATGGAATCAATACGAATTCATGAAAACCTCTTTGGAATATACATTGGAACTCTGGGTTAATTTGAGGAGAGTTGACCTCTCTGAGTCTTCTCATCAATGACTATGTGTTACCTTCATTTATTCCTTCTCAGATACAGAAATATGAGTTTCCTGACCTGTATCATTTTTCTTCTCTCTGAAGAGTTTTTTTTTTTTTTTTTTTAAGATTTTATTTTCAAGTAATCTCTACATGCAATGTGGGGCTTGAACTCACAATCCCAAGATCAAGAGTCGCATGCTTCTCTGACTGAGCCAGTTGGGTGCCCCGCTCTCTGAAGAACTTTTTAAAACATTTCTTGCAAGGCAGGTCTATTGGCGTGTGAGAATATCTTTATTTCTCCTTTTACTTTTGAGGGATAATTTCACTCAGAATTCTAAGCCGGTGGCTTTTTTCTCTCAACTCTTTGACTATTTCACTCCAACATGACCTCTGATCAGGTAAAATGAACTGAGATAAACGAGTCATTAGTGTGAGATTGTACATGTATGTGGCTTGAAGCCAGGTTGTGTCCACTGTTTGCTGAACCTGTGGTTTCAGAGGCTAAAATTCCCTCCAGCATTCTTGTTTTTGTCTCTCCTGTTGTTTTGGGTTTCCCTAATAACTCCTTCTGACATAAAACTTGTGTCTTGCAACTGTCTCAGTTGTAATCTGTGTTGTTATACAGGAGCCCTGTTGATGTTGTGGTGGGAGGGGAAGCATCCGACAGTCCTATGGTTAGGATTCTTTTTGTGAGCCTGCACATTTGGTCTGTGACCTTCACAAGTACTTCCCAGTTGTTTCCCCCCACAGGGGAGACAGGAAGGCTTAGAGGGTACTGGGTTTAGGTTTGTCCTTCCCAGGTCAGTTAGGTTCTGGTAAAGTAGTGTCCCCTATGTCTAGGCCTTTGTTGAGGAGAAAAGAATGCTCTGAGCATGTTTCACAATGGTTATTTTTTCCTCCTTCTGCTGGAAGCATGGGGGGTGGTTTCTCTGATTTTCATCCTGAGAATCTCGTGGGGATTCTGGGAAGTAAACTCCTGGGTGTGTGGGGGCTCCACTAAGGCTGGGCTCTAGGAGTTTTTATTCCCCAAGCTCAGGCTCCAATGATTAGGTTACCCTTCCAGTTTTTGTACCAGTTGCTGGCTTCAGTGGAGTTTCATGTGATTTTCTATATTTGCCTGGCTCTTCAGTGTTTGGGGCAGCAGTTTGTTCCGTGACCTCAGTTCTCCGATGTGTCTGACAAGAGTTGTTGATTTTGTTTGTTTAGCATTTTTCTTGTTGTAAGGATGGTTGTGACACTTCCAAGCTTTTTTCAGAAGTCTGTCAATGGCAATCATACCTGTAAATATTTTCTACATTTTTTTTCTGTAGAAGTCACAATATCACGGACACCTTAGAATTTAATTGCTGTTGTAGATTGTATCTTAATTATGTTATTTAATTGGTTATTGTAGGCATATAGGAATACTGTTGATTTTTGTCTGTTCATCTTCTGATGATCTTGCTTTTTGAGCATGCTTAACTGTATTTCAAACTTGAATTGGACATTTAGATCAATAATGACAGTCCCCCTTCTCTAAAACCTTTAAGATAGGTGTTGATCATGTTGATAGGTGTTAATAGTAGGATATTTTTCTTTCCTTTGCATGGTTTTTGCTTTTGACATAACTGCGAGTTTAGAGCTGTCGAAGATTCCTTAGTGGAGCATGATGTCTATGCTTTGAGTGATGTGACATCACTTAATGGAAGAGGATAAACAAACCATCTCTGGTTCTTAGGGTTCTTGAACAAATATCAAGATATATATCAGCTTATTACATAAGGTGGAGCTAGAATAGATGGGCTACTACCCATGTGTGGAGATCTTTACCTATGCGGAGCTTCCTTTCATTGGTTTGGACAGCAAGATGGTATTGTTGGGCTGTGACCAGCGTCTCCTGCCCTCTTATCAGTGTAGAGAGAACAAATACCTATTTCAGGGTCAGAAATAAATTCAGCTGTAAACAACAGGAATTTTGTTTATTGTCACCAAAATAGTTCATCAAATGAGGGAGTAGGTTTCCAAATTAGATTGTGGAAACAATTTGTCCTTTCGTCATTGATCGTTTTCATCCAGAGGAATAAATTTGTTATTTTGGAGTAGGTTTCAAACCATATTTGATTGTGCTCTGTCTGAAATAACAAGGAAATTCTAGAGGTGATTTGTGTAGGATTTACATCTTTTGAATCAGTTTCTAAAAACACCCAAGATTAACTTGTCACTGCTCTTTGATGTATTTAATAAAGCATGAAGACTGGGTGACTCCTTTTTCCCCAATATTTTGATTGTGTAGTTTAAACTAGAGTAATGATCACCAGCTTATATATATTAATTTGGTGGTTTAATGTCAACCCATGCCAACCAGATTTTGTGTTACATAGTAAAGTTCCTTTTATAAACCTTGAAGGTTTGATAAATTACTGTTTTGGTGATCATAATGTCATTTTAACCTGAGGACTTTTTCAGAGTTAAATGAGCTTGGTGGTTTATTAAATGTCATGCAGAGTTTAAATCCAGGATAAATTTAGCTGTTGATTTTCCCCCTCTTTTGATTAGTGATTCTGTCCGTGCAAAAAGCACAGATAGTAGTTAATACCAGTTTTGTGATTAAAAAGATTGGAATCAAGTCTTTTATGTCTTTTCTTTAAGGTTGTTGATTATATCCTGCCACCCTTGGTCTCCTTGGTTCAGAGCCAAAATGGTAAGTGTGACCACATCAAGGAGAATGCCATTAGGTACACATTCAGTTTTCATTCTCTCTCCATGTACTCACATTCTTGGCATTTTTTTTTTTCTTTCAAGTGGAGTGGAGACTCTTTAGCTTGCGGTTGCTCTCAGAAACCACATCTCTACTCGTGAACCAGGAGGTTGGGGATGGCAAGAAGGAGGCGAATGTTGACTTTGACAGCAATCTTCTGGCTCTCATTAGAGACGTCTTACTTCCCCAGTAAGTCCCACGTGCTGCATTCATGCAGAGAAGTGTAGGATGTCCAGGATGCTTCTGTCAAACTAGGTCCAGTGATGGGGTTGGGGTCTTGGTGTCCTATGCTACTACATTGCAGAGAATCCAGGAGAATCCATTTAGAGCCTTCCCTGTTTTCCCTAAGGCACATGACTCTGAAGTTATGCAGATTTACAGGTATTCGTGGCCAGAGGGGTAAAGTTTATTATTCAAGGTCAACATTACAAGACTTATTGGAACATGGAATTGGGACATTTCCTGGCTCTGCTCCAGAATAATAGAGATGAAAGAAATCTTCCATCACCCCAAACTCTTGGAATGGAAATTAAGCTTATTTACAAATAGGATATTTTGGCAGGGGTGGGGGATCGTGCTAGAAAAAGTAATGACTACTAATTAACAGGATGGGGTTATCTTTTTCCTTTGACTCCGCGGTTCACATAGCAAACACACAGGAGGATGACGACTGAGAGGACCCAATGCAAACATGTGAAACTCTCAAATGACATTCTTATAACTGAGGGACACTGAAGTGTTTTCTCCCCCACTGTGAGTCTTATAAAAACAAAAGTACAGGGCTACCTTGTTTTATTATGCTTTGCTTTATTGTGCTTTAGAGATGTTGCATCTTTCACAATTGAAGGTCAACCCTCTGTCGAGCAAGTCTTTCGGCACCATTTTTTCCAATAGTATTTGCTCACTTTGTGTCTCTGGGTTACATTTTGGTAATCTTCACAATGTTTCAAACTTTATTATTATTATATTTGTTATGTTGGTCTGTGATCAGTGATATGACTTGCTGAAAGCTCAGGTGATGTTAGCCTTTTTTAGTAATAAAGTTTTTTTAAATCAAGATACGTGCATTTTTTTTTTTTTTTAGACATAATGCTGTTGCACACTTTAGTATAGTGTAAATTAACTTTTATATGAGCTGGAAAACCAAAAAGTTCATTTGACCTGTTTTCTTGCTGCATTTGCTTTACTGTGGTGATCTGGAACAGAACCCACAATATCTCCAAAGTATGCTTGGAACTAAAGTTGAAAAACGTATGCCAGATATCACTATTAAAGAAAAGATGACAGAATTCAGCAGATGCTGGATTGCATGTCCTGCATTGGTGTGCCTGCCTGCTCCCGGCTGCCTTCAGGGTCCGGGCTGTCTGAGCTCAACAGGTTTTTAGGAGCGGCGGTTTCACCCAATGCTCCCCTCAGTTTGTTCTACTTTTCCTGATCACCGGTTCTCGTGTAAGAAAAAATTCATTTCCACACTGTATAGCTGCCAGATCTGATCATATTCTGAAGTAGTCAACCCCTCGTCATCGGTTTCGGAAGGTTCGTTTTATGAAGTGCGTGGCCAGTGTGTATGAGCCCTCTTCCTGGTGAAGGGGGCCTGTCTTGACTGCTTGGAGCTTGATCTGTAAGGGCTTGGTTTATAGAGTCAGACTCTCGTTTCTTTTATTCCTGCACTGCTGCAGTTGGTTTCAGGGAGACTCCTGCTAATGAATATATACTCTAAGAATACTTTTGATACCCAAAGTAAGAAAGTGGTTATCTATAGGAAGAAAAAATTTCGAACTTTCTCATGTGAGAAACTATCAGTAAATGTACTTTTGGTTCCATTTGTCATCTCTGAGTGTGTATGTTTGTACTCATGTGGGTAAATATAAGATTAGAACCTTCTTTCACAGGATTAATTCATGCTTTCAGTGCCATCTTACACTTCTAAACCATATGTAATTATATACATCTTTCTGATAAGAAAATGTCTAAAAAGATTTTTTTTTTGTGAGAAATGTAATTTTGAAAGATGTACTATGGATATCTGCTAACAGCTTGTAAAGAAGCATTTCTCAGGACCTGAGATGTGCCCCCACAGTAGGGACAGGATTTCCTTTAACAGGACTTCACAGGTTACTTTTTAAAAAAAAATTTACTTATTTTTATTTAAGTTCAATTAACATATAATGTATTATTGGTTTCAGAGGTAGAGGTCAGTGATTCATCAGTCTTATATAATACCCAGTGCTCATTACATCCTCTGCCCTCCTAATGCCTCTCCCCCGCTGCCACCCTCCACCCCTCCAGCAACCCTCTGTTTGTTTCCTGTGCTTAAGAGTCTCTCATGGTTTGTCTCCCTCTCTGATTTCTTGTTTTATTTTTTCCTCTCTTCCCCTATGATCCTCAGTTTTGTTTCTTAAATTCCACATATCAGCGAGATCATATGATAATTGTCTTTTTCTGATTGACTTACTTCGCTTAGCATAATACCCTCTAGATCCATCCACATCATTGCAAATGGCAAGATTTCTTTTCTTTTTTTTTATGGCTGAGTAATATTCCATTGTATAAATGTACCATATCTTCTTTATCTGTTCATCTGTCAGTGGACATCTGGGCTCTTTTCATAATTTGGCTATTGTGGACATTGCTGCTATAAACATTGGGGTGCAGGTGCCCCTTCGGATCACATTGGTATCTTTGGGGTAAATACCCAGTAGTGCAATTGCTGGGACGTAGGGAGCTCTATTTTCAACTGTTTGAGGAATCTCCATACTGTTTTCCAGAGTGGCTGCACCAGCTTGCATTCCTACCAACAGTGTAGGAGGGTTCCCCTTTCTCTGCATCCTCACCAACATCTGTCGTTTCCTGACTTGTTGATTTTAGCCATTCTGACTGGTGAGGACTTCACAGGTTACTTATAGCTGGTTAACACCCATGGAAATTTGAAATAAAATTTCTTCCTATCTGAAGTTTGCCCACTTTTGGAAGAGCTTGTAAAATAAAAAGTGTTAAATCTATAAATCCGTGCTTTTGTTTTATTCATCTGAGCTGGAATAAATAGTATGCACTTCCTTTAATGTGTATCTTTAAGAATAGGAAAAAGGTATCTTTACTTTTTCCAGAGATGAGGAATTACAGAGGAAAATATGAGTGAAACCACATGGCAATTCAAGAAGAGAAGTAATGTAGATGAGTTCAGGTTTTCATTAAGCAATTTGAAATCCACTTTGGAAAATATCACGAAATTGGTTGGGATAGGGTGAGGGATGTTTTCAAAGCTTGTGGACTGACTCTGATGTGATGCGTAGATCTTGGCTCTACATTTCGTTCTCTTGGCCTCAGTTTTCTAATCTGCAGAATGGGGACAGTAGTATCTAAGTCAGAAGATAGTTGTGGGGGTTAAATGGGATACCTCTTGTAAAATACTTAGTACAGTGTGTGGGCCACGGTACACTCTTGACAGTAGTAGCACTGGTAAATTATTATAATCTCTCCTATTAACCTTTAAAAGGAAGATTATAATAGGACAGTAATAGTAGTAATCGTACATACTTCAAAGATGTGAAGTGGCCATTAAAATAGGTGTTGCTGATTGTGCCTGGCATATATAGTAAGGGCTCAGTAAATGTTAAATAAAAACTTAAAAATGAAATCTAATGCATTCATTTAACCTTGACTCTGGAAAACTAGAAATCTTGACAAAGAGTTTGGTCTTTGATGATAACTGTTGATGACTGTAAGTTTAGAAATGCTAATCAGGGGCGCCTGGGTGGCTCAGTGTTAAGCATCTGCCTTCGGCTCAGGTCATGATCCCATCTGGCTCCCTGCTCAGCGGGAAGCCTGCTTCTCCCTCTCCCACGCCCCCTGCTTGTGTTCCCTTTCTTGCTGCGTCTCTCTCTGTTAAATAAATAAATAAAATCTTAAAAAAAGAAAAAAGAAATGCTAATCATAGAAAATTCATGTTCTTCATTGAGTAGGTAAGTATATGGCTTAAGAATTATGAGAGATCTTGCCATTTGTGACAACATGAATGGACCTAGAGGATATTATGCTAAGTGAAATAAGGCAGACAGAGAAAGACAAATACCATATGGTTTCACTTATATGTGAAATCTAAAAAAACAAAACAATTAAACAAAACAAAAACAGCTTCGTAGATACGGGAAATAACTGTTGGTTACCCGAAGTGGATGGGGAAGGGGGGTGGGGTTGGCGAAATAGGTGAAGGGGGTTAAGAGGTATAAACTTGCAGTTATAAGATAAATAAGTTATAGGATGTCGTGTACACCTTACAGAACATCAGCAATAATATTGTAGTAACTGTATAGTGACAGATAAAGGTAACTAGACTTATCACAGGGATCATTTTATAATGTATAAAAATATCAAATCCCATGATGTACACCTGAAACTAATAAAACCTTGTATGTCAGTTGTACTTTAATAAAAGAATTGTGAAGTTTCTACAGTTTATAAGAGTAACATGGCATCGGGCTTTGGCTTGTCAAATCTACATATTAATATCCACATTTTTAATTTTGTTAAAGTTTTTTTTTTTTTTTTAAAGATTTTATGTATTTATTTGACAGAGCACAAGCAGGGGGAGCAGCAGAGGGAGAGAGAGAAGCAGGCTCTCTGCTGAGCAGGGAGCCCAATGTGGGGGTTCAATCCCAGGACCCTGGGATCATGACCTGAGCTGAAGGCAGAAGCTTAACACTGAGCCACCCAGGCGCCCCATAATTTTGTTAAAGTTCTAATCTTTCTTTGACCTTAATACTTTGGCTAAAGCCAAGGGGATAGACTCTTCATGCACATATACAGTAGGCTTCCCAGTTTTTACACAGATGTGTTGCATTAGTTAAGACTATTTTATTTGCAAGCGGTAACACTCAAACTAATTTGGAAGATACTCATGTGCTCACATTATGAGCTTGTGCTAGCATCAGATAGAGCTAGATTCAGGGGTGTGAGTGAAGTCAACAGTCCTGTGTGTTTGTGTCTTTCTCACCTTCTCTCTGCTCTGCCTGTAGCTATGTGGCTTTGTTCTCAGAGAGGCTCTTTCTACTTGGTGGTTAAATGGCTCCTGGGTGTTGATCCTCGGGAAAGAATAAATGTCTTTTCCAAAAGCTTTAACAAAATTTCAGGGAGGACAGTAATTTAATCTTGTTAAATACCATGTAATACCTGTGTTCTAGGTGCTTATCAGAACTGCTAGTGATATGAATGAAAACTCAGTTGTAAGAATAAATATCTTATTAAATATTAGTTATGGTTCTCAGAAAAATAGAACCGATAGGATGTAAGCATGTAGAGAAAAAGATTTACAATAAGGAAATTTGCTCACATGACTGTAGAGGCTGAGAAGTCCCAAGAACGGCAGTCAGCAAGCTGGAGACCCAGAGAGCCCATGGTGTAGTTCTGGCTTGAGTCCAAAGGCCTGAGAACCAGGACAGCTGGTAGGGTACACACTAGTCTGAAAGCGGACAGGCCGGAAACTCAAGAAGAGCCGATGTTCCCAGTCCAAAGGCAGCCGAAGAACAATGTCCCAGCTCAAGGCAGTAGAACAGAGGCGTTCCCTTTCACTCAGCCTTTTTGTTTTACTCAGGTCTTGACCTGATTGGATGAGGCCCACCCACACTAGGGAGGGCAATCTGCTTTACGTCGTTTCCTGACTCAAATGTTAATCACATCCAGACAGACCCAGAATCATGTTTGACCAAATAACTGTGCTTGTGTGGCCCAGTCAGTTTAACACATAAAATTAACCATCACCTCATCTATCATAAATATCCTGGCTGGATTGCTTTCTATATAAATTAATGAATTAATATAAAAGAAGTGTTATCTCTTCACAGTGTACCTGCTTTGCTTTCTGAAGAGATGAACTTTAGTTGTAAGTATTTGTTCAGTGCCTTTTCTATGTGGGGAATTATAATACCATGGGTAGAGAGGTGGTATTTCAGTTAGATTTTGAAATCTAGGTAGGGTTGCATAGAAAAGCAGTGGGTCTTCTAGGCAAGACTGGGGTAAGCAAAGGTGTGGAAGTGCAGAGAGGTGAGCAGTAAACAGGCCAGCTTATTTCCAGTGGACGTCTGCATGGGATAGTTATATGAAGTGAGCTGGGGAGGAAATGCTTTTTCTCCTAATCAGCTTATTTATTCACTGGTACTAATTGAGTACCTCTTGCTGTAGAGGCATATTTCTAGTTTCTGGGAACATCATAATGACCAAGATAGGTACAGCCTTTATGGAACACGTACTGTCTGGTAGAGCCAAATATTTCAGACATTAATATTTTTTAACAGAAGAAGTCTGTAAGTCCTACAAGTAGAAATGTTTAGCTAAGTATAAATTAAATATTGAAGCCAACTTCCTTCAACAGTGTGCCTACGTAATGTTCATAAACGTGCCACAGAACACATGTTCTTTCTGAACTGTTCTGTGTGTTTACTGTCCCTTGGCTTTTGAATTTCACAATTCACCCATTTAACTTTCTGAAGCTCAGTGTTTCTCAACATTTTATGACCTTAAGACACTATTTCCTATGGCTTATCTATTACCATCTCCCAGAACTCTTTTGATCACAGTTTTGAAATACAACTCAAGGTTTTTTCCATTAAGATCAGGAACAAGAAAAAGATGCTCACCACCAAAACTTCTTTGTAACATTGCATCATGAGTATTATAACTAATGTAATAATACAGGAATATTAAACTCTAAATATTCCATTAGATGCACATTGATGCATAACAAATTATCACATACTTAGTGGCTTAAATCAACATCTACTTAGCTCTGTAGGTGGGAAGTCTGACACAGTGTGACCGGGTTCTCTTTTCAGGATCTTATGCTGCTGAAGTCAGGTGTCTGCTGCGCTGAGTCATTGCCTGGAGACTATGGGAGAAACCTGCTTCTGGGCTCGGTCGGGTTGTTGACAGAATTCTTTTTCTTGTAGTTTGCATTAGTTTCTTAAGGCTGAATTGCCACACACTGACCGGCTTAAAACAACAGAGATTTATTCTTTGGCAATTGAGGAGGTCAGAAGTTCAAAGTCAAAGTCTTGGCAGCGTTGGTTCCTTTTGGAGGCTCCGAGGGAGAAACTGTGCCTCTCTCCTGGCTTCTGAGGGCTGCCAGCAATCTTGGGTTTATAGCAGCATCCACTCCAGTCTCTGCCTCTGTCTTCATATGGCTTTCTTCCCTGTGTCTGCCTCGAGTTTGCCTCTGCTTTTCTGGTATAAGGACATCTGTCATTATGTTTAAGGCCTACCCTGAATTATCTTGAGATCCTTAACCAAATCTGCAAAGCCTCTTCCAAATAACATCACATTCAGGTCCTGGGGGTTAGGACTTGGACATATCCTATGGGGCCATTATTCACTCCAGTGCACTGTTGTAGGACCAAAGTCCCTGTTTCTGTGCTGCCTTGCATACCGTTAGGCACCCACATTTCTTCTCATGGGCCCCTCCATCTTCATGTCAGCAACAGTTGTCAAACCTCCCTCGTGCTGGCAACCTTTCTGAGTTCCTCGTCTGCCACCAGCTTGAGAAGACTCTGCATGTTCAAGTTGGTGATGTTGGCCCTTGGTAGTCTGGGTCTTGTGATTAGAATATACTTGTGATGAAATCTTGGCTCTGCCACACTTGGTGCGTGTGCCCTCACTTCCTGCTCCTCTCCTTCCCTCCTTCAGTTTCGCCTCCTCCAAGATGGTTGGAATGCCACTACCATAACTGATTCATTAGAAAAAGTTTTTTTCTGGAAAGAAAGATAACCATATATACTCAGGAAATTGCTATGATTTCCTTCAGCAGAGAGACAAGATTTGATTCGAAAGGTTCATGCAGAAGAGGCAATATCTAATGAAACTTAAGTCCAGAGTGACTTTATCAGTTAAAATTGGCACCTCTCAGAAGTTGAATATCAAAGTCATTATCAATGAACTTTTAGTATCAAAAGTCAGTATCTCCTGACTGAATGTTTTTTTCTGAGACTTGTTCCACAAGGTGAGGGCATTTCTCTTTCAGTATTTAGCCGTAAATGGAACTAAATCCTTCACTCAGGAAAGACACCATTGCTCTTCTTGGGGAAGAGGAAATTTTAATATTCATACAAAGGTAGATCATGTCATTTGTACTACATTGTGTGATTGTGCATACGAAGTTTAAAGCCAGCCCTTCCTTCCTTCCTTCCTTCCTTCCTTCCTTCCTTCCTTCCTTCCTTCCTTCCTCCCTCCCTCCCTCCCTCCCTCCCTCCCTCCCTCCCTTCCTTCCTTCCTTCCATAAATATATATTGAGTGACTTCCACGTGCCAGGCACTGGGGATGCTATGGTGGGTAAGATTGGATCCCTGCCCCTCAGTGCAATTACATTCTGGTGGGTAAGATAAAGCAGTAACCAAATAAATAAGATGATTGCAGTTAATTGTGAGCACTATAAAGAAAAACAAAACATAAAACAGTGTCGGGATAGAGAATGATCGTAAGGGGAATGAGGAAGGGGTTGTTTTAGGTAGGATAGTCAGGAAAGGCTTCATGCGAGGTAGCAAGCCCTGGGGAAAATCTCTGTGGAATTTGCCTTTGCTAGGCTGGAAGTACTTTGCCAACATGGATTTTAGTTTTCATATTTTCTTTTAGCTTTGTGTGTTTTGAAAAGAGATCATGCTGATATAAATGTGCTTACAGTGTTTTTATGACAATATGGCATTCAGCATTTCTCTCCTGGGGAAAATGAGTATTGCCTTTCTTCTTTATAATTCTCTTGTGACCTGTGCCATCATCAGGGCCATAATGACTTCATAAATTATTAAGCCTTTGTTTTTTAGAATCTCAGGGCTATATTTTTTACAAATTAGAATTGTATTTCCTCTTAGAAATTGGAATTTGTAAGTGGATTCCATTAGTGGCAATATACCGTAGAGCTCTTTATCTGGTTTTGAAATAATATCCAGTTAAAAGTCCTGAGTTTGACTACCTGGCTTATATGTTGGTGGCTTAACGGGCATCCAGATGGTTTTTATTGTGTCTTTGTCTCCCTTAACCACAAATATCCTATGTTAAAACAGATGTGAACTTGACCATCTCTGATGGAAATCAGAATAGACAGAGTATTTCAATTTTAGCTTTTTGTTAGATAATTTTATTTTGCAGATAAAATTTAAATCACAACTATTTTTGTAGCAGAAAGAAGCATCATATTGTTCTACTTTGTTCCTTTTACTTAATCCTTCTATGTTTTGACTGTCTACCTAAATCAGTGCATTTAGGTACAGTGATCCCTCCTGGGATACAACCTATAGGAATCTAAAGTAGGGTAATCTCAGAGTTAAAGTAGGGGTAAATATTCTTGTATCCTTCTGAATCCAGGATAGTGATATTGCTCCAGTTCTTTGGGTAATATTTGGTTAACCTTGCGTGTTGCTTTATTGAAGCCTTTTTTTTTTTTTTTTTTTGAGCCTTTCAGGCCTTTGTAATAAAAATTTGCTGTTGGTTTTGTTGAAGAAATCCAGAAGAGATGAGGGTTTACTATCTGAAATTGTATTTAACACTTATTTTGAAGTCACACCTACCTTTCTTTCACTTAAAAATATTAAAATATATATAAATATATATGTTTATATATGCCATTTGTCTATTTTCCCATCCACTTATGTATCCATTTAACTTCTGATGTACTTAAATATCTATGCATCCATGCAAGACAATGGAATATCATGTAGAACTCAGGTCACATAAAAATCACCAGACTGAAAAACTCTCAAGATACCAACTCTTTATTTGGTTCATACCTTTCTCAGTTCATAAAATTTTGGAGTTGACTCAAGATATCACCTAGTTCACATTTTGGACAAAACTGTACAGAAAATGCCTAAGAGTAGGTTATCTACTCCTTTCTCACAGCCATCTGGTGGGGAGGTCCTCAGCGTTCTCCAAAGGCGGGTTTCACCTTCACGCCTTTGCTGTTTGGCAGCCTTCTCTTGAGCTAACCCCCACACATCTCTTTCCTCTAAGCTCTGAGCTTTGAATCCATCTTGCATTCTGTTAGATACGCCTTTAAACACACTGCCTTCTTCACATTTTTCCCTTGCTCAAAAACCTTTGCATTGTAGAAAGTAACATTCACAGTACTTATCCAGCCATTCAAGGCTCTCCACATTTTGCCTCTTGCCTACCGTTTTATGTTAATATCTGCCTGCTCTCCAATATGGTTTCTCCATTTGTGGTGAGATTTACTTAGTCTTTTCTGAAATTTCCTCCTGAGAACCTATCTTTCCTGCCAATTCCCAGATACCATACTGTGAATATCTCTGTCTATCCTAATATAAGTAGATTACTGTCTTGTAATCTACTTATCTACATTTATAAATGTACTAAAAATGATTTAAATAATTTCCAGTTACTGAATATCTAGGATTTTCCCAGTATTTCATAATTATATATACTGCTGCAAACAGCCACTTTTTGAGCTACATCTTTGGGTACATACTATTTCTTTTTGTTGAATCTCTAGGGTTGGAATCACTATAATAAAATTATGTACCTTTTTAACGGCATTTGATAGGTTTTGGCAATTTTTTTCAGAGATGATGAAGAGTTTATATTACCAGCTTCCCTTTATGAACCTATTTTGCTGTACCCTTGTTATCTCTTGAATTTCTTTAGATATTAGTGAAGTTGGCCATTTCCCTCCATGCTTCTTGGCCATTTATATTCTTCTTAGATGGATTTTGTCCACTTTTTTTTTTTTTGGTTGTTTATTGGTTGGCAATAGCTTTTTATATATTAAGAATATCCACTCTGTTCTACCAACATTCTGCAAATTTTTCCCTCATTTGATTTATTTATGGAGGTTTTGCCATTGAGAAATACTACTTAAAAACTTTAAAGCTATAAATTTTTTTTTTTTTAAAGATTTTATTTATTTATTTGACAGAGAGAGACATAGAGAGGGAACACAAGCAGGGGGAGTGGGGGAGGGAGAAGCAGGTCCCCCACTGAGCAGGGAGCCCGATGTGGGGCTCAATCCCAGCACCCTGGGACCATGACCTGAGCCGAAGGTAGACGCTTAATGACTGAGCCACCCAGGAGCCCCTAAAGCTGTAAATGTTTTTTGATTCCTTTCTGATTGTCATGCTACAGAGTGCTTCACTCAAGATTATGTGAATATTTACTCATTTTAGGATTTTAATGGAAGTTAAAATTTTTTACTTAAATTCTTAATTTATTGGTGATATATTTTCATAAGATATGTCCTAACCATTCTAACCCCCTTTCTAAGATCACTCTTTCTTGTCCAATGTATGTCACCTTTCTTTCCTTAATTTATATGTATGTTCTTGATCCTACAACACTTAATAATTATTATGATTTTGTAAAGTAATTCATTTTTTCATTTAGCAGGATCTTCCTCATTGTACTTCCCTCTAAAGTTCCTTGGATATTCTGGAATCCTTCTTTCCCCTAAAATTCTCAGAGCCCACTCCATTGAGATGTAGAAATGTGAATTTGTGGCTTACTCCAAGCAGACTGGACCTCTTCAAGATATCGGCCTCCCCTTTTCCCCCAGCAGAATAGATACTTCTTTCCACTTGGCCAAATCTTTGCTCACTTCCCCAGAGTAGCTTCTTCCAATAATGCAGAGTTATTTTGATAGCCTGTTTCCGCTTCCTGCCAGCTTACCTAATTGGGCACCAGTTTCACCAGTTTCACTTAGCAAGATAGGGAAGAGACCATCCCTTGGATCCCTGAATATGTGATTTTTAGAAGTGTTCTCTCCTTTGGGATAGATATGGATTTAATACGAATGGCTTTTCCTGCCTGGGTTCAGCTGTTTGGGACCTGGAAAAGACCCCTTATTTGGGAGGATTCTAGACAAAGAAGAGTGGGGGCATATGTTGTTAGCGATCTTAGTCTGTATCTAGGCTCAGGGCACTTGGAGTGCTCCTCTCCAGCCCCTGTCCATCAGAATGGGCCAGCTCTTCCCTGGGTCACTGTCCTTCCAAGCCTTTTCAGTAGTCTGGACTCATCACTGTTTGTTTCCCACCAAGTCACATTCAGAGGAGTGCGAGATCCAATTACCATTAGCTCAGCTGCTTTATCTTTGTTCAGAAGACAAGCTTAATAAATCGCAGCATTCTTCTGGCTAGTTCTTGCTGACTATTACAAGCCTATCTTTGATGAAATGAAAGTATATTCAATATATTCAGTATTTGTATTCTAAACATATCTATTATGAATCCTATCCTTCTTTTTCCAAGGGGAGAAAAACATAACAATATTCTTTAGGAAAATTCTCATGCATTAGGCTGGTACAGTCTTCATCTTTCCCTCCCATTTCAAGGTTAGATAACCTCAAACAACCTAAGACATTTGAATTTCAGTCAGTCAAGCTTCATCCATGTTCTTTTTAAATGTAGATTCTACATATTCCTATTAACTCTATTTTAAAATAGTTTGTGTTTTCTCAGTCTTCTTGGGATTGTTTATTACATTTCTAACCAGTTGCCCATATTTTCTCTTGTACTTTCCACAAGAAAACTACAGAAGATTACATGGGAAGCTTTTTTAAATTCATAGGCTTGTGGTCCTTTCCTCAGTGATTCAGCTAAGTCTGGGAATGGGGACAAGGGGGGCCCGTCGTCCAGTGTGTTTGTGTGACTCATCCGAAGCCTCCCATCCCCACTTCAGTTGAAATTCTCTGGATGATAATTTCCACATACTGGTAGGCAGCTGCAGGGTACATCCTTCTCTTATCTGACTTAATGCCTCACTTTCAACTCAGTGCCTCAGTTTCGCTTTTCAGGATGTGTGCCCTGAAGAGCTAACTTAGCAAGTGTGGGGTGTTCAAGCCCTACATGCTACAAAGAGACTGGCCCTTGACCTTCTTCTGGGAGATAATTTCTGAGCCTCTATACTATCCTTTCTGATAAGAGAGTCTGTATACAGGGGGCCTTGAGCCGTGCCAGATACTTTATGCTAACAATGTGAATTTTGGTGGGGGCCTTGGACTATAGCTTATTGGCTTGACCTCTGGAGGGGCTGGAGACTGAGCAACTAAGGTTAGCTCACAGACACATGGCCATGCCCATGTGACTGATCCCTAATGCCACTCTTGACACCAGTGCTCCAGGGAGCTTCCCTGGCTGGCAGCACATCCTGTGTGCTGTCTGCAGTGTTGCTTGGAGGCTGAGCTCTGTCCACCCACCTCCATTGGGCAAGGACAACTGGCTTCTTGCTCCTGGTCCTGCCTGGACTCTGCCCTAAGCGCCTTTCATCTACGCTGGTTTTCACTGTAACACACCATAATTGTTAGCGTAACACCTTTTCTGTGAGTCTTTCTAGCAAACCATTAAACCTGAAGGTCGTCTTGGGTGCCCCCAACTTAGGATGTAAGAGCTTTTGATTGTACAAGACTCCTCGAGAAAGGAATAATGATTTCTCTCTAATATGCTGAGTTCCTTTTTTAAAAAGAGTTCATTATATGTTAAAAAAAAAAAAAAGATGATAGTAGGAAGGGAAAAATGAAGGGGGAGAAAGCAGAGGGGGAGACGAACCATAAGAGACTATGGACTCTGAGAAACAAACTGAGGGTTCTGGAGGGGAGGGAGATAGAGGGATGGGTTAGCCCGGTGATAGGTGTTGAGGAGGACACGTATTGCATGGAGCACTGGGTGTTATACGCAAACAATGAATCATGGAACACTACATCTAAAACTAATGATGTAACGTATGGGGATTAACATAACATAATAAAATAAAATTTAAAAAAAGAGTTCAAACTGGATGTTAAATTTTATGAATACACTTTTATCACCTCTAAAGGTATTTCCTTCAATTTTGTTTTATTCAGATGATAAAACGTATTGTTTTTCTAAATTTGATTTTTTTTCATTCCTGAAATTACTGATGCTTAGGTTGTGCTGTATTTTTTTTTAACATACCGTTCTCTTTGATTTATTAACATTTATGATTTTATTATGAATGATTGGCATTTTGACTTTCATCTTTGTCATACCTGGGCAAAACTTTTAATTGCTATAATTTAAAAATATTTTATAAGAAATCTTTCTAAAATATGGTACTTCCTGCCTCCTTGAACAGAGCACTCTACCCAATTTAACATTTTCTTTACTCACTACCCCCATTTTGAGCAATATGATGTGTAATGGGCCCTCTGGTCCCATTGAGGTATGAGCAGCTGCTGCTTCTACATTAAATACTCCCCAGACTTCTCTCTGGAGTTCTTGAGTTTGCTTTTTTTTTTTTTTTTTCCTATGCCTTCAAGTCCCACTTCTTTCTGTAATAGTCCCTCTCTTACCTTTACTTGGCTCCTTTTTAATGGCTGTGGGATTAGAGGCTGCATAATTAAGCTTGTTATATAATGATTTCCAAAATGAGAGTAAATAGACTCTGAGTAAGAGCCTGGGGCCCTATTCTCCAGATGAAAAACATCCGCTTCATGTCATGGATTTTTAAATATACATTTTGGGTTTGGGGAGATAGTTTACTCCCTTTTTAATTGTTGGTTGTTCCAGAGAGTAGAGTCATAAAGTTAATTGGTTTGTTTGTTCAACTGTTCATATGTCCATCCATTTCTCCAACTGTCTGTCCATCCCTTCACCTGACACTTATTTCTTGAACTCCTCCACGGTGCTGTAGACCAGATAGCTGAACTTGAGTAGGTAAGACGCAGTCTGCAAACCAGCGTCTGCCTCACAAATAACATGGGGGCGCAGTCTGAACTGTGCTGTGGAAATTTTCAGTTAATAAAGAACTTTTACTCATTGGGGCACCTGGGTGGCTCGGTCGTTGGGCATCTGCCTTCGGCTCGGGTCATGGCCCCGCATTGGGCTCCTGCCCTCTCCCACCCCCCCTGCTTGTGTTCCCTCTCTCACTGTGTCTCTCTCTGTCAAATAAATAAATAAAATCTTTTAAAAAAAAAGAACTTTTATTCTTTTATTTTTTAGTGTTATTCTCTCTGGTAGTAATTTTCATTTCAGATTTTAAAGTTTTCGTAAGAAGAATACTGTGCAGAAAAGAGTTAACATAGCAGGTCTGCGACTGTTCCCCTTAGAAAGGCCGGCTTGCGGGGTGATAGGCTGGCCCTTGGCAGGCTGGCGTCTTAGAAATTGGTGCTCATAGTGTTTCCAGTCACTATTTAACTGCTGGGTGTAGTTCGGGCTGCCTGGCCTATTGTGCAGACAGCAGGGTTTACGCTGAATGTCTGCTTTCCTCCTGGGAGGGGTTTTGATTCTTGTTAGAGGTTGCTGATGTGTCCAGCCCCCAGTAAAAACCTTGGTCACTTGAGTCTCTTAGGGGCAGAAATATCCCCCCATGTGTTACATTTTTGTTGCTGGGGAAAAGATTGTTCTCTGACCTCTAATGGGAGGAGGAGAGCATAAGGATGTGCACAGAGTCTCCACCTGTGTCCATCTCCCTTAGGATTCATCTGTATGTTCCAACCATGTAGCTCTACTGAGTATCTATCACGAGCACATCTCTGAACTTGAGGGTGCTCTTGGGGACCCTGCCACAAATGCCTAATTTTTATTGGTCTCTTACTATGCATGCAGCCCAGTACTAATCCTTTTACTGGATTGTCTCATTGGATCTTCCCCCAAACAGATCTCTGTGAGGCAGGTCAGTGTCCTCACCCCCCGCTGCCAAGTGAAGCTCTTGGAAGTTCCATGAGGTTAAGTGTCCTGTGCAGGTCCTATAGCTCATACGTTTATTTCGGTGTCTTTATGTTTGCACCTTACGGTGTATTGCTTCCGTTGTTCAGAGGAGAGGTTAAGCGAAGAAAACCACTGAGTCCTTTTTTCATCACTATCATCGCAGGTATGAGCACATCCTCACAGAGCCAGACCCAGTCCCAGCATACGCTCTGAAACTGCTAGTAGCCATGACGGAACACAACCCGGCTTTCACCAGGTACTATAACTCCAGCTTTATTTTTCTTGTTTTTCATCTACAGAATGAATTTCATATGTTCTAAAAATGTTAAAGATGATGAGATTCTGAAAGATTAACAATTGAATTACCGAAGTGGTCATTTCTCAAGTTTGAGGGTTTATGGTATCTCACGTTTATGCGGTTTTGGTCTCATTCTCATATTTTTATCCCTTATTGGATTTGTATACTCTGGAATTCATGATGCTTTAAAATGATAAATTCTTGGGGCACCTGGGTGGACTTCGGCTCAGGTCATGATCGCAGGGCCCTGGGATCGAGTCCTGCATCAGGCTCCCTGCTCGGTGGGGAGGCTGCTTCTCCCTTTGCCTGCCACTCCCCCTGCTTGTGCCCCCTCTCTCTCTCTGTCAAATAAATAAATAAAATCTTTAAAAAAATTATAAATTCTTTAAAGAGAAAAAACTAACACACATTTAAAAAAATGTCAATTGGTGCTTCCTATTGTACTGAGCAGTTGTTTATTAAATCTGTCTGGTATTTATAGGCTCTTATTTTCTACCATTTTGTTAAATTGACATACTTTTATTCAGCAAGGGAGAGCTTTTGCCTCTATGGAAGGTACTACGTGTGATGATGCCGAATATTTTAGAGCTAGTTTCTAGGAGACTGGCACCTGCTTTCAGTCTGGCATGGGAGAGTTTGTCAGAGAGAGCCCAGCTCCATAGAAGGGGCGGAGAAGAGGAGGCCCTCCTTGCTCTCAGTCAAGACAGCTAGTTGTAGTTGTTAGGTGATGGCCAAGGACCTCTGGCTTGGGACACCTCTACGGTTGGTCTTTAGGAAAGAACAAAGTCACGCAGCCCCAACCACCTTGTTTTCATCTGCTCCGTTGTTCTGCCACAGAAGGTACTGCGTAGTGATGAGTCACCATCAGTGTTAGGAGTGAACAGGAAGGTCTGTTTGTAGACTCTCCATATTGGGTGAAAGGCTGAACTGCAACCTTTCTGGTGGCTGGGCCAGGGCACGGAGGTGTGCCATGACTGAGTCCCTGGGGTGCCAAGGTGCTCTCAGGCTTTGGGTCATCTGCAAGGCTGAGGGTGAATGTAGATTTCAGGCCTGTTCCCAGGCTGTGTGCAGCCTCATTCATTTCCAGAGAGTGACATATAAATACTACTTTGTACTCTCAATGTCATGTTGCAAAAGAATTTGGGGAGCATGTACCCTTGCCAATTCTAAATCCTGTGTCTCTATAGCCTTTTAAAAGTCTGACCAATGAGACTTCCAAAATCGTCACTCAAAGGTACTTTTCTCTATTCCTACATAGAAATTTCATTATAAAGAGTGTATCTGTATTAGAAGTCAAATATAAATTCATATAGTTACTTCTTTCCTGGAGTTTTAATACCAGGTACTAATACTGTATACTAATTTTATCCTTTCATTAGATGGGGCAGGTTGCGTTTACTTTTTTAATGTCGACTCTTGCTCACTCACGTGGCATGCTTTCTAAGCTCCTTCCTCTTTTTGCCAACTCTCTATGAAATTCATCTGAATTTCCTCACTTTGTGGGGAAGAACCTAGTGAAGTTTGTGACTTATATATACTCTTTTTATTTTAAAAATGAGTAAGCTTGGAAGACACTTTATTCTTTTTTTTTTTTTTTTTTTTTTACCTTTACAAGCAGAATTCAATGAACAAATTTTTAAAAGATTTATTTTTTCATGAGAGACAAACAGAGAGAAAGAGAGGCAGAGGGAGAGGGAGAAGAAGGCTCCCTACAGAGCAGGGATCCCAGGATCTCAGGATCATGACCTGTGCTGAAGGCAGATGCTTAACCGACTGAGCCACCCAGGCGTCCCCTCAATGAACTAATTTTGATAAATGTTTTTCTTTGCTTTGACAAGTAACATCTGAATATATTGTCTGTGTATTACAATCCAGCAGTAAAATCAAGAGGTCCCCTCAGCTTCCTCGTTTCCCTCCCACACTGCCATACACAGGTCTCTCTCCCAGGGATAATAGTTGTTGTTTTGGTGTGTGTCTGTCCTGAATTTTTTCTGGCTGTTAAAAGTCAGTATGCATATCAGAAATAAATGGCATTGCTTTCTGGTTGTTGATTTTAAAAAAAATCATAGATAGTACCCAATAATACATAGATGTATGTATTTTTCTGAAATTTGCCTTTTTATTTATCAAAATTATTGGGAGATTTTTTATATCAGTATTTATTCATACTCTTGGTGATACCTTTGCTAATGGATGGAAATGAGATTTCATTTTGCATTTACTTACCTACTGATAATGTTGAACCTCTTAATGTTTATTTACTATATTTAATTGTAAAAGGTGCATAGCCTTCAGTTTCAGTTCTTCTTTGAAATATCTCCTGTAGAGAAAAACTCCTATATATACAAAGATTTCCACTCAGGCAAATAATTCTTAAAATGAGAAAAATAATTTTTAAATTATAATATAGCCATAATATACAATACCGTGTAACAGATTAAATGGGCAAGATAAATTTGAATACAGAGATATCCAAATAATTTTGTTACCTGAAACTACTTATGACCCTCCCATTTAAATACCACCTTTGCTGTATATAAGGTCTCTTTCTGGATTCACTCTTCTGTTTGTTTGCTTTTCTTTCTTTCCTTTTTTAAAAATTTATTTGAGAGAGAGAGTATGCATGCAAGAGAGCACAAGCAGGGGGAGGGGCAGAGGGAGAGGGAGAAGCAGGCTATCTGCTGAACAGGGAGCCAGATGCGGGACTTGATCCCAGGACCTTGGGATCATGACCTGAGATGAAGGCAGACGCTTAACTGACTGAGCCACCCAGGTACCCTGTTTGTTTGCTTTTCTTATGGAAAAGGCAAACAGTTTTGACTGAGGCTCCAGAGGTGAAGGGCAAAGCATTAAAAGCCTATTGCCATCCACCCCACCTTCTCCCCACCCCACACCTTGAAAGGGAGGTCCTAGGCCCACAGGCTGTAGCACAACCTGTGTGCAACTTGCAAGGTCTATTCACACACCTTGACGGGAGGGATGGGGAAGGGAAAGTAATTAGACTTTGAAGTTTGTTTTTATTTCCCTAACTGGAGTTGTAAAAAAGTGTAACATTTTGGAATTGGCAATAGATTTCCATTGGGGGGGAAATATATATTTATGGACAGATAGATATAGAGATATAAAGATCCATATACATATATATATAAACAGATACAGATATGAAGATTTGTATATAATATAGATCGATATATCAAAAGATAGATACTGAGAAGTCTTGTTCCTTTTTCTACCCATTCTGTTCTTCCTTCAGCTTCCCATTATCATAAATGGCTAACCACTTTTGTTTATGTTGTGTCCTAATGCAAGCTAATGTGAATATGTATTTTCTCATTTCTCCCTTTTACACACAAGTAGCATATTATGTATGTTTCTCTGCCCCTTGATTTCTTTTTTTTTTTGCCATTTAACAGTGTATTCCCAACATTTGTTTCTGTAGCAATATATAGAGAGCTTTCCTGTTAGGCTTTATAGTTACAGAATCTTCCATTGTATGGATGATGTATCATAGTTTATCTAATTAGTGTCCAGTGGATAAACTTGAGTTCTAATCTTGCAATATTGCAATGAATAATCTTCTATATCATCTTGTATGTATGCTTGTACATCTTATGGGATACATTCCTAAACTTGGTGTTAAGGTACCAAAGGATAAATGCATTTGACAAACCTTTTTAAAGGTATGGCCAAATTGTCCTTCATGGGGATTTTACCATTTTCCACCTCCAAGGGACATGTTTGAGGATACCTGTTTCCCTGCAGCTTTGCCATCAGAATGTGTCATTAAACTGGAATTTTTCCAGTGTGATGCAATAGGTTATTTCAGAGTAGTTTTAATTCACATTTCTCTCATCATGAGTGTGGTTGAATATCTTTATTGTTGGGGCATTTGTATTTTTTTGCTCATGCTCTTTGCCAACAGTTTCTTTGTCTTGGCGATGCCCCTCCTCAAACTGAATTACCTCCTGCCTGGCTTTCCATTGCACACGTACACCGTAGTCTGCTAATCCATTTTACTTTGAACAACTTTCCAATTTTTTGCTGTCTTGAATAGTTTGGCCAGTGAGTTTTCCTTTGCATGTTCCTTGGTGAATCTATGCACATGTTGCCATTGGGCACCCATGCTGGAGTGGAATTATGAGCTCACAGAGCTGGTGCTCCCCCAGATTGAGTAGATACTGCCAAGCTGTTTTCCAGATTCATTGTACCAATTTGCATTCCTGCTGCCATTGTGTGGTTGTCATATAAGCTTTAAAAAAATTTATTTTAAGTCTGGTTTATTGAGGGACAATTTACATAGACTAGAACTCACTTATTTTGGCTATACAGTTTTCTGAGTTTTGAGAAACATGTACAATTGTGCACCACCACCTCTATCAAGATAGAATATTTCCATCACTCCAAAATGTTCTCTTGTGCCCCTTTGAATATTAGCTTATACAGACTGTTTGCTTGGAGAATAATACGACCAGATTGATTTTATATTTCATTTTAATTTTTAAGATTTATTTTTTAAGGGGTGCCTGGGTGGCTCAGTTGGTTAAGCGTCTGACTCTTGGTTTCAGCTCAGGTCATGATCTCAGGGTTGTGAGATTGAGCCCCCCTCCCCCTCCTCCATTGGGCTCCTTGCTGGGTGTGGAGCCTGCTTAAGATTCTCTCTCTCCTTCTGCCCCTCCCCCCACTTGCATGTGCGCATGCACATGTGCTCTTTCTTCCTCATATAAATAAATCTTTTTAAAAAAGAGAAAAAGATGATTTTTTAAGAGTTAATACATAACACAATACAAATTTCAGTATTTGAAAGAGTATACAGAGAAAAGCATATTTTTACCCAAGGAGAAAGCCACTCTTCTCAGTGTGTGTGCGCGCGCGCATGTGTGTGTGTGTTGTTTTTCATACAGATGGTAGTATGCTATATGCACCGTTCTGCACTTCTTTTTAAAAATACATACCATAGCTTTATTGGGATATAATTCACATACCATCTGTACTTCTTTTTAACAGATGCATAGGCATTGCATTTTACGAATACTCCATATTTATTTAACAAGTTCCCTTTTGGTGAACATTTATGTTTTTCTAAACTTTTGGTATTATAAAACAAAGCTACAATTAATGACATAGACCATTCATCCCATGTGTGAATATATATGTGTAGGATAAGTAATGAAAAGTGGAATTACTTCATCAAAGGGTACATAAGCCAGCGATTCCCAAACTTATCTGTACATTAGTGTCATCTGGGGAATCTTTTAAAAAGTCTGAAGACTGGCCACACCCCAGCCCAACTAAATAAAAATCTCCAGGCACCAGTAATTGTTGACTCTCACCAGGTGATTACAATGTGCGGGCGAGTTTGGGAAGGACTGGTCTAAGCATTTGTATTTTGACAAATATTTCCCAGTTGCCCCCCATCTAGGTTGTGCAGTTTATTCTCCACCAGCAGTATATGAGAGTGCCTATGTGTGCCAGACCTTTACCACATTAGTGTGTATATGTGTTTGACCTTTGCCATTGTGATAGGTGAATATTCCCTCTTTGTTACTAATTTCTAGTTTTCTTGCTTTGTGATCAGATCATATTTTTGTTTTTGCTAATTTTTATTGGATTTTATTTGTGGTATAATAGGTCAATTTTTGTGAATGTCTTATGTTTAGTTGCTTACTGTAACTAAAACAAAGTTAGGTCTAACCCTGAAAAGAGTGTCATTCGTCCCTAACTTTGGCCCGTGTCTTAAAATGGTAACTCATTAACCTAGGAGATTGTCCCCAGTCACTTGGTAGCAGTGACTTTTAGGCAAAATGCCTAAAGTGTATATCAAGGGTAGAGTGCCTTAATTTTTATGTACAGATAGATTTCTAGTAATATAAAATAAACATGAACGATTTATTATAAATTTAGCTTATTTATTGGCTCCATCTGCATCATGTTCTTTGAAGTATAGTCATTTTATCTTGTATTTATAATTGAGCCTTGAACAACGCAGGGGTTAGAGGCATGGTCAAAACTCCCCCACAACTTAAGGACTAGTAGCCTAGTATTAACTGATAACATAAATAGCCAATCAACACATATTTTGTATGTTATATGTATTACATACATACATAAAGTAAGCTAGAGAAAAGAAAATGTTATTAAGAAAATCATAAGGAGAAGAGATGACATTTATAATACTGTACTGTATTTATAAAAAAAAATCCATGTATAAGACCCATGAAGTTCAAACCAGTAATGTTCAAGGGTCAACTGCATTTAGAGTTAAAGTACCAAATAATAATCACTAGAATATTAAATCATCCTATGCCAAGTGCAACATTATTTCATTGTGTTTATTCTTATTGTAGAGGATTCTTAGTGGATAAAGAAATCTTCAAAAGCTTAGTCAGAGCACAACTATGAATTTATTATTCCTTCAAATAAGAGACAAGAGCATGATCAAATCTGCATTGTATCTGACTGGGATTTTTTTTTTTTTTAAAAACACCACTGCCCTGGTAAATCTAGTTTCTGACTGGGTTTATAGCAGAAAGGTAAATTGTTTACCACATTGGTCCAACATTACTATCAGAAGGGATGTGTTAACTCCTCTGAGCTCTGCCCTTTTTGCTCTCCTTAATTTTACAGTAGGTTGCACTGAACCATTGTTCTCAGGGAGAGCGCTACCCCAGGAGCTCATTTCCATTAAGAGCTAATTAGCTTTCAGCAGATCTTCCTTAGCAAACGAATTGAATTTTAACTTCTTGAATTCTTTTGGAGCAAAATTTACTTCTTACCTTGAATTGCAAAAGGTTGTCTATGCTCTGTATCTAAGGATTATCATTTTAGTTTGCTCAAAAAATGTTAGAGCTGTTTGTCTTATGGCAAGCTTCACAGAAATGCCTTTTGAAGAATAAAATTTTAGTGGTCTCTTAAATGAAATTCATGGTGAATCCACGGTATAGCCTTCAGTAAAAAATACTTTTGCCTTTACAGTCACCAGGCTTCAGCTGACTTCCTTCATTGGTTTTTGGTTCATTCGTTCGTTCATTCATTCAACTAATCAGCAACTACTGAATGATACAAGGATAAGAGACCGTTAAAGTTCTTCCCCTCAAGGTGCTGAGGACTTAGTGGAGGAGACATTTATCAATAGGGTCCTATAAAACAGTGTAATAATTTCAAAGGTACAGTCATGTCTAGAAGGTTATGGGAGCAACTAAAGGAATTTAACCCAAGTAGTTGTATGATTTTGGCCAAGTTTTTTTTTTTTTAACTTGTTTGTACCTAAGTTCCCTCATCTGGAAAATGGGGGTAATATTAGCATCTGGTCTGCAGAAAATGCTGTGTAAATGTTCCCCTTCTTCCTCCCGCCCCTTCTCCTTACTTCTCCTTTTCATATGATTAGAGGAAGGATTAGCAAAGGAAGTATTCCTAGAAGAGGTATCCCCTTTGACAGTAGAAAGAAATGTTTGGTGACACCGATTGAAACCAGAGCTCCAACACCCTACAAGGAATTGGAAGGAAAAAAAAAAAAAACAGTTTTTCAATAACAGAAACAAACTGTATGGGGCTGTCTTACTAGTTCGACTGCATAACAGAACCGTGGGAGCCATAGAGAGCATCCCCCCGCCGCACAAGACGCCTGCCATAGGCATTTGCCTTTTAATTTATATTCCTTTTTTTTTTTTTTAAGATTTTATTTATTTATTTGACAGAGAGAGACACAGTGAGAGAGGGAACACAAGCGGGGGGAGTGGCAGAGGGAGAAGCAGGCTTCCCGCGGAGCAGGGAGCCTGATGTGGGGCTTGATCCCAGGACCCTGGGATCATGACCTGAGCCGAAGGCAGATGCTTAACGACTGAGCCACCCAGGCGCCCTGCCTTTTAATTTATATTCTTAATAACATTTGTTTTTGCCATATTCTGATATATTTTAATTTAAATTTTGTAGCCTGATGAAGCTAAAAGCCCCAATTATCAGAAATGTCAGAGATGTTTGAGAGGTTTCCCTGTCATTAAAATAAGCCAGTTAGGTGTTTTTGCCCCCTCAGTTAGCTGAATTTACCCAGTTAAATATTTCCTCTGATGAAATCTGTGATTGAAATTACTATGTAATACAGTAACGCTTTATTGTTACAATTAGAATGAATTGATTTCTCCAGAAATGATTTGCTGCTTCTCAGGTTGTCTGTGGCTATCAAAAAGCCTCATCATGAGAAGCAAGTCAGTCTCTGAGTCTCTGCAGCTCCCATTTCCATTCTAGGGTCACTCTTGTGACTACCCCATTTATTCTTTACGAGCACTCGCAGAATAAAACACAAGGTTTTACCAATGGGCGCCGAGCCTTTGAGCATCTATTTTTACCTTCTCTTTCCTCTCTTGTGGACATAGCCCATGTTCAAGTGTTCCTAGCCACTTGTTCAAATTGGGTACATATCTACACTTCTTACTAAAGTACAGTCATTTCGGGGGATAAAGCAAGCGTAAAAGATTGAAAATACTGAGCCATTTTGGGTTTGTGCCTTTCACCAGTTCCTTGAACCAAAAAATTTATTTTTTTTTTGTTTTCCTTTCTCTCTGCCTTGATTTGGGATTATAGTGCTGCACCCTTGTTCAACACGTATATTGTTGGTACTTAAATATTAGTTGAGGAGAATTTGGAAATTAAATTAAAATTGCCCTAATGATCAACTTTGCTGGGGTATTTTGTGTACTTCCACTGAGATTATCCTTTAAACAGTTAGAAGCATTGTTTTGCTCTTGGAAAGTTCAGCATTTCCCGCCCCCCCCCCCCCCAGGAAAGTTCTTTTTCTTCAACTGCTAGTGGTGATTAACTGTCTTTGAAAACTGTTAGTAGAATAGCACCTTGCAATCGAAAGCTATTTCTAGGTCAGAGTGGATGGTTTCAGTTGGCTTTTTTGCTGTGACATTTACATTTAAGGAAAGCATTTAGAGTTTATTGTACACCTTTGCAAATAGTGCTTTCCCAGTTGTGTATTGCAGAGCCATGTTCAATTTGAGTGGGGATTCAATAAAGCTTTTTGTGTTTCACAAGATGTTCTTAGGTCTGTTGACTTACCCTTCTCATCTAAAGAGTTTGGCAAACTGTGGCCCACAAAGCCAACTGGCTTGCAGCCTGTCTTTCCGTGGTTTGTAAGGTAAGAGTGGTACTGACATTTTTAAAGAGTCGTAAAATTTACAAACACACAGATGCATCTGAGACAGAGACCTTGTGTCCAGCAAAGCCTGAAATATTTACTTTCTAGCCCTTTTCACACAGTGTTTCCTGATCCCTGATCTAAAGGAATAGAACTTTTTTTTTTTTTTGGCCTTTATTCATGAGAATGTAGAAATATAAAATTTTAAAGCTGTTAGGTAACTTTGGAGATTATCTGGGTGTTTTAAAATGTAGATTTTTTGCTGTTGGTGTGTTGAGGTGTGGTGTGGTGAGGTCAACAGATCAGGTGAAAACTGTCCTGGAAAAGATAGCGTGTTATACTCACAGATCCAAAGAGGAGGGAGTATACCACGCCAAAGGCAGCCACATGAAGAAGCAACAGGGTCATTCAAGAGGTATAGGAAGTGAGAGGCAAATGTGGACCAGAGCCCTTATTGTAGTTTACAAAGGAAGGTGAACAGGTTTAGGCTTGACTAGTTTGAATAAGTTCACTGGGCTGTGGGAGTATAGGGGTTATCTCTAGTCATCTGGTACCTGGCCCTGGGGTGAATAGGGGCCAGCTCTGGTCCAGTACCTGGCCCTGGGGTGTCGGCCTGGCCTGGAGTGGAAGAGCGCCATAAAGGAGGCATTGGGGTTATGGCTCTGGATTGGTTGGTTTGCACAGGAAAGACAAGCTCAAAGGAGAGTTGTTTGCTGTTTCTGAGAATCAGTTGGCCCTGGGAGGGGCATTCCCTCCAGAGTTAGCAAGGCCTCAAGATGTTAAAGAAACAAAAATATAGAATAAAAATACATGATTAGTACACTGGGCTAATGTTTTCGTTTTATACATAAGGAAAATGAGGTCCCAGAGGCAATTGGTGTGCCCCAAACCCCAAGTCAATTTGAAGATCGGATTTTGGATCAGACTTCCTGGTCCATTGTTCTTTGAACTACCCAGCAGAGCCACTTTTAAAAACAAACCCAAGTGGATATCACAGTGGACTTTGGAGTCCTCTTAAGTTTCATTGCATCACATTTACTTAGAAGAGTGGTCCAGTTCCTCAACACAGTCATCTTCACTGTCATGTGGATCTGTTAAGAGCAAATGCATGATTCTCCTTTGTGTCCCTCTGCCATCATCACTAGGTTCTGGCACCATCCTTCTTTGATTTTTATCACTGTGGCAGCTCTTGGCACAAATGTGGTTAATAATATGATCCTGGTTCCTGGTTCAATGGAACCTCTTCCTTCCCTCAACCTCCTAGGTTTGGGACCCTCCTGTGCTGATGACTTAAAAAACACCACCTGGGTTGAAATCCCTCATCATTACATTAATCATGCTATAATTCATTGCAGTATTTCCTATAGGAACAAATGTAAGTGTTTATGTAAGCACTCACGGAGTAAGTACTCAATTAATTCTCTCCTTCCACCCCAGCATTCTGTTTCTGATGGAATTATGGAGGGGCACCAACCTAAAACCTTAGGAACTGATCCAAGGCATTCTCTTTTCCTGAATGATGTGTGAGGAAAATCAACGGTAATTGAAATCTGTTTCGACGTTATGTTTTCAGAAAGAAAAAACTCTTAACATGGTTTTTGCCTGCTGTTGGTGGAAGTATACACTTATGCTTATTTTCTTCCATTATCTTGCTTACTATCATGGAGATTTTCCCTAAGTTCATGGTGAGCTGGTGAACATTTCATTGCCTATCCTTACTGTATGGGGTTCAGTTGGGTCCATGGAGATAGTTTGTCTCTCTCGTCAGAAACAAATTAATCTTTGAATATTCTCATAGCAGCCTATATGCTTGGTCATTTCAGTTTTCCTCTTTTGACTCATGTGGGCTCAGTGACAGCTCTCCTTAGGGAGTGGCAGGCAGCGCCTGGCTGGGAGTCCTACATGTTGGTGTCTCTGGCCACATGGTGCCCAGACTTGAGCCGCTCACCGCATGTCACGTCAGAAGCCAGCTTTTAGTGGAAGTGTTTAGTCAGAGAGGCCCCTGGTATTTTGGGGGCTCCAATCAACAATTCACAGTTCCTTCCTTCTGTATTTAAATAAATGTTCAGAGATATCATCATCTTTAACAAAGTGATACCTAACATTTTCCCCTGAAGTATTTCCTTACTTGCCCATGAGAATTCATTTGCTTCCTTTTGGTTTTTCACAGAAGCTCTTAAAGTTTTGCTCTTTATTTCCATCATAGAATTATGGACCTTCAGGGCAGAGTCAGCTTTGATAGTTTTCTACTTGCAAGAAAAGTTAGTATTATTCATTCATTCCTTGAGTCACCCCACAAAGAGTTGTGTTTATTGAGATAGAACAGACATGGTCCTGGTTTTCATGAAGCTTATGATTCCATGGGATCATAGACAATAAACAAGGGAATCGATAAAAAATCTGAATTTCAGTTAGTGGTATAAAGAACAGAAAGCAGGGTTAGAGAATGGGGAGTGATGGGCTGGGAGGTTTCCGAGAGGGTGCTCGGAGCTTCCCTGGAAAGGTGGTGGAGTTGACTGGCTGTGTGGGTGCTAGCTTCATAAGTAAAGAAGCAAGCCTCTGATTTTCAGGGACTTTCAGAGGAAGAGAGTACTCACAGTGTCAGATGCCTCTGAGAGTGTCTGGAAGATGATGATGGAGAAGTCACCATTATAGTGGCAACGGGAGTAACTTCTTGAGGGGTTATTTTCACTGGTGGGTGGGGCAAAAGCCTAGTGGGGTTCATTGAGGAGGGAATGCTTGAGGTGGAGACAGGGAACCTCAATAAATCTAGAGAGACTTTTCCTCTAAGGGAGAGCTGAAAAATAGGGAGCTGGAAGGAGAAATGGGGCCACAAGCATTTCTTGTTACTTTCAGGATGAGCAATATTTTAGAGACATTTCTATGTTGATGAGAATGATCTAGTACAGAGGTTGATTACCTACAGTTTATGGGCCAAATCCAGCCCACCTGCTTTTGTCAATATGATATTAACAAACACAGCCACATGGATTTGTTTATGGTCTGTGGCTGCTTTTGCATTACAGTGGCACAGCTGAGTCATTGTGAAAGAGACCACATGGCTTGCAAAGCCAAAAGTATTTACTTCTGATCCTTTACTAGAAAAGTTGCCCAACTCTTGATCTTGGAGGAAGGGTAAAACTGATGAAGCAAGAGGGCTAGGAGTGGCTTGCTAGACTGACATCCTGTCCCCTAGGGGGTGTCCCCTGCAGTATTACCTAAGGGAGAAGTGCAGGAACCCTTGCACGCGTGGAGGGACCATCGAACTGCAAAGTTAGAAAGTGGTGTTCTGCGTTTGGGAAGCTTGCAAGTGAGACTTTTGAAGTGCAGGTTGCCATTCGTGGTCCTAAACCTGTAGAAACTGGGTGCGTGAGGATGGGATAAGAAAAGTGTTTGGAAACCATGAGGTCAATGAATTGTGAGGTCCAGGTATTGCATTTCTATTTGGATAATTGAAACTAGATTATATATTCCCATGTAGAGTATATATGAAAACAATACCAGCACTGTACTAAAGACTTGTTTATGTGTTTCTATTTGGGGCTGTTGTCATTTGTTATTATCCTTTGTTTCCTCCTTTAAGACAGATAGTAAAAATGGTATTGTGGTCACTGAAAAATGGTGATCATTATTGTGGTGAGCATTATTTTTATGAGATCCTCTTTTCATACTTGCCTTTAAAAATAATTAGGTAATAATTATTTTCCCTGTGGAAAAAAAGTCTTACATTTTTCTTAATAAACCCTTTAAGCCTGTTCGGAATTACTGTTTATTTTTAGCCCTTTCAGATAGGACAGAGGGACTCACCTTTTTGGGGGGTCTCAGTCCTCTCTGGAACCCTTCTTAGAGAGGTAGGTGTTACCCTGGGTATTGTAGGCTTCAGGGGCAGTGGTTTTTATAAGTTAAGGGTTGTATAGATTCTTGGAGCATTCCTACACGTTCTCTTTGAACTCCTGCTTAAAGTGAGTGCCATCCAGGTTCCTTGCTACATATATATACCCAGAATGTGGGTTACATCTCAGGTGTACCATGCCCTTGGCCATATTTTATCACCCGCTCATTATTTGCTCAGACTTACGCCTTGGGGGCCAGACTTTGGGGCTGTGATTCTCCACGTTTCCTAGTGAAGCTGGCTGGAGCCCTGGATGAGTGGGCAGTGCATGCAGCCCACATCCCTAATCACCTTCTCCTCAGTTCCTCACTGTCAACAGCCCTAGGCTTGCTGGACCTCCAGACAGAGCCGGAGACTGTTCTGCAAACTCTGTGGCCATCACGGAGGTGCATGGCAGCATTGCGACAATCATAGTGCTCAGATACCATCGTTCCCTGAAGGCAGGAGGTCTGGCCTGGGCTGTCAGAGCATGAGGTAAATGCCGGGGCTAGATCACACCCCTGCGCCGTTAAGTGTTGGGCCCAGTTCGGCGGCAGGCTCTTCAGTTGCCTTGGACTTACTGAGAAATGACTTGAGTTGTTTAGAGCAACCTTTCTGTGGGGCTTGTGCAGACAGTGTTGTGTGTGTTAGTGCACAGTGAGCTTTTCCGGCTAATTCAGTGGAGAGGTGAAAGGTCTGGCCGGTGTGCCAGCAGAAATGATGGTGCAGGGTGGGAGTCACAGGGCCTGCGAGGAGATGGCTGTTATGGTGGCGTTGCGAAAACCCGACTGTCACAAGCCCTCAAGGCCATTAGCCCCCGAAACATGGCTACCCTTCAGGGCAGTACTTGGCTTCTCATGTACACGTTGGGTGTGGCATCAAAGCAATCAACTTTATTTTCTGCCATTGTAAACAGGTTTCCATTTCTGCATCCAGCCACCATAGGCATCATTATCTTCAGGATTTAAAAGGAATGGTCTTTAAATTACTTGTCTGTTTAACATCAGACGAACATCTTTATCGGTTCATTAAGAAATGTGTAGAGGGCGCCTGGGTGGCTCAGTTGGTTAAGCGACTGCCTTCAGCTCAGGTCATGATCCTGGAGTCCCTGGATCGAGCCCCACATCGGGCTCCCTGCTCAGCAGGGAGTCTGCTTCTCCCTCTGACCCTCCCCCCTCTCATGTGTTCTCTCTCATTCTCTCTCTCTCAAATAAAATCTTAAAAAAAAAAAAAAAAAAAAAAAAGAAATGTGTAGAGATGACAGTTGAGCCAGTTGCCTTTGACTAGAATATTAATGTCAGGTATGTTTATTTTGACTGATATATTTATTTATCTTTGCTTTGTGGGAGTTTCCAACTTTCCTTAATGGCTTCTTTGATTTTTGACTCATCAGTTAATGCCGTTTGGTTATTTTGTACTTGTAAAACAGATTTATTTTGCTTCTGATGGTGTTAAAATGTGCAACATTGAAAACAGTGGCAAAGGGCAAAAATACCATTGTCTTGCTGTAAAAACATTTCTATGGTGCTCTTATATTTTGTGTTTATATGGTTATTGGGTCTCTTTTTGAATCATACAGTTAATTTACAAGCCTTTATTTGTTTGGTTTTTATAGCCAGAAAAACCGTCATGGCATTCTAGCATAGAAATAATAGCTAAACAAAGTCTCCTGGTATGATCAGTGTACCTTCTAAAGTCTGAAGGAATAAATCCTTTGGTACTATTTGGCCGATGTTAGCATCAGAGTTCTGTTTTAATGTTTGCACTCTCTTTTGGTGATTTTCCAAGGTAATTTACCATTTCAGAAATAGTACGGTATGTGTGCTACAGACTCATTTTTGTTGTTGTTTATCTACTCTTGATAAAGCCATGCATTGTCTGTGAATATATTGAGTACACCTGTCGCTGTCAACTCCATAGAACAAAGCAAAGCCCAACTGAATGGAATGTAACATGAGGCATAAAGCACAGACTCTCAACACCAAATCCTCCTCCTTATCAAGTCTTCTAATTTTATGTGATGACAGTTATTGGTCAGAATATATTACAGTGTTTGCTGTACAGAAGGGACCTTTGTGATATAATTAAAGAGCACGAGAGCTGCCAGACTAAACAGTGGTCTGAGTTTCAAATGTTCTGTGACTTTCCTGGCACAGTTTTATTACCATCTTGAACATGTGTTATCACTTAGGATTCTTTGCCATAGAGTATTACATAGGAAAAAAAACCCCCAGGCAGTGAAGGAGACTAACCATGACTCTTCAATGAGGTAAATGCCTCTGAGACACCTCATATCCTCAAAATGTACCATTTTGTGTGTGTGCATTTCTTCTGTCTGCTTGAAGTCATAAATCCAGCTTACCCAACTGTTACAACGTAAACAAAATGGTCAGCTTTTAGGGACAGACTTTAGTTATTTCGAAATTCTAAAGTAGGGTAGCCCAAAGGGAAAATGGATAAAGGGCATGAAAAGGGCATTCCTAACAATAAATATGAAAAAGAGTAACCTTAAATTAGTAATCAAGAAAATTCTGTTAAGATAATAAAAAGTCAAATAGGCAGAGTTTTGTTTTTTTTTTTCTAAACAGCTCTGGTTGAGAGTCTAGTGAAACTTGCAGTTTCATACATTAGTACATCTTTTGTGACATGCAGACTGTCAATATGTGTTAAACCTTAAATGTCCTTTGATTCCACTTCTAGGAACATATCTTAAGAAAATAAAATATATGCACAAATATTTGTATACAAGAATGTCCATTAATACGTTATTTAAAGCAACAGTGAAAGTTGGGGCACCTGGGTGGCTCAGTCTGTTAAGCATCTGACTCTTGATTTCAGCCCAGGTCATGGTCTCAGGGTCATGGGATCGAGCCCCATGGTGAGCCTCCTGTCAGGCTCTGTGTCGGGCTCCGTACTAGGCATGGAGCCTGCTTAAGATTCTCTCTTTCCTTCTCCCTCTGTCGCTCCCCTCCCCTCCCCACTCACACTTGGTCTCTCTCCCTCTCTCTCTCTCTAATAAAATAACAACAACAACAACAATGAAAGTAAAGATAGCTAGTATCTGTCTTCAAAGAGAGCTGCTTATGTTCCAGACAGTGCTGGATGCTTCATGTGCACAACTGTATTTACTCTTCAGCTTCACAAAATGAAGTAGGCAGTGGTATTACATACAAAGAAAATAAGCTTGGAGTTGTATTTACTCAGGAGCACAGAGCTAGGACAATTGAGTGAGGATTCGAACTCCTTTGAAGTGATCCCTTAACCACTACGTTTGGGTTTTTTTTTCCCTAGTGAATACTAGTAAAGAGTGGAAAACAAGGATCCATCCATAGAGGATTAGCTAAATACCTTGTAGGTTAGAAAACTATGAAGGTACAAGAAGTCATATTTTAAATGAATATTAAATGACATGGGAAAATGTTTTTAATAAGCCCCAATATATGTGGTATGAGTTGACCATTTTCTCCAACCCCCTATTTGAATATAATCTGTCTTCAATCAGGCAGATTCCCATTCTAATCCCAGATCCATTCCTGGCTTGTGAGTGGCTGCGAGAAAATTGCTCACCAGTCTGTGCTTCCGTGTCTTCCTCTGTAAGTGTCATTAGACATTAAATGAGGCATGGCCGTGCAAAGGACAGAGTACATGCACAAGAAATGGTAGCTGTGATTTTCCAGGTGAGGTGGATCCTATGCCTTGTATGAATAGAGAAAGACAAGTAAATAATGCATCAGAACTTATTAATGATTTTCTTACAGCACTGGGATTGCAGTATTTTCTTTGTAATGTTTTTCTATTTTTCCCAAAGGTAACATTCAATAAAATACTATATTTTATGCTTCTGTATTTCTAGATTTTATATAAATAATTTTATATAAATAGGTCTATAAAATTAAGATTTTTTTCCGTCCATTCTAATTTGATTTGTGGGAGGTTGTAAACTAATACCATGCTCTGTTATAGTGCAGTTTTATAATAAGTGTTGGTAACTGGTAGAGTATATCCTCCTACCTTGTTCTTTCTTCTTTTGTTCGTTTATTTATATTCAGTTTATTTAAACTGTTAGAAAAAATCAAAACAGTTCACACATTTCTTCTGTACCCACCCAGCCCTCGCCTCTGGCAACTACCAGTCTTTCCTCTGTATCTGTGAGCTTGGTTTTGTTTGGTTTGTTGATTTGTTTTGTTTAGATTCGACATTTAAGTGAGATCATATATTAATTGTCTTTGCCTTATTTCACTTACTGTAATGCCTTTTAGGTCCATCCATCTTGTTGAAAATGGCAAGATTTTAATTTTTTTTAAATGGCTGCATAATATAGCACTGTGTATACACATATACCACATCTTCTTTATCCATTCACTCATCGATGGACACTTGGGCTACTTCTATATCTTGGCTTTTGTAAAGAATGCTGCAGTGAACATGAGGGTGCATATATCTTTTAAAATTAATGCTTTTGTTTTCTTTGGATAAATACCCATAAGTGGAATTGTTGAATCATATGATAGTGCTATTTTTAATTTTCAAGAAACCTCTATATTGTTTTCCACAGTGGCTGTACCAATTTATATTCTGATCAACAGGACACAAGGGTGCTCTTTTTTCCTACATCTTCACCAACATTTGTTATTTCTAGTCTTTTTGGTAAGTCATTCTAACAGGTGTGAGGTGATATCTCATTGTGGTTTTGATTTGCATTTCCCTGATGATTAATGATGTTGAGCATCTTTTCATGTACCTGTTGGCCATCTGTATGATTTCTTTGGAAATATATCTATTCAGATATTGCCTGTTTTTAATATGATTTTTAATAATTATTTCCTATAATCAGGAAAAAACACATTTGTTAAAAACACTCATATAGGCTTTTTTTAAAAAAAGATTTTATTTATTTGAGAGAGCGAGCAAGCACGAGCAGGGGGAAGGCAGAGGAAGGGGGAGAAGCAGACTCCCTGCTGAGCAGGGAGCCAGATGCGGACTCGATCCCAGGACCCCAGGATCATGACCTGAGCTGAAGGAGGCGGCTTAACCAACTGAGCCACCCAGGCGCCCCCAGGCTGGTGGTTCTTATCAAACATTAACATTAATGATAATCCATCACCCATCTTGTGGTTTTGAGGGTCAGTGAGGTAGCCTTTGGTTCAGTGGCTTCAAGTTGATCATTGCTCTGTTTTGTTGATTAGTATCGTGGTATCATGTATTGATCTTAGAAACAACTCCTGAAGTGAGCTTGGGGAGTTTCTCCGTATAATACAAGTATAACTTATAGAAACTGGGACTGCACCTAAGATCTGAACGTCCAGGAGATTGAGCAGGGTGTTAAGGTGTGCTTTTTGACTCTCTTCCATTCCACCCCACTGACATCCTTGCTTCCTGTGTTTTGTGAACCATGACAACCACTGGGTGTTTTTTTTCCCTGCCAACTCTTTAAATGTTGGTGTGCCTTGGGTTTCTGCCCTCAGTCAACTTGTCACTCATCTTTCAGAACTTAATTCATTTTCTTATCCAAAGGAGCTTTTCCCTCTATATATTATAGGTATCTTAGAGCAGTTAATATCGGGAACTCAGAAATTAATTAGTTATATTACCTTGGATAAGGTTCAATGTTAGTTTTCTTATCTGTAGAATAAGATGACTCATTCCTACATTGTGGTAAGGATTAGGTGAGAGGTAAAGCACTGATTACACCCAGTGCGTGATGCATAGGAGTTCCTGTGAGGTTGCTTGCTGTGATGGGGATTGTTCTGGTGGTGGGCATGGTGGTGGCCCCAGAGGGGACAGATCAGGCACCTGGAGTCATTCTGTATTTCTTCCCTCCTCTTCCTCCCCTGCATCCAGTAGATTTTGAAATCCTGTTGATACAACCTTATTGATATTCCTCATTTTTCTTTCCCATTTCTGCCTGCGTTGGTGCTTATCACCGCTTATTTTGAGAGTAGTCACTGTCAGCTAACTGATCTTCCTGTTCCCAATCCTATGTATTTCCATCCATCTTCCTCACTATAACCTGAATAATCACTGTAAGAATATAAAGCTGGCAATGACATCATTTTGCATCATCATTCTCATCAGCCCCTTAGCAGCTCCTAGTTACCTAGAGTAGAGCTTGGCAAACTTTCTCTAAAAGACCAGATAGTAAATATTTCAGGCATTGCCAGCCATATGGGCTCTGTTGCAGCTACTCAGCCCTGGCTTTGCAGTGTAAAAGCAGCCAGAGATAGTGTGTAAATGAATGAGCATGGCTGTGTTTCAGTTAAACTTTATTTATGAAAACTGAAATTTGAATTTCATGCAATTTCGTATGTCATGAAATATTCTTTTGATTTTTCCCCCCAACCATTTAGAAATGTAACAATCATTCGTAGCTTGTGGGCCATAGAAATAACAGGTGACCAGCAGGGTTTGGCCTTCAGGTGGAGTTTACCAATCCCCATCCAGAGGATAAGGTTTAAGCTCCTCAGCATGGCTAAGATCTCTTGTGATCTGCCCTGCTTTACTCCTCTAGCCTGATCTTTTATTATCTTCCCTTTACTTCTACTACTCCTGCAACAAATGTGCCTTGTTCACTTGCTTTTCACTGCCTATAATGAGCCCATTCTGATTTTGCTCTTTGTGATGCTGTTCCCGTTGTCCAGGACATAATTCATCCCAACCTGTCTTCCTCCTCCTCCCCCCGCTTCATCCATTCTCTGCCTGTCAATAACCTACTCCTCTTTCAAGGTTCAGCTCAGGCAATAGCTGTACTGTGGGGTGTAATCTAAGCTGCCTGCGTCTCTATCTCCGCCCCCTCCTTGTCACTTGACTGATTGACTTCCTCATATCTCAGTTTCTCATGTGAACAAAAAAATTCATCATCATCATCATATGACCGACTCTTAGGATTTTCCTTTTCTTTGTTAGAATCCAATGAGCTACCACATGTACAGCCTTGGCAACCATGTTCCGCGCAGTAACTGTGTGCTCTGTGTTTACTGCTGTCGTCATTGCTGGTTTCACTTCAAAGCCTTTTTTATGCTCCTCAGACAGAAAAGACTACAGCTGATCCTTGAACAACATGGGTTTGAACTGCATAGGCCCACTCATATGCGGATTTTTTTCCCCAATAAATACAGTACAGTATTGTAAATGTATTTTCTCTTCTTTATGCTTTCCTTAACATTTTTTCCCTCTAGCTTGCTTTATTGTGAGAATATAGTATATAATCATATTACACACAAAGTATGTGGTGATGGGCTGTTTATATTATCAGCAAGGCTTCAGATCGATGGTAGGCTATGAGTGGTTAAGTTTTGGGGGAGTCAGAAGTTACACATGAATTTTTCAATTATGCAGGGGGTCAGCGCCCCTACCCGCTGTGTTATTCAAGGGTCAACTGTGTTTCTGTTGTACCTTCTGTACTCCTTTTTTTTTTTCTTTTTTAAGATTTTATTTTTAAGTAATCTCTACACCCCATGTGGGGCTCTGAACTTACAACCCCTAGATCAAGAGTTGCTTGCTTTACCAACTGAGCCAGCCAGGCGCCCCCTTTCTGTACCCTTTATAGTCCTAGCACTTATAATATTTGATGTAGCTCTAACTTAGCTCAATGTATGGCACGTAATGGGTACTCAGTAGATGTTAATGAGTGAGTGAAAGAGAAGAGAGACAGATCTTAGCCTGACTTCAAGTAGATAAAAAAAAAATTCTTTTGCATTTCATTATATAACAGGACAAAAAGGGACCATGGAATATAAGCAGGTTCATTAAATTGAAAAGAATTTAAGGATTATCTCGTACACAATTGCTCTTCCCTAGTGTCGGGCTCATGTCTGTAGGGGAAAAGGAGATGCCGGCCACGTGAGAAACCTGGGGGTCCTCTGAGGGACTTGTCTCTGCTTTGTGCCCCTGCCAGTCCTTTATCCTACTTGTCTTACTGATAGTGCTTTTTTTTTTTTTTTCCTTTGGTTCAGTCCCCTCCCTGCTCTGGTGCAAGAAGCAACATGCTTCTTACCTGGAGTGTGAATGTAGAGCTGGGTGACCAGCATAGAATCATGTCTTGGGGAGAGTGCCAAGGATTCAAAGAATTATTAGGGTTCAGAAAGACAGAGGGTAAGGGCCGAGGACCTAGGCAGAACAGAAAGGATGTGGGAACGAGGGGCCAAAGCCCTTGGTTGGTGAACAAGAATGTTGTTGCCTGTGCAGGGACAGTGAGTATAAAGCCCTGGACAGAATGTGACTTTCAGGCATCTTATAGCGCCCAGAGTAAGAAGGAGTCAGGAAGATCTGGAGCCTGGCTCTTCCATCTTACCTTCTGTGCTTCTGTGATAGAAACAGGCTGGGGCCTTGTTCAACGGATGAGGGTCATCACAGGCCTGTATTGGGTATCTGTTGAGGTAATGGGTACAAAAGCATTTTGCGAGGTGGCTAATGTAACATACAATTTTAAAATTTCTATATAAATCTCCTTTCTGTTGGAAGACACTTGCTTTTTGCTTAGCCATAGTTTCTTATTGAAATTCGTATCTTTTTCATGCTCCCTGGGGCAATGGGAGATTCTGCACATGGGAGGTACATTCTGGTATAGCCTTGTATTCTAACTCAATTCTGAGACTTTCTCAGCAAATGAAGCAGTTAGCTTTATAAGTTGAATTAAGTTATTTTTATATTGTATATGCTTTTTGCCCACTGGGGTATAAACTTCTTCAAGGAAGAGGTATAATGCTTGCCCATACGAAAGACTCTGTAGATCCTTGTAAAATGGCCAGATGTAAAAATGTTCTGTGCTAGAGCTGTTAAAATTTCAACCCTGCCCTTTTCTTGTGAAAAATATCTCCTTAGATGTGTACCTCTATTGGTGAGACTTCTGCAGTTCTGTGCAAGAGGATTAACAAGCATTGTAGGCGAGGGCAAACATTTCAAGGAGAAACATTACAAATATTCTTTTTTTTTAACATTACAAATATTCTTGCTTTCAGGCTAGACATAATATTATGCCATAGCTACACATTATAAAACCATTTCTTTTTGAACCTGATTCACTGGACCAATAATTTGAAATTCAGCTTGATGTTAGAGATTTTTTTTTAAATTTAAAATGACTGGTATTGGTCCACTAGACTGGCAAATTATGTAAGTCAAAAGAAATGAAAAAGCTTTGTTTGTAGTCTAGTGCTTAGTTACAAATAGAAACTCTAAAACTCCTAACCAGCATTGTTGAAGTTTTAAAAAGTCTAGCATCTATTTAGTGCTTCTACAAAAGTTGACCAGAAGCAGCTTATTCAAAGACCTAAATATTAATTATTCCTTAAAAAAGAAGACAAGGATGAGGTGAGGTTACAGTG